>NC_139942.1:38875340-38907840 GCF_963454915.1 Gymnoscopelus microlampas | reverse complement strand
GAAGGAAAAAGAATCTGAAATTAAGTGGCTTGCATGAATGAAAAAAAGTACAGCTTCTCCTCTTGGCTATACACACATCCGCTCACTAATTCATGAGGGCTCAATTCTCTAAAGGGGAGACGGCTCGACGATGCTCTAAAGTCATTACACACTAAGTAAATGGATGTCAAACCTGGGACTTATTCAGAATGCTTTTCCCCTGCCAGGGTATAGCGAGAGTTATATACTGTACACACACTGCTCCTTGTGAGTCTTCTCGAGTCAAAGCATATACTGTGGATACTCCTGGTCAAAATATTACTCAACTACAAGTGAAGGTTGCTCAGTCTAATTTGTACTTGAGTTTAAGTACTGGAGTACTTGCTTTTAAAAGTACTTAAAGAGCTGGTGCCATGTTTTTGCACTTTCTGTTTTTCATGTGTCTATGAGGTTGATAGAACTTCATTAAGCCCCCCGGTGGTGGTTTTATGGTGTTTTATGTCTTCTCTGATTATTTGGAGTTTCTTCCTGAAATCTTGAGGGTCAAACGTGCCAATAGAGAAACAGCCCTTTAGTGAAATCACAGAGCCCCCAAAAAACATACCCTCCCCCTCATTATCATAACACAGCAGGTGTGGGCATGAGGAGGAGGAGGGACTAGGACAGGTGGGTGGTGCTAAGGTGGTGGAGGAGGTGCTAAGGTGAGAACCAGGCATACTTAATGAACTGGAGGCGTGTCGGCGTAAACAAGAAATGAAAAGAGACCTTTACTGCATCAAAAGTAATCAACAAACTATACTATAAAAACTGGTCAAACATTGGCCAAATTGTCAGATAATATACTTTTTTCATCAAATTATTGACTTAGGAATGCGACAAAAACAAAAAGATTCATGGCTTCATGGGGGTGTATAATTGATAGAAGTAATTTTTTGGGTGAACTACTCCTTTTTCAAAAGTATACATGCTTTTTTGGGTTTTGTTTACAAGTTCATATTGCAAAGGAAATGTTCTTTTTTAATATCAATGCATTGCTGTGTTAAGATTTTGACATAAAAAAAAGTCTAAGATTTAGACTTAGAATATATACTTTTTTAAGCGAACATTTTTAACTGAAATCTTTACTTCTGGCGGTCCCTGGAACAAAATATTTTTAGATGGGGGGGTCCATGGCCAAATACATATAATTTTGATATAACAATATACTGATATATATTGCTATATACAGCATATACTGATATACTGTAGCAACATATGTTTTTTTCTGAAAACTGTTAGGATTTAGAAGACATTTGTAGAACGGGCCTCAGGTCTTAATGGGTTACTATATTTTATCCTTAATTCACTGACTGGCGCACTCGGCGACAGACGACGCAGCGAGGAGATACGAGCCGCTCTGCTCCAGTTGCATCTTATAACATCATCATTCCAGAGCAGACGTGTGGTGGTCCAATTGAGTGGCGCTCTCTCTCCCATGTGAGCTTCACCAGATGTTATGTACAATTTGCCTCTCCCGCAGTGTGCCATCTCTCCTAATAACACTTCAGGAGAGAGTTAAAGATTTATGCGCGTATCCTCAAAAAAAAGGAAAAAGAAAGAAGAAAGAGAAAACGAGACAGAGAAGGAAAAAAAAAGAAGAGCCATACTTGGCCTTGCATACTGAATGAGAGCAGTAGATACAGTGGTGTAAGTACATTTACTCAAGTACTGTACTTAAGTACAATTTGAGGTATTTTTACTTTACTGGAGTATTTCCAATAGTCGATACTTTTACTTCTAATCCACTGCATCTCAGAGGCAAATATTGTACTTTTACTCCACTACAATTATTTGAAAACTTTAGTTGATTACTTAGATTTTGATTATCATCACAAAACATACTTCAGCCCTATACACATTTCGGCCATTTGAAAATAGCCGATCTACAAGCCGATCTACAAGCTCACAATGCGTTGCATCATTGTGAGCTTGTAGATCTGCTTTTTTCAAAAAAAAATTTATACAATTTATACATTTGAAAACTTGTGAAATGGGACATTCTGCGTAATGAGTACCTTCTACTTTTGGTACTTTAAGTACATTTTGATACCAATACTTTTGTACTTTTACTCAAGTAAATTTAGAATTCCAGACTTATTTACTTGTAAACAGAGTATTTCTACATAGCAGTATTGATACTTTTACTTAACCACTTAAACCCCAGCATTGGTATTAGGGGAAAGCTTTTGCTGAAAATAGCAGATCGACAAGCTCACCGCGTTGTGAGCTTGTCGATCTGCTATCTTCAGGGAAAGCTTTCCCCACAATAACAGAAAACAGATAATATACTAGTATTGAGCCCTTGGGGACTCCGGTTACCCATATGGGTTTTAAGTGGTTAAGTAAAAGAATGTGAGTACTTTTTCCACCACTGATACTGTATGAGAGCAGTAGATATACAGCAGTAGTGTGTATATATATGTGTAGCTCAGTGTGCCGTGCGCCCCCGGGGGTTCAGACGGCGGTGATGGAGTGCACCGCGGGGCACCGCTGTTTCATCATGTTCTACAGCGGAAGGAAGAGAGAGGAGCGACACCAAACGATGGAGAGGAAGAGCACGCGCGTGTGTGTGTGTGTGTGTGTGTGTGTGTGTGTGTGTGTGTGTGTGTGTGTGTGTGTGTGTGTGTGTGTGTGTGTGTGTGTGGGGGGGGAGGTAGGCTTACAATTAGGTAAAGATTCGGGTTAGGGTTAGGATTAGACATAGGTTAGGTTTAGAGTTGGAGTTGTGCCTGATTTATACTTTGTCTAATTTTGGGCTTTAGTTTTAGTGTTAAAAATGGCAACCCATAAGCCAAAAAATGAATAATGACATTCATAAAATCACCATCTTCAAGATGTTGATGTCCTCACAAGTATAGTAATACAAACAACTGTGTGTGTGTGTGTGTGTGTGTGTGTGTGTGTGTGTGTGTGTGTGTGTGTGTGTGTGTGTGTGTGTGCGCGAGAGAGAGAGAGAGAGAGAGAGAGTGTGTGCATGGAAGAGTGAGAAAACACGATGAGAGTTGACACCTGCTCCCCTCAGTTCCTGGATCACCAAACATTGAGAGGTCCCTCTTGTTATTTACATTTGTTTTGCTAGTTATTTACATTTGTTTTGCTAGTTATTTACATTTGTTTTGCTAGTTATTTACATTTGTTTTGCTTGTTATTTACATTTTACTTCTGTGAATATTTAGCCGGTGGTTTGTTGACTAGGGTTCATGGCCTTTCACTTCGCTCTGGGATAAGAGTGTCTACTGAATAATGCAAATTGTAAACTGTAAGACCCCATGTTTGTAATCCGGTTGACTAAAAGGTCACTGTTCTGTAGAGCAGTGGCTCTCAACCTTTTCATGCTGCGACCCCCCCCAAAATAATCATATTTGAACTGGGGACCCCCACCCTGATAAAAACTTGGAGTTGAGGCATTACATTTTGTTTGACTCGGTTCCACAGATAAATATTGTGAAAATAGCTTGTGTTACGAGGCGTTGTGAGCTTGTGGATCATAAAAAAAAAAAGTTATATTATTTGACAATTTGGCCAATGTTTTTATAGTATAGTTTGTTGATTACTTTTGATGCAGTAATGGTCTCTTTTAATTTCTTTCTTTCTTTTTTTTTCATCATCTGGGGACCCCCCAAAATCATGTGAGGGTCCCAACTTTTTAATTTGAGGGACGCCCAGGCAGTTACATGCCACAGACCCCTATTTGATATGATTTTTTATGTCTGGGACCCCAATCTGCACTGAAAAACCCTCAGTGTCAATTTGGCACAGACAGAGAGTGTACACATGGAACCAAATGGACCCATAAGGGTCCATTTGGTTCCATTCGTACACTCTCTGAGATGCAGACCCATAAGGATCCATTTTGTTCCCAACTAATAAATCATTTAGCTGGGGACCCCCTGGAGTCTCAAGGACCCCTGGGGGGAGTCCTTGACCTTGTCCAGACCCCACGTTGAGAACCAGCGCTTCAGAGGGCTATCTGTGTCCAAGTAGAACAACAACTACATGCCTTTCATTATTTGACCCATTAAGACCTGAGGCCTACAAAATGTCTTCTAAACAGTTTTCTGAAAAAACATATGTTGTTATATCAGTGGTGCTCAAACCTTTTCATGTCAAGGAACCCCATCTCAAAATACTTTGTTCCAGCAACCCCCAGAAGCAAAGATTTGAGTAGAAAGAAATTGCTTTAAAAAACTATACATATTCATAGATTGCACACATTTTCACTATTTTCATGAAGTGACGTGCTATGAGCTTGTATAACTGCTATTTTTTAATAGCCAAAGTATAGAATAATGGTTTATGTGGCTAAAATGACATTACCGATTCCTGATGGGTCCTTGAATGGGTTAAGAGGGTCAAGTAGATTAGACCACCGGTTCAATCTCAACATAGGGTCCGGGGACCACCAGTGATCCAAATGAACCCTTATGGGTCTGTAACTCTGAGAAGGTACAAATAGAACCAAATTGGACCCTCACAGGTCCACAGGTCCATTTGTATACACTCTCAGAGATAAATGAATACTGAGGATTTTACCATGTAGACTGGGGTTCCAGCCAGTATAGTTTAGTTTAGTTTAGTTCAGCATTAATTTCATTTTCAGAGTGTGACTCATAATAACTATGGGTGTGTGTATACAGACCCATAAGGGTCCATTTGGATCGGCCGGTATAGTCCCCCGGACCTGACCTTGAGGAACCAGTGGAACAGTTAGACCTTGCAAGGAATCCGGGGTCGAGTGACTCAAAATTAAAACGCGGCGGGATTCGCCCGCCTATACGACACGAGGACCTGGCGGGCCCCGCGGAGCGAACAATTACTGCTAGCCGTGCTTCATACTGTTACGAGGGGCTCATCCCTGATCGGATGGTCGGAACCCTCCTCCTTCCCTCCCGCCACACCAGAATGGGGACAGCGAAGAGGCACAGATGGCAGCAGATGGACTGTCATAAGCGCCCCTCCAGTCATGAGGACTTGGCAACCAAGGAATTTCTTGTTGGGTAGCCCGGGCACAGAGGCAGCTTAACCTTTGAACTTCTCGAAAACGAGCTCCCGCGTGTTTCTCCCGAGTCGTCTCTTCTATCAAGAGCCGCGTCTGCCGATGATATGCCCGCTGTCGCGGGAGAAACCTCCCATCTCCATATTTTCACCTTTTTGTGTTTTTTTCCCCGTAAATTAACGCCCTACGTGATCATACTAAAGCGTCACACAAAAGTAACAGATCCGCAAGCTCGAAACGTGGTGCAAACGACGCGTATTGAACTTGTCGATCTGCTGCTTTTGCTACTTTTGAATTTGAATCCTGAAAAGTAACAGTTTTGGATATGAGGCTATGAGGTTTCTATCCGACAGAGACGATATGCTATTCATTTAATTGCAATCGCGAACGCATGCATCTACTACACGTCTAGGCCATATCGTCTATGTCCGTCTGCGGCGGTAATTAACTCTGTCCTGCTTATCGACAGCACACACACACACACACAGCAAAATCCTGAGTGTTAATGTAACTCTGAGAAAGTAAAAGAAAATGGACCCATGGACGGGTGGGCTGATGATTCCTAAAGGAAAGGGAGTGGGGGGAAAAGGGAAAAGAAGGGAGCAAATCTGTCCCCGACCATCTGCCTTCCCCATGTGTACCAGCTAACATTCATCGAGCCTCGATCCGCAAACACACGCAGATACACATTTACAAATATTAGGAGCAGTGCCGTGCCCTCCGCCCCCCCCCTTCCAAACCCACGCTAATGCGCGAGACGCCAAATAAAAAAATTACAGCATGCTGCTCCGGCGGCAAACACGAGATTTTTTGGTTAAATGAGAGGATCGTTAAACCAATTATAGAGTTAATGAGGGGTATTGTGCACATCATCAATGCAGTGGATAGCACATTGATCCAAAGGCAGAGTTACATACAGTTATTGATGGGCGCTGGGGTGAGTGGGGATGGCCCAGATCAGTCTTTAGGTGGGGCCCGGTGACACGGTCATTTACGGCTGGGCAATTAACCGAAAATATATCGAAACCGATATTTAGATTAACCAAAGAACGACTTGATCTCGCTCATGTAGGTTAATCGTATAATCGAGATTCAAGCAAGGTTTTTTTTTTATCATCTTTTTTTTATTTTTATATCATCAACGAATCGACACAATTAGTCTGATTAACCACTTAACCCTGTATTATACTTAGTTGTACAATGGTGGCGTACAAAAGTCGCATCGTGGCGCGTTGTGAGCTTGTAGATCTGCAATTTGCACTATGAAAAAACGAGTTCATTAATCATAATAATCGAGGCAAACGTTTGAAATAATGGTGATATTGATTTGAAGTCATATCTCCCAGCAAATGGTAGGATGGACGTGCATTTCAATGACCTGACCAACGGTGGGTGAACAGCGGACTACAGTGTAAGCTAATCTCTATTTAGAGGAGCCATGCTCCTCTAAATAGAGGCTCCTGCTGTTACTTATTTTTAAATCATACCTGTTCTGCTAGGATCAAAGCAGTATATTTAATTTAGGCCATGCCCCACCCCACCAGTCCAACACGTGTACAAAAAGGCATCTGGAGATTTCACGGTGTGCAATTTCCATCTTTCGTGTCTTTCCCTCGGCCTGTCTCTCTTTTCCTGTTGCTGTCGCTTTCACCCACTCTCTCTTCTCCCTTTTTTGAAATTAATATTTTTGTGTGTAGTGTGTGTGCACAGATTATAGCGGGAGAGCAACAGTTGCTATGGAGATGGAGTGAAGTCACGCATGTGAAGCAATCCCGTCGATGGGCAGAGGGGAGCCTTCGCTTCTATCCAAGCAGAGAGAGAGAGAGAGAAAGAGGGGGTGAGAGAGAGAGAGAGAGAGAGAGAGAGAGAGAGGCCCTGCCGCAACCAGCCATGTTTTTTTCTCTCTCTCCCACTAACATCTGGGGTCTAGGAAAGACCACGCCACAACATCTCTTACAAGACTAGACAAGACTAGGTCAAAACCTAGTATATGGCCGTATGAAATGCTGCAGGGCTTTTAATTCAAACAATATAGATAGAGGAAGCAGTGACACTCATAACTTAGCTGTAGCCTATAGCTTTAAACCTATAACTTCATCAGTCAGTGATGTTCAGGTTTTTGTGTTATCCCCATAGAGGTTTGTCATCCCACTTTAATAGATCATCCGGGCTGACTGTCTGCACTTGGTCTCTCTCTCACACTCACACACACACACACACACACACACACACACACACACACACACACACACACACACACACACACACACACACTTACTTCTCCGGCACATCCCATAGCCTGGAGGGACAATTGGTCTGTGATTGGCTAGTTCGTTGTTAGGCCAACTGCAGTCAGTGAGTCAGAGACATTGGCGTTCTGACCCCCCCGCTGAGGTCCAGCCAACAAACACTAATTAGTCTATCATTTACTCTCATTACGGAGGCGGTGTGCCTTCTCGCCTGCATGGGCTCGTTGCTCTGTACGGTTCTCTTTGGGAAATGGCAAAAAAGCGTTGAGAAATCTGTCTTTTGGAAGTATCGCGAGAACGATATCAGGCGATGTGCGGGACCGCGTGGCCTGACATTCACGCTAACGTTATTCCACCGCCTGTCGCCATGTCAGCCTCCTGCCCCACACCCATGGAAAACACAGGCAGCGCTTTATCTAAATGTATGCCATCAGCCTGTCCCCCCACAGAGGCTCCTTCACCTGGTTCCAGCCACCTCACCGCCAATGCCACCGGCTGGCTGGCTGGCTGGCTGGCTGTCTGGCTGGCTGCTTGCGTTCGCGCGTGACACCGCGCATCCATCTTGATGTGGCCCCATTTCCATTTATATGGATCTAAATAGCATCTTCAGTGATTGCGACAACGGTCCCCCGCAGCACATGTGATTAACATGGTAAAGTCTGATAGCCTGTGCTGATAGCCCCCTCCAGTGAGTCGCATTGGGCCACGTGCATAATGGCCTAAAACCCCAACCCCCAGCTCTTCTCTCTCTCTTTCTACCCCCCCCCCCCCCCCCCCCCCCTCCTCCTTCCACTTAACTCGAATCGATGGGCCCTCCTCCAGCACGGCCATTTATCTGAGCGAGCCGTCGCAGGCAGAGAAACGGCCACAGAGGACCTGGCCCCATGGACCCCATTACAGCCCGGCCCCCGAGAAGCCCCCCCCAGATTTACTGGACCGCTCCGGTGCGGCGTTACTCATGAACGCTAAGAAACGAAGAAAACGGAGGATGAAGAGAGGACAGAGAGAGAAGGGAGAGAAGATAATCACCGCTGTCGGGCAGAAACCTTGTATCTCTATATTTAATCTTTTTTATGTTTATTTTATACTTTGTCGTATGACGGTGTCTTACAAAAGTAGCAAAAATAGGTGATCTACGAGCTTGCAGCTTGATTTTTTTTGTCAAGTCTGTCTGTGGGTTTTATACTGTAAATCAGGGGTCTTCAACGTTTTCAGGCCAAGGACCCCCTAGCTGAGAGAGAGATGAAGCAGGGACCCCCTCTATATCGTTTTTTAACATGGTCTGCTCTTTTTTCCCTCCTACATCTATGCCTCTTTGCCAAAAATAGCCGATCTACAAGCTCACAACGCCTCGCAGCGCGAGGCGTTGTGAGCTTGTAGATCTGCTATTTTTGGCCAAAGTTCTCCTGAAAAGGGATACTAGGGTTCAAGTGGTTAAGGTAAAATAAAAAATCCTATCACACAAAGATTTGGCGGACCCCCTGTAGTAACTGTGAGGACCCCGTAGGGGTCCCGGACCCCCCGTTGAAGACCTCTGCTGTAAACATTTAACCAATTGAAATTATTAACAAGAGCTTGTGACTAAATAATAACTCCAATCGCTCCATTGGAACACAGGTTATTTTTCCTGAAGTCAAAAGTAACAGTTTCGGACATACTGTACTGTACTGTACAAGGTCCATATCGGTGCATCCTTAGTTTTGGACATACTGTACAAGGTCCAACAACGATGATTTCTTCCTCCTTCCCTCCCTCTTGACTCTCTCTCTCTCTCTTTCTCTCGTGCTTTCTAGTACCGCCGTCTCAGCCCCTCTTTCCTCTTCCTCCCTTTTAGCCAATTCAATCCCATTTCAATCTCCCCGCGATCGTTCCGAGGCCTGCCTCGGCCTATTACATCACTTATACTGTTCATCAAAGCGACAGGGTGTGAATTCCCCCTGTCCGTGACACCTAAATCATGGCACTACCGAGCCCCCCGGGGGCCGCGTGGGATGGAAGATGTTACTACATGCTGGACCTCTGGGATGAGACAGCTAGGGCTCGCGGTCCAGCTAACATATTTAGCTACATCCTTAACATGACTCACTGTTCCAGCGGTCGTCTGCCAAGCGCACAGAGTAAAAAAGCTTGTCCTGCTGTTCTACCTTTCTCTACTTGTCCTCGTTTCCTTTGTAGCCTCGAGTGTTGTTTCCTCTCCTGGGTGCGTGTGTGTGTGTGTGTGTGTGTGTGTGTGTGTGTGTGTGTGTGTGTGTGTGTGTGTGTGTGTGTGTGTGTGTGTGTGTGTGTGTGTGTGTGTGTGTGTGTGTGTGTGTGTGTGTGTGTGTGTGTGTGTGTGTGCGTTGTGTAAGAATACATACAGCACCTGAGCAGCATGCCCCGGTTAGCGCTGTGTTTTTAAGTGCTTTCTGTTGTGTTTGCTAGCAATTCTTGACTTTTCTTCCCACGTCAAAGTGATTATTCTTTTAACTGTGTGTATCTTCTGCACACACACACACACACACACACACACACAGGCACACATGTGCAGACACGCGCACACACACGCACCCACACATTCAACTGCACAAAAGGTACTTGTTGTCGTGTCTTATGTTTGATTACTATGTTATTATTTTAGGTGAGAACTTGTATAAGCCCTTTATGGGTTTCCTTTCTCACCTGCACTTATTTCTGTGTCTTTTAATAATGCTACCTTTGTACTGTTTTTATTGTGCGAATAAATAAAACAATAGATAAAACAAACGGGCTTGCGACTATGCTATTTGTTGTGGGCCCGTTGTGTTGGCGCACAACGGGCCAAGTAGTAACAGACAGTAGATATCTATCCCACATTTGAAATGATCGCTGGATTGCGTTTGAACTGAGTCCCCTCAGTTCCATACAGCCTTGGTTCTCAAAGTGGGGTCTGGGGACCCCCAGGGGTACTTGAGGGGGTTCCAGGGGGTCCCCCCAGCTAAATGATGGACAGGGACCAAATGGACCCTTATGGGTCTGTAACTCTGAGAGTGTACAAATGGAACCAAATGGACCCGTTAGGGTCCATTTGGTTCCATTTGTACACTCTCCATTTGTACACTCTCAGAATTAAATTAACATTGACTTTACAATATAAATTGGGGTCCCAGAGACATACATGCCATTAAATGGGGGTCCGTAGCCCTAATGCATGTCAAACTGGGGGTCCTTGAAATTAAAATGGTTGAAAATCACTGCTAGAGAGCCGTAAAAATCTTCTATTATGGGGGTCCCTGCTATCTTTTCAAATGGGGGTCCGCGGGCTAATAAGTGTCTATTTGGGGGTCCTTGGCACGAAAAAGTTTGAGAACCACTGCCATACAGCACATAGAGTTTTATGTTTCATTTATCGACTCGTAGATCTGCTCATCTTGGCACGCAGCAACAGCGAGCAAACAGTATAAATCAAGGCCTCACTCACCTTTGACCCTCCTGGACTCCCTTCTCTGGCTGGTCTTGACGCCCGGCTGGAGCTCGGCCTCCGCCGACATCCTCCTCTCTGCTGCTGCGTCCGTCGTGGTCGCCCCCTTCACAGCAGATCCACCATGGACGTAGCAGCGCGCTCGCTACTCCTCCTAAACCCTCCTCCTCCTCCGTCCCACCACCTCCAAAGTCCTGGCACCACCCAGCTCCCGCTCCTCCCGCTCCCCCCGCTCACAGCTGCTCTACGGTGGAGGGGATCTCCTCCAAGCCCATGGCGAGAAGTCTGGTAAATCCCTCAGGTTTGGTGAAGATCCAAGCGCCGGGTTTCTTATTATTATTAGCCCTCGCACACCCTCGGTGTTGGCTCTCGGGTAACGTTTACAGGCACCACAATGGAACAATGTGCACACGGCGCTGTGCGGCGCTCAGAGAGAGCAGGGGCTTCACAGGCGGTTTGGCATCTCATCCAGGAGTGTCCCTGAGCTCTCAGTGAAGGTCAAGCATCACATGGTCCACTGTTGCTCTTTACCGCCGGTACACCTATGGCTCAGGAAGTAATTCCCCCCGAGGGAGAGCGCAGAGCCGAGCGCAGCTTGGATCATGTATTACAATTCGCAGCAGGTCAGTGTAGCCGTTGGTTAGAGAGCACTCCGGATGCCGCTCCGACTGCAGCGTTGTACCGACAGTCACTCACTCTGCACACTGCAAGGTAAAAAAAGAGAGACAAGGGTGGGGGGGGATTGAGGGGGGGCATTAATGATGAGTGATTAATGAACATGACAAACATGTGACCCCCCTCTGATCACTCATCGTGACATTAATTCAACTTAGACAAAGTCGACAGGTACCAATTTACTAAACTCAACCGAGGTGGTCGTTATCTGTTATCCTGGCATAATCAGGTCTTAATCAGAGTATCAACAAACACACCCAGTTGTGCACGCGGCGCACGAGGCCGCGCGGCACGCTCCCTACGGCGGTGGTTCTCAAAGTGGGGTCCGGGGACCCCCGGGGGTCCTTGAGGGGGTTCTACGGGGTCCCCAGCTAAATGAGTTAATATAGTGTCAGAATCAGTTATATACACCGACCAGCTATTTGAAAATAGACGATCTACAAGCAATGAGACCCGATGCGATGCGTTGTGAGCCATTTAATTTCCTTTATATTTTAACAACACAAATCTGGTACAGGGTGTCCCTGGCACAAAATATTTTCAGATGGGGGGTCCGCGGCCTTGGCATGGAAAAGTTTGAGAACCACCGACGTCTGTCTCCCACCACAGACAGACCACCATCAGTAGCCTGTCTCCCTCTCCCACCACAGACCACCATCAGTAGCTCCTCTGCTCAGTATGTAAGACACACACACACACACACACACATCCCCTCCAGGAGGACGACAGGCACAGGAGGAAATGTTCACAGCCAAGTTATGAATAAATATGTTGCACAAGGGAAAAAGCATAACCAACATCGCCCGTATTGTGAGAGACCCCCCCTCTTTCCAGTAAAATGAGTTTGTAATGCCCCCCCCCCGCTCCCCCCCTCCTCACTACTCAGCCCATCAGCATGTTAAGGAGAAAGCAGTGAATGACAGACTGTTTCGATGGAGAGAATCCTGGCACAGACTGGATATGAACTGGAACTGGAACACCCCCCCCTCCCCTCCCCAAACACACACACATTGTACTTTAATGCCCTTGAATCAACATGAGCAGTGGTGCCAAGCCCCCCCCCCACCTCCCCCCTCACATCCCTGGTTGGCATGGTGATGGACCATTGTTGGAGAAGTACTGTAGCCCTTCTATCCACGCCGCTCTAAAAACAAGAGGGCCGCTCGCTGCACGTCACACACACACACACACACACACACACAGGGCCGCACGTCCTTCTGCGTGACATTGGGTGGCATTGCGAGAGTGTGTGAGCGTGTGTGAGCGTGTGTGTGTGAGCGAGTGTGTGAGCGCGCGTGTGTGAGCGTGTGTGAGCGTGTGTGTGAGCGTGTGTGTGTGTGTGTGTGTGTGTGTGTGTGTGTGTGTGTGCGGTGACTGTGAGTGGAGAATGCAAGTGAGAAGATGAGATAATGGGAATGCATGCATGAGCCAGTGAATAAACACAACCCCTTCCTGTTTGTACGTGTGTGTACGTGTGTGTGTGTGTGTGTGTGTGTGTGTGTGTGTGTGTGTGTGTGTGTGTGTGTGTGTGTGTGTGTGTGTGTGTGTGTGTGTGTGTGTGTGTGTGTGTGTGTGTGTGTGTGTGCGCGTGTGCGTACGCAGCATGCTAAGAAAGCACAGCCAGTCCACAGCATCCATCTCTCTCTCTCTCTCTCTCTCTCTCTCTCTCTCCCCCTCTCTCCCTCTCTCTCTCTCCCCCTCTCTCCCTCTCTCTCTCTCTCTCTCTCCCCCCCTCTCTCTCTCTCTCCCTCTCCCTCTCTCCCTCTCTCTCTCTCTCTCTCTCTCTCTGCAGGTGAGTATTTGGCCATCCCCTTCCTGAGCAGTGAAGCCCAGACACATTTCATTTCCCTGAACAACAGGTTGTGGCGATGGCCCTAGTCATTACTGGTCCTACTCCTTGCACAGATGTCTGGCCCCATGTGTCGACGGCACCGGAGCCTCACAGGGGCCCTGTGATTCAAGTGCACTTCATGAGGCAGATAATGTCGCGCCCGCCGGGCCCAAGGGAGGGGGGCAATCTCCGCCATGAGTACGTCTCAAAAGCAGAAAAGAAAGGCCTTCAGAGTATATTTTCCATGTCACAAAGACCCCTTATCAAAAATGTAATTTTCATGACCGAGGAAGGAGATATGCCTCATTGTGTTAAAGACGCGGGAGCGATTTAACCTTTTAAGACCGGGAACGCATCTGTGTCACTTTAGATTTCTTTGGCTATTCAAAAATAGCAGATATACAAGCTCATAGCGCGGCACCGAGTGCCGCGCTATGAGCTTGTAGATCTGCTATTTTTGAAAAATCGTGAACATTTTTAGTTTTTTTTTTCAAAAACTGTTGGGATTTCGATTTTTTTAAAGAATCGCCTCAGGTCTTTTTTTTTTTTTTTAAACATCTGTTTATTGTAGTTTTTCCAGAATCGCCTCAGGTCTTAATGGGTTAATATGATGTACGGCTGCTTCTCAAAAAAAGAAACCCAACGCTATCTAGGTCACACAGGCCTCCCCGATCCACTGTGCTGTTTTAGCGCCGGCTCCCGGTGTCTCTTGTGATTTGGGTCAGAGTTAACGAACGACTCTCCTCTCTCTCCAGCCACCGCTGAGCCGGTAGTCTGTGAGTCTGTCTGCCCGAAAGCCCCCCCGACGAAAAGACACCCCTTTCATTTATCTGTTTGTTAATTTCATCACCACCTGTTCTTCTCTTTTCTCGTTTTTTTTTTTTAACAAAGTGAGCAAACTCTTCCCCGGGGGATGCAATGGTGGAAGAAGTATCAATAGAACGATATACAACATATGTCCTGTATTCAAACTTTTACTTGAGTAAAAGTACAAAAGTATTGGCATCAAAATATACTTACAGTATCAAAGTAAAAGTACTCACATTTTCAAAAACTTTGGAAACAAATGGCAATTTTTTTGAATAACCAAAGTATGAAATTGGAATTGGAAATCAAATATTAAAATGAAGTGTTGCCATGGAAAACAAAAAACAATACTTGTAGATGTTGATAGACAGTCGACCACACCAATAGTGTCCTGTCCATCAAGTGTTACTATTCAGGTAACAAATGAGGGGCAGACAAGCCTTATCAAATTGTGTCTCTTTATTTTTTTAAGGAGTACCTTGGACTTAGTAGTTAATGCATGTTTTGCATTTATTATCTAAATCTGCAAAAAGTACAATATTTGCCTCTGATATATATAGTGGAGTAGAAGTATAAATGATCAAAAACTGGAAATGCTCAAGTAAAGTAATAGTACCTAAACACTTTACTTGAGTACATGTACTGAGTTACAATACTTTCCACCACTAGAGAGATAGATGTCAGTTTCATTTCAGCGGGCAGTTGACCGCCCCTTTCTCTCTCCACACACGGAGCTTATGTTACCACAAAAAAAAAAAAGATAACTTTTCACAAACCGGCTGTAAGCACAGAAGTCTGCAGCTCCGGGAGTCTGCACAGGGTCTGCGTGCGGACTAGCTAACAAATGCGAACGGGAAGCTTGATAAAATATGACAACTCTCTCTTCCTCACACCAGGCACATCAATCACAGTGTGAGCCATTGATTTTTCAGAAGGAGAGGTGGAGCGTATAGCTTGGCGAGGCGAGCCAGTCCCCTTGGGTAACACGCAGGTACACATGCTGTCACGCAGCATAAAGTGCAATACGATGAGATGCACTCTGAGATGCTTTACCATATAGGAAAAATAGATTGTTTTTCCTCCGGTTTTACTTTCATTTCAATATATTTCACACGTCTCACAGCCATCCACTTAAGTAGGCCGAAAATGAGATCAATACCATCACCTGCCACGTACTGAAAAGAGCAATGCTTAATAAAAAAAAGAAAGATGTGACTGTACAGCACATGCGGTTGACTGTGCTATATTTGTGCCAGTTGTGGAATAAAAGCATAAGAAATGTTGCGGTAGGTAATTGGGTGGCAATTACTCATTTGAGTTGCTATGAATTAAACTGTGATCAGGTTCTGCAGTTCCCGTGACGGGAAGACTACTGAACTACTATCATATCAAAAGGCTTCAACTCTTTCTAAGGCCCTCATTAGGCCAATTTACTAAACTCCAGTGTCTGTTTCGAGTTCGACTGCTTGCTGAAGAGTAGAGATCCACAAGCCACAGCCGCCATTACAATGGATGAGCACGATTCATTAAGTAAGCCTGGCTTCATCAGTCTTGTTTTGCATCTCACATGGAGATATAATGGGCAATCATAGAACACTGACTGCTTTTTCAATCAGGCCAACCTCAAGTCTCTCTTTAGCGCCCTGCATACCGGTAAGTAACATTTCCACCCGAGACTGCGGCTCAATAGACTGCACAATCAACCTCATATTGTGTGACAAGCCTCCTTGCATCTTGCCACCGATGAGTCACAAAGGTTGAACAGCCATCTATCACCGGATATGGCCAATTACACCTCCATTCATTCTGCTCCCGACGGACGGCACAGTCTGTGCTCTCCAGCTTTGCTGCGTGACTGAAGAGGAGGGGGAGCGCGGTCCCCCGATCATCTCAGCGAGTTCCCGGCCAAGGCTGGCGAGGCCTGGGAGGGGAGGGGGGGGGCTGGTGCTGGTGGAAACGTTTGTTCGACAGACTGGCTTTGGCACCTAGCGCGGGTCATCTTTGTTACAGAACGCCCCCCGGCTTATGGAGCGGGACAGCGCTGTCACAGCGTGGCCCGGCGCTAGCCTCAGAGAATAGCCCCGCTGCGCTGCCGTGTGTCACCTATGTGACAAGCGCGGAGCCAGCCAACAGCTATGGTCTCCTCTCTCAGAGTGGAACACAGCCAAGGCCACATGCAACCTGACAACATCTGTGCGGTTCTATTGAAAAGTCTTTATTCTCTGTTGCCTCCGCAAAGCTTTTCCCATTTATTATACTAACGCCACATTACATAAACAGAATGTACATCATCAATTTATCAGCTTCAATTATCAAATTCAAGCAACAATAGACTTAGTCTCATGTGGCCCTAATGAGAGACTGATAGCCCTGGAATGTTAGATAGGGTTAATTTGCTTGTGAGAGACTAATTAGCTTCTTGTACCGTATGGTTGTTCTGGCACATGGGGCAATAACGGTGTTAATACTTCTGACCTTATGAGTCAACAGGATGGTTATTTTATAAGGGTGTCAAATTAAAGGATGTTGGAGACAAGTAATACACATGTTTAAACATGTACATTCGTATTCATTTAGTGCTTTAAAAACATATTTTTAAAACTAGTGTTAAAAATGCCTTCAAAGATCAGAACAAATAAAGTACTGTAAAATTAGAAAGTCCAATAAAAGTGTCTCCATAAAAGCCAAAAGATGAAAGAAAGAAATTATAGTAACGATTAGAAGAAGAAACTTGCCCGGCTCATGGCAATGCAATAAAATGGAGACCACGTTTAGGGAAAACATTAAAGAGTATGTTAAGAAAATGATGAAATTCAGACAGAAAATAATGTAATAAGGTTTCAGTGTAAATGGATTCCTAAAGTAAAGTGTAGTGCGTTAAGTTGTTTATTGTTGTTATTATGGTTGCTGTGCATCTTTGTGTCTCCCCTCTCTCTTTCAGCCCAACACAGTCGAGGCAGATGGCGCGCGCACGCACGCACGCACGCACGCACGCACGCACGCACGCACGCACGCACGCACGCACACACACACACACACACACACACACACACACACACACACACACACACACACACACACACACACACACACACACACACACACACACACACACACACACACACACACACACACACACACACACACACACACACACACACAGCGCCTTGGATCTGCTCAAGGTATCTTCCCGTTAAAGGGGAGTATTTCCTTGCCACTGACGCCAAATGCTTGCTCAGGGGTAAAATGTTGGGTCTCTGCTAAGTGTTTTGAGACAACTTGTTGTAATTTGGCACTATAATAAAAATCTAAGACGTGGATGGAGACCAAGGGGGAGAGCACACACTGAACCAGCCCCCTCCTTTAAGCCTCTTGCACACAGAGACTATTTTTGCGCATGATAAAAAAAAAAAAACAACAACAAACCTAATCCAAAATTGCTGTCTGACGAGTGGCTGCGATGGTGCGTCATTGTGTCATAGAGAGAGAGAGAGAGAGAGAGAGAGAGAGAGAGAGAGAGAGAGAGAGAGAGAGAGAGAGAGAGAGAGAGAGAGAGAGGATGAGAGAGAGAGAGAGAGAGAGAGAGAGAGAGAGAGAGGAGAGAGAGAGAGAGAGAGAGAGAGAGAGAGAGACCCACAGTGGCCTAACCAAAGAGGCCTTGCAAATATTGGGTCGGGACCAATCTTTGGGTCACGGACCAATTTTTATGGGTCGCGAGTAAATATCTCCTTATATATATATATATATATATATATATATATATATATATGGCCGGGGGTCCTCAAGGTTACTGCCAGCAAACTACTGTGTGCTAGGAATATTGTTGTTGTTGTTGTTTTGTTATGTCTGAGAATCCACATGATCACTAATCCAACATACTATTAGCAAAGACAATTTGTAAAACAAAACAAAAACTTTTAATTAATTTACACAACACTGATGATAGTGCTGTCAAACAGATCTATGAAGCCATCAAAGCTGCAGTATGGTAAATGGTAAATGGTGCATTTATATAGCGCTTTACATAGATTGTGCATTACATTCACCCATTCACACACACACATTCATACACCAATGGCAGAGGAAACCATGCAAGGCACCAACCTGCTCGGCCACTCTAGGCCCTGGCATCACTGGAGGTCACCTACACAGTCACTTAAATGCTAACAAGCTAGTCTCATCTCAAATCTCTCAATGATCTGTCAAACAGTCATTGATGAGACAATCGGCTAAATTTGATGAGCTATAGCTTTGAAAACTTCTTATCAAGTTGCATGGAAGGCTTACCCCAAAGAATAATCGGAAGACGGAGGGACCAAGACCCAGGAGGCCGCCTGGAAAAGAGACGGTCCCAGGTTGAGCCCCGGCATTATGTCTAGGTGTCCCTGAGCAAGACAGACACTTAACCCCTAACTGCCCCCCCCCCCTCCTGGGATCAAATACATCTACTTGACATACAACACAATTTTATATACGATTTTATGACCACTGGGGTCTCCCCTCACCCACATATATAGAAATGTTGCTGAAGAGCCCATACCAGAGCTAATATTAGTTGTATAGGCAAACCAAACAAATTCAATTAACCCATTGAGACCTGGAACGCATCTGTGTCACTTCTTGATTTGAGCTAAAAAAAGCATTATTTTACACTTTGGCTATTCAAAAATAGCAGATCTACAAGCTCGTAGCGCGGCACCGAGTGCCGCGCTACGAGCTTGTAGATCTGCTATTTTTGAAAAATCGTGAAAATGTGTGCAAATCTTTGAATATATATTGTTTTAAAGCGAACATTTGTAACTCAAATCTTTGCTTCTGGGGGTCCCTGGAACTAAATATTTTGAGATGCGAGTCGGCGGCCAAATACATCAGAACCAAACCACTGTGTGACCAGCGAAAGACCCCAGTGGGGCTGTCATGGACTAGTGATGCATGAAGACAAACTCCATTCATTTGATGAGAGAATTGCAGTCACACTTTAATCTCTCCTTGGGGAGAGGTACCTACTGTACCTACCCCATGGCTACCAAAGGTTCAAAAAGATAAATACACTCTGGGTTGACCCGTCGGCTGACAGCCTAGTAACCAGTGGTGTAAAAGTAACTAAGTACATTTTTGTTGTTTCCCATTTTCAATACTTTTACTTCTACTCCACTACATCTCAAGAGGCAAATATTGTACTTTTACTCCACTACAATTATTTGAAAACTTTAGTTAATAGTTACTTTGTAGATTTTGATTATTATTACAAAACATGCATTAACCACGTCAGCCCTATGCATACTTAGGCTATTTGAAAATAGCCGATCTACAAGCTCACAGCGCGGCGAAAAACTACGCGTTGTGAGCTTGGTAACTAACACTACAAATGAAATATTCAACACGACACTTGAGACATTAACTGACGTAAACTATGACTGGCCAATATATAATTATCAAATCGTGACATGAGACTAGATATCGTCTGGGATTTTGGATAATGATATTGTGATATGGCAAAACTTTATATCATTTCCCTAACAGTCATTCTCTCTCATCTCCCACAAGCTCCTCCTTGCCTCAGAAATATAGTGATATTTGATTATTTTCCATATCGCCCCAGCCATAAGCTCTGAACATGTACAGTAACTGTAGCTGTGGCTGGGACAAGGTTGCTATCAGAGGTCTGAGACTACATCAAAGCTGGATGTGCTTGAAGGAGGTTTAGGCCTGGACGGGACCACCCGTCGACCATTATCTCTTCAGAGAAAGGTCAAGTCGGTGTAGTGAAGCTCAGCAGCAGCACACTGAGCATCAGAACCCCAGCGGCCGGCCACACACCGGGCCCTATTCTGAGCGTCTTATTTCCAGGTCTTATGCGGTAATTAAGTCATAACGCCACCGTCTTATGCGTAATTGCTATTTTGCAAGTTGCGCTGAATCTCTTCTGACTTCCTTCACAGGTGTTACCAATGATACTAATGAAGGCTCTGTTCCATTCTGGTCAAACAGAGTCAGGGTGCTGATATTGTGCATGTTGGCTCACTAGAAATACTAGTGGGTCTCAAAGTGTGGTCCAGGGACCCTCATGGTTCCTTGAGAGGGTGTAACTCTGAGTGTACAAATGGAACCAAATGGACCCGGGAGGGTCCATTTGGTTCCATTTGTACACTCTCACAGTTATGGGGGTCCTTGAAATTAAAAAGTTTGAGAACCACTGTGCTACACTAAATGGAACAGAGCCTTCATTAGTGTCATTGGTAACACCTGTGAAGGAAGCAAGGAAGGGGTCCAATTTCTGTCCAATATGGCTGCTGTGCATAGAGCCTATTACGCTATGCAGTATCTGCTATTTTGCCCCTTGACTTAACAAGACTAGCCGCATAGTGCTAAGACGTGGTCAGACAATGTCTTAAGCGCAAAAATAAATGTTTGGTTGTAGGGACACCGGCAGTTTAACTCTGCCAATTCTCAAGTGATTGTTATAATTCTGAGTTCTATATAATCTCCAAAGTGTATGTTAATTCGGTGTATCAATTATGATTTTATTAACCGTCTATCTAACGCTTAAGGGTAAAAAGCAAAGGGAGGCGGGAGGGCGCACAGAGCACATGGATGCATATGATAGGCAGGCAAGAGCCCTACTCGGCAGTTTAACTAAGCCATACTCGGCCAATCCTCAATCGATTATTATAAGTCAAAGTTCTCTATAATCTGTGAAGTGTCTATGTTCAGTCGGTGTATCAATCGTGATTTTATTATCCCTCTATCAAAAGCTTAAGGGTAAAAGAGAAGTTTCAGGCAGCGGCAGATGCACAATCACATTACGTACGCATGCCTGATGGACAGCCAAAGCCCCCCCCCCCCCTACTCACCCTGGCCTGTATCAATCCATCCGATCCAAAAGACTCAGGTTCCACTCAAGGTGGCATTTCAAAGGCTTATTCCTTCATTAATCCAATGAAATGTCGCAAGAGACACAGAAAAAGGACAAAACATAGGCATTTGACAAATTACTGTATGGGCCATTTGTAACAAACTTTTCAAATCCCAGGATTGCTGCTCACATACTTTTATGACTACATACTGTATACTCAGCCAATACAGCAGCCTCAGCTTCTGTTTTTACTAGTGTTAATTAATAGGGGTCTGCTCATTATTCCGACGTCCCATTATTCCAACCATTAGGTTAGTGTGAGGTTAGGATTAGTTATAATGGGGCCAGTCGAAACAGCCGATTCAGAAGCCAATTCACTGACCTACCGATTCAATTTGGCTAAACTGGGATTCCAGGTTGAATGTACAGTATGTGGTTAACAATCAGGACACTTCGGCTGCATAACTGCTGTCATCAAAAAAGTCAAATACTTGCCAATATATCTGTTCTGGACTCTGAAGTCTGGACAATATATCGGTCTGGCTCTAGTACACACACACACACACACACACACACACACACACACACACACACACACACACACACACACACACACACACACACACACACACACACACACACACACACACACACACACACACACACACACACACACACACACACACTCCAGCTGAAGATCACAGCCGATAACAAACAAACAAATTAGATCCAACCTTAATCTCATTTTGCAACCAATATGACTCCATTTGGGGCCATCCCACTAAAGATGAACACTAATAATCTGTTTTCCTCACTCACTTCAAAGCGCACACACTTCACACACTTCACACACTTCAAAGCAGTTCTCCAACCAAAACCTCCCAAACCAACACTATTCTTATATTGTCTCGGGAAAAACAAATGCCACAATGCTGGATAATAAGACAAAGCAGTTCATTTCCGAAACAACCTGCTCTTACGTAATCCTGTACCAGAGCCCACATTTGTTACAAAAGGGACAAAAGGGAGGTCACACAGGCGGCAAACATTAAACAAAAGTAGTTATTAAGAGAATAATGAAATCCGGACAGAAAATAATAGGTTTCACAGTGTAAGTGGAATGCTAAAGTAAAGCACGGTGCAGCGATTCCCAACCTGTGGCCCGGGCCCCCACTGGTGTGTCGTGAGGATATTGCAAGTGGGCCCCCAAATAATTGGATTTTAATGATAATATGACATAACATTATGAATATGCAATATTTTCTTCAATACCTAGAAAAATGAGTTGGTACTGAACTGATACATAGGAACTTATACTATATTAGTTCCATTGATGAAAGCTGTAACACAAATCGACTGATTAGATCAACATGCTCTGAAAATGCACATTCGCGGCCCACCCATCTGACCACTTAATGGCTGCCGTGTTAAGTCAGATGGGTGAGCCACAAATGCCTTCGAGATTTTCTAGTAAAACCCTGATCCATGGTTGGGAACCGCTGATGTAGTACATTATTGACTGTGTAAAGGTAAAAATGTACAGAGAACACACACACACACACACACACACACACACACACACACACAGCTGCTTGAGACCAAAGGAGAGAAAGACGCACCATGTGCAGACATCCTTACATGTATGCACTTACACTGTATGTTTACGGTTGAGTGTTGCACATGAAGCAAATCATCTGGGGGCCCCGAGCCACAGGTTGAGAACCGCCTTGGACGACTAGCCTCTTGCAGAGCCATGCTGTAAAAACCCCATAAAAAGCCAGACAGACACAGCGACATAATGCCTCATGTCCAGACCTGAAGCCAATCTCCCCAATCACACACACACCTGCTGCCAGCATTCCACCTGTGCCAGACCAAGCACCAAGCAAAAGCCATCAGAGAGAGAGAGAGAGAGAGAGAGAGAGGAGTGACAACTGCAAAAGAGGTTCAAATCCAACAGATGTCATAGGGATGGGCAATGTGACTTCATAATATTATACAATAATATTGTAGATTGGCTATTTTCGTTATTTTTGTACACCACCATTGTATAACAAAGTGTAACACAGGAAGTGGTTAATCAGACTAATCGATTTAGTCGGTTATTTAAAAAAAAATCAAAATGTATTCACATTTTTCGTGTAGTTTCGTTTATATATGAAATTAAGAAACAAATACTTTGAAAACTACTATAATACCATAATTGCTACTGTAATTTTTGGTTACTTGTCCAGCCCTAAGATGACAGTCTATATGATCAGCAGGGTGACTTCTGTAAATACAACTTACAACAGAGATAAAAGGATTGGTCTTCAAAGAAATGAACAGTTAAATAAATGAGCAGACAATAGCGGGTCGAGGACGCAAATTATATTTTGCATTTCTTCTGGCTTTAGCAAGAAGTTCCCATATCCATGATGATCCCACACACAGTACTGTTCATATATATATTGTGGTTGTATCATAAATCTACACGCTGTCTAACAGCCCAAAGGGATTACGCCTAACGGACTGCTCTTTTCCCTGAGAGAGACTCTGGCAGACAAAGAGATAGTTAGTGCTCTTGGAGAATGTACCAAAAAAAGGTGACGATTCAAAGACTTAAGCTCTGAAAAGAGAGAGACTATCCTTTGATCTTCTCTGCCGTATTCTGGACGTGGTCTTCTAGGGCTGCGCTTCTCAATGTGGGGTCTGAAAATGTGTTCAAAAAGCATCAGAATCTTGGCCTGGACCGCTGGCGTAGCGGTCCAGGATCCCCATCTCTCTCCCCATTTCCTGCCAGCCTACTGTCCTACCCATAAAGGCATAAAAGCCCAAAAATAAATATTAAAAAAAAAAAAGCATCAAAATCCGTTTAACCACTTTAACCCTATTTTAATGTACTAGATGTGCAGCCTTCAAATACAGTCCTACATTGCACTGATCAGAGCAATTGTCACCAGGTTATGGCCATTTGAAATGTTAGACACTGCTGTAACACTGCTGTAGAGCACAATATGTGTGCAATTTAGTTATTTTGGTGAGACTATTGTCACGGCAGACCCCTGAACAGCATTTGTGCCAAGTTTTGTGAATATTGGAGCAATGGTGTGCCTGAGGCCGCTGGGGGCCCCTGGCATGGCCCCTGGTGTGACTATTTGCATGGCAGACCCCTGAACAGTGTTTGTGTCAAGTTTGATGCAGATTGGAGCAACGGTGTGCCGCAAGTCCGGATGTTACGCTTGTGACGTCCACCGTCCACCCACCCTCTAGGCACATTTAAGATAGGATATAGGATATTTCACCTATTCAAATAGCTAGAGCTCGCCAAACATTTGAAACGTTTCAAAAACACAAATCTTCTCTTATGGGGGTCCCTGGTACAAAATATTTTCAAATGGGGGTCCTTGACATGAAAATGTTTGAGAAGCACTGTCCTGGGGGGGAAGTGAAAGTCTCTTCTCTGCCTGGTCTTCCAGGGGGAACTGATGGCCTCTGAGCTCAGCCTGTTCAGATAGTAGTTCAGCCATGGCCCATTAGTTCAACACATTCTGACAAGATGGACAACCTCCGACCACACAACATTCAAGTGAAAGAGTGTGTGCGTGCGTGCGCGTGTGCATGTGTGTGTGGGAGGAGGTGCGGATGTGTGACAAAAATATGTGTATACAAAAATCCCCTTTGTGCGCTTGAAGCTCTCTCGTTGGTTACTCGGTAGACACAGAGTCCTCGTTGCTTCGGGTTCAGCGGCTACAGCTGGTAAACTAAATTAGTATTGCGGCGCAGTCGCTTGGCCGTGCAGATTTATGTCAAGAGTAAACCTTGGAGCGCTCCACTCACTTAGCTGTGGCCCTGACATGGGCCAGGCAGAGGCCAGGGGAGAGGAAAAACACCCAGCTGTGGAAGAAGCAGACAATACCACCAAAATGTAGAAATACTATAGTTCAGGGGTCTTCAATGTTTTTTCAGGCCAAGGACCCCCCAGCTGAGAGAGAGATGAAGCAGGGACCCCTTCTATATTGTATAAAATTGTGTTGCAGATTAAAACATTTTAGCGCGAGGCGTGTAGATCTTCTATTTTAGGCTAAAGTTCTCATCAGAAAAGGGATGCTAAGGTTCAAGTGGTTAACGTACAAAATATCATATCACACAATGATTTTGCGGTCCCCCTATAGTAACTCTGAGGACCCCCTGTTGAAGACCCCTGCTCTAGTTACAAGTCCTGTATTAAAAACTTGTAAAAGCACTAAAGTGTTGGCATCAAATATAACCAAAGTAATTGTACTCAAATCTTTCAAATCTTCAGATAGATCAGATAGTAAATATACTTAGTTAACTTAACAGGCCCCAATTTAGATGGCAGAAGGGAGGAAGAGGGTGTGTGTGTGTGTATGTGGGGGGGGGGGGGGGGGGGGGGGTTCTTCGTGTCTGAGACTGTGACAGAAATGTGCAAAAGCTGCACGCGTACGGCTGCGTACACTGGAGATCTGGAGACACACAATCTTTAATGCACGCTGCTTTGAATGTTTGCATTTATGAGACAGTTTTTTTTTTCATAGCCAAAAATAACAGACATATTCAGGCTAATCTGGTGTCACTATCTCCCTATGGTGACAGTAAACAATGGGAAGGAGCCTGTTTTATTTATCCACTTCCTCCCACCGGATGCCCACGCGGCGCGGCGCGGAACGGAAACCACAGCCAAGCCGCGAGACGCCGGACCCCCGACCGTCCGCGCGCCGCTTAATTGTGGTCTCCGCGGCGGGGCTCTCTCCACCAGCGCCTCCTCTGATGTCTAGCCGGTGGCTTCCCTGAGGAGTGTTTAATTCACTGCTGATTTGGTTTGTTGTCGCGCGGCGTTCCCGGGCATTTGAACAGTGTGTTGAAAACAGCCTGTTCACTCTGTGTGTGTGTGTGCGTGTGTCTGTGTGTGTGTGTGTGTGTGTGTGTGTGTGTGTGTGTGTGTGTGTGTGTGTGTGTGTCTCTCTGTGTGTCTGTGTGTGTGAAGGGGGCGGGGGGGACAAGGCGGGGCTCCAGAGCAAGAAGGCCTGAAGGGACACACCACGCTCTACCTCTTCCAGCCAACACTTCTCTTCCCTTAATTTCCCCCTCCTATCAACCTCTCTCTCTGTCTCTATTTTCTCTCTCTTCTCTCTCTCTCTGGTCTCTCTCTCTCTCTCTCTCTCTCTCTCTGTGTCTCTCTGTGTGTGTGTGTGTGTGTGTGTGTGTGTGTGTGTGTGTGTGTGTGTGTGTGTGTGTGTGTGTGTGTGTGTGTGTGTGTGTGTGTGTGTGTGTGTGTGTGTGTGTCTCTCTCTCTCTCTCTCTCATCTCCCAAATCCTTCTATTCCTTCTCGCTCTCTCTCTCTCTCTCATCTCTTTCCTTTGTTCTATTTCTCAGCCTTTTGTCTTTTTTTCTCCTTTCATTTTTCACATCTCTCCATTCTCTATTTACAACTGTACTCCTTCCTCCTTCTCTTCATGCCCCCCCCCCCCCCTCTGTCCTCTTTTTCTACCTCTCCCTCCCTCCCTCCCTCCCTCCCTCCCTACATATCCCACACAATGCGTGTTTGTGAGAGGAGGTTGAAACGTTGTTGTTTTGCGATTCTCCTTTTGAAACTTACAAAACAACAGCAGCAAGCTCAGTGTGGGAGAGTAATTAATGAGACAATTATTCTTATTGTTTTTGCCTCTTGTGTTCTCTTTGAACTAAATAAATAGCCGAAAAGTAACCTCCCTAATTGCACGCGGGTCATGGATATGCCGTAATTAAGATGTGCGCTGCAGCCTGAGCCGAACACGTTTCACTATTCATTTCAATTCGACGAGAGTCGCGCGGCTGAGAAGTGACCGACTTTTATGTTTCAATATATTTTCAAGATGAGAACGACACGATTCCGTCTTTGACCTTCTCTCTCTTTGAGATAAAAGTTATCTGGTGGATATACTGCGATGGAAAAGCCATTCGCTATACCACTGTACCGTCTGTGTAGACAAGACAGCCTGGATCCCTAATAAAAGGAACAGAGAGCCGAGACACTGCAGTGCTGACAGACTGCAACTTATTGGTTCGTTGTCACTTCATTATGCCCAATTTGTACTTGGGTTGAGCATCGTGTTGGGTGCTGAAAACAGCAGATCTACAGGTACAAGGTCACACAGTGAGCTTGTAGATCAGCTATACCGGATACCGGCACACTGCGTATACAATCAGGCCTTAGGGGCATGGTTTACTTTTACTTTTACTTTATTTGTTTATTTAGACGGGACACCGCATATTAAAGGAGTAATTCACCCCAAAGAAATCTTATTTTCTATCAATTACACACCCGCATGAAGCCTTGAATTCATGGATTTGTTTTTGTCACATTCCTAAGCCAATAATTTGATGACGGGTGTATTTCCGGTAGGAGACATAAACAGTCTACTTTGTCTCCTACCTACCGGATACATTAGCATCTTTCCGCCGGTAATCAAATTATTGGCTTCGGAATGTGACAAAAACAGAAAATTAATTCAAGGCTTCGTGGGGTGTGCAATTGATAGAAAATAATAGCTATTTTTTTGGGCGAACTACTCCTTTAATGAACAATACATCAATGTAATGTAAATACACCGGATTTAGCAAATATGCTAATTTACATCTGCAGCCATACATCAATGTAGCGATAGACAACATACAAGACATATGACAAGACTTGTCCATGCATACACACACACACATAAACTGGACTACCTGGACTACCCCCCACCTGGACTACAATACAGTGTGCGTCGGTGTAGCTAATTAGTGAGTCTCCAACCACACCTCAACGTCCCTCATTAATCTCACAAGAGTGATTAGGCCGCCGCGACGTATGGTGCGAGGTGTGAAACCGGGTGTGAAACTGTTGTCATCTCATACGTTATCGCACTCTGGAGACCGCCGGGATTAAACACGTGCCCAGGCACAGCCCATTGGCAGCTAATCATGCCGCTAATGATAAGTGAAATATTCTTCGTTTCCCCCCGTTGTGGCAATGGCATCGCAAGGTCAAGATCTGTCCCTCAAAACGCACTCAGTATAGCTAGCTAAATGCACTGTGGTGGTAAAAGTACTCACATTTTGTACTTAGTGAAAGTATCAATACTGCAATATAGAAATACTCTGTTACACGTAAAAGTCCGGAATTCAAAATGTGCTTGAGTAAAAGTACAAAAGTATAGTCATCAAATGGACCAAAAGTAAAGTACTCATTATGCAGAATGTTTTCAAATGTTAAAAAGCCGATCTACAAGCTCACAATGAGTCGCATTGCAACGCATTGTGAGCTTGTAGATCGGCTATTTTCAAATGGCCGAAATGTATATAGGGCTGAAGTGGTTAATGTATGTTTTGTGACTAGTAACTAAAGTGTTCGAATAATTGTAGCAGAGTAAAAGTACAATATTTGCCACTGAAATGTAGTGGAGTAGAAACATATTGGAAATACTCAGGTAATACAAGTACAAATACCTAAAAAATGTTACTAAAATACAGTACAATACAGTAAGTAAATCTACTTAGTTACTTTCCACCACTGCTAATGCATGCTGCTGCCGCCGACCTCACGGCTAGCTCCCACAGAGCTTCCCTTTCTCTCGTGTTTTTGTCTGAACCCCAAACAGACACGGGAAACAAATTGGAGTGAAGCCCCTCTTGAATGGGTCACTTTTGACTGCTGATTAGTGCCAAACACTTCTCCCCAACCGAGGTGCTTTGATAAGGAGGAGAGAGAGCTAGAGAGTCTAGCCAGGGGGACGTCATGCTGACCAATGTCTTTACTGTGCCAGATGCCTGTGGTTCGGAGAGTAACTGTACTGTCACACCCGGCTACTAGTGCTAAAAACCCAGTGAGAGCATGTTGTTCCCTTTGTATCATAATGCTCTTTTCGACTAAGAACTACATAAGCGAACCGTGCCGCGGCCATGTATTGTAACGTATTTCACAGGTTCTGGATATGTTTCCATTCTCTACAGCTCCGTTTCAGATAGAATTCTCACAAGCTAATTTGGGTCCTACTCAGGAGATTGTAGGCTACTAAACCTGAGTTCTCAGAACCCAGAACTCAGAATGTATCATTTCAAAATGTTTCAATAGTGAAAATAGCAGATGTTCAAGCTCACAAAGCGTCCCATAGTATCGCCATGAGAGCTTGTAGCTTGCTATTTTTTCAACAAAAACAAAATTACAGAACTTCACAGGTTCTGGAACGTTTCCGATTAGAGAAGGTTCTAGGTTACCCTTCATAGTCGAAAGGAGCCAATAATATCTGTGGAAGTGGTCTGGTTGGAGTATGGGAGTAAACAAGTGTAAGTAGATTCTACAATAAGACTCATCATTGTACAGTATTCCCCTCTGGGTCAGCCATTTTTCAAGTATTAATCTCCACTTTAGCCCTACTTGAGTAATCATTGTTATTATTAGACACAAGAGAAGTGGGGTCGAAGTTATTCGTTTACTGTCAAACAGCTATTCTGGATTTTTTACCTCAATATCTCCATCACCGTGACTGACAAGAAAATGACCCAGTCAAAAGGTGAAAATGATCCTTCAAACAATGCCGGAATAAATATTTGCCTTGCAAAAAACTCTTTTGTGAGCAATTCTGCTTGCTTGTATTATATTCTGTTGCTCTGGAGATGACTGATGAAGCAGAGATACTTTGAGCTACTGTAGATATTCTAGAATTCCTCTGCCATGTCTCCCTCACACAGGACCAAATGATGTCAGCATCAAAGTAGGAGGTGGGCATCCAGTGACTGTATAGTGTATGTTCTGTATAGTGTATCCTATGTTTGAGTCATGGGTTCGTATCCCAGCCCACGCCATGCACTCTCCTTTCTCCATGTCATCACTGTGTAGAAACAGAAGAACCACTTAAGCCCGATTTCGGTGATTGTCAAACGTTTTAATTTCAAGGACCTCCCATAACTTTGAGAGTGTAAAAATATGTACACTCTCAGAGTTACAGAACTGTAATGGACCATTTGGAACCCCCTTAAGGAACCCAGAGGGTCCCTGGACCCCACTTTAAGAACCACTTCCCTATTTTATACTTTGTTGCGCAATGATGTTGCATGGTGAAAATATGCTGATCTACAAGCTTACAACACGTTGCATCCTGACTCATTTTCAAAACTTTTCATTTTATTTACATTTTCACCCATAAATAACATGATACAAATAGGGACGCCGGGTTGACAGTGGTTAGAAACAGGCTAAAGTGCCCCCACTTCCCAATACCAGCTGATGAACCAGTAGAGGCTATCGCTCTGGATCTGACCCCAGCAGCTGCTTTATGGACGGCCAACAGATAAGGCTGACCCCAACAACCATATCTATGCTAATCTAATTCACAAGTTGTGAGAAGAACTGTGCTGTGCAAGCAAGCTTGCTCTTGTGTCAATTAAGGTCAAGTTACAAAGCGGTGCGAGTGATCAAAGGCTAGAAAATCCACTTTGTCTTTAATAAGAAATAGAGAAACACGAAGATGAGTTTGATAGCTTCCTCGAGGCGGAACTAAACATTTCCACTTACTACAGTGGTCGGAAATGAAATGCACTCAGGATTGCGGTGGATACAATATTTAAAATGAGCGTCTACGCCAGTGAAAGAAACTAAAACAATGCTCTGAGCTTTACATGTGAATGCATATTTTATAAAACGCATACACACACTCGGATGCACGCTCCAGTGCATCTCAGCTATAGCCTAGCGCTGCCATCCTGCTACACAATTATAATCATCAACCACATATGGAGTGGCTGTCTGGCCTGTGGGGAATAAAAGGCTGAAGCTCAGACCACGGGGATGGAACTGAAGGACCTCCGTCCTCAGAGGTGATGAATGCGCTGCAGCGAATGCAGCCTCCCCGTGGTGCATCTGTGAGAGCAGATGAATGGGGAGGAGACTTTGATAAATTGGGTCACGCCAACATGGCGTTTCTGGGTAATGCGGTGAAAACGCTTCAGGAGTGCGGTTGGGTTGTGGGCGCACGTGCCCACAACAACTGGGGCAGAGCTGCTCCTCGACTCCACTTGACTCCCTCCTTCCCCTTCTCCTCCTCCTCCTCCTCGAATCCTCTCTCCTCGCTCGCTCTCGCCTGGAGCCATATCGATATGTTATGCCTTCATTTTTGGCAAACACACACTTTTACACACATGTGCGCGTTCTGCTCCTCTGTCTTGCCAAAACACGTCTCGCACATGCACACGCACACGCACACACACACCCCCACTTGTGCGTGATGCAAACACACACAAACACACGTATACCCTAGAATTGGCTTTGCTAGACAGCCTGACGGATTTGTTTGCAATGCTCAACCGGATATTAATAAATATTAATAATGATAGAAGGGTTTGACTATGATTTCTACCCACTCGAATGACTCATTCTCGTGATGGATAATCTACTAGTATATAAAATCCGCAGATATGAATGACTGCAGATATGAATGACTGAAGGATGGTCGAAGGCTACTATAAAGTGTATAGAGTATTATCTGTTTGGAGGTCAAATATAAACATACAGTACATGCAAGCACACACACATGCATTGCATCAAGTGACATCATTTCACATACAACATCACACAACATGTTATATCACCTACACAACACAGGGTTCAAAGAGCATCCTTCTGTGGGTTTGCCGTGTTCGTCTACTACGTGTTCTTATGTCTTTGACTGGGGGCCCTGCCACACACCGTGTGCACCCCCGTCTCACTCCATTAATTCCGGTGGATGAGCCCTTCACCTTGGCAGAGATGAGACTAACTTGATTTGAAGAAGGGATAGGTTTCTGGAAAACACGCACCCTCGGCCTCTTGGCAAAGACCGTAACCAAGTCTGCATTGAGTTGGGTTCTTTCTTGCCTCCGTAGATTTATCTGGGGCAACGCAGCCTCGTTCTTCAATAGATGGATGGGTGTTTCATACCGTGCCAACTGGCACAACATAAGTTGAGTTGAAGGTCACCGTGACTCATTTTCAGCTCCGAAAATGGGTGGCTGGAGACTGAAGCCACTACATATCTGCTATCGACTTGTTTAATTGTACAAAGAGGCGATTGCTTGAAGACGAGACACAAACACGGCGGCAGGCAGGGTTGCGTTCCCGTGTGGCTGGTTGCAGTTGTCGGATTAGCTCACACACGGAGAGGCCGTATGGGGTTTCGACCGGCACAGCTGAATATTGCCGTTGTCGGGTGGAGACCTTGTATGTCCAAAGCTGTTACTTTTCATAAGAAAAAGAAAAAAGAATAACCTATGGTCCAATGGGTCCAGTGTACAGTGTAGTAATGATTTATAGCCACAAGCTCTTAATACTTTTCATTGGTTAAATATTTATAAACCCCACCGACAGGCTTAACCACTTCCAACCCTGTGTCCCTATTTTGGGCATGTGATTACAGGCAATTATTTTTAAGATTTCAAACATAGTGAATGCCATGTGTTTTGAGCTTGTATATCGGCTATTTTCGCTAATTCTCCACGACGCTGTCCTACAACAAAGTATATAACACTTATGAAAAAACATAAGAAGATGGAATATGGAAAAATACTATTTTTCTGCCTGACAGCAACGATATGCTGTAGTGGGAAGTGGGTGCAGATTGCCTCTGAAACCTTAAG
>NC_139942.1:38867840-38870340 GCF_963454915.1 Gymnoscopelus microlampas | reverse complement strand
TTTTTCCAGAACTCCACCTTATCGATGTGGCAAAATGACACATAATCACACTACTTTAGGCAATAGGCAGATGTAAAGCAAATGCATAATGTGTTGCATTTTTGTAACTGTCTTGCAGTGAACCACCGTTCCGCAACCCATTTTCACCATATGTATGTAGCCTAACGCATTCTATCCATAAATCTTGTCATGTCAATGAGCCTTGCATCCTTAAAACAGCGTTAGTTTGGTAGTTCAAACGGTTCCAGTTAACATAGATGTTCATATAACGGAGCTGACACTCACCCTTTTACCGCGGATCCGTTTCTGAAGTGTCCCATTTATGCGTTTTAATCCACAGCTGTGTCCCCTTCATTTGAGCGCTATTTCCCCATCAGAGAGCATGTTTGGAGAAAGAAAAAAAAATCCATTTGTTAATTCCATTTGCCGGTAACAGGAGGTAAAAAAAAAAATCACATTGCCTTGCTTCTATATTTTTCACAATTTCACAAGAATCCCGTGAGCCATATATCTTCTTCTTCTTTTTTTCTCCACCATCGAAGTTGCCTAGTTACCCCTGCTCCTCATTCAAGGTGGCTCAAGCGCTGTGTACAGCGGCCAATCATAGGAGAAGCAGCCTGGGAGATTAACTATTTCTTGGCTCCACTATTCTAGTTTCAGGCGAAAATGAGGAGAGTGGGCGGAGAAAAGTGGGCCCCCGGTGACTGGAGAGGGGAAAAAATTAAAATGCACAGAGAATAATGTAGTGAGGATCCGTTAGAGAGGGGGGTATGCGTGAGGGAGGGGGGGGGGGGGGGGGGGGGGCGGGGGTGGGATGTGGGGTAGAGAGGGGATTAAAACATTTCGAGAAATAAAAGAGGGGGAGGGGGTAGGGACCAGTTGCCACTTCTCGCAAGAGAGAACAACATATGCAAAGATCTAACAAAATGATATGCCACCCTTACAGGCTATTATGTAAACTGCAGTGGAACTCTCCCTCTCTCTCCCTCCCTCCCTCCCTCTCCCTGTCTCTCTCTCTCTCTCTCTCTCCCTGTCTCTGAACACCCAGCCCGCCCACTCCCCACCCCCAACTTTCTCTCTCTCTCTGGGCTGCCTCCCCCTCGCTGGACCATTCTTTAAACGGCCCTTAAGGACCAGAGATCCGTCTCATTTCTAAAATCCAAAAGACCAATCCATCAGGGTAATTGATCAGCCCCCCCTTTAACCAGCCATCCGTCAAGCCACAGAGCTCATGCCTCCTCCCCTCCGCCCCCAGCCACTCGGCCTCATCATAGGCCATATTGATTTCAATTTCCCCCCTCCTCCAGCCGGGGTGAAAGGTGTAGGGGAGCGAGTCAGCTTCAATCACTGTTACATGGCACGTGGGGGCACCGTGAGCCCCCCGCCCCACCTGCACCCGTTGTTGGTGACTGTCTGTCTGTGTGTGTGTGTGTGTGGGTGTGTGTGTGTGGGTGGTGGGGGCAGGGCGACTCGAGGGAAGTCACGACTACATCCAGGTCAAGGCCCCCAAACACACCAAGGCCCGGTGCCACCAGTGTGTCCTCCTGTGTCCTCTCTTTGAACGGTCCCAACGCCACAGCCTCCACACCCCCGGCCCGGCTGCACACACTGGCCTCCCACACAGGGCGAGGAAAAGGGGGCCGTGGTGTTATTGGATGAGCGGTCGGAGGTCTTGACAAAGGGGCTGTTAGCGCGGCAATAGGGCACTCATAAAGAGGGAGAGAGAGATGGGGCCCAGCAGGGGGTGTGGCCCAGTGTGGGATCTGTACATATTTTGTGTCACATCACAGCGGCGTCATCCACGCATTCCAGAAGAACAGAGGAAGCTCTTCGGCAGAGAACTTTCCCTGAACTTCAAATATTTATTCCTTTTTATACAGCGTGGCTCTGCAGGAGGGCTAGCCATAGTGCACAACTTCTTGTGCACAAGAAGTAGGCAAGTAGGCCAATTAAGTACCTCAACAACAACTCAAAAAATCATTAATAATACAATTAATGATTATATTTTTAAAAATAAAATAATTATATTTATACATTTTTGAAATATTCAAATCTAATTAATAAGTCAATGGGGCTCTTACCGGGCAGGAACCTTGCCAAAATTTGGAGTCATCTATGACGTCCAGTGGCCGTCATGTAGTCACTGGACGTCACATTGAAGCCAAGCAGTTCCCATTTGGATTCCGAGATACATATGATCTATTTTTCTTATTTTTTTCTTTTTTCACTTCATATACCAAGTTATTTTTTCTCATCCTACACCAACAGTTTACATTTCTAAGCTTCACGTTGTATCAGAATAGCAGCGTTATAACAATGCGATTTATGTGTGAATCAAACTAAAAAACACAGTGTTCCTGAGAGAGAAGAGAGAGAGGGGAGAGAGAAATAAAAGTTTTCATTCTATTGTTGCGGTGGTCTGACCGTTGTGTCACAGCCATTGAATGTGATTGATGCATCCCTGGCTCTATTCCATCCCACAGATTACAAATGGAAACAA
>NC_139942.1:38277840-38862840 GCF_963454915.1 Gymnoscopelus microlampas | reverse complement strand
TGCACAGGCAGCTGCTACAGACTTACTACCAGTCTCTGTCACATACTATATATTTAACCGCCTCCACACACACTAAAGCTACACACATACAGATAGACAGGTGCACAGCGCCGTTGCTATAGATGTCATACAGGGTGTGACTGGTTCGGCTCACAAAGAAGTCACCTATATCATTGGTTCTCAAAGTGGGGTCCGGGGACCCCCAGGGGTACTTGAGGGGGTTCCAGGGGGTCCCCAGCTAAATGATGGACGGGAACCAAATGGACCCTTATGGGTCTGTAACTCTGAGAGTGTACAAATGGAACCAAATGGTCCATTTGGTTCCATTTGTACACTCTCAGAGTTAAATTGACATAGATTTTACAATATAAATTGCGGTCCAAGTGATAGAAATGCCATTAAATGGGGGTCTGTAGACCTAATGCATGTCTACAGACCCCCATTTTAATTTCAAGGTCCTTGAAATTAAAATGATTGAGAATAACTGCTAGAGCTGTAAAAAATCTTCTCTTATGGGGGTCCCTGGCATATCTTTTGAAATGGGGGTCCGCGGGCTAACAAGTGTCAATTTGGGGGTCCTTGACATGAAAAAGTTTGAGAACCACTGACCAATATTGTTGGGTTCGAGCCAACAGTAATTCTTGATCAGCTGAGAGACCTTTTGTATACAGTACACACACACAGCCTCAGACCTGATGGTCTCGCAAGAGCCGGCAAGATGATTGAGATGATTCGGTGCACTCCTGAGGCCTATCTGTTAGCAAGATCAGAGTAAATAGGTCAAGTAAATAGAGTGCAAAGAAAATAATAAGTCCTACAAAATAACTAAGATAGCAAATAGAAACCTAACATCTGTCTAATTAAATGCTATATAAATAACATACATACTGTAGTCATTTTACTGTAGTCTTTTGTGTGTTGCCATTTTGTACTGTAATTGCACTGTAAATGGCTGGATATTACATTTCAAAATGTTGCCATTTATCAGTGTTTTGATTGTATTTTATGACCTGTGTTAACTTTTGCTGATGACAACATGAATCAGTCACAGTGACATGCATTTGCTTTGCAGCGTCCATTTCCCTCTGTTTTGTTATGCCATAATATTGCACCACAGCAAAAAAGTGCACATGCAGAAGTGTAGGCTTTTATACAACAGTCAAAATGCCTCTAAATATTAATATTTGATTCTACATTAATATTAACAATTGGCCAATGGCCTGCCTTTTGCTTTGGTGATGGCAAAATCTTGTGCACCCTGTTTTCACAAACACACGCACACAGACATATACAGTACATACACACACACAGGCATGCACACACTGTCACAGTGTCACACAGTGAGACACACACACACACACACACACACACACACACACACACACACACACACACACACACACACACACACACACACACACACACACACACACACACACACACACACACACACACACACACACACACACACACACACACACACACACACACACACACACGGCTCTATTTTGGGACAGGTACACCGCACACTATAGTGTGAGGTGCGCAGAGCACAGGCAAATTGACAATTTACAGAGGCACCTGCTGTATTTTGGGTATTTTGGGGACTCGCTGTGCGCTTTGGTTCCTGTGAACTTTGATTTGCTGTGCGCTGAAATGGCCAGAGAAGCGCAATTGAGGGTGTATCATCTGCAAACCAGTAGCACACTGTAATCTTGGTTTCAACCATTGGGTTTCAGCGAGGACCACCATTTGCGTCATTTGCCACATGCCTGCTTGGAACTGGAACAAGTACACCCACGTATAGAGTACAGTGGTTCTCAAACTTTTCGTATTTGGCCACGGACCCCCATCTGAAAAGGTTTCGCGCCAGGGACCCCCAGAAGAGAAGATTGATGTTTTTCTTTTTTTCAAAATTATTCAAAATTATTCAAAAAAAGCCTGCACTCAAATGTTGTGCTATGTTGTGCTATGTGCCTTCACTTCAGTTTGCGGAGGCACACCCAAATAAATGTCAATGTCATCGCTTAAACCCGCTTTATGCATGTCATTTTTAAGAAGCCACCCTTTGATTTAAAAGCGTGTTTGTTTCTGGCTCACAATTGTTGCCTGTGTTGGTAGGATATAAGCTACCAGATTGCATAATTGCTTAGTATTCAGGCCTATTGTTGAAATAGGCAGGGGGGTTTATGGATTGAATAGATCGGATACCTGTATAACCCTATATACCCATGAAATAAGAATTGCCTAAGCTTGGGGAAATTAGAAATGTTTATGGAAATCGTTTGAATTGTGCATTTGTTGCTCTAGACGGCTGTGGTTGCTCTGGATGTAAATGCACTGTAAATAACTTCTTCTGATCAGCACAACTGGAACACTTGTCATTTTGATCGATTTAATTTAGTAAATTACAGTTATTTGCAAGTTATTTGTGGACTGAAACGTAGGCCTAGTGTGGATCTGTGAATTACAGTGCAATTGAAATGCCTATTATAAAGATTGTATAGGCTCAGGTTTGGTGTGTCAGGGAAACAACATTTAATAAAAGCACTCATGGATGGTAATGCAAAGATTGAACAAACAACTATTTTGTGTTTCCAAATAAAAGCACCGTCCGTGTTATCCCTCTAGCCAGTGATTCTCAAACATTGTCATGCCAAGGACCCCCAAAATGATTATGTATTTGGCAGTGGACCCCCATCTGCAAAGATTTTGTGTCAGGGACCCCTGTAAGAGTTAAAGTGGTTTAATTTGGTTGCTATAGATGTATATTAACTCATTTTGATGGGAACCCCCTGAAACCCCCCTCAAGGACCCCTGGGGTCCCCGGACCCCACTTTTAGAATCACTGCTCTAAGCTGTACGTGGCTTAGAGACTATGCAATGCCGCTGAATAAACTTTCATGCCACGCAGAAACAATTGACATGGCGGCGTTCAGGGGATCACAATCCTACTTTTATTTTTTTAAGCAATTAAGTTATTGGCGAGCAAGAGTGTGTGGTAAACAAAGTGCGATTCCCTCGCTGATAGTTCTAGCCGATGTTCAGTGGCTGTGTTTATCTTTTTGTCTTCTTTATCACGCTCACCTCACATTACAACAAATGTACGCCCACTGCTTTGGAAAACAATTGTGTCACTGCACCAATATGGAAGGCAGCCCTAAGTACTTTGGATTGGTTCTGCAATACAGCATTTTTATACTCTCTAATTGATTCCACCCAGTTTTAGCAACAAAAGCTGGGAGATTGTCCTCAGTCTATAGTTGAGGAAAACGTTTAGAGACTGAGTTGTGAGTCTAATACAGCAGATGTCATTCTGGGCTTTTTTTCCCTGTGTGGGACCAGTTTGATAGAACTGGAGTCTATCATCAGTGCGTCAAATGATTTCCAGTTTGGAACAGCAGCTGTCACACATCTGGCACAGCAATATGCCGTGCTGATCAAGTCCCGCGATAAGTAGCGCATTGTCCAACAGTACATCTTCAAGTTCATCATAAGGCAGGAAATGAAACTTGGGAGTACTGAGGTCCTTCTTCCTACCCAGAGATGATTGCCATGATGCTGACAAGTCTGAAGAGCTTACAGATCTGGCCCATCATGTTGACAGTTGTGGGATCCTTTCAGGCTTCCAGCACTGACTGCAAATGAGAATACAGCCTTATGAATAAAATCTAAACCAAATTCAGGAACCGTCTATATGTGAAAGATATGGATGAACTGATGAGACTGAAGTCGTCCATAGAATCAGGAGGAGCTTAAACCTCAACATAGTGTGTACAGCCACTGGAAGAGTGTCTGTACACAGAAGAGACAGAAGAGAAAAACTATAAGATATGCTCCAAGCTCCATTATTCAGAACAACATCATTCAGTTTCTTTTCAATACAAATTGGACTGTTTTTTCTTTTTATTGAAATTGATGTGCCAATTTTCTATTGACACTAGAACTGTGCTGAGAAATAAACAATAAGGAAGGACATTATTTCTGGAGTTTTATTGATACGAGTACACAGACGCTGTATTGATGCCAGCCCTAGCTGAGATAAAGACAACATGAACAGGAAAACAGAAAACATAGACTTTTCAGGCACTCTCGCCCCTCCCAAGAGGAAAAAAAGGGAAGGGGCATGGTAAAGGGAGGGTCTTATCATCTTCCTGGGCCTAAATCACCAGGTGGCCTTGGCCATAGCAGTGCACAAACAGTCTGTACTGTCGCTAAACATACATACAACATAAGTATACCTTAATACAAGTATGTGTACAAACAAATGGTTCTCTGTCTACAAAACCAAAGTGAGAGATAGAGAAAGGGAGTAACTATGGCCTCACAGAGCTACGGTCTTAAAGGTCATAGGTTACAGGCTATACCCGGACCAGTCCCAGGCACCTACTAGCTCGAACTGTCATTATCTGCAAATTATGGCTGTATTTGTAACTCGCACCTGGCACATGCATTACCTTGTTGACTGGTCGGAATGCTCTAATGGAGACACAAAGTCTTGAATCTATGTGTGTGCGGGCATGTGCGTGTGCTCAGTGCACGTGGACTGCAAATGGTTATAACTGGAAAATTCCCAATCAGGCTGCAGTGGGTCAGGCGATGTGGACATCTTGGAATCAGAAGGTTCCCAGTTCAATCCCTATAGCTGCTCTTGGCTACGTGTTGGGGTAAAGTACAGGGGTAAAGTACAGCACCTGTCAACCACCATGGACTCTAGGGGTTTGAATCCACCACAGTGCATCTGGCTTGGCTGAGCATTAGATACAAACACAATTGGCCCTGTTTGGGGAGGGAAGCTGGGTGGGGAGGGCGATCTTTGCTATGGGCGCGCCCCAGCGGTGCCTGTCACAAGGGGCGTGTTGAATGGAAAGAGTAGACAGAGGTGCTACGTTCTCTGTCTGGGGGCTTCTCACTGCCAGGTAATCCAGTAGTATACCGTACAACAGCAGAGGCAACACAGAGATGTGTGAGGACGGGTTAATTGGCATAACGATTCAATTGGGGGGGAAATAATTTGCTACTCTAAATTTAGAAGAAAAAAAATGTCATGTCTGTGCTGCCAAAATATCACACAGTCTCATATAATTTGTTTGTGTTGTCCGTTTGGTGGTTTGGTGGGTGTTTATCAGAGGCAGCTGACAGAGAAATCACACTTCCTGCCACACAGGATTAAAGAAAATACTATTTAACAGAGCAAGGAGGACCAAAGAAAATACTATATGATTGCAAATGAGAATAAGCCTGCTTCCTAAATGAGGACCAAGAAGTTGGGACTGGTATAATGTTAAAGGTTATGGTATAGTATAGCTCAATACATGCTGGATTCAAAAGAAATGTAGCATATTCACTTAATTATTATATCTAGAGCAGGGGTCTTCAACAGGGGGTCCTAGGGGGTCCTCAGAGTTACTACAGGGGGTCCGCCAAATCTTTGTGTGATATGATTTTTCTTTTTTACCTCCTTAACCACTTAAGATCCCTTTTCTGAGGAGAACTTTAGCCAAAAAATAGCAGATCTACAAGCTCACAACGCCTCGCACTGCGAGGCGTTGTGAGCTTGTAGATCTGCTATTTTTGGCAAAGAGGTAAAGGTGTAGAGGGAAATAAGAGCAGACCAAGTAAACAAAACAAACAAAACAAAAAGTATAATCTGAAACACAATTTATACAATATAGAGGGGGTCCCTGCTTCATCTCTCTCTCAGCTAGGGGGTCCTTGGCCTGAAAACGTTGAAGACCTCTGATCTAGAGTTTGCATCGAGTGGCTGCTCATTTCCTGTGAGCCCAGGTTGTCTGCCCGGGTGAAATACCCTTTTGTCATTGGTAAAAAATAAATTGAGGGAACATTGCATTACCGCAAACAGTAACAGTACGTTTTCTTTGGAAGAGATGATCAATTTCACTTTGGGAAGAACACAAGGTTTAGCATTGGTGAGTGACGTCACTTTGCAGGTCTGACTGAAGTTGTGTGAATGTAACGGTGTAGCCCTGACTGAAGCCCACAAACCTAATAACTCCTCTGGTCAGGGTTATACTCCCTCTTGCATGTTTAGGCAGATGTTTGGTTTCCCAAACAAGAGACTGGGGTTCAAATCTTGGTATCGTTACACGATTCAAAGACACAGTTCTATTTGCATCAGGAAGCTGTAGCATTTCACGTCCACCTCCTTCGTTGGCAAGACAAGACAAGTGAAAAATACTGCTCCAAAAAGACTCTACTATCTCAATCCTGTGTGTACAGTATGTGCACACACACACGTTTGTAATTGGGAGGCCATCAAGATTTTAGGATGGCGATTTTATGAATGCTATTTTATTATTCGTTTTTTGCCATTTGTCACCCTAAGCCCCAAAGCCGAAAATACGACGCTTTGTGAGCTTGTAGATCGCCTATTTTCGGTAGTAGTATGTGACACTGGTGCACAGAAGTACAGCAAAGTATAAATCAGGCATAATTCTAACCCACACTAAAACCTCACCTCTAAATGTCTAATCAATCAAGCCATAACCTCAACCTTAATCTTTTCCAATTGCAAGCCTAACAACCAAGAACCAACTAACAACCATTTCTCTTGTGAGGACCAGGAACATTTTACTCATGTTGTCTATTTCTCACATTCTACTTGACATTTGGCCCTCACAAGTACAGTAATACAAGTATACACGCACAAACACACACGCACACACACACACGCACACGCACACACACACACACACACACACACACACACACACACACACACACACACTTTCACAAGTTCAAGCAAACGTGTCTGACATCTGCAGCCCTGCCCTGGTTAGCCCTGACCTCACATGGTCTCCCTTCCTGCCTGTGTGTGTTGGCTGAGAGACTTTTTGTTTGGCAGTCTATGAAACTCGACAGTGCAGAGAGAGATGATAATGAACCTCCTCCTCTGATATTTTGAGACTCTGACCCAGTTTTGATTTGTTCCACAGGGGGTGTTCCTGTGATACATCTCTCTCAAAACACAACTGTAAAGCCTCATTCATAAGGAATGAGTCCTCCATCTAATTTCCCCGTGATTTGGGCCCCCCGGTGCCAAGCGACTCAACACAGAGAGGAGTGATATTCGTTGATGGATAGCTGAGTTTCATTTATGCCGGCCGGCCAAGTAGCTTGAGATTTACGACCTTACGCCTCTCAAACGGGGAGGAGAATGAATTGCAGGTGTGAAGGGGATCAGATTGGAATAGATGGTTTTAGCGTGTGTTTATTTGTGTGCGTGCATGCGTGCAAATGTGTGTGTGTGTGTAGGTTATTTCAGCATTTCTGAGTGTCTCAGCATGTGTAAGAGTGGGCAACATAAATTGAGATAAAGATAAAGTGTATGAGAGATATAAAGAAAGAAAGGCGAACATGAAAGATACCAGATAGCTTGAATGTTTGAACGGTGGTCTGTGGTGTAGTTTGCCGTGAAGACGGTCAAACCAATTACCCACACGAGAAGCAAAGAGACAGACGCATAATGATGCAAGGGAACAACTAAATGTCAGTCGGTAATGGCAGCCCATTATGGTAAACACAGTCAGGAGCATCCTTAAGGCTCCTTCGTCCTTCGGGAGGGGAAGAGTGTCATAAAAAATAACACGGTGAAAGAGAAGTGCGTGCAGCAATGCAGCATGAAATATGCCCTCCATCCGCAGTGACTCAGCCTGTGAATCCAAGGTAAAAAGAGGAATACATTTTGCCTCTCTCTCGCCCCCTCCCAGCTACCCCCTTTCCACGTCCTTCTGTCTTTTGCTGTTTTCGCTTCGCTTTCTGTCACGCGTGCATTTGAATTCGCACATGTCGATGCACGCACTCACACACACACACAGACGCATCACACACATAGCGTCTCTTGAGATAAAAAGAGAGACACTCACTAAAGCACATTATCATGATGACACACACACATTCATCAGGTTCCTTGGAATTTGTTCGTTTGTTGGAGTGTAAATGAACAAAGGCCTCGTTCATTATCCTCAAAACAGACAGGCACAAATTCATACTCGCACACGTTCAAACAATCTCTCCTGTTTCCCCTTTTTTATAAACAGCGGATCCAGGCACATTGTCCCGCCCGGGGGCCTGCCTCGGTTAATCCGTTAACCACTTGAGCTCCATCATCCCTATTCTCAGGGGGAACATTTGCCGGAAATAAGCTCACAGCGGGTCACACCACGGTGCGTTGTGTGAGCTTGTAGATCGGCTATTTCCACAGCCAAGAGATCTGGTGTGGTGTAGAGGGGGAAAAGAGAGCGCACCAAGTACAGTTGCAACTCAGGTTCGCTTTACTAAGAATAGAGGGCTTAAGTGGTTAATTCTATAGTAGGCCTGGGTGAGACACACAATAAGAACCTTTTGGCCTCCGTGCTAACGTCCCCCGGCTACCGGATCCTCACGGAGAGGCTGTCTATTGTTACGATGCTTTCTTATGCAAATGGGGTGTGTGTACATAACAAGGACTACAAGCGAACTGTCCTGGATAGATACGGCTGCGCGTACGTATGAGTGGTTTGAGGTGCATTCCTACACCATTAAGCACAAAGGCGTGTTTATGCATGGGCGAACACACTCGCATTCTCACACGGGGTAGTAGGCCGAGCGGCAGATTGAGCGAAGCCCCATAAATACGTACTCACTCACGCACAAACGCATTTGTGATTGACTCGTGCGCGCAAGAAAGCAGGTGCACAGTCGCATACACACACACACACACACACACACACACACACACACACACACACATGCGCGCATGCTGCTCTACAATACATAATGTAGGCATGCGCAGTTGCGCACACACACTACTCACACTGAAACATAAACACGAGCAAGTAGTTGCACATTTGTGCACAACATGCAGTATTTATAGAAGAATGCATGCACACAGACGCACGAGCGTGCACGTGCACGCCCACAAACATGTCTGACCATAAATTACATGCTTGGAGAGACTAACGCAGTTAATGCTGTACATAAAGAAATTATATTTTCACTCAGCTCGCTGACATATTGACACCCTTCCCCATATAAAAATAAATCCACGCCCACGCACGGCTTTCATTTCTCCATCTATCTGTCACACACACACACACACACGCACACACACACACACACACACACGCACACACACACACACACACACGTCACATAGATAGTGAGAGCGAGCCAGGGACAGCTTTCTACCGTGGCGTCAGTCATCCGTGGCCTGCTCTGATGCAGATGTGCTCTCGAGCTCGTTAACCTCGGCCAATGGGAGCTGCCCGCTCGCAGCTGCGCAGCCGACAGGCCCGCTCACCCATCTCGCACTCCCTCACCAGGCTGCTGGGGGGGCTGGCATGAGTAAAACCCACTGGCACAGAGTCAACACACACACACACACACACACACACACACACACACACACACACACACACACACACACACACACACACACACACACACCTGCATCATCAAACATCATAACCAGAGACATTGGGACAGACATGACAGTATTTCTAAACAGGTTTGCTTGCATCGCCGACCTCCACTTTTCATCGGAATGCAGCGGCCGCGCCAACGCCCACGTCCACACAGTGCACGTGCACGAGGTCAGCTTGTTCAAGGCCAGAAATATAAAAAGGTAATTTATTGACAGAGGCGGTGTTCCTCAGGCTCACTCAATTATATATGGCGAGGTAGCGGGATGGGGGTGTTCTCTACGAGTTAATATCTGCTCCTGTAAATCTCCACAGCATGCTCCGCATCCACAACCAGCGGGGATGCCACTACTACTACTACCACTACTACACCCGTCTTACCGTAACCATAGCAACTACTTGGGACTACCAGGGTTGCTGCGAGGGGGGTGGGGTCAAGGGGTTGAGTACTGCTCAGGCGGAGAAATCAAATCTGCCTGTTTTTTTGCCGAGACGGCAAAGCTCTGAAAGATTGGACACCCGGGTCCTTTCTTTGCTCCTTTGACACGTGGGGAGAAATCCCTGTCCCATTGTGAGCAAAAAGCCCTATCTGGCTGATCCAGATACTGGGCGGATCGATTCCTGCGTCCCTGGCTATCTGGATGTCCCGTTGCGTGTGGAGAAATAAGTACTCGGATTTGGTGCTTAAGTAAAAGTGAGCTTGGAGATCTATTGTCAGCTGTTCTTATCACTGATGGACAAAACCTCCTAACTCACTTGAGCTGGATTTGGGTAAAGTGGTGATAATATAATGACACATGCAAGTATCTGACAATATATAAAGTCACAATACCAACTTTGATGAGTCAGTATTGTTTTGTTTATAAAATCAAAAATATATGTTGTTTTGGAGTTTCTGCACGACAGCAGAGATTCAAAGAGACACAAAGTCTCATGATTTTTCAAAAGATATAAAAGCTCATAGCACGAAGTGACGGGCTATGAGCTTGTATATCTGCTATTTTGAATAGCCAAAGTATAAAATAATGGCTAAAGTGTTTAAAATCTAAAATTCCCGGTTTTAATGGGTTAAATAAAAGTAGCTAAATGTAGAAATACTCTGTTAAAACTAAAAGTCCTGTATCTAAATTTGTATATGGGGAAAAAGAACAAAAGTTGTCTTATTTACAACTGCAGCCTGGCAAAAGGCCTCTTGAGGGAGTGGGGAAAACAAAAAAAAACAACACAATATAAAAACACAATATAATAGGTTTATAGAACACAGTTAAAGTGCACACAAAAATGCAATACTGCAGAGCCGAATAGACAACAATAAGGGTTACTATAAATAGCATAAAAGTACTCAAACAAATAATATCGTCCATTTATTTCAAAAATAGTAGATCTACAAGCTATAAGATAGCAAATCTGCTATTTTTGAGTGGCTGAAGAGTACAATATGGGTTTTATATTAACAATACAAATCTGCAAAGTAACTTGTAACTTCTTAATGTTTGTAGTGGAGTTAAAAAGTACAATATTCACTTCTGGAGGTGTAGTGGAGTAGAAGTAGAAAGTATTGCTAAATGGAAATGCTCATGTAAAGTAAAAGTTGCACTTATACCGTACTTGAATAACTGTACTTTACTCCCCCATACTACCCACTGCCTGTGCACTGACATCAGCTGGATGTATGATCTATGGAAAACGTAGGGAATCTAACCTGGGAGCTTCTCTGACTGAGTCATTCAGTGTGTCGCTGATTTATTCCTTTATCCTTTCTCCCAGGTAGTTTTTTGCCTCTCTTCACATCAGAAGCGGAACCCACAGGTGGTAGCTTACCTAGCGTAGTCATGGCAACTGCTCGAGGAAAAAAAAAAGGCCAGAGTGTTCAGCAGAGAAGAGAAAGTCCTTTCACTTACCTTGTCTTTAGGTGCCAACGAGTTTGGAGACGTGTGTGGGCGATTCTCACTGAGTGGAGTGTCTCGTTGCGGCCATGATCAAACTCATGACTCATCATAGTGAAACAGGGACAGAGTGGGCCTTGTGCCGTTCATGGGGATCCAGCTGGCCCTGGTGAACACCCCCCTCCCCCCCTTCCCCATTCAGACCCAGAAGAGGAGAAGAGGAAGCTAGTCTCATTAATGTTTCTTCCTATTCGTTTTTTTGTTTTGCTTTGTTCTCCTTTTTGTCATATTGTCCATGTGCTGGTGTATGGCTGTACAGGGTAGAAGCTCTTTAGAGGGTTGAGACGCCTCAAATTCATGCCAGTCCACTTTCTCACAAACAGTCCGGTTCCGGGTGTTGCCTGTCTACATCTCCGTGTATCTTTCTGTGTTTCTTTCTCTCCATCCATATGCCCAGAGTGTTTGACACAGAGACCAACTGCTGGCTGAACACACCTTCTGCACAGCTTCTTCCAAAAAGACGCTGGAATCATTCAGCCTTTGCCTACAATGGAGAGCTGTACATATATTTGGTGGCTGCACACGGCACCAGGACTTTTGAGGAAATTCAGTCCAGAGACCTTCTCCTGGGCGAAGGTTGAGCCCAAGGGGAAAGGCCCATCTCCGACGTATAGGATGTGCTGTTGCGTGGTGGGAGATCGTACCATCCTCTTTGGAGGAATCACAACACCTGCTGACCTGTATGTCTTAGACTTTAGTCCTAGACTGAAGATATGTTATGTAAGCTAGCAGTTACTCAGCATGGTCTGGAGCAGTCAGAACTCCCACACAACATTAGGTGGGAGCTGGCAGCCATGACTACAACAAAAAATAGTTCTCTTAACAAACAAACAAAAACTGAACAAAAAACAGTGAGCCCACTGAAAATAAATTAAACATAATAATTTCATGCACGATGAATGAAAGGACTGGATACCCCTGCAGCTGCACCGTGAATAATATTGTGGTCAGATGGATTAGCTGCATGCATTTTCAGAGGCTGATTATTTTAATGGTCAATTAATCGATTGTGTTCCGGCTCTGATCTGTGGAACTAACGTAGTATACTTTTTCAAAGTTTTAAAGAACAAATACCATGATAATGTTTTTTAATTAAAAAAAAAAATCTTCATTAAAGGGAAACTATGTAAGAAATCTGGTCCGTGTGTGTACAAACCATAGACCGTAAAAGAATATGGACAATGTTACGCCATTGGTTTCTATAGAGCGTAAATGAAGCCTATTTCTCAGCAATTTCAAATCTGCCATCTTTCTATATCCAGTCCAAAATGCCGAAATGTCTTCACTCGATAAAACCAGCAGAAAGCCTAGAAACATACCCTACTTTATCATCATTTTTTTAATTAATGGGACCATAATTTACTAAACGTATATCATGATTTAAAAAATACCTTAAACTAGTGATTGAAAACAGTGTTTGTGAAAAGTTTTACTAAGGTAATAAAATCAAGTGTAAAGTTCGCCCAAAACGTAATGTATTGCAAACGGTAGAAGTTGAAATAGCAACATCTGCTGGGCCATTAATAGGAACAGCAGGCTAAACGAGAACCCGGAAGTGAGCTTCAAATTCAGTGAAGGGGGTTTGCCCCTTGGTACAAACACACTCCCCCCTCCCCCCTCCCATCTCTGACAGATCACATAGGTAGCTGTCTTTGATGCTTTAATTGATTAGAGAGAGCACTAATGAGCACATAACAAGTTTGACACTTTTATGACCCAATCAATCAACTCAGTGCACAACCACTTTGAAGTTCAAAGGGATCAATTAAGAGCTCTGGTCCAAATGAACCCTTATGGGTGTGTAGATTGGGTCACCCTCAAAAGAAGGAATGAAATGAGTAAGTGGTCTAATGCATATCAAACAGGGGGTGCTTGAAATGAAGAAGAATCACTGAGCTACATGGGGTGGGGGGTTGGGCAGGCCATGGCCGCGGGCATGAACGTAGTGTCGATGATGGCGGCGGGGCATGAGTTGGCACGCAAGGTGCTGAGCCATCTGTCAGTCAGCGCTGCTCCATTCCAGGCCCCAGCCCCCACACACACACACACACACACACACATGTTCTCCAACCACAGATGGACAGTCTTCAGAAAGGTGTTAGTCACGCTTTGGACAGCGGAGTGATACGACGTGAGGCCGCGCCGTCTGCCTACCAGAGGCACCGAGGCGAACGCATGCCTCGGGGAAAAAAAGAGGAATGAAAGAAATAATAATCTGTTTGGGATCGACAGGGGTCTGTTTGAACAGGTTGTAAAGGGTTAAGAGGGAGAGGGCTTGGCAAACAACCAATGTTTACACAGAGCACTGGATAAACTCTGGATACAAGATATTAAATGTTACACCCGCCACACACCCGCCACACACGCACACACACACACACACACACGTGTGTGTGTGCACGCACGCACGCACATGCCGCTATCTGCTTCTCCCATCTCTATTATTTGATCTGGTTCATGTACAATCATTCTCAGCACTCTTCTACTTTCACTTCTCCTTCGTCTTCTCTTTTTCTTTCTCTTCATCGTTGCTGCTTGGGCGACGATGGTGATAGACTTGAAATCAATGTCACGATTAATTAAAACTTTTGCCTCGTTTATAATTAATACAAACAATTATTGTTTATTTTATTTTTTTAAATAGTGAAAAAAGCACATCTACTGTACCAGCTTGTATATCGTCAATTTTCACCATTTTTGTACGCCACCTTTGTACAATGAAGTATAATACAAGGTTAAGTGGTTAATCAGACTAATCGAACTGTTCCTTGTCGATTCCTTGATACCTAAGAGAAAAAAAATGCTTCTCAATTATTCGATTAAGCTACATGAGCGAGATTAAGACGACTTTTGGTTAATTGCCCAGCCCCAGTTGCTCCAATCACAAACGAACACCTTCAGCTGTTTCTCTCAATCCTCTTGTCCTCGTCTCCCTTTCCCTCTCCTGGTTCACTCTTTACCACTGGTGGAAGAAGTACTCACATTTTTAGCCGCATGCTGAAAGCTGGCGGCTCTACAGACAGACTAAGACCTAGTCCGACACCCAAGCGACACCTGAGTGACACCTAAGTGTCATTGGCTGTCCTGGCTGTCCTTCACTCCTTTAAGCCAATGGCGACACGAATGGGGAGACAGCCCGCCCCCCGCAGTAACCCTGCTCCGCTGCCTCCCCTCATTCACAGACAGTGCAACTTTTACTGCAGCCTCAGGCAGGAGGGTTAGCCTAAATGCTAGCGCGCTTCATTAGACCTAGTTTGGCTATTAAGTTATTATTTGGCCATGTTCACACTGACTTCAATCTTAGCTATTGTTGGGAAGACCCGTGTGGTGTCACAAAATGTTGCCACCACACCACTTATATAAAAAACATTAGAGCGTTTAGCGTCGCAGATTCTGTGACGCTAAATGTTGCCAGGTTTGGCGAGAGAAACAAGCAATCCAAAAAACAAGTAATCAGGTCTATGAAAAGATTGGGGCAAAAAAAGCCTGCCGCATGCGGCTTTATTATGACTTTGGTCATTTCTTGTTTACTTAAGTAAAAATATCAATACCACCACCAATACACAGTTACAAGTATAAGTCCGGTATTCAAATTTTACTTCAGTAAAAGTACAAAAGTGGTGGCATCAAAATATAAGGTATCAAAAGTAAAAGTACTCATTATGCAGAATGTCCCATTTCACATTTCAAAAGTAACAGGAAGTTTTCAAATAATTGTAGTCGTGGAGTCAAAGTAGGCTACAATATTTGACTATAGATGTGGAGTAGAAGTAAAAGTATTGAAATGTGTCCTTATAAGTACAATACTTGTACTCCTCACTGTTAATGTTCTCCTCTCCTCACCTCTGTCCTCCTCCTCCTCCTCCTCCTCCTCCTCCTCCTCCTCCTCCTCCTCCTCCTCCTTCCTCCTGTCAGTGATAATCCTGTGGGAAGCGGCGGTGGTGGCGTCGGCGGCCTCGCCAGGGGTTTTCTGGGGAGTGGATTTGTAAAGAGAAACACTGGTAAGCCTCTCTCCCCCCCTGTCTTAATGGCAGATTAGAGCAGCGTGCCGACGCTAAGTCGACAAACACGCTGGAGCCCCATCGCCTAGCTAGCAGGCAGGTACAAGTACAGGTGGAGTGCCTAGCATCCATCATGAGACGTGGAAACAGAGGAAATGCCAGAGTGGCATGTGGTAGAAAAAGTACTCACATTTTGTACTTTAAGTAAAAGTATCAATACGGCAACGTAGAAATACTCTGTAAAAAAATCCGGAGCGCAACATTTACTAGAGTAAAAGTACAAACGTATTGGTATCAAAATGTACTAAAAGTACCAAAAGTAGAATGTACTCATTATGTAGAATATCCCATAAATGTATAAAAAGCGTAAGAATCTTTTGAAAATAGCAGATCTACAAGCTCACAATGCGTCGCATTGTGAGCTTGTAGATCTGCTATTTTCAAATGGCAGAAATGTATATAGGGCTGAAGTGGTTAATGTCTGTTTTGTAATAATAGTAATCAAAATCTACAAAGTAACTGTAACTTAAGTTTTCAAATACTGGTACCAGGTAAAAGGCCTGTGTTAAAATGTTTATAAGTACAAAAGTATTGGCATTCTTACAAAACAAAAGTAAAAGTATGTTTTTCAAAAATAACCTTTTAAAAAAATAGCAGTTATGAGCTTGTGGATCGGCTATTTTAGAACAGACAAAGAAATGAAATACGGCTTGATTGGTCAATGTTTGTTTTGTAATCATCTAAATCTACAAAGTAACTTGTAACTAAGGGTTTCAATAATTGTAGGGTAGAGTAAAAGGAACAATATTTGCCTCTGATATCTAGTGGAGTAGAAGTGTAAAGTATAACAAAAACTGGAAATACTCAAGTAAAGTAAAATGACCTCGTAATTGTACTTAAGTACAGTACTTGAGTAGATATACTTGCCTAGCATCCATCAGGAGACAGAGAAAGAGAGGAAAAGAGAGAGTGGGAGGAGACAGAGGGGGGGGGGGGTGGATGATCATAAACTAAACATAAGCTGCTTAATGTACCACTTGCTAATTAAATCTTTCACAGAGGAAAGATCAGGTACGGCAATAAGGACACTCAAACCCCCACCTTTACGCTGATTTGCGGTGATCTTTGGAAAGGCCTGACCTTTACAGAGATGTTGAGCTTGAGTTTTGATTGGCCCACATACTGTGTGAGATTGATTTTTATTTTATTTTACACCTGGACAATCTGAAGATTTGATTTGACGTCTTTCCACATATAGACCAATTGTAAAAGTTTAAAAAAGACCCCCCACCCTCTGTCTATAAATATACCTTTTGATGCTACTGAGTTTTCATATGTCATTGTACTGTATGTATTACTGATGAATTGAGTATAATGGACGACAATGTAAACAAGCTCCCTGGGGCTTTTTGTGTCCTTTTAGCATAACCTCCTGTACTGTTAACAAATGTGTGCCAAAGTTTGGTGCAAAAGTGTGCCTGGGACCCCCCGGGGACCCCTGATGTGGCCCTGGTGTGACTATTGTCATGGCAGACCCCTGAACAGTGTTTGTGCCAAGTTTGGTGTGGATTAGTGCAACCGTGCACCACATCAATAAAAGACAACAATTATTATAAAGTTATGTTGGAGTCTTTTCGTTTGACTTGTCCGGGGGGGGGGGTTACTGAACCTAAGCACCAAAGTAAGAGATAAAGATAAAGATAAATACTACAAAATTGCACTTAAGTACAGTACTTGTATTAAGTTACTTTACACCACTGGTGTCACACCTTACCATGCAGTTCTCCGGACCCTCCTGACTATTTTGGCGTCATCAGTCCTCTCTCTGCCTACAGTCATGAGAGCCCGATATGACCCCATATGCCAGGTGAGGTGAGCTGACAGCTCATGGCTCAGCAATCTGATCCTGCACTGCTGATGCTCACATACACACAACCTGACCTACATTACGACACACATTAGTTGATGGTTTGCTTTGGTTTGGCCTGTTTTTTTGACATTATTTTAAATACATTGTACATGATACAGGCATTTTAAAATAATCAAGGTCGGTACAAACAGGTCACAGACTTATTTCCATTGTGGCTTTTTATGTAGAACAGTGATGTGTATTGTAAAGACAACACACATCCTCTCCACACTCTCCTTAAAATTAAGTCTTAGGTCCTGAAAAACACCCTTGTTATGGTCAAATAATACAAACAAATACAGTACGTATAGTATACTTCCACTGATACATGTGCTTTTTGTCTCCACCAGGCCAAAGGAGTGGCCGAGACTATGTTTTGCCCCCTGTCCGTCCGTCCGTCCGTCCGTCCATGTGTCCGTGTGTCTGTCCGTCCTTCCGTCGGTGAACAGCTAATCTCCGGCACCGATCAACATGAAACTGTGCACAAATAGTCCCTGGAAGCCAGAGCAGAACCTCTGGCCCAAATTATTAACATCGGCGCCACCAGGAGGCTGTTTTTTGCTAAAAAAAACTTTTGGTATTACTCCTACAGATTTTGGCCAGATATCACGCAAATCGGTGCACATTATGTCTATCCTCATGTCTATCTGATTTTTGTTAAAGATTGGCATCTAAAGTTTGCAGGAGTGGCTTGTTTTGAACAAAATGCTTCCGAACATGGCTGGCCCACAATAACCTGACCAGACCTGAAGTCTGACCTGGCGGAGACCTGTGCTCCAGGGAGCACTTTTTCTAAATTAGTTTACTCTGGGACCTTTTCCAGGGGCCAAGGTTTTGTACTTGTTGGATGGCTAATGCATCTCCATTCCATTCCTGCTATGACTGCCTTCCACATTTTGTCGGCCCTGGGTAGGCAACCCAGCCTGGCGGAGACCTGTGCTCCGAGGAGCACACTTTTCTAGTTCTGAATCCATAGCTTGCTCTAGCTGTTTCTGAGGCTGTGGGCTTCTCCTACTCTGGGGGAGTAGTCAGTGAAGTAATTGGGGGCCCTATGGTTGACTATTCTATGAACTGGCGATGCTTGCCTCAATGTGCTGCTCTCCACTCGGTTTCAAATCAGGTTTCGCTACATCTCAGTCATGCTAGTATACTCTCATAGCACTTTGTTTATGCGCTGTTCCAGTACAGCTGAAAGGTCTGACAGAACTCATTATCCTATTGGGATATGGGAAAATAAATGCTCTAGGTTGTTTTTATTTCTGAATTTATATGCTGCCTGACTGTCTCAGCCTCCACAGAGTCAGTTATGTTAGCAGTGGTTAAGCCATTACCAACTCTACAGATTCAGTGAAAGATGCCCACAAGCGCTTCAAGCCGGCTCATCTTTCGCCAAAATAGAGCCCTAAAGGTCGATCAGACCAAACGGCAACGTTGTCAGGAGATGATAACATCGGGTGAAGTTGGATGATGTCTCATGAGGTAAAAGTTGCTCCACACACACTGCACAGACTACAGCTGAAAGTCAGTTGATGGTGCTGTTCTGTGCCTGCATGAGAATAAATATGTGGGTTGTTTTAGTGCCAGCAGAAGATGAGTATGTCTCTCTGTATTTGTTTCTGGTGAGTCATGTTTGACCCAGATCATTATGGGGCATAAAGTCGCTACAGGAGTTTTGTGCATGGTGGAGAATATCCACCACCATATGAAAGGATGTCTGCTATCTTATAAATCATGATGTTCTTTTACCAGAAATGAGTATGTTCCATAAAATGAGTGCGCACGCACAGTAGCAATGCCACAATGAACTCACTAGTGCATCATCGTTGTTCGATTCATCGCACACACGAGAGCGCACGCACGCGCACACACACACACACACACACACACACACACACACCTTTTTTCTCTCTCTCTCTAGGCATGCTGTCGAAATAATCTTTCCTGTTCGCACATATCTATTTTTAGGGGCAAATGTTCTCCCTTCACGATGATCTCTGCTGCTGATTCAACATACTGAATCGGGTGATCAGGTAGCGCTATTGCCTGACTACCACCGATGGAGCGTGACACCCCGCAAAATACGGCTGATCGAGCTCAGCCGATTCACTCTGCCATCATCATCGGGACAGAGATGTTTGTATTTGGAGGCTGGGGCACCAGGGGATTCTCTACAACTGCGGCTCCCAAACCTTTTAGGTCAAGACCCAAAAGAGAAAGGAAAATAGCCGATCTACAAGCTCACAACGCGGCGCAAAGCGACGTGTAGTGAGTCCCACAATCACTGTCAGTCCCACAATCCCTCGCACTAGATTGCTGCATGCTTCCACAGAAAGTTTATGGGGAGCATTTAAGGGCATGGTCCCACATGTGCAAATTAAATGTTAAGCCTGTTCACTTCCATTCTCTATGCGAGCGAGGGGGCTAATAAAACATTTGCTCCCGGTGGCAAAGAAAAAAATACTTTTTAAAAGATTTATTTTTGGCATTTTTATGACAGTAAAGAGACTGAGAGACACAGTGGAGAGAGAGGACATGCAGACAGAGTGCAGGGCACGGTGCACCCTCACCATTCGGCCATCGGGTCGTCTAGCAAATTTGCAACTTCAGCTTCACATGGAGTTCAACTTCAGTGGTGTAGTAAGTACTGTACTTACGTACAATTTTGTATTTTTACTTTACTGGAGAATTTCCAATTTTCACTACTCCACTACATCTCGACAAATATTGTACTTTTACTCCACTATAATTATTTGAAAACTTACTAGTTTTCAAATAATATTTGAAATTTGAAAACTTACTAGTTTTCAAATAATAAAGTTACTAGTTACTTTGTAGATTTTGATTATTATTACAAAACAGCCCGATATACATTTCGGTCATTTGAAAATAGACGATCTACTGTACAAGCTCCGTTTATACATGTGAAAAGTTGTGAAATGGGACATTATGCATAATGAGTACTTTTACTTTTGTACTTTAGTAAGTAGCCTATATTTTGATACCAATACTTTTGTACTTTTACTGAAGTAAATTCTGATTACCCGACATTTACTTGTAACAGAGGTTTTCTATATTGTGGTATTGATACTTTTACTTAAGTAAAAAAATGTAGCACCATTTCCACCACTGTCTTCAACCAATACCAAAGAGGTGTGTGTGGCTGCCACAGCAGGCTTTAGTTTTCTTAGTGAGCCAAGGTGCAGAACACAACAACCACAACTGCAACCACAACCACTCAAACACACAACAAACCAGCATGGTTTCCATGAGCTTCACAATTCCTGCAATGTCCACATTCAGCACGGCAACATACGCATTTCGACATGTGTGACAAAAAACACCTATAGCTCGCTCCTCGCTAATGGAGCTAAAGACAATGGCGTGATTGTGCGGTGGAAATGTAGACAGACAGATCTGCAGGCCTATGAAACGGTACAACAGCGAAGAAGATCTAATATGCTTTGAGCCAAAACCTCAATCTATGCATTTTGTCAAATGTGGTAACATCAAACAAGATCTCTTTTGTTGGACGCTTTCGTCTGAAGTGCCTTGGAGTTCTGCCTTTCTTCTACTACTGCACAGGTAATGATTTATATCTGTTGGCATGATGTGGGCGTGTGTTGACAGTCAGACCGTATGTAGGGCAAGAGAAAGAGGTGTGTGTGTGTGTGTGTGTGTGTGTGTGTGTGTGTGTGTGTGTGTGTGTGTGTGTGTGTGTGTGTGTTTCTCCAGTAATGACTGAATGATTCCACATCACTGGATTTGTCTCCTGATGTGTGCATCCTTTCGGTTCTTCCACATAGGTCCAGAATAATGACCTGTGCGTATTAAAGATGAACACACACACACACACACACACATCAAAACAAATAATCTAGGCCTACGTGAAAAACAAAATCATATACAGGCATGCACAGACACACATACAGTATATGAAAAAGCAAATTGTGTGCGCGCGCACACACACACACACACACACACACACACACACACACACACACACACACACACACACACACACACACACACACACACACACACACACACACACACACACACACACACACACACACACACACACACACACACACACACAATGCATAATGTACAGAGATGAAGTATGCACAGATAGATGCACAAACACATGCATAATGCACACACATACACACCACCACATATGCATGATTTACATGCAGGAATATCAAATATTATGGGTAAGCACAGACATACACACAACAACATACTTTCATGAACATGTATGCGCATTGCGCACGGATGCACGTGCGCGCGCACACACACACACAAACACAGGCATTTTACACATATACAGACACAGACACACAGGTACACTGCACAAGCAAATGCACATAAAATCCATCACAACTTAGGGATGCACAAACAAGTGCACGCTCACACACACACACACACACACACACACACACACACACAGACACACACACAGAGCAGACACAATGCAGACCTTTTCACGGTGTGTGGACAGCCTATTAACAGGACAAAAGCACATGTTTCTCCATTCATTTGAAAAAGATCAGTGGATTTGCACAAATCCAACCCAATTTAGACATTTGGAACAAAGCTTGCCTTCTTTTCTCGCCATCTCCCTCTCCCTCGCTCTCTGTCTCTGTCACGCGCATTCACACATTTGCATGCTCTTTGAGGCAATGGGGGGGTTCTCATCCAAAAACTATGGCTGTGAGAAAAGGGGATTGTGTGGAGACTAGAGACACGGGGACAGAATTAGCGGAAGGCGAGAAAATGAGAGAGAGAGAGAGGACAAAGAGAGAGCCAAGAGAGAGACAAGTGGGTGAGTTTCATGGGTGAGTCCCCCCCTCTCTCCAAAGAGACTTGAGGGGTGAATTTATTCGCCACTCACCGAAAATAACTTTCGGTGAGCCACACGGACAAACTATAAATTAGTCGCTTACGGTAAGTCCACTCTGTTTTAAAAGGCTTTGATCTCTGAGTGAAGCTGCACACATCACTAAAAGGTTAACACTGTCGCTTTATTAAGGACCCTCTCTCTTCTCTCCTCCGTTCTCGCTCTCTCTCTCTCGCCACTTCGCTTTTTTTTTATTATGGAGCTGAAATTAGCAATTCAAATGGCGGCTATTTGGATATGCTCACCCGGCTTCTTCCTCGCAGCTTTCCAGGCAGTTTGACAATATTTTTGTTAAGCCCCAATTCCCCTTAACGCAACTGTAGCAACGAAGCAGGGGGAGGATATTGGGGGTGGCGTTTGGTGTGCGCGAGTGTGTGTGTGTGTTGAGGGGGGGGGGGTGTACGCAGTGAAGTGTAGCTGTGGCTGTGGCTGTGGGAAGGTCAGAGAGAGGGGACAGCAGCAGTGGCCCTTTTGCCATTTGGCAAACTGTTTCAGTTCAGCTAATACAGAGGCCAATGATGACTAATAAAACGGGTCCTTTTTTCTTTTTTTTTTACAGCAAAACGGTTTCAATTCATTAAGGGATTATGGAGCTGTGCCACGCTGACTGTCAGAATATACTGCCTTTTTTCTGTATCAGAAGCTGGCTGACCTGCTGCCAAGCTAGAAATTACTGTAGGCTTTAACTATGTAGCTGAGATGTAGCTCGCAGTTTATGAGAATCTCCAAAACGCTGACACGTCCTCCATCTGTCCCTATATGCCTAAATACAAGGACAGGCAGTCGTAGAGACGGATATAAATAGCAACGCATCAAATTAGCTAACTGCTACCCCGTTAGACGTACCAGCTGCTCGCTGTGTCAGATGTTAGCGTAAAACAAACACGTCTCAGTGTCGTTAAAAAGCCCCGTCGCCTCTCTCCTCATGACTTTAGCCCTCCGGTTCTCAAAGTGGGGTCTGGGCTGGGACCCCCAGGGGTCCTTTAGGGGGCTCCAGGGGGTCTACCCAGCAAAATGTGGAAACAGCTATTTTGACAAATGTTGATAGATCTTCTCTTATGGGGCAAAATCTTTTCAAATGGTCGTCCGCGGACGCATTCATACCAATTTGGGGGTCCTTGACATGCATGAAAATGTTTGAGAACTACTGCCTTAGCCTGTAGCCTAAATGCTCATAGTTTGTGGAGTACGAGCGTTCGTTCAGAGGGTTCCAGCTTTGCAGTCAATCAGTCTCTGTGTTTAATTTGGTGACAGTGTTAGTGATGGCGGCAGTAAAGGGCTTGATACACTTGGCTGAGCACGGTGTCGCACAACTAAGTATAAATCCGGCTTAAGGATTCTGAGGCACTGAGAGAAACCTGTGCTACATCAGGTTTAATTAACATTACCATTAAAGGCACCTTCAGGAGAAGTCAAACACACGCGCACACACACACACACACACACGCATACGCACACGCACACACACGCACACGCACACAGACATTAATTTATTATGCACAGGCAAATAGTCTAAGGACACATGCACAATTAGAATGCAAAGCCACGAATACGCGGAAGAGAACAGAAGAGAACCATTCACAAGTAACACATACATAATATGCATTATGAACATTCATTTCAGACACAGTACATTATCGGCATAATCACACAAATAGGAACGGACTTCAATAGACGCACGTAGACAAACACTTAGACAACATTTGGAATGCAAAGGCACAGATCCGCAATTATACAGAAGCGTACACACGTTGCACGTGATGTGCATATGAGCATATACAAAGACAACATAAGCGCACACACACACACAGGCACGCGTACACACACACACACACACAGGCACGCGTACACACACACACACACACACACACACACACACACACACACACACACACACACACACACACACACACACACACACACACACACACACACACACACACACACACACACACACACACACACACACACACACACACACACACACACACACACACACACACACCTCTTCTCTCCAAGAACTTCCAGAGAGGAGGGAGGATGAGATTAAATATCCATTATTTCCTCTGCTTCACTGTGTGTGTGTGTGTGTGTGTGTGTGTGTGTGTGTGTGTGTGTGTGTGTGTGTGTGTGTGTGTGTGTGTGTGTGTGTGTGTGTGTGTGTGTGTGTGTGTGTGTGTGTCTGTATGTGTGTGTGCAAGTGTGTCTGTGTGTTGCTAATGAGGCAAATGAAAGAAATGTGTAGCCCTTCATTGTGAACTCAGCAAGTGAAGGGGCCTTTAACGGTTGGGTACAGAGCCCGTCCAATTTGACTCCATCACAGTCTATGTTTGCACACTGCTAGCCAAAACATTATGGAGGGTTGAGAGAGAGCAACACTGGCACTGGTGGAAGAAGTCCTCCGATGTTTTACTTAACCCATTGAGACCTGAGGCCCATTCTACAAATGCCTTCTAAATCAGTGGTTCTCAAAAGTTTTTTGTGCCAAGGATCCCCAAAATGATATGTATTTGGCCACGGAACGGAACCCCATCTGAAAATATTTTGTGCCAGGGACCCCCAGAAGAGAAGATTCATGTTAAAGACAAGCAAAATTATAAAAAATGTCACAAAGTGACGCGCTGTGAGCTTGTACAACTGCTATTGTATTAACACATTTTTCTGGGGACCCCCTGGAACCCCCCCATCTCCCATCCCCCCCCAAGGACCCCACTTTGAGAACCAATGGGAGAGCACAACTGGCTAATTCAATTTAACCCCACCAACCCTGCCCCCCCCCCCAGCACTGTCAATCAGGTCGGACTGATTAAGCCCTGTTTGTTCATCTAAATGTATTGTATCACCTCGCTGCCAAAATATAAATGTGATCCTTTCATGCATGGTGGCCCGCAGTCTGCCGGGCGCAGCGCTAAGTCAGCTCTCTACTTAATAAGTCCTTTTCATTAAACAAGCGTTCATTAAACATTCATTCATTCACTCATCCTCATTTGCATTTTTTCATCATGAAAGCATTCATGAAACATTCATTTGTTCACTTGTTCTCATTTGCACGTCGGGATGCCGCAAATGTATTCTTCGCGTGGCGGAGTTTCACATTTGAATTGGGGGGCCGAAATATGGGGAAGGAGAGGGGGTGGGGGGGAGAGAGAGAGGGGGGGAGAGAGAAAGAGAGAGAGAGACGCACGCACGCACACACGCACGCAGAGAGAGAGAAGAGAGACAGGGGAGAGAGAGATAGACATAGAGAGAGAGAGATATACATAGAGAGAGAGAGAGAGAGAGAGAGAGAGAGAGAGAAAGGCAGAGGCAGACAGCGAGGGTCAGAAGAGGAGGGCTAGTTATAACTCCATTTGAGCAATCTGTAGTGTAAGTGAAAGCAGAGAACATTATGCAGAAGCATTCAGTAGGGAAAGAATGGCCTGTTGCATAATACAAGGCCACACTATGAAAATCTATCATTTTCAAACCCAGGGCACATAGAAAACAGTAATAGTGTCCTTTTTTTGTGTTGTTGTTTGGCAGGAGAAAAGCACAATACTTCCTAACCAAAATACAATCAGCTATTTTACAAAAGAAAATTGTGATTGAATATGCAGGCCATTTAACCATTTAATCTTGTGTGCGATGAATCGAACAACGATGATGCACCAGTGAGTTCATCGTGGCATTGCTACTGTTCTACGTCCTCTCTGCTCTCATCGCTGCCTCTTCCTCCTCCTCCTCCTCCTCCTCCTCCTCCTCCTCTCCTCCTTAAACTCATGCCATCAGGGGACAGGCATCAACGTGAGTGACAGCTCGTGTGATCCCCCGCCCGGGGACGGAGCGAGAAGAAGCACTGTCAACATGAATATCCTTCCAGCGAGCGCATCGGTCACTGAGCGGCCGGCGCTCACATGAATCTTCATACATGGCCGCGGCGAGAACATATGAGCCATCAGCATGGCTCAGACACCCCCCACCCCCCTCGGCATAAACGGTGACAGATACTGTCAATAAAGCCTGTCCCTGCATATCGTGATGTACAGTAGGCTATGCAGCTGGCTCTGCAAGACATGCGTGGTGATGACGCAAAAACAAGGGGGGGGGGGGGGGGGGGGGGGGGGCAGTGGCTCTGGAGGTAGAGTAGCCACTGGGGAACAGTGGTGGAGAAAGTACTCAAATGTTTTACTTAAGTAAAAGTATCAATACTGCAATATAGAAGTACTTTGTTACAAGTAAAAGTCCGGAATTCAAAATGTACTTAAGTAAAAAGTGCAAAAGTATTGGCATCAAAATGTACTTAAAGTACCAAAAGTACTCATTATGCAGAATGTCCCATTTCAAATTTTCAAATGTACAGTATAAACATCTTTTGAAAGTAGCAGATCTACAAGCTCACAATGCATCGCGACGCATTGTGAGCAATGAGCATTGTGCTGTGGCGAAAAATAGGAAGCATTGCTTGGAAGTCATGACTGACTTGAGCATGTCACCTAGTAGCACCAGCATGCTGTCGCCAAACCCACACAAGGGATACCCTGAATTAATTACTAGTGGTGGAATAAGTACTCACATTTGTTACAGTAAAAGTATCAATACTGAAATGTAGAAATACTCTAAAATAAAAGTACCAAAAGTAAAAGTACTCATTAAGCTGAATGTCTAATTTCACAAGATTTAAAATGTATAAAAGTCTTTTGAAAATAGTATACACAGGGCTGAAGTGGTTCATGCATGTTTTTTTTTATATAATAATAATATAAATCTACAAGTAACTAAAACTTCCAAATAATTGTAGTGGAGTAAAAGTACAATATTTGCCTCTGATATGTAAGTGGACTAGAAGTAAAAGTATTGAAAATTGGAAATACTCCAGTAAAGTAAAAGTAACTCTACTCTACTTAAGTACAGTACCTGAGTTAATGTACATAGTTACTTTACACCACTGTTCATTACAATAAGTGGATCCTCCATTTCTACCATTTCTTCTATAAATTTAGAGTTGCCAATTATACCCCCCCCCCCCCTCTCAGAATTTTGTTGTTATGGCAGTCCCCGAATTCCCCTCACACTTGTGTGTAGTCTTGTCTTGGCTGGTTCACCTGCCAGTGAGGAGCATCACCAGGATGATGTGTGAGAAGGAACAGTTCAACACCCCCTGCAATCCCCCACTTTGCTGGGGATCCCTTGGAACCCCTTCAAGGACCCCTGGGGGTCCTTGAAGAGGAAACACTGGGCTAATCATCATGAGTGAGGCCGTTTTCAAACCCAAAGATCAGCCGGTTTGAACTCGGTGGGAGGCGAACTTGGCGAGATCTATTCGCAATAGGAAGTGAATGTACCCTGCTTCGTTCAAATTAATGAGGAACACATATTTGTCTTTGCATTCGGTGTGGCTGTGCCATCAGGCATTTTGAATGAGAGCATGTATGCAGCTACAGATTGGCCCTGTGAAGAGAGGAAGCATCGGCCGATTACTTTAAGGACGACTTCACCCATTTTCTAACTTCATATAATTGGTCATCACTAATAGTCATGATAAAATGGTAAAAAAAAAATCTACTCGGTCTGTGTCTCATACAGTAGGAGGGCAGTGGAAACTTCAGAAACCCGCCTACCAGTGACATTAGGGAGGTTTTATTTCAAACATGATTTATTTTAACGATTTATTAAAAGAACAATGGCTTCCATTATAGCATGCTAACTTTCCAGGAATAGAAAGCCTGCAGTTTCTATTAGCTTGGATTCCCCATCGATGATGTCACTGGTAGGCAGGGTCCACAGCCCTCCTCTGTGACAAACTGAGTAGACAAAAATGTCATTAGTGAGGACCGATTATATGAAGATGGGATAAAAATGGGTGAAGTCGTCCTTTAAACAGACCTTTGAAGCCCATGAGGCTCTGTCGGCTTTGTGTGCATCTGGTCTACCTTTTGTCATCATGTTTGGTTCTTCAGTTTGTCGGTTTCTGTTGTATTTTGACTTTTAACACTACACACAGCACCTATTTTCACCCATGATACTCCTTACACATAGCTTACATTTAAAAAATATAGGCTTGTGGGCAGTGGGTGGGCGTCACAAAACGTGACGTTTACGCCACTATCGTGTCCATACATGGAGACCACTTTAAACTTGATTTGGGCCGTAAAATCTAGGAGGTGAAGGCCTCTAACATCTAGTTTATTATTATACAAACGGCCCAGACTCATACACTCAGACCGAAGTGTACAATGTCATGAAAGAAAAGCCTCGGAAATGTAATTTCTCCCAAGAGCAAACTGAAGTCCTTGACATCAAACAGACCGCAAAGAGCAGGTGATGTAAAATTATATTGAGAGGAAAGGACAATAGTCCTCTGAGAAGCATTTCTCATTTTAAGACCAGTTCATAAGCCCAATTCAAAATTGTCAAATAAACCATGCAGTTGGATGTACACAAAATGACTGCTGCGTTGACCTTGGCTGACGTATGTTCACGTCTGGTTTGGGTCCACTATATGTCTGCACGAACGCAAAGTGGACCATGAGAAGTACTCAACTTCTTTACTTAAGTAAAAGTACCAATACTGCAATATAGAAATACTCTGTTACAAGTTAAAGTCCAGAATTCAAAATCTACTTGAGTGAAAGTACAAACGTATTGGTATCAAAATGTACTTAAAGTACCCAAAGTAAAAGTACAAAAATGTTTGAAAATAGACGATCTACAAGCTCACAACGCGTCGCGATGCGACGCGTTGTGAGCTTGTAGATCTGCTATTTTCAAATAGCCTATGTATAAAATAAGGCTTAGGTGGTTCATGTATGTATCATAATATCATCATTTATATCTGAAAAGTAACTAGTAACTAAAGTTTTCAAATAATGGTAGTGGAGTAAAAGTACGATATTTGCCTCTGAGATGTAGTGGAGTAGAAGTAAAAGTTCTGAAAATTGGACATAATCAAGTAAAGTACAAAATTAAGTACAGTATTTAAGTAAATGTACTTAGCTACTTTACACCACTGGTTGGTATGCTCCGAGTATGCTATATGTACACTGGACTATCAAATGCAAAAGTCTACGGACTGCATTTGGTGAAAATGCAATTCTGACTGAGACACCTCTCTCCCCACACTGTCGGGGAATCCCAGCAGAGCTATACCATTCTGATCACCGGGGTAGATCCTTTTTTTGTTGATCAAATGCTATTTCCTTATTCTCTTTGTGAATAAATAAGGCTATGGGTTTGTGATAAACAAATGATCAAACAGCCTTCGTCATTACCCCATATATTATCCAACCAAAGGCAGGCATATGATGCTGCCTGCCCGAGGGCAATGAAGAATGCCCGAGTGACAACCTCCATCCCTCTCTATATACGTCAGGATATATACGTATATCTCCGTATTTTGACAGAGAGCTAGTCATTTTCAAATTGCACGTTCATACATTAAATACACTCTCGCTGGCTTTGAAAATGCCTGTGAGATGAAGCGTTCTTATGCACCCACAATTGTCATGCTTATACATGCAAACTAATCTGGCGGACAAAATCAATGGGTCACATTGAATTTCTGTAATACCATGAAAGACAAAGCCTTCAGCTGTCATTATAAGAGCATTCTTTACATCAGTGATGTCCCTGCTTCATTTGAAATTGACCTGTCTGGGATTACTGGATAGAGATTGAGGGCCCTTTTGTTTCAAAGCCTGAGTGAGCAGAGGTCACGGTAACCTTGGCACAGAGGTCAAGGGAGCTCTATCGCTCTCTCTCTCTGGCTCTCTGTCTCTCTCTCTGTGTGTCTCTCTCTCTCTCTCTCTGTATCTGACTGAGTCTCTCCGCATTGAAGCCAGGAGGAACAGATGCAGCTTATTACACTCTCGTCTTCCTTGGTGGGTGGGACGTTATTAAAGATTACGGGGAGATAATCGCCGCGGTATCACGCCGGGTGCCAGGATCAGCCCGTTACAATATCATCACATGCAGGAGAGAGAGTTCACCCCAGCTGGGGGGGATATTATTGGTGCTGCATGCATGGCCGCTCGGTCCAGTGGGCTCCGTCTGTGTTGAGTCTGAAAATGGACTGACGCTTGTCAGGAGATAAGCCTGTGTACGGGCCAAGGTGGGCCTGCATCCCACACACAGCTACACAAATGACAAACACAGTTTTGACTGTGTGTGTGTGTGTGTGTGTGTGTGTGTGTGTGTGTGTGTGTGTGTGTGTGTGTGTGTGTGTGTGTGTGTGTGTGTGTTTCTTTGCGATAGCCTTTGTGCACATGGTGTGTGTGTATATATGCATTCTCTGGCAATACGACATACCCAACTAAAGGAAATTCTAACTGGAACCATGTCCTTCTTGTCAGTAAACAAAAAACCTCCCCATTTATCAGTCCGTGTGAGGCTGCTTATCAGTAGACTATCATTATCTGAGCCGCAGCCACGGACAGCTGCACTGTAGACTCGAGCACGGGGGAAGAGAGGAGGCCGGCGGAATACAAATCAGATCGGGGCCATATAACAGGAGGAGGAAGGACGATGGTGGAGGGAGGGAGGGAGAGAGGGAGAGAGAGAGAGAGAGAGAGAGAGAGAGAGGGAGAGAGAGGGAGAGAGAGAGAGAGAGAGAGAGAGAGTGAGGACCCCAAGGCCTGGTTAACCCATTCGATCCGGGGGAACGCATCTCTGTCATTTTAGATTTATTTGGCTATTCAAAAATAGCAGATCTACAAGCTCATAGCACGGCACCGAGTGCCGCGCTATGAGCTTGTAGATCTGCTATTTTTGTGAATTTTTTTGCGCACATTTTTTTATATCAATATGTTTTTAAAGCGAACATTTGTAACTCAAATCTTTGCTTCTGGGGGTCCCTGGAACAAAATGTTTCACAAATGTTTGCTTTAAAAAATATACAAATGTTAACACGATTAAAAAAAAAATAGCAGATCTACAAACTCATAGTGCCGCATTATGAACTTATACATTTGCTATTTTTGAATAGCCAAAGAAATCTTTAAAATGACACAGATGCGTTTCCGGGGTCTTAACGGGTTAAGGCCACAGAAACAGTTAATTAGCATGGATGTTCATAAAGCTACTGTATCTTACACCAGGGCTACAGCCAGCTTCCTCTGTGGCTGACTGCAGGACCTGTGTGTACAGTAGACTGTAAGGAAATGGTTCCTCCTAGCATCCAGAGATATGTTACTATAGCCTTCTGAGGATTTGGCATTTTCAGACCCAGGCTATACTGTATAGTATGAATTTATCATCACACGCCAGGAATTGTTTATTTGCAGAAGGCCCAGTGGTGGAAAAGGTACTCAAATGTTTTACTTAAGTGCAAGTATCAATACTGCAATGTAGAAGTACTCTGTTACAAGTAACGCAACGCGATGCAACGCGTTGTGAGCTTGTAGATCGGCTATTTTCAAATAGCCCAGGTATAAAATAGGGGTAAAGTGGTTAATGTATGTTTTATGATGTAATAATTTAAATCTGCAAAGTAACTAGTTGCTTAAGTTTTCAAATAATTGTAGTTGAGCAAAAGTACAATATTTGCCTCTGAGATGTAATGGGAGTAGAAGTAAAAGTATAGACAACTGGAAATAGTAGCTCAAAAATGTACTTAAGTACAGTACTTCAGTAAATGTACTTAGTTACTTTACACCACTGGCAGTAGCACAATCCTACTATAAATGTGTGAAATCTCTGTCTGACCGACCGACATACTTGCCGCGGGCATCGTCAATAATGACCCCAGGGAGTGCGGTGCCCGGCGTCGAGACGGTGAAATAGGCTGTTGTCCAGAACCACCGATATGCCCATATAAAGGCATAATGGAAATCCGGTGGTCCAATTGTTAGCGGGGGAGGGGCAAGCAGAAATTTTAAAGTTTTGCCTTTCAGTGCACGATCTGAAAGTTTGATGCTTTTCCGTGGGGGAAAATTCAGTTGTCATGGCATGAATCTCCCCCATGAGATCAATAAAGGTCTATCTACCGTAACTTTTTAATACTAAATGAGTAAATAACACTTTCAAAATACTTACACTAAGTTTACACCAAATCTCTTTGCCAAATGTTGGTTCCCTCCTTTTTTCTCTCTACACCAAATCTCTTTGCCAAATGTTTGATCCAGAATAGGGTCACTAAAGTACTCACTAGGGTTCATGTTGTTGAAAAAATGTCATTACTGAAGATGCTAAATTGACATGTATATTTCCATTAAGTGTTTGGAGTAAGCTTGATTAATCTGCCCTGAAACCTACATTTGTTGTGTTGTTATTATGACAGAGTGGTAGCTGGAAATTGCGGGTGTAATTCCTACTCCACCGTACGGCCGGGGTCGTGAGCCAAAAATAGCAAATCTACTATTGTGATGCAATTGTGAGCTATAGATCAGTGGTTCTCAAACTTTTTCATGTCAAGGACCCCCAAATTGACACTTATCAGCCCGCGGACCCCATTTCAAAAGATATGCCAGGGACCCCCATAAGAGAAGATTTTTTACGGCTCTAGCAGTGATTCTCAACCATTTTAATTTCAAGGACCCCCAGTTTGACATGCATTAGGGCTACGGACCCCCATTTAATGGCATTTCTATCACTTGGACCGCAATTTATATTGTAAAATCTATGTCAATTTAACTCTGAGAGTGTACAAATGGAACCAAATGGACCCGTTAGGGTCCATTTGGTTCCATTTGTACACTCTCAGAGTTACAGATCCATAAGGGTCCATTTGGTGCCTAATCTATCATTTAGCTGGGGACCCCCTGGAACTCCCTCAAGGACCCATGGGGGTCCCCGGACCCCACTTTGAGAACCAATGTTGTAGATCATTGATTTGCGGCATTGCAACACCGTTGTACCACAAAGTGTATACATCAGGCTCAGGCGTTTGAGACAGCAGCACATTCAAGCGGGGAGAGCACAATTTGAGCACAATTGTGGTTTCATCATCACAATTTCACAGCCAAACAAACTCGCTATTTGGCTGCCTGCTGGCCATGGCTGACACACAAACCCAACAAACAAACGCTAATTAATATAGTTTGTCTGTTCACCCGAAGCAAGGTCGTTCTCACAGCACCTGGGCTATTAGGCCACACAGACTGCACAGAAAGAAAGAGAGATATTGTGTAGTCTATCGTGTCACTATAGAAAATGTGCTATTATGTGCTGCATTAGGAGAGAGTGCAGTTTAAAAGTCAGCGTAAGAGTAAATAACATTTGTTATCTGTTTTAGTTAGAGTATACTCTTAGGGGGAGGATTACAATAGTGAAGGCCACGGACCCCTGGTACGACTGTTTATCTCTGGGACCCCAAATCTACCCTGTAAAACCGTCATCATTAATTTAACACTGAGATTGTTGCACTCGCAGAGTTACAGACCTGCAAGCGTCCATTGGTTTCTAACCATCAATCATTTAGCTGGGGACCCCCTGGAACCCCCTCAAGGAGCCCTGGCGGTCCCCGGACCCCATTCTGAGAACCACTCCACTGGATTACACAACATCGCATGGATAAGCAATTTTGGGGCGGAGGTCAGATCTATCGATCGCTAAAATATGATAAGACGCAAAGTACTACATTGAAAACCATTCAAAAGAATGAACTTAAAGTCATATAAATGACAATACACACAACACAATATGACAGGTGATACAATGCAAAGCAGTAACCTATGCTATGTGACACATGTGACAATATGATACAATAATACTTACTACTTTTAGGTAAAGAGAAGTCCTGCACACTTCAGCCAGCAGAAGGCAGAAGGTCTGGTCGGTGCTCAACAGGGACAACTTGCATCAGAGGAAATAATAATAATACATGGGCACTTCAGAAGAGACTACCAAAATACAATAGCCCAAATCGCACTCGACTGGTCTTCATGCGTTTTATTGTTTTGCAGGGGTGACTGACGTTTCGACTTTTGTCTTCCTCAGAGTCAAACAGTCCTGTTTGACTCAGCCCTGCAAAACAATAAAACATGTGCAGAGTAGACCAGTCGAGTGCTCCAGTATAATTTTATATGGGCATTCTCTTCTGAAGTGCCTAGGTATCATTATTATTTCCTCCGATACGTAATACTTTGCTAGTCAGGTCAATTTGCATGAAAATTAAGTTTGCAAGGCCAGTTTAAAAAAAAAGGGTGGGGGCTAAATCATAAATAATTACATGTAAGAATAAAAATAACACACAGTGCACACAGTACAGCATGGTGAGATTAAGTGGGAATTACTTAATTAAAACAGTATAAGCAGGGAAACACCCATTATGGCAGTGACCCCCGCAGCCTCGTTAATTTCTCCAGAACAAACACAGTGTCACCTCCGCAAGCGAATGCAAATTCCTCCCTATCTGCCGTCATCTTAAAAAATTCATAAAAAAACCACTCACGGCCAAGTCCTTACCTATCTAGCAATAATAATGGCATGTTGTCATGAATAATGCATGAGGGAATTATAAAATGATAGATCCCTTTGGATGCAGACCCACCTGTGTTACCAAACACCTAGGGTGCCATGCTGTAATTACTCTCAGCCAGCCGCACATTACATTTAAATTTGAATTTTAAATTTCAAAGTGAGTACACTTCCATGAAGTCACCTGATCAAACATGTCAGAATGGACCACGCATCAGTGGCCGCAGTGCTCCGGCAATCCCCCCCCCCCCACTTCCTCCTGTGTGTGTGTGTGTGTGTGTGTGTGTGTGTGTGTGTGTGTGTGTGTGTGTGTGAGAGAGGTGGGTCGCCGGGGGGGGGTCGGTGGATAAATCTGGGCTTCCCTTCCCATCATTTCATCCTAGTCATTGATTGGATGTGAGCTTGGACCATCTGTCCCATGTTAATTGCACATGTGCTGTTATGTAGCCCCATTGGGTGGCTAGGTGGCAGTACAGAGGGGGCCTGCTCATAATAAAAGTCAGTGTGCGTGGCTCATTTCCAGCCAAACCTGTCACGGTTTGAGTCAGGGCAGGATTGTAGGACCCAAGTGCAGGAGAGACAGAGGCAGAACTGGTCGGTTTAACGGGTTTAATAACTCAAAAGGTAATAATACAGGCAAGGGACTGAACTCAGGATGTAACAGCACGCAACATAATACAATGAACAAGCAAGGACAGGTAGCAAACACAGGGTTTAAATAGACAGGGAAATAATAAGACACAGGTGAACTCAACAGACAATCAACACTGGGATAGGCTGAGGGACTAAGAGGACACAGGAGGAGAACATGACTAATCAACAGGGAGGTGAGACAAGACAGGTAACAATAACTAAGCAGAACAGGAAACAAGACTACAAAATATGGTACAGAACAAACGCAGGGCAACAACAACAGAGTAACAGAATAACAAGACTAGGTACAGAACAGAACAAAGGCCTAATAAGTCCAAGACCTTATGAGGGCAGGAAGCTCTAAATAATAAAGTCAGAGTCCACGGCCCGAGGAGTGGACCGTGACAGGCCTAAAGAACAGGCCTAAAGTGTCCACGACCATATAAGGGAAAACCATTTATAGCACATTCGGGCAATATTCCAAAAATCACCTGGAGAGGCAAAAAGGAAATAGTTTTTTCATATGCAGCAAACTAGACCAAACTATCTAAACAATACAAGTATCTGAGTCATCTAGGTGCTTTGTGTTAGTGATTAGCTCTCAATAGTAAGAATTACTATTGGACACAGACGGACAGACAGACTGATGGATACAGAGATAACCGGAGGGGCATCGTTCCCTACGGACATCGTTCCCAACGGACATCGTTCCCTACGGACATCGCTCCCTACACACACCATTCCCTACGGGCATTCAGCTAGTAACAAAGTAATAATGGAAAACAAGGCAGGTGCGTGGAGCAGCTGATGGCCTCCCACTGTCTGAGCTGGCAAGCCGTGGTGGACGTACGCAGGACGCTGAGTGAAACAAAACGAGTACCCGATAGGGATGGGACCACATGAAAATTACATGTCACGATTATTGTGGCAAAGGTTTTTGCGATTAACGATATTATCGCGATAGTCAAAATATGCTTTAATGCTTTTTTAACCACTTTAACCCCCAGCATCCCTATTCTGGGAGGAACTGAGCTTGTAGATCGGCTATTTTTCTACTGAATTTGCAGCTCAGCAAAAGCTAAAGCTAGCTCTCCACCGGACCGACTTTTGGGCCGACTTGGTGTCGGGAAGCGTTCGATATCGTCGGCCCGTCGGTTAGAGGTCCGTCGGGTGGTCCGTCGGGACCTTTTCGGCCGACCCAGAGCCGACCGAACATGTTCAGTTCTTTGGCCGACTGGGGCCCGACTGGGAGTAGCCATGTAGCAGAGAAGAAGTGACAGCAACACAGAGAGAGAGCTCTCGGTGTTGCCAGATTATGTGAGAGAAACAAGCGACCATGTCTATGAAAACCTACATTCACTGTTTCTCGTTGTCGCTCCCAGAGAGAGAGAGATTGATTGATTTGACCTACTTTTGCACTGTGGTGATGAAATCCTAGTGTATGACGGAGGACAATTTCACGATAAATTTAAAATCTCTGGGTTCCGATTTTCTTTCAATCGTTTTTTTCAATCACGATAAACGGTAATAAGGATTATTGTCCCATCCCTAGTACCCGACATTACAGTGAATGGCAGGGTCCTGTAGGCGTGCCCATAGAGTGGACGTTCCCTAAGCACCTGCTCACTGCAGATAGACCCTTAATTCTCCCTTGGCCGTGAAACAAGTGAACGGAGGAAACAGCTAGGCTTTCAGTTCCGACTTTAATATTAGATGGTGGTGATGATGAGAGAGGAACGGGGGCAACATGAGACGGGAAGATTGTATGAATGACATAGGGGGATCTGAGCAATCTGTGCGCAGCCAAGATGAGAAAGAGAAGGTGAGAAGGTGGGGAGAAGAAAGGTGAGAAGGTGGGGAGAAGAAAGGGGAAGAAGGTAGGGAGAGAGGAGTAGACAGACGGGAGATGGAGAGAACAATACCATACACAGCAAAATCCAGGTCAATTTTTACACTCTCTGAGTTAAATTAACAGCCATGACTTCACTGCGTACAGAGAGAGGCCGAGAGGGAGACGTATAAGAGCGAAGGAAGCCTGTGATCTTCCATCTCTCTCTGGTTGAAGTGGGGGAAACAAGGCCATGCTAATGGAGCACAGGGAGTTGTGGAACAGAGCTCCATCTCCTGGCCATGACAGGTGTCATGTAGAGTTCCACAGAGCATGATGTCGACTTTCTGACGCGCAGGTTCAGCAGCCATGCCGAAAATGCCAATTTGTTAGCCTATACTGCATGGTACGGTGCCGCTGGGCTCCCCCAAAGGCAAAGCAACGCTTTGTTCCGTTGCCAACTCTGTGGGATGAGAGGCGCAATGTGGGTCGTCCGTTTCCCCACAGATCTTACTTATGAGGATGTCCGATGGTGAATTCTCCGTCGCGCCGTTGTTCCGGGAACGCCGGACGGACTATGGCTTTCATGTTGAGGACATCTAAGGTTAAAGATGGGCAGATTCATGGTGAATCCGGTACATCTCTGAGTCATCACGTCATGCAATGCGGTGACTCTTGCCACAGCAGACAGGGAGCAGGATACCAGCCTCCTCCCCTGAGAAACAATTAGCCGTCAACTTCAGAGGAGCACAATGATTAGCATCTGTGCAAAACAAGGGGGTAGACTCAGTTGCTCTATTGATTTTCCTTACATAATGTAGCAGCAATTGCATAATGTTTTTTTCCCCGCTAACCTCCACCGCGACATTAACCCCCCCCCCCCCCCACAAGCACACCCCCCACACACACACACACACACACACACACACACACACACACACACACACACACACACACACACACTCACACACACACAACCACCTCTAACCCAGTAGTGGAAAAAGTACGGTACTCAGTTACTTTCCACCATTGCCATATATAACCCCATCCCCCTACTACACAGTGCAATGTAACCTCATTTGGACCACTTGGCTAATTAGGGCGTCTACAAACCCGCCATATGCTCTGGCCAACAGTTAACTCCTGAGTGTCACTACTTGGAGCATCAGAGGTAGCCGTTAGAGCATAACCGAGGCACGCTGCGAGCCTGCGACCGTCTGTTTACCATTAGCACATTGTGCAAACCTTATCCTACACGCTCTCCAATTATCTCACCTAATATTTAGGAGCTTGTTGTACGGCTTTTGTTTTGCTACAAAGAGAGAGAGTACATCAATTGCAGTGTCGGCTTGATAACGGGGTAACCGCCGCTTTTATTGTAGTGAATTAATCACTGTATAAGTGGCAGTACACACAGCATGAATTATGCTCTATGCAGTAGTTAATTAAGATGAATGATTAATCATCCCCTATATAATCTACAGAACTCTTCACAATCTATTTAATACACTGTCATTGCTGAGCTCTTACTGCCCTATCACAGCTTAGTAAGGGATTCGACTACTCCACATGTACGGTTGGGGAGGGGGGGGGCAGGGAATCAACTGAAGGGCAAATAAAAAGGCACGGCGGCTTTTCTCTCATATGTACAATTCATGTAATTATGGCCGTAGCGCCGGGGGCCACTCGACTGTACAGACAGGAAAAATAATTTAATTCATAAAGGGGGGAGAAGGGGGCATTTGGTTTTACATATCAAAGAAGGGTGGGGAGCATTTTGCTTTAGAGGCAGATTTTTTTCAAATCCTACAAATTCAATATTCTCTTTTTGATTGAAATGCGGAGGTCTTGCGTGGCCCTGCCTCTTCACTTGATTGGCGCGTCGAAGGGTTCTAAGGTATTGGATTCAACTCCTTGAGGCGATTGTCAAGTTCCATGTTAAGTGCAGTGAGAATCTGGTGGCGCGCTATCCAAAAAAGTCCTAAGATGGCGATTCCCATAAGCGCGGTGGGTTTGCGCTCCCCATTAAACCGAAGAATACAATAGCTACAGCACAGTGGCAGACAGAGCGTTTGAAGTTGGCTCCTTCTTGGCCTCGGGGCGTCCAGCCTTTCAGAATACTGCCTTAACATGACAGCAAGGGGCTGCCAGCAACGCCATTCACCACTACAACAAACGTCTATCAAATCAGATACATTAGTAGGGGCTAATTGTTCCCCTTGGGGGAGTACAGTAGCTAATGAGAAGTTACTCTAAGATAGGACATAGCACGCTGTCCAGCCAAGCAGGAGTACGTATATGCAGAGAAACGCGTAAAGTCAGCTTTCCGCCATGGGTCGTTGCTACAAGTCTTTTCTCTGTCTGAGCGCATCGGTCTCATGAGATCATTCATGAAAACCCATTACTTTTCCATAAATTTTCCATGCGGACACATAGGGGATGAGCGACGTACAAGTTCAAACCAGGTTTGTTCAGATTACAGTATAGAACCCAATAGAGCAATGTAGTTTCTTTCACAGTCTTTTTTTCACAGATGTTTTGTATTATTATTATTATTTACCCCCAATTTAGTCATTGCCAATTCCCCCATATGTATAGTTCCTGTAACTGCCACCCACCCTACCGTTTGGTCTGGGGAGGGTGCAGACAACCACATGTCATCTCCGATACACATGGAGTCACCGATTTTCCAATTCACACCAAACTTGGCATGAAATACAAGTGAGCATATAGTTTAACTCCTTGAACACCTTGGTAGTAGCACCCTCTCCCAACCCCACCCCTCCTTCCTCTGTATATAAACCTGTTGATGCCAAGCTGAGCTTTCTACCAATATGTATTGTATTGTATTATATGCATTACTAATGAATTGAGTACAATGGACCACAATGGAAACAAGCCCCCTGGGGCTTTTTGTGTTATGCTTTTAGCATAACCTTTTACTGGACTACCTGTACTGTTAACAAACCTGTTAATAAAGTAATCAATCAATCAATCAATCAATCAAAACACCTGTTAGTCACACCAAAAAAACTAAACTGCCCATAATGTGTGCTATTTAAGGGGCACTACAGCAGTGTTTAACACTTCAAATGGCCGTAACTCTGCGCGATACAGGACTAGATGTGAAGGCCACGTATAGCGGCCTGATCTACGTACTGTAGGCCCCAAATGGAAATCCACTTGGAGCCTACAGTACAGTAAGACAAGTATGACATACTATGTCATAGTATGACAAGTACAAATTTCAGACAAACTGTAGTTTCTTGGAATCTTGTGCAACGGTAATGCCATTAATGAATGGGAGTATCAAACATATGGCTTGTCGTTGAGTGTTTCTTCCTCACTAAATAAAATATAACCCTATTAGTGATCTGGCCCATCTCCTCAGCAGTGGTGGAAAGTGACTAAGTACATGTGCTCATGCACTGTACACTAAGACAGACTTTTACTTATAACAGAGTGTTTCTACTTTCTACATTGCGGTATTGATACTTTTACTTAAGTAAAACATGCAAGTACTTTTTCCACCACTGTGTGTGGAGTGGACTGAAAAAACGCTCATCCAACAATGTACTAGAAAGTGTCTGCATCTCTCCCAGATGAGCTGAACACCTTCTATGCATGCTTTGAGGATAAGACCCCAGCCATAGATCTGCAACAGAACTAGGACCCCTGCCCACTGGAAATATCGAGAACAGATGTGTGCAAAACCTTCAAAAAGGATGAATAGAAGGCCCTCAAGGCATGTGCAGATCAGCTGGACGATGTCTTCACTACAGTACCACAGATAATCCAACTAATCTATTTGATCGGTTATGAAAAACAATGGATAATTGGTCATTTAAATTCATCCATTAACTAGAAAAGGTGCTCCTCCTGTTGATATATAAAACAAATACAAATAATTGCTAGAATCTATACTCTAGGTCAGGGGTCTTCAACGTTTTCAGGCCAAGGACCCCCTAGCTGAGAGAGAGATGAAGCAGGGACCCCCTCTATATTGTAAAAAATTGTATTTCAGATAAACGTTTGCTGCTCTTTTTTCCCCTCTACACCTATAACTCAAAAATAGCAGATCAACAAGCTCACAACGCCTCGCGCTGCGAGGCGTTGTGAGCTTGTTGATCGGCTATTTTTGGCTTAAGTTCTCCTCAGAAAAGGGATGCTAGGGTTCAAGTGGTTAATGTAAAAAAAAAAATCACGTCACACAAAGATTTGGCGGACCCCCTGTAGTAACTCTGAGGACCCCCTGTTGAAGACCCCTGCTCTAGGTGTAGCCCTAAAGTCTTCACTAACATCTACGACCTTTCTCCTTTGTAGATCCGCTATAGTCCCAGAGCATGTTTTAAAAAGACCACCATTGCCCCCTGTCCCTAAAAAAACAAGCTGTCTGTCTGAATGACCACTTGCACCAGTCATCGTGAAGTGCTCGGAGCGGCTAGTCAAAGCCCGTTTCACCTCTTCACTGCCTGACACATCAGACCCGCTACAGTCTGCCTACAGTGGAAACAAGTCAACAGACGATGCCATCTCCTCCCTCACTCCCCACACTGACCTCTCCCATCTGGATGTGACTGAGGAACACATAATGTGTTGTTGGGTTTTTTTTCCTTCATCTCTCCCACATCTCTCTCTCAGCTAGGGCATGGGTTCCCAAACTTTTCAGCCCGCGACCCCAAAATAAGGCGGAAATTGACTCGCGACCCCACCTAAACCTGGAGGTCATTTATGCACATAAACTTGCACGTTCGGTGTGCATTTGTAATGTGTTAAAATGGTAAAATGTACCATTTGTGATCATTTTAGATGGTATTTCATCCATTTTGTTGAATTTAAAGTAAAAAATAAAAATAAAAAACCCCCTTTTTTTTTTTTTTTTTTTAATGACCCAAAATAATTTCGCGACCCCACGTCAGTCTCCCGCGACCCCAAGTGGGGTCGCGACCCCTACTTTGGGAACCCCTGAGCTAGGGGGTCCTTGGCCTGAAAACGTTGAATACCCCTGGTATAGAGGAAGAAACACAAATGTAATTCTGCGATAGAGGCCTTCAGTATACATTTATACATCTCACACACACACACACACACACACACACACACACACAGTATGGAATAGCATATAGCATGGTACTGTATGGCATATATCATGGCACTGTATGGAAAGAACTCAAAGGAAAGACTCTATTCCATGGAGTGTGGCTGCATTGTAATTGTCAGTGTGGCTTGGAGGAATAAAGAAATTGTCTCCGACAACAACAGACATCCTAAACAGAACAGGTGAATGTGTGTGTTTGAGGTACAAGAAGTGCTACCAGCAGGAGTGCTGTTGGACGCCATCCAAGAAAGATTTATTAGCAGGTGTGTATTTAAAGCCATTCACCCCTGTGCGGTAAACGGTATGACAACAGACCCCGGGCCCTCAAGACACTTTTTTTTTTTTTACTGTAGGAATAACTACCCTCTTTACACACACAACGGGTGTCTTTATTTCCGCGAACAATCAGGCCGTGATGGGATTAACCATTGTGTCTATACGACTGTGTGGTCACAGGATTAGGGGAATGATGGAAGAGGAAACATTGACTGTTCAACACAACAACAGCATCCCGACAAAACACCTGGCATTGGGCTCCACTAATGCCACCTTGGCAGGCCGCCCCAAGACCTCAGCTCATACCCTGAGGATTAGCAGCAGATGGTTGGCTGCATGATAAGATGCGCCAGAAGCTGCCGTTCCCCCCCCCCCCCCCCCCCCCCCCCCCCCCTTTATTGTGGAAAACAGGGGGAGCGTACATTTGACCCCGGCCCACAAAGTCACAAAGTCACAACCCAAAATGTGTTCTTCGCCACTTAAAAACCCCATATGGTTGAGCGGAGTCCCTCGGGGCTCTATGCTAGTGTCTTTTCTGTTTTTCTGTTATTGTGGGGAAATAGGGTTGCCAACATCCAGAACTGTCCCTCGTGCGCACGCGCACGAGGGACCCATGCACGGGTTTCCCGCGGATAAAGTTACTTTTTTTGTTACTTTATTTCGGTTTTAGGGTTAGGGTTAGGGTTGGGAACAGGCTGACATGCCACACAAACAATGATGCCGTTCCCACCGGAGAAAATCTCACACACACGCACACGCACGCGTGCGAGCACTGTGCCTGCTCTGTCAACTGAGCGGTCCTAGCGCCCTTCGCATACAGCACACAAACACGCAGCCAGACACACTGCAGTGTGCGCAAACAGAAATATATTTTTTATTTTTCCCTTTACACCGGAGTCCGGGACAAACAAAGTCCCGTACGGGACACGCCCCTTTTGGCTCAAATACGGGGCGTCCCGGCTAATAATTGGCAACCCTACGAGGAAAGCTTTCGCTGATAATAGCCGATCGACATGCTCACATCGCGTCGCGGTGCGAGGCGTTGTGAGCTTGTTGATCTGCTATTTTTCTGCGGATGCTGGGGTTTAAGTGGTTAAGTTAAAATGACCCTCCTCAGTGGTGGAAAGTGCATTTACTCAAGTACTGTACTTACGTACAAATTGAGGTAGTTTTACTTTGAGTTCCATACATTCTTTTTATACTTCTACTCCACAACATCTCAGAGGCAAAATATTGAGCTTTTAGATTATTTGAAAATTTGGTTCCAAGTTAGTTTGCAGATTTAGATAATTACAAAACATACATTAACCAACTAAGCCCTATTTTATACTTTATCGACTGTAAATCACGATGCATTATGAGCTTGTACATCAGCTATTTTTCAAAGATTTTGAGAACTTGTGAAATGGGACATATTCTGCATAATAAGTACTTTTACATTTGGTATTTTGGTAACCACTTAAACCCTCTATACTTACGTATACTAAACTATACTTAGTAGTTGACTGGGGCCTGCTCTGTACTTGGCCCACTCTTTTTTCCCCTCCACACCAAATGTCTTCGTCGGAAATAGCCATCTACAGTACAATTTCTCAACATGACACAACACAATGCCGCATTGTGTTGTGTCATGTTGAGAAATTGTAGATGGTTATTTTGTAAGCTTGCAGATCTGATATTTTCAGTGAATGGTCATCCCAGAATAGGGATGCTATAGGATTCAAGCAATTCAATATATTTTGATTCCTTTGATACTTTTGAATACAGGCCTTTAACTTGTAACAGAGTACGGTATTTCTACATTTGTGGTGTGGCTACTTTTGCTTAACCCATTAAGACCTGGAACGCATCTGTGTCACTTTAGATTTCTTTGGCTATTCAAAAATAGCAGATATACAAGCTCATAGCGCGGCACCGAGTGCCGCGCTATGAGCTTGTAGATCTGCTATTTTTGAAAAATCTTGAAACATTTTTTTTTTTTTTTTCAAAAAACTGTTAGGATTTAGAATTTTTGTACGAATCGCCTCAGGTCTTAATAACCCAATAAAAAATGGGAAAGCATCTTACTTCTTCCACCACTGATCCTACTGGCTGCAGCTGTGCAAAAAACATCCGCCTGACAGGCAGTTTGGGAAGGTAATAATGCAGAATTCATTAGCCGTGAATAAAGAATAGGTTTAGTACCTTCAACAATAAATATGACAGTCACTGTTCATTGTGCGCATGATATGCCTAAAAATACTGTGATGTAGCAGAATAGCATCCAGTCCTTTTGTCTCAAGCATGCGAGTGGTTTGAGGGCGCAATACATTTTCTGTCAAGGAGCCCGTTAACCTGTCAAGCTTCTATATGTGCACCTTTTACTTTCTTTATGCTTCCTTTACCCTCCAGCCCCAGTGGTGGAAAGCAACTAAGTACATGTACTCAAGTACTGTACTTCAGTACAATTTTGAGGTACGTATACTTTACTGGAGTGTTTCCAATTGTCTATACTTGTACTTCTACACCACTACATCTCAGAGACAAATATTGTACTCCATAACAATTACTTGAAAACTGTATATTTTGATTATTATGACAAAAACGTACATTAACCACTTCAGCCCTATTCAAACCGTGGCTATTTGAGCATATCTACAAGCTTGTAGATTTGCTATTTTCAAAAGATTTTTTGAAAATCGCTTGATAACTTTTGAAACGTGGACATTCGGCAGTCCTACAACCTGTAGTTAGGTTTTAGTTAAGTAAAGTTTGATGCCAATACTTTTGTGCCGTGCGTTTACTCAAGTAAATTTAGATTACTGGACTTTTACTTGTAACAGACTGTTTCTACATTGCAAAAGAATTGAGTATTTTTTCCACCACTGCCAAGGTGGCCGTGGTTTAGTGGGTAAAGAGACTATCTGGTCATCAGAAAGTCACTGGTTGGTCTCCCGGCCCCGGTCTATGTGCCAAAATGTCCCTGAGCAAGACACCCAACTCCTAACTGCTGCCCCCTGAGCGTTTATCATAACCATCTGAGCATCCATCAGCTGGGTGAAGCTGAAAACAGAATTTCCCCGACAGGACTGATAATGTAAATCAATTCAATCTTTCTACTACACCTATCTTTCTACATCTTTTACAATTTTGTCATTTAACAGAGCTGAACCCGGCCTCTTCTACTATAACTATAATTATTTCTGTTTGCTTCTCACAGCACGACTAGTCACACATTTATAACTCTTAAAAAAGTGTGTGTGTGTGTGTGTGTGTGTGTGTGTGTGTGTGTGTGTGTGTGTGTGTGTGTGTGTGTGTGTGTGTGTGTGTGTGTGTGTGTGTGTGTGTGTGTGTGTGTGTGTGTGTGTGTGTGCAGTGCACACAAGAGGAGGGCTGTGACTGTCAAAGGAGTTATGTGACAACTGGGTGTGCAAGACAGCGTGCCATTATCGCAAGCCTCACAACACCTCAGGTCTGCGTGTGGGTGCCTGTCTCCGTGTGTACGGGTGTGTGTTAGCACATGCATGTGTGTGTGTGTGTGTGTGTGTGTGTGTGTGTGTGTGTGTGTGTGATTTAGACCATGATAACAGTTCCTGTGCATGTCATGCAAAAGCGAACCGCACACATCTCCGCAGAGATACCGTGCATGGCAGATTTGTAAGAATAGAAGAGCAGTGCAGTGGATTTCACGGGCAGAAGAAAATAAGTAACGTCGTCGTCCCCTTTACATCCTCAAGACGAGCGTATAAATTACTGTCAAAGCATTACGGAGTGTGCATCTCTTATTTCAAATTAGTTGTTTTTTTTCCCCTATTTAGTCCATAAGCCAGACGAGATTTAATTATCGAAAGAGTGGGCAAAACCATACCTATATTAAATTGTTTATAGGGTCAATATAAGTAAATACATGTATGATAACCTTTCCACAGGAGCAGCTTTTTCATAGTTATCACACATTTTGTTATTTTCCCCATACGTACATGACAGATGAAAACATTACAAAATTTTTAAAATAGTTACAGTATCATAATGAAACTTCCCCAGTTGATTACTTACATGAAGACAATGATTTATTATTACAAGTTTTCTGAAATTGTATATTTAAATATGCAAATGAGGCATTAGGAAAATATGCCCAACTTTCCAGAATCAACATTGGAACATTGGACAAAGCCAGAGTCAACATTCTTATTTCATTTTGTTAAGATGTTGGAGTCAAAGGTTTTTAATGAGGGAATATTCAATATCTGGCTCTATTTTGGGGCTCTGGCTCATGGACTAAATGCCTAATTTGCATATTTAAATATAGAATTTCAGAAAACTTGTAATACAATAAATCATTGTCTTCATGTAAGTAATCAACTGGGTAAGTTTCATTATGATAACTATTTTTAAAATGTCATTTTTTTCACCTGTCATGTACGTATGGGGAAAATAACAAAATGTGTGATAAATATGAAAAAGCTGCTCCTGTGGAAAGGTTATCATATATTTATTTACTTATATTGACCCTATAAACAATTTAATATAGGTATGGTTTTGCCCACTCTTTCGATAATCATTGCTCAATTTTGGGGCTCTGGCTCATGGACTAATTCCCCCATGTGTATAGTCCCTGTCACTGATGACCCCTATTGGTCTTAGGGAGGGTGTATACATATACAACCACATCTCCTCTGATACACGCGGAGTCACCAGCCGTTCCTTTTCACCTGACAGAGAAGGGTTTCACTGGGAGGACTTTAAGCATTAAGACCTGAGGCCGATTCTACAAATGCCTTCTAATTCAGTGGTTCTCAAACTTTTTCTTGCCAAGGAAACCCCAAATTGGCCCAGACCGCCGGTGTAGCGGTCCGGGCACCTAGGCTGCCGATGCAGCCTTACGGCGTGTCGCGGGTTCGAGTCCCGATCCCGACGACCATTGCTGCGTGTCTCTCCCCATGATGTCAGTCTACTGTATAAACAAAGGCAGAAAAAGCAAAAAAAATAAAGGAACCGCCAAATTGATATATATTTGGCCGTGGAGTGGACCCCCGTATCTGGAAATGTTTTGTGCCAGGGACCCCCCAGAAGAGAAGATTTATGTTAAAAAATATAAAATACAAAACACTTTCGAGATTTGTCAAAAACGTTCAAAAATAGCAGATGTACAAGCTCGCAGCGCGGAACGAAGTGACGCGCTGTGAGCTTGCATATCTGCTATTTTTGAGAACCACTGTTCTAAACCACTGTTCTAAATCCTAAGAGTTTTCTGAAAAACCTCTGTTGCTATATAGCTAAAATCTAAAATGACAAAGATGCTTTCCCGGTTTTAATGGGTTAAAGCATGCAGAAGAACACACTATCCCTCCCAGTTTGACTCTCTACTGAACAGGTGCCCTGACCAACCTGCAGGAGTCACTAGTGCAACCACAGAGATCGTCCTCCCCTGCCCAACAACAACAACACAGCACAACATTGTGTTTCGTTGGAGTGCTCGGACAAGCCGGATGCACCACACGGATGTGCATTTCAAACGCCGGGGCAAATCTGTCAGTGTGCCTACAGCACTAGCTAGAGAGAGGCAGTGTTTGGTGTGTTTTTTTGTTTGTTGGTGTGCTTTCAGATGAGGCCACGTCAAGAGACACAGAGAGGCAGAGACATCAGAGGAGGGTTTGTGGTGATCAGGGACAGATGCTGTCTCTGCTCAGTGTGTGTTCTGTCTAGGCAGTGGAGAGGGGAAAGGGGGGGGGGGGTTGCCAAGGCAGACAACACAATGACTCATTGCATCCTTGCTGTGGGCACTGAGAACTAGAAAGAAGGACGGAGGCAGACAGACAGGGAGAGAGGATTATGGGGAGTCACTCATCATCACACTGGTCTTCGTCACATCATCTAACAACCCCCCCCCTGCTACAACCAACACCACCCTCCACTTTAACCCTTCACACAGATACGGTAGCCACGTGCATGTACTCACACAACCTTACGGTTCTTTGAACATGTGCAGCCGTGCAAGCCTATATTCAAACTAATACGGTTGTGTGCAAACCCATGAAAACACACACACACACACACACACACACACACACACACACACACACACACACTCTCTCTCTCTCTCTCTCTCTTACGGCCCTGTAAAAGGAGTAGCCTCTCCATCATCAGAGAGTGTGAGAGAGGGGCTTTAGCAGTAATGGGCCAGGCAGTGAGCAGCTTTGAATCAAGCACTTACCCACAGCAACCATCCTGTATAATACACAGTGCATCACATCATAAGACCAGGCATTTAGACTCGATCTGTGGCTAAAAGCTTGCATGAGTTATCACGTTTTACCGTTTTTTCAGTCCTGATATTGGCATCCTGGCCCAGTGACAGTTCATTGCAGGCCGTAACTTACACTCTGGATTTATCCGTATCCTTAAAGAGAGAACGCTTGATTTTTACCGAGGCGTTGATTTGATTTGTTAAGTTATTTATGTAGCCATGTGTGAAGTGGGCATGTGTGGCCCACGGTCGGTGCCAAAAATGTGTTGAAAAATAACCAAACTATTTTAAAACATCAAAACCTGCCTGGAGTGTAGCGACTGTGATATGGCCCGCCATCCGCCATACACATAAAAGAGCTCTCTCGCATGCAATTACTAAATTAGTCGAGAAATTAATTTCAACCCAGTGAGCTGACACAGAAATGCACTGAACTGCTAATCTGGGAGCAGGAGGGCCTAAAAAAAATCCTCTGGAATTTTAAAGTTTAATGGATTAATGATGTCAAGGCTCTCGAGTGAATAGGGCTGCCAGCACACTGTAACTCCTGAGGAATTAACCCCTTCAATCCGGTGACGCATCTCTGTCATTTTAGATTTCTTTGAGCTATTCAAAAAATAGCAGATATACAAGCTCATAGCGCGGCACCGAGTGCCGCGCTATGAGCTTGCAGATCTGCTATTTTTGGGGAAATCGTGAACATTTGTGCAAATCTTTGAGTATATATATTTTTTTAAAGCGAACATTTGTAACTAAAATCGTTGCTTCTGGGGGGGTCCCTGGAGCACAAATATTTTACAAATGTTCGCTTAAAAATATATATATATTCAAAGATTTGCACACATTTTCAAGATTTTTCAAAAATAGCAGATATACAAGCTCATATGAGCTTGTATATCTGCTATTTTTGAATAGCCCAAGGAAATCTAAAAATGGCACAAATGCGTTCCCGGATTGAATGGGTTAACTTGCTTATGGGCTGTGTCAAAAGAAGGAGAAAAAAAAGAAAAAACGATGAAGACATCCCCCCAGTTAGTCGCCTGGATGTGGAGCAGCAGCTGAACATCCACCGACGGCAGCATGCAGAGTCTACTATCGGAGCTTACATCGGGACGCCATACATTATGAATCACTCATACGCTAGACTTCAGGGCTGTCTCTGTAGTCTCTTGTCACTCTGCTGCTGGCATTTCCCTCCATATGGAAGGGTCTGTGTGTCAATGTATGTACAAGAGGGGTCTGCATGCTTTGCTAAAAGCCCACCCAGGGATAACGGCGTCGCGTAAAAAAGCGCAACTGGCAAGTCACTCGTTTCTTTCAATCAGGGACTGAATGATTATTATCTCTATGGAGCGGTACACAAAATGGGACGCGGTCCAATTTGCTGCTGGGTCCCCACTCGATAAGATTAACAATATGTTTTAATGAGCTTAAGCCCCCAAGGCAGGAGAATTTCTCATTTGGGTTGGACTTTTTTTTAATATTTTTTGTTGCGGGGGGTGGGGGGTGGGGGGCAATTATTGTCATTAATAGGCGTAATTCATATTGTGTGCATTGCAATTTGCAACAAGGCGACGAGGGCAAAAAGGTGTCGTTTAAAAACATTTCACAACACAATGAGGTGAGAGAGAAAACACAGAGGGCAATCATAACCAGAGCAAATGAGAATAATCTCTTGGGGAATTAGCACAGAAAAGCACTGTAGCCCTTTGAAGGTCACGATAAAGCCGTCACACACGCACACACCACCATCATGTATCACTGTATACTTCTGAGGCGCTGCCCTGTTATGAAATTTGACCCACAGGACCAGGCAGAGGTTACGCAAATTACACTGCAATGAAAATAGAACGATCAACATTTATGGTGTTGGGAGAGAAAACACAATATGTGATGGCCTCAAGGTTGGGCTAGCTTGTCCTTCCTTGTTGGCAGTGTTTTGGCCCGACTGGCTGCAACGGCGGTGTCAGCCCTATAAACATGAACGTCTCTGACTGAGACAGTGGGTCAATCCACACATGTCCGTTCGCGACCGTTCCGCGTCCGTTTCCGTTCGCCGGAAGTCCCATCCACTCCCATGTTTTAAAAAAAACAGGACCGTACTGTTCCGTTTTTTTTTTTAACATGGGAGTGGATGGGACTTCCGGCGAACGGAAACGGACGTGGAACGGTCGCAAACGGAGATGTGTGGATTGACCCAGTGGGTCAATCGGTTCCGTTCGCCGGAAGTTCCATCCACTCCCATGTTAAAAAAAAAACGGGACCGTATGGTCCCGTTTTTTTTTTAACATGGGAGTGGATGGAACGGACGCGGAACGGACGCGAACGGAGATGTGTGGATTGACCCAGTGACTGACTGATGAAGTTACGCCATTGGCCGGCCGTTTGGCCTAACGAGGAACTAGCCGTATGCAGAGCAATCGTCCCTCCAGGCTATGGGATTTAGTCTAATCTTAATAACTGACCTTTTCTTATCATTTGCTGCCGGGGCTGGTGCTACTGTCCTTGTACGGCCATGGTGGAGTACTTATCTCCGACCCTTGGTTCCGGTCAGCTTTGATGATGGTTCCCTCTGCCTTCCTGGAGAGGAATAAATTGAGCACAGAAAAGGAATGGCTAAAGCAGTCTTTGTAAAAAGGAAATATTGGAGTTGCAGCACCGAGCTTCTAATAGGATGGGTAAATGCAGAGCACAAATTTAACATAATGTGCAAAATGTACAGTGACAAAACCCCAACAACTAAAGGGCACTACATTTGTATTATTAATGTTCAGAACTAATTAAGGCAAGTAAGCTGTCAGGTAATGCCTTGGCAACCCCCCCCCCCTTTCCACTGCCTGTGTGAGTCAATAACATCTGTTTCACAAAGTTATAAAATATATTAAAAAGATATGTGGTGGGTAAGTTGCATCTAGTATTGTTTAATGACAGAGACAGACAGTGTAGTTATGTTGCGATCCGTATTAACAGGAAATGTCCAAGAAGCTTATTCAGCGCTTAGTGCAGTTGACAGACAGAAATACTCTGTTGTTAAAGATGTAGATTTGAGAGCTCATGAGTTAGTAGTACCACAGGTCCTGGAGGAAGTCTGATAAGCAGTCGAGTTTGCAAGGGCCTTAACAAAACATATCAACAGGTGCTGGTCTGCATTGGAGGCTATACTACTTTTAAAGATCTGTATGATTTGATGGTGCTCATCAAGCAGTTTATAGATTGCATTCCACCTGAGTTGCCACTCATCTTGCTGAGCGTGGAGTACAGGAACTGCCTCTGACAAATACAATATGTGCTGGCACGTATTGTATTTTGTTTTTGCGTCGTGGCTCTGCAGGAGGCCAGACATCTACTGTATAAGAGGGCCGGTCTGTCTGTCGGTGTGAATGTCAGTGTTTCTGTCTGACTGTGTGTCCGTCTGTCTATGACTAATCTCGCAAAATGCAGGACTGAGTGCCGGTTTTCTTGTGCACACTGCCTGTAGGCTAACTTAGTACCTATGTACCTATAGATCACAGAAGTCTGACATCACTACCGCTAGAGGGCGCTATCCCCCTGAGTCACAGCGTTATTTTTTCTCTTGAAAATCCCTTAGGGGAATCTTAGATTGTGTCATATATGAGTCACATACCTGACAAAATCGCCCGGGGTAGGGGGGGGTGGTTTGTTTATTTTTGGAAAACAGTTCTTACATGACGCAATCAACACTTAACCTGCCAGAATTATTTCAGATTTTTTGCAGTTTTCTGCCAGAGATTTTTCATTGAAATTAAAAAAGTACTCAGGAGCCGAGATACAGAATTTTTAAGTTTTAAGTTAACAAGGAAGTGGATAGGAGTCTAGATCTTCGAAAAATCATATCTCCTTGGTCTTTGGGTCAAATTTTAAAAAAAAATGTTTGAAAAATGTGTTTTTATATGCGTTATTGGCAGGCAAGTGATGGATTCTATAGAACGCATATATGCGTTATTGGCAGAAAATGAGTTAAGATTTCTCCATGGGATTTTCAACAGAAACAATACCGCTGTGACCCAGGGGTAGAGGGAGTGACGTCAGGACGTGGTAAGATGTTGTGTTAACGGGTGGACATGTGGCTCAGGAGGTATAGAAAGGCTGTCTGGGAATCGAAAAGGTCACCGGTTCAATCCTTGGCTCCTCCAGGCTTCCATCTGGAAGTGTCCCTGAGTGAGACACTTAACCCAGAGGTCCCCGACCTTCTCTGGATCAGATCAGGGCCCAATGGAAAACCTCAAAAGTGTTTGTGCATCGTCTGATCACTTAACACGACAAGCCGGCTGCCATGTTAAAGGGATAGTTCACCCCCAAAATGTTTTTGTTGCAAGCCAATAATTTGATGACCAGCAGCGGTTCCAGGAGGAGACACAAAGCAGACTCTTCGTGTCTCCTACCGGAACTGCTGCCTACAGGTCCGCTGGTCATCAAATTATTGGCTTAGGAATGTGACAAAAACTAACACATATCCATGAATTCAAATATCCATGGGGTGATCCCTGTAAGTGGTCAGATGGGTGCCAGATCACAATGAAAATTCTATTTTCAAGGTTTTAAAGAAACAAATACCATGAAATTGTTAATATTAAATCATGTCATGTTATCAATGAAATCTTAGTGTTTTGGCAATTATTTGGGGGGCCACACGCAATATCCACACGGCCCACCAGTGGGCCCCGGCCCACATGTTGGGAATCTCTGACTTAATCCATTCAATCCGGGAACGCATCGGTGTCATTTTATACTTTAGCTAATCAAAAATAGCAGATATACAAGCTCATAGCGCTGCACCGAGTGCGGCGCTACGAGCTTGTAGATCTGCTAATTTTTTTTTAATTGTGAAAATGTGTGCAAATCTTTGAATATGTAGCATTTTTAAAGCAAACATTTGTAACTCAAATCTTTGCTTCTGGGGGGGTCCCTGGAACACAATATTTTGAGATGGGGGTCCGCGGCCAAATGCATATAATTTTGGGTGGTCCTTGTTAACCCCAACAGCTCCTGCATGGAGCACCGTTAAAAATAGAGCAGCCACCCACTGCTCCTAATAGTTAAGATTGGTAACAGAGGATGAATTCTGGGGATGTGCAAAATGTACCCCAACAACTAAAGGTGACAATTCTTGTTGTTTTTATGTTATTGTTGTGTGTGTGTGTGTGTGTGTGTGTGTGTGTGTGTGTGTGTGTGTGTGTGTGTGTGTGCGTGCGTGCGTGCGTTCTTTCCTACCACCTCCTTGCCTCAAACCAAATAACCAGCGTTCATTACACTATGCATGAGCTCAGGGTCCTACTTGACAACCGACATGTTCAAAAACACAAGACTAACAACATCACCACCCAAAACAAAACAAGAAGAGAGAGAGAGAGGTCTAATTAGAAAAGGCAAGCAGAGGCTCACTGGGACGTACGGTACTCTTTGATTTACTCTAGATACATATCAATTATGGTATTTTTAGTACACAAGTTGCATGTTCACAAACGTGATGCTCGCTCCTTCCTTCGGGATTCTTAGAGGGGAAACAGAATTCATGTTATCCTATGATCGTGCCTGCATGTACTAGAGATCATGGTTTGCTTTACCAGTGGCACACCTTTCACAGTAAGGCTGATGTCATTCATTAACAGTCAGTTTGTCATTGGCGTTAACTAGAAACCGTAAGCTTTAGTCACATTCCATGGCTTCTAGATTGACAGAGCCGTGTCTGTTATAGTCTATAGTGCCGTGGTCCCCAACCTTTTCTGGATCAGGGCCCACTTGAAAATCTTGAAAGCAGATGGGTGGGCCGCGTGCATTTTCACTGTTTTAATGATCAGATCAATCAATCGATTGTGTTCCGGCTCGTATCAATGGAACTAAAGGCCTTTGCAGACAGGGTCCGATTTTTCGACACGGAAAAAACGGACAGTATCATTTTTCAAAAAGAACACGTATGACCTCATGCACACCGGGTCCGAATTTGCCATCTGGCAAGTGGCTGCAGTGGTGCATCTTTTTCAACCGATCCCTGTTTGATTTGTCTGTTTGAATCCGTCTTTTCGCATGCGTTTTTTTCGACTGACCAATAATATTAACACAGTGTTCTTTAAGTTCTTATTTATCAGTATCACATGGAGAAAAGAGAATCGCAAAAAATGCTGTGACAATATTTTACATCAATGTTTTCAATATCAATGTTATATTATCATTAAAATATTAAGTGTTTTGTCCTGGACAGCGGGCGTAGCGAGCGGCCCAGGCACCTATAAGCTCAATGTAGCCTGACGGCGTGTCGTGGGTTCGAGTCCCGAGCCTGACGGCCTTTGCTGCATGTCACACCCCGTCTCTCTCCCCATTTCCTGTCAGCCTACAGGAATGTCCTATCAATAAAAGGTATAAAATCCCAAAGGAAAATCTTTTAAAAAAAGAAGAAAAAAACGTTTGTGTTTTACAAATTATTTGGAGCCCCATTTGCAATATCCTCACGGCCCACCAGCGGCCCCCAGCCCACAGGTTTGTAATCGCTGGTCTAAAAAGGCCTGATTTCTTCTCCACCGCATGACGCCGTCGTGCAACGAAAATAGCCGACCTACAAGCTCACACCGCGTCGCGGGCACGACGCGTTGTGAGCTTGTAGGTCGGCTATTTTCGGCGTGCGCCGCCACCGTGCGTCTATAAGCAGTATGAATCAGGCTTAACTGTTGCTTTTCTTAGTTGGGGTGGGGGAGGGGGGGTGGAAAAAAGGGGGACAGGCTGTTCTGTATTCATAGAAGGAATCAAAGGACACAAATATGAGCCCGACACAACCTTGCTGGAGGTGCCACATATATACAGTCAACACGCTCCTCTCCATTCCAGTTGCGTGCACTTCACTTCTCACCTGGCTGGCAAGCATCTCCCCAGGGAAGGAGACTGAGGTCAGAGGAACTCATGAGTGGTGTGTGTGCGTGTGCGTGTGCGTGTGCGTGTGCGTGTGTGTGTGTGTGTGTGTACTACCAAATGTCCCCACGGGTATAGTAGAATTATTATTTTTGAGTGGTGCCAACCACTCCTATATCTGACTTTGTCTGTGTGTCCGTCCGTATGTCCAAAAAACAAACATTGATGACAACATCAATACGGGGCTCATCAAGGGTGTGATCAGGGTGTGATTTTTTTAGTTGGGCTTACATTTTACAATTAGGAATCGATTCAGGCTGGGTTTAGGGTTAGGGCTATTTTCCAGCAATTTTCCGATGGTGTCCTAAAATGTTGATGTCCTCACAAGTATGGTAATAGCCTACAAACCTGTGTGTGTGTGTGTGTGTGTGTGTGTGTGTGTGTGTGTGTGTGTGTGTGTGTGTGTGTGTGTGTGTGTGTGTGTGTGTGTGTGAGAGAGAGAGAGAGGGGGGGGGTGCCTCCTGAGGGAAAAACCATCAGAACCGGCAGCATTATCATCACCATTATCTTCATCATCATCACATCTTCATCTGCCAGAGCCGGCGGTGTGCGTAACCATGGCGACAAACAGAACAACAGGGGTCACTCAATTTGGAGGCTGCTGAGTGAGTCACTGCAAGCTAGCATCACTTCTCCTCTCACTTTCCTGCCCATTTAAAACACACTCATTCCAGTGATGGGAGAAGTACCCATATTTTTTGACTCAAGTAAAACTATCAATACCCTATTGTAGAAATAGTCTGAGACAAGTACAAGTTCGGTATTCAAAAATTACTTGAGTAAAAGTACTCATTTTGTTTTGAGAGTCATAAATATCTCAAGTAAATGTACTTTGTTAGCCTAATGTCCACCACTGTGTACAATGGCCCGAGTTGGAAAAGAAAATAATGTTTGAGTTCTTCTTACTTTTGGAAATGTTGACCTGTTGAAGTTATTCAGACCTAGTCTCAGACAGACCAGCATCTGCCTAAAATGAAACTCCCATACTGTATCAACCAGATTTCACAGATCTGGTTTGTCTGTCAGAACTCGCACACAGCGGAGCATCATACAAAATCAACCTCAGTAAGGCCACAGACTTTACGATCAGAGTGGGTGACAATGTTATGTGTTGTATTTTAGATGACAATCTTTCCGGTGATAAAATGGCAACAAAAGTAATCAAGAAAGTCAACCAAAGAATACGATTTTTGGTAAGGATCTCCTCATTGGTCAATAGGAATGCACTGAGGACACTAGCTGGAGCACTCATCCAATGTCATTTTGACTATGCATGCACCTCATGGTGCTCTAGCACCTCAAAGGCACTAAAATCAAAACTACTGTACAGACCTCTCAAAACAAACTAATCAGACTAGACTACTAATAGACCTCACACCTACTGTAGGACTCACCTAACCCCTGCTCAAAATATGCTAGGGTGGGATGGCTCAGGGCAACTTGCAATGGGCCTGGTTTTCAAGATACTCAAGGGACCAGTGCCGATGTACTGTACGTGTCAAACTACTTAAAAAGAGTGAGAAACGCCCACGGGCACAACACCAGAGGGAGCTCCACTGATCTCATTCCCCCCAGATTCGGCACAAACATGGGGATGAATTAATTCTACCATTAAGCCATCAAAAAGTGACTCCCTACCCTCCTTCAAAACCACAATAAAAGAGCACCTGTCTGCAATTTGCAACTGGAGCTAGACATGTCTTCTAGCTTGCCAAAATAAATTACCCCCACTGTTTTTCTGTAAATATACTTTTATTGCTCGTAGTATTGATGATTTCTTGTATAGTATTGTATGTCTTTATGTGTCTTGATGAATTGAATAGGACCACAATGGAATGCATTTTAGCATTATTGTATACCGGTAACTGTACCTCTGTACGCTTTGCAAAGTATTCAATCAAGCAATACATTATAAGAGTACACAGGGTCAGACTGGGAACAAAAATCTGCCTGAGAATTTAAAAGACAGCGGCCCCGCATCTGTCCAAATTTACAGAAATAAAATAGTGTTGTACTCTACACAGGCTTATGAAACAATGTCATATTTTGACAGCACTTGTTATTTTGCACGCTAGGGTAGGAAACTGATGGCAAAAAGATACATAAACAGAGAACAACTAAGTTTGAATCAGAAAAAGTACGGTAGCAGTCGATTTGATTAAAAACTGTTGCAAAATAATCATCCAAAGTAAGTGCACAGTGCAAGGACTAGCTAAAGTAGAGCAATAATTCTCAAAGTGCTGCTTTTGCAAAATAATTGGAAATCTTAAAAATTCATGAAATGTAATAGGACAAAATAGTGCATGTTTTAGTGTTTTTTTTTAAGGTTCTCTCTTTTTAAAGCCCTCTAAAAGTGGAATTAGGCCCATTATAAATAATGTAAAACCTTTCAGCTTTTATTTTATTCTCGTGAACATTTTTGAAGCTCATTTTTATTTGATACCACGTCAGGCCCAGCGTCACGGAGGGGCGTGAGGTCAAGACTGCCAGTTAAAAAAACAGACTTTCTGGTACCTTTTAATTAATAGCGTTTCAGCATCAAGCTTTCCTCAGCGTGTTAAGAAAGTGGTCAGTGGTGTTGTGTGTACCGGGAGGGACTGATAGACATATAGATATGACAAGGACTGCAGCTGCTGTCGGTAAAAAATTAAATTAATTTACAAATCGCACCCCACCGTTGTCGGCTAGCGCCGGCTCTGTACCATGATGTACTAAACAACAAACACAATGGGTGACCTATCAAAATATGTGACTATTGTGGTTGCTATTTTAATCATAAAGATCAATCTGATCCAGTGCCTGTACAATCAAAGCCAACCTGTTCATCCAAGATACATGAAACTATAGATGTTGATGGGATTTCATGCAGTCTCTGCTCCTGTTGAAATTGCAAAATAGCAACCACTGGAGTCCGCAGACATCATTTACGATATACTCATAACTCATCGTGAATGTGCTTAACAAGGGCAGACACATTTGATGAAGGAGGGTCACGCTACAGCTAGTATGTCTGTGTGCAAGAGAGATTATTATTTAATTAATAATTAAAAACAAAAATGTGATTGACTGTCCGGCCCACCGGGAATATTACCCGTGCCTGAAGAAGAGTAATGAAACATCTATCTATAAATTCACAAAATGTGTGTGTGTGTGTGGGTGTGGGTGTGTGTGTGTCTGTCTGTCTGTCTGGCATAACTCAGGCGCCATCCCAACGATTTACCTCAAACTTTGGTGTGTGTGTCCCAGATGACCCGGGGCCCGGGGTGTGCACACTACGCAGGTTGCGTGGGGCCCGGCCTACCCGCCGATCAAAGAGGCCCCCTCTCCGCCCCCTCCCTTCAGCAGAAAATAACGTGCATTACTGCGTTCACATCAGCGCAGGCTGCGCAGCACACTAAAACCGAAATAAAGTAACAAAAAAAGTAACTTTATCCGCGGGAAACCCGAAAAAAAATCACGCGCGCGTGCATGTGTCCCGTATCCTGCGTAGGGCCCCTGTGGAGTCTAAAGCGGCACTGCCAAGTACAAGTGGTACATTGCATAACCGAGTGGGGCATGCATTCCCAACTTGCATCGTTCCTGATTTACAGTAGACTGGTGCCCTAGTTAAGTATTAATATAGCAACAAAAGAAAATGTATATAGGAAAGTTTCAACTCTGTAGCACTTCTGGCAACATCCCTATCTGTTGTGTCAACAGACCTAAAAGGCTGGTAACCGTTCAATGGTCTGCTGTGAAAGTTGCTTGATGGTTGTACAGTACATACTGTATTGACTGTACTTACTACAATATTGGCCTCGACATTGTAAATGTTTAGCATTCGAAACTAGCTCTATTTGCAATTCTCTGGAAGCCATTCTACTGCTAAATATTAAATGAGATGTATATTGATGATGTGAGTGTCCTTGTTTTTCTTCACAATGGAGCTTGGGTGAGTTCACAACAATGATCAACATCACAGCCTTTAATATGGGAAATATGTGTGCTTTTTCTTTTCTTTCTTTGACCTTTATTTATTCAGGGAAGACCATTGAGAGCTAGCTCTCTTTTTCAAGGATGCCCTGATCAGGGCATGTAAAATGAGAATAATGAGAATGTGAAATGAAATAACATTATTTGAATTTCCAGCGTTTTAAATTATCTGTTGCCCTGTCTTTAAAATGGCTTTACAATTAACACTTGCTCTGAGGAAGTACAGAAAGTAAGGGGAAATTGTACAGAAGGATACACGACGTATACAGTACAACAGTGGTTCTCAACCTTTTCAGGCCGTGACCCCCAAAAATCATATGATCATATTTGCACTGTGGACCCCCCAAAATAATCACATTTGAACTGAGGACCCCCCGAAATTTGGTATTCAAAATATGTCTTAAAAGTCATTACATTGTCACTTTAGAAATGTGCAGACACCCGGCATACACGTATACTGTATGTTGGTTTGTTTACTGTTGAAGTGAGAAAACAATGTTGCACATTAAGCAAATCAGCTGGGGGACCCCCCAAAAATCATTACCCACAGGTTGAGAACCACTGCAGTACGGTACCAGTGTTGAACATCCTACATCAAAACTGATATGTTTCAAACCAATGTGAGACATGACTTAAAGGTCTCAGAGCGATGACTAAAGGGTATGACTGCTGGTATGGATATGGTTCGAGATCAAAATCACTGGAGCTCAAAGATCACACACACACAGGTCAGTCAACATGAAGCGCAGCTGGGCTGTGATTCATTCAAGAGCAGGGGTAAAGGTTAGACTGTGACTGTGAAAGTGCATGATGTGTGGACAGTGTGTGTGTGTAAGCCCTGTGCCATGATTAGTCAACATGTATCATCTCGTACTCGGCATGTGTGTGTCTTGTGGTGCCCGTGCGCTCGCTGCGAGAATCCAATGTGACCCTGTTGTGCGTGAAGTGAACTCAATATTGTGTATACGTGTGCGCCCTCGATATGCAGAAATCACATGTGATGAGCGTGTACGTGCGAGTATATCCATTATCACCCCTGAGACACCTCAGGCGTGCGTGTGTGTGTGTGTGTGTGTGTGTGTGTGTGTGTGTGTGTGTGTGTGTGTGTGTGTGTGTGTGTGTGTGTGTGTGTGTGTGTGTGTGTGTGTGTGTGTGTGTGTGTGTGTGTGTGTGTGTGTGTGTGTGGTGGAGGGGTACAAAAGCCCAAGATCACAGGGAATGCCTCATGTTCCTGTGTGCCGTGTCAGAGAGAACGGCAAATCTCAGATGACAGAGAGACACAGAGGACATAATCACATGAAATATTAAGCAGAGGGGGCTGCGTACTCATACATATACAGTGTGTGTGTGTGTGTGTGTGTGTGTGTGTGTGTGTGTGTGTGTGTGTGTGTGTGTGTGTGTGTGTGTGTGTACGGTGTATATATATAAGGCTACTACAGACTGAGCATAATCACATGCACACTAGAATGGGACTGTGCATAGAGGGACTAAAGGCATGGCCGAATTGATTTCAAGTGGCTGCCAACGTCTTATCGGCCCCTCGCTAAGCGGGGCTTGCTAAACGGCCCTGTCAGAACGCCACTGTAGCACAACCATGAAGAAGATTTAACTGCTCCTAAATCACACTAAAGTGATTTCTTTTCTTCTTCTTTTTTTCCCCGACATAGGAAGTCAGAATATTAAGCTGTAGAAAAACAATGACGCCTGTGGTATGAAGACGAGGGGAGGTGTAAAATGACTCGCTCATAAAGACAGGGCGAGAGAGAGAGAGAGGAAAGGAGAAACTAGTGCAGAAACTGTAAATCCTCATTTTATGCCAAGGTTTCAAATGGTATCCGCATAACATCAAAGGACCCCCCCCCCCCGACAAATCTAAGGAGGCTCCACGCCCCAAATGATTCTTCTCCTCCAATCGTATGAGCACACTGAGAAGATGCTCCATCCCCCTTCACAGACATATTCCCACTCCCAGAGGGGGCGAGAGAGGCAAAGAGACAAACCGACAGAGAGAGAGAGAGAGAGAGAGAGAGAGAGAGAGAGGGGGGGGCAATGAAATCCAGGGAGAGGAGAAGATGTGCAGAACTAGGACAGGTGGATAGATGGATCATCAAGGATGGGAAAATAAACAAACAAACAAAAACTTTGGGCCTGAGATGATGATCGACCTCCTAAAGAATGGAGTAGTGTTCTCAGCTAATGAAAACCAACACCAGTCACCACAACATTTAGTTAACACCCCCCCCCACACACACACACGCAGTCACCATAACATTTAGTTAATCCCCCCACCCCACACACACAAACGCGCGCACACGCAGAAACCGCTGGTAGATAAGCATTCTTGGACACCCCCCCCCCCTACATTTGTCAATAGGGCATGGAAGCACCAGTAACTTTCAGAAAGAAGCTACACTAAAGTAAGAAAAAGGCTTCACATCACAGCGCTCTCAGAGTAGCCCATAAACAAAACAAGAAAACAAGGATTTAAAAAAAACCGGTATCCCCCTGGGAAAAGAGGATTGCAGCCCTAGCTGCATTTACAGATAATCTGTGGAAGGAGGGAGGGTGAGAGAAACCCATGGAATTCCACTAGCAAAATGAAAGGGACAAAAAGGACCATATCACAGAGATGCTTATAGCTGAAAGGCTCCAGCAACCCAACCAGGCCCAACCGGGTCAGATGAATAAAGAGGTTTTAACCTAATTTCTCACATATACTCTCACCCTGTTTGGCCAGACAGAGAGAGAGAGAGAGAGAGAAAGAGACAGTGGAAGAGGAAGAGCAACTGAGAGAGACAGAGAGGAAGCCTGAGAGAGTTAGAGCAAATGAGAGATAGAGAAAGAGAGACGAAGCCTAATAGAGTAACAGAAAATGAGAGAGAGAATAGCTTTCAATTTTCATTAACGTACTACAGAAGAATGTTATATGTTTTTGGTCAGCAGTGTACTAAGAGAATCCCATCTTTAATGTTTTAATGAGCTATGGGATCTATTAATCACACCAGTCTGCACACTGATATCGTAGCTTAATATTACATATAAACATAATAAGCTACAGTATGTATAGAGCTACTGTGTGTGTAGTCTGACAAGCACATTAGTCATAGAACAAGCTCAAGAGGAAAAGAGCAATCATTGCAGTGCCGCTGTGGCGCTGAAATTAAGACAAAAATAAATGAATTCAGGGAAGGATGACATTTAGTCAGCCATAATATTTCTTAGTAATGACTCATCTGATGTAAAATGAGGGGATGGTAAATCAACATCACACACCAGCAGTATCCCGTCAATATAGCATCCTATTCTAAGGCTATAGTGCCCCCTGCTGGAATTGTGACAATACATATTTATGTAAATGCAGTTGCTGGAGCCCAGCATTCTGTGACTGAAATGACCAAGCTACATTTTTTTCCCCATAATATGGGAGAAAGAAAACTACATTCTAATACATTCTAATTCAGCTTATTATATGGACACTGTCTACCTAAGTTTACCAGCCTCTAGTGGCCTAGTTCCGTTTTGTTTTAATGTTGTAAGTGTCATGTGGCTCTGCCCATCTCTCAAGAAGATCCTCTCTCCCAGTTCCACTGTGATAACGTCACGCGTGTGACTCTTCAGGGTGACATTGTGATTGAAACTTCTGTCATGCTGGCTGGCTGGCAAACGAGAAGGAACACGCCTCACCTCGCGCACAAATGATTTTCTTAAGCCTAATTTCTGCTGGCGAGGCACATTTAATGTTCGCAAGAGGCTGCTGGGAAAAAAAAAGAGCAGCTGGTGTAATTGCTATGCTGAGATTGTTTTAAGTTAATTTGCTCATGACAACAGAGTGAACAGACACCCTTCCAAGTTGCCAGTTGCCTGATGTCGCTTTTGTGTTTCAGTCTCTCCATTAATGCCCGTCTTTACCCACAATTAGCATTCACATCAAGACCGGCGGCACAAATTGATGTGCAACAGATTTAACCTCAAAGTGCAATTTGTTTGTAATGTCTTTTGTGTTTAATTATGTTTCAGAACATTTGCCAGTTTTGCCTATGTAGCAAACGGGCCATATCCCTGCTGGCTTGACACCAATTCTGGCTACTGCAGCAGCAATAATACAGTTTGCACAAATAATTGGGATGCGGTCAAGTGGTTTAATTTAACCATCCCTCCATGTTCTGTTTTTATAAATGGAACCTCTGAGATTGTCCTCCACTGAAGCATCTTTTTAAAGGCCTACTGTGTTCCACTGAAGCATCTTTTTAAAGGCATACTGTGTTCCCACCATATTAACAATGGAATGTTGGTATTGGGTAATGGGTTGGGGTTTTAAAAGGTAGGGTAAGTGACCCTAACCCGAGTAAAATAAGTGTTGAATAGCTCTATATACCCCAATCCAACCCTTTTTTGGGGAACAAGCAAAAAACAAGCGTTGTGTAAATAAAATCTAATATGCCTACTGTAAATGCTATAGTTGTATTGTATTACTTCGGTAACATTACTCACCTACACCTTCAATATCAGCCATCACATTGGGATGCTCCAAATAATGTCAGTGGTCCTGAAAAGGGAGAAAAATTGTAAAATATTGCAATGTCTTCAAACATGGTTAACCACTTAACGCTTAGTTATTTTACTTCATCTTACGATGGTGTCGCCCAGCAAAATAGCTGATCTGAAACTAAAAGCGACTTGTAGAGCTGCTATTTAAAAAATATTTGTGACACATACTGAAAATGACATGCCCAAAATATAGGGACATCAGTTGAGAGTGATTCTGTGTGATTCCCTCACTCTTTCAGATAGGCCTAGTTACAGTAGTTAGTGAAATGCCAAGTAAATAGATTCACAGAGACAGAGAGACTAATACAGGGGTCTTGAGATGAAGCAGGGACCCCCCACTATGTATATTGTATAAAATTGTGTTGCAGATTAAACTTTCATATTTAACTTTCATAGAAAGCTTCATACAGACTTGGTTGACAGCATTATTATCAGTGTATGTTGGATTCATGTTAATGTGTATTTTCAGACATTATTTTAACCACTTAAACTGTCAATACTTAACCTTGACCTTTCACTTTGTACTTGGTCGGCTCTTTTCCCCCTCTACCAAACCTCTTTGCCGAAAATAGCAGAGTTTGTTGAACTGCTATTTTTGGCTAATGTTCTATAGGTTAAAACAAAACAAAAAGTAGTAGTAGGCCTACCCTGTAGGACCCTCGTTGAAGACCCCTGCACTAATACACTATTTGCATTTCAAAACAAGTTCATGTCACCTTTCTGCAATTTTCACCTGCATTGCTTGCTCATTGAACCAGCTGAAGTCAATTACAATAGGTTGTTGTTACACAAAAAAAGGCGGGCTTACTTTTTCTTAGTTTGAGGTCCGCGTCTCTTTTCCTTTTCACGTGTGTCTCCTTTGATACATTTTGTAAACACCACAGGTCAGAGGTCACATGAGGCTTGAGGTTGCCAGTTTGACGACGTCTTCAAATATTATTGTTCAGCGAAGAATTTTGGGTCCAAGTGTTGCCAGATGTTGTGCGATAAACAAGCAAACAAGCCCAAAATAAGCAACTAACTAGGGAAGGTCAAACATTATTGTCTAATGTTGTTTTAGTCACAGCAGTGGTTCTCAAACATTTTCGTGTCAAGGACTCCCAACAGAACAAGCCCAAAGTTGCTTATAAGCAGACTTGGCAATGCCATGTGCTTTTTTCTCTGCAAACTTCTAAAGTATTCAATCAATCAAAAGCGACTGTCATTTTGCAGGTAGATACTCACAGATTAGAATAGGCTCTAAAAACATGCAAGAAGAAAACCTATGTTTTTAGAAGAGTTCAAACAATGAAGAGTTCTAAAGCAAAAAAACAATATTTAAAAGGGAGCATATTTTTAGTTTAAAAAATGTATAATAAACTTCAGTAGGTAGCTCCGCCCATTTTTCATCATGCTTAAGTGAGTCTGTCCAGCCATGTTGGGGGTTCAATCCAGCCAAAGACTATATAAATAGCACCCATTTGCCCTTCCACTTCGCATCTACAGGGTGACACACAAATACATAAATGAATACATAAATAACATACCCCTCCCACTCCGATCCTGGTGATTGGTCAAACTTGGGTCGTAGACAGTAGGCTGTCCCATGGAGATGATTAACTTCTGGGTTGAAAAACGGTCAAGTCACCATCCAGGTGAAAATGATTATCAGTCATATATCTGGTAGCTAGAGACCGAGCAAGACATTGCGTTTTTATAGTTTACGTGGCATTGCAGCAGGGTAATGGCAGAGCTGGGAGGGTTGTCAGCTGATGCGGTGCACCTGGGCACTGAGGGATATAAAAGCTGGCCACATGAGCTCAATATCACTCTTCCCTTGAAATAATTTACATCCAGCATGGGTGTGTTTCTCTTTGGTTTGTGCACCCTTCAACATTTCCGCAGCACAGCTCTCGCATATGCACACACATTGCATTCACTGTTGACATGGTTTACCCCCACACACACCATTGCTTGGACTCCCTTCCTGTCACTTAACTGAGTTTGTTACATGCAAAACTATATATATATTTCACTGTCCATCTGTGGGGCCTGAGGCAAGTACACGACATACTTCTAGTATCATGTTACTGGGTGCAATTCATTTTGAAATGTTTTGCATTTTATGCGTTATTTCAGGACAGGACAGGAGAGTGCACAGAGACAGGAAACCAAGGACAGAGAGAACGGACGTGAGAAAAGATGGGGGTCGGATTCAAATCCAGGACCTTATGCTTGAGCATAATGGTCTGTGCCAACCAAGCGTCTCAATGTTTTTTGTTTTTGCCTTATCTCAACCCATGTTGTCAAGTTTAGACACTTTTTGCTTAAAATTGCATGTTATTCCCTATGAAGAGATTTCACAGAATGAGACACGTTCGCCATGAGACAAAGGAAGACTTTAATGGTAGGATTGGAAAGACTTGATTCATTTGAAGTGTCACAAATATAAAAGCCTGACGAGAAGATTTCAACAAAAGAACATGGATTGAAAACGAATGAAATTAAAGCCAACAGTGATGGGATTGTCTTGCATCAATGCTTTAAGCTGTCCTGTGCATACAGGAAATAACATCCACCCTCCTTTTAGGAGAGTTTTACAGTCGGTGGGAGAGAGCAGAGTGTTTTATTAAGCAGGACCTGAGAGGGCAGTGTTAAATGTTCCTGAGCTCAGCTCATTGCTCCTAAGGTCCTGCAGGGTGCTGGAGGCGGGCAGGTGATCGCTCTTGTCCCTCCTCGGGGCCTGAAGCAAGTCCACAACCGAGGAGACGGGCTTAGGACGCCTGCGTCTCAATGCCCGCCTCTCCGCCTTGGTCCTGGCAGGCGGGAGGCCATCATAGAGTCGCGTGCAAACCGTGGCAATGCCGCAGAAGGAGGGGTCGTCCGAGTGCGATGAAGAGCCTCCCTCGGAGCTACCCTCCGAGGGCGAGTCTTTAAAGGCTGGGTGAAGTAACCGATTTGCCGGGTTTGCGGCGTGTGGCACGCCATTACACGCAGCGAAACCGTTGGTCAGCTCTGGAGCCGGCAAGGAGGCGGCTTTCAGGGTCTCCACTCCTTCTCTGGCTTTTACCTTAGCACGTCGTTTCTGTAAAGGAAGGAAAGACAGACAGAAATGCCACGTGCTCATTACCATGTGACAGTTCTTAAAGATGTTCACTAATCATCAGTTAGACATCTCTAAACCGGTGCTTCTCCCAAACGCACCACATTCACATTTTTGTAGGTACCGTCCACACCTTTCTGTTCGCTGGAGAAAACCTCTGTGTCTCCACTGTAGGCAGGGATTCTGGACCTGGGCAACAAGAAAAAATAGCCACAGATATATTAGTTATATTTTTCATGTATTAGCAATACATACAAATATTACACTGACACCATGGCACAAAAAAAGTGACTTGCCTTCAGTGGTAGGGATCTGCAATGAATCAGAATGCAGCAGCGGATAAGACGCTCGCCTTTTCAACCACGTATCGTCACACGAGGCGAACTGCCTGTTGGGGAAATTTTAATTAATGTTAGAGGACGAGAAGAGTCATATCGCATCTGTTGAAACATGTTTGACGGCTTTTGCGAGATTCGCCTGAGATTTAACTACGATGGTAATCTCGTCGAATGTCCCTATTGACGCAGTATACGCGCTATAAAACTCCAAATTTGACAACAGCTACCCATCGCTCATTTCAAACATGCCCCTCTCCTCTACAGCTCTGCCTTTGTCATGGTAATCATATCACAGATGTGTCTGTCCCCCTTGGATCTCATTTTTAATTAACTCCGCTATTAAGTAGAGCCCGACTGAGTTTTGGCGGTTACCGATGCTTTGACCGATATTTAAATCTAAAAGTGCAAATACTGCTAAATCAATTCTACACTTTATATTGATTAGAGTTTTAAAGTCAATCTACAACGCGTGTGAGGTTGTAGATCAGCTATTTTCGGTGCATGACATCGGCGCGCAACTAAGCATAGATCAGTCTTACCTCTCACAGTTGCTGTAGCTCCTGGGTTCTGGGGGCTCCGGCTGCTCTGCCAGCAGATCTGGTGGTTCAATGTCTGCAGAGGCATTGCAGCGATTGGCGCACAGAATCAGCCCCAGGAACAGACACAGCGTGAGAGATGCCAGCAGATAACTCTGTCTGTCAGACACCTGCGAGAGACAAGCCATCATTTAGCGATCAGCTAAATAATAATGAGACCAAATTACACGGATAATGGATAATGGAAATGGATAGATAATATGTAGATAGCTGGGTTTAATAACGCCAGTTTGTGGCACTTTTTGTCAAAAACACTGTAAGCATCTGTGATGCTCTTCACAGGTGAGACCAGTACATTCACAAAGCATTTATATCACCCCATATTAAAATGTATTTCGGGCAACAGTGTCGACCCCACAGGGCAGCCTTGCCGAGCCATGAGGCCCATAGGGCAGGAGCCTATCTACTGTTTCTGTAGCGTGAGGCAGCTTGAAGTAAACCCCCTGGACATGACGCTAGTATGTCACAGGGACTTACCCCAATCCAACCCTTGATGCTGAATGCCAAGCAGGGAGACATTGGGTCCCATTTTATTTTTAATCTTTGGTATGACCCGGCTGGGGAATCGAACCCCGGCCTCCCAGTCTCAGGGCGGACTCTATAACCACATGTATTTCTTAATAAACCTGGGTCCCAGTAAAGAGCTCACAGCATGTTGCAGCAACTGTATTTGCCCAAAATAGGGAAACCAGGGATAATGTGGTTCAAATGGAATTTTTTAACACACCCCAGATGTAGCATTACTGTATATTCCACAGATATACTGTACATACAGTACCTCACTCTGTAGCTGGCTGACCCTGACAGACAGGTTGAGAACTAGTTGTGTGATGTTCTCCAGCTGGCCCTGCAACGAATGGATGGACTCCGTCTGACGCAGGTCCTGGGGGGAGGGGGAGTTGGTTAGTAAATCAGATGACTGATCACACACAAGTGGGGGGAAAAAACCCACATCAATGATAGATGGTGGAACATTTACAACTCTAATGTTAAGCTACAGTAATTGTAGTCTGGTCTTGGTGGAAATCCATCAGTGTCTTGCAAACAGTCCCTGGGTTTCATATGGGACGTAGATTACGTCTCTGTGGCCATCTTTCATCATCCTTGTAAGCAACTGGTTCGGGTACTTATGGGGAAATGATCTAGTATTTAAACACAATCAGCGCCATCTTTCTAAATTAACATTTGTTTCCCTCCGGCGCTCACCTGCTCCTCTGCCATCCTGGCCGTGTTTTGCAGTTTAATGATGGTTTTGTTGAAAGCCTTCTGCATCTCCTCCATCTGCTTCCGATACCTTGAATTACACGTCATTGAATTACACGTCATTGAATTACACGTCAGAAAATGTTCTATTTTTGCACCTTGGAGTTTCATTAGACTCGACTAATGGCCCCCTCATCTTCTGTCACTTACTAATTATGTTCCTAATCAATTCATTAATAGCTAATGTATCTTAAAGAAAAGTGTCACCAAGAATTTAGTTCCCAATATTTTAGTAAAAATAATCAAGACTTCTGGCTGCTCCTTTCAGGTCTTAAACGTTGCATGAGCAAACAGCATGACTCATATTATTATTTCCATATTATGCTAATAATGCAATTTCTTGGTCAGTAACAAAAGTCACCTCTGGCTGAGCTGTTCCAGGTAGCGACCGCTGAGTGACATGTTCATCTCTAGAGCCTTGATCCTGTTATTGAGTCTCATGAACACAGACTCCTTATTCTGGCTGGAGCCGTGCACCTGGTTGCCGTTCCCTTGCTCCGTCATGTTGTGGAGCTCGGCGTAGAACTCTGAGTGGGTGGGGGAGGAGGAGGAGGGAGGAGAGGTAGAGGAAGGGCGAGGCAGCTGACCGTTGGTCGAGGTGAAAATCATGTCCTCCGTGAGATCCAGATCCACTTTGGACTCTGTTGCGGTGGCAGACAGGCCTTCAGAGTGGTCGGGCTCCGAGGCAGTGGTTGGAGCTGGGAGAAGTTCCTCTGGGGCAGGGCTCCCGTTCTCTGGTACGGCTGGAGGGACAGGCTGCTGTTCTGAAGTGGTGCTTGGCTGGGGAGTGTGAGCTGGTTCTGCGGACTCTGATGCCAGGAAGGGGGGGTCTTGTCCGGATTGACTGAAATCCAGCTTAGGCTTGTCGTCCGTCGGGGGCACAGAGACGTGTTCCACTGCGGCGCTGCCACTGGGTCTGTCAGGGACGGGGACCGAGACACTCGGAGAGACTGTAGTCCCTCCCTGCTTCTCCGCAGCCTGCTCATCCTGGCTCCCATCAGGTCTCGGTTCCTTGGGCAGGTCTTTGGATGAATGCTGGGGCAGCTCGGCGGCAGGGGTGGACTTGGCAGTGGGGGACTCCGTGGCGCTGGGTTTGGGGAGGCTTGATGTTTGACTGGGCTCCAGCAAGGTAGGCTCAGACACAGACTCTGTCTGAGGCTCGGTGACGTTTCCTGGAATATGTGGCACCTCTGAGGGACCGGCCGCTGTCTCCGCCGCCCCGGGGTCAAGCTCCTGGTCCTGGGGTTGGTATATTTCAGTGTGGGGTGGTTGTGCCAGGGGGCTGGCGGGAGGTGAGAGGGGTACCTTCAATGCAGGGAGGTAGGGGTGAGGAGTAATCGTTGCCTTGCTCTCCGGGATTTGCGCTTTCCTTTGCTTGGACAGCCGGGTGGAACACTGCTGCATGAGATACTCCTGGAGAGAAGACGAACAAGAGCAAAGAGTAGAAGAAGAGGGATGGGAGGAGAATGAAAACGGTCCACAGCAGTCAGTGCGTTCATACTGTCGCTGTCGCTTCTCCTTGGCCTCCCTCTCTTCATCCTCATCCTCTTCCTCACCCAGAAGGGTGATGGTAGAGCTGATCGACTCCTCCACGTCTTCTGGTAAAAGTGTGACGATCCCGTCCTCCACTGGGGGGAGCTCTAGCTCGGTGGACTCAGTGATGGGTAAATCTGGAGTAGGGAGGTCCAGCAGGGGGGCTTCAGTTGCAGGGATATCAGAGTCTACAAGGATCTCCGCCTCTTCTGCATCAGGCCTAGAGAGGTAAAAGGAAGGACAGCACATTAAAGACTAAAAGAAAGTAGTACTGAAGATTTAACAAAACCTCAAAGCTAAGTTAAGTAGGTCGGAGAGGCTTATTGTCAGTATCACACAAGAAACACGAGTCAATCCCTGTTACCATGTGCTAGAACCTTGGGAGATGGTTTGCGAAGGTGGAGTGCCACATAAAAGGCAATAGTTAAGTGTTATATTTATTAGAACAAACTAGACCATACCCGGTCGACGCATCCGTGGGGGGATATGCGCACATGATCTGGCAACCCGGGAGGAAGTTCGTCCCATAGCTGGGCAGCCCCGTAACCATGGCGACATTCTTTGACACAAAAGCGCTAATAAGAAGCTGAGATTTGATGAAATTGAAAAACGGGCTTCACAGTTAAGTTCAGATGGTAATGGTCAATGGCTGTGTGCAAAATCAGAGCAATTGCTCCAGCCACTGAGGAGAACCGGGTAGCTTCACGTACTCACGTACTCACCTACTCACCACTACAGACAGAGGTTACTAGAATTATAGTAGGATGTCAAATATCTATGTCTCGATTTGGTCATTTTCTCTAAATGCCCTATTTTATTTGTCTTTATTTACTTGAAATCAGATTAACAGGTTAAAATGGGAAGCAACAGACAGATTCTGGCAACATACTGTTAATTAATACCAGTCTTTCTAGAAATACTTTGACTTTCTGGCAGTGAGTGATGTCTTCCAGAGACATCTGGTACTCACATCGGGGCGACGGTTGTAGCGCTTCCAGCAGCCTCCGTGTTGGCTTCAGTTTGCAGTGGTGGCTCAGTCATGTTCAGTTCCTGAAATGATGCATTCCCTTCAGAAAGCCAGGGCGAGAAAGAAACAACATCAATTGTTACAGTAAAAGGTTAGAAATGGTACGAATCTCTCTTCATACTTTATATTCAATCCAGATCATTTGTGCCTGTATGGCCCTTGTGTGGTAATGGGTGTTGGGTGAAATAAGAAAAGAGACACACAATAGACTCTATGGTAAAAGGGACGTCCACACAATAACTATAATAATGACTATAAACATATCCTTCTAAATCAAGTGGAGTCCACACCACAACTATAACGACTATGACAGTGGTGAACGATATCATTGGGATAACTTTCAGAGCAATTTTATTAAATGAAATTTTAGAAACACTGTCAGCCAATCAAAATACATCTGAATTTAGAGGGCACCACACGTTCAACATGTTTAAAGAACATCTCTTATAGTTATCATTCTTCATAGTTGTCAGTCTTGGTGGGTCAGACATACCTTGCATTTCTGAACTGCCCCCGAAAACATTGGCGGCGGTGTTCACTATGTTCAAAATGGCATCTGTGCGGACAAGAGAAACGTGCGTTACGCTTCACGTGCAGCAAGTCCAGGTACGGGATAATATAAGTAATCTATATTTGAATGAACAATATTATCCAAATGTAGACAATAGTACTAGGGACTTACCTTTGGCTGATCCAATCAGATTCTTGGAAGACTTGACCTCACCTGGCACATAGCCAGGAGGGTAATCTGTAAGGACAATATTATAATAATTTAGTCCCCTTTGGTTGTTCTGGGGGGTATTTTTGTCACTGTTCATTTGCACAGACCTCTGCAATTACCTATCCTAACTATGAGGAGCAGTGGGTGCTATTAATACAGCGCCTGGGGAAAAAGAAAAATAACCCAGTCTGCCAGAGCCAATGGCTCAGAGTTTGCTATTTGTATGGTGCCCGGGGTGCAGTTAGGTGTTAAGTGCTTGCTCAGGGACACTTTGACACGTGCACTGGGAAAAACAAGGGTCGAATCAACGACCTTGTAATTCCCAGGTGGCCTCTCCACCCACTCGGCTATGGTCGCCCCTCAACATTAGACAACTTGATGGTCATTACTGCTAAATGCAAGTCTAAAAGACCCTTCTGTGTTACTGTGTTAAACATTAGGGCCTCCATGCTCTTTATGACTATACTATATATCAATGAACCCTGATGTGGCAGCATAGTTGCTCCTATGCTGCATTTTTTTTTATCTTACACTGCACAATGGACAAGCTATAGTGCTCTCACCAAGGTCATCATCCTGATCATCTGGTCTCTCCGAGGGGTCTGCTATCTCCTCGTATTCCTCCACCATGCTGGTCCCAAACACCCTGGTGAACAGCACATATGGGGATCAGTCTTTTAGTAATGCTTGGGTAGCAGTGCAAAGCCTATTTTGTATACATCCTACTATCCTACTATAATTCTAGTAACCTCTGTAGTGGTACGTGAGTGTAGTGGTACGTGAGTGAAGATACCCGGTTCTCCTCACTGGCTGGACCAATTGCTCTGATTTTGCACACAGCCATTGACCATTACAATCTGAACGCAACTGTGAAGCCCGTTTTTCAATTTAATCAAATCCCAGCTTCTTATTAGCGTTTTTGTGTCAAAGAATGTCGTCCCATAGCTGCGGCTGCCCAGCTATGGGACAAACTGCCTCCCGGGTTGCCAGATCATGTGCGCATATCCCCCCACGGATGCGCTGCGCCGACCGGGTATGGTCTAGTGTACACTAAAACTGATAGTGTAGTTTAATCTCTGTAGAATCTCCACTGGCCACCAGAGGGCAGATTTGAGTGGCATTAAAAGGTTTGTGAGGCAAGTAGCCAAGTCAAGGAATGGGAAGTCCCCAGCTATCTTGGGTCCCGCCTGCTGAACATGAGTTATTCACCCACATATCAACCTAACCATCTTGACAAACCAACGGTTGCAAATACAGTAGGGCACAAATTTGTCAAAATGATTTAACAACAATGACACTCCACTGCAGAATCTCATAGAATATATAATCCCTAGTAATCCCATAGAATACATAATCCCTAGTAATCAAAAACATTTGGTAGGCTTTCATGGAAGTAACATACAGTCCCCGCCTTTATTATAACAGCATGTTGGGGTACATAACATTATGTGCTAGGTTTCTTTAGCATGTTGGGGTACAGTATGTGCTAGGTTTCTTTAGCATGTTGGGGTACAGTATGTGCTAGGTTTCTTTAGCATGTTGGGGTACATTATGTGCTAGGATTCTTTATAGCAGCATGTTGGGGTACATTATGTGCTAGGATTCTTTATAACAGCATGTTGGGGTACATTATGTGCTAGGATTCTTTATAACAGCATGTTGGGGTACATTATGTGCGAGGATTCTTTATAACAGCATGTTGGGGTACAGTATGTGCTAGGAGTCTTTATAACAGCATGTTGGGGTACAGCATGTGCTAGTTTGCTGTTTGTTTAAATGTGATCCATCTGTAATAAAAAGGGAAAAAAAGACAACAGTACTGCATGTTCTATGTAGGCTAAGGGGAGTGGCTGTACTGTACATTTGAAAATGTGCTGCAGGCTGACTGTTGTTGCCCCCTGCCCCCCCAACAGCTTTTTTTAAGCAGGCGTGCCAAGCCCAGCAACAGTACAGTAAGGTCTGTACTCACGAGGTCCTCCTTCAACCCCCAGTGACTGCTACAGTAGAGGGGAGCGGGTGAGGGTAAGATAATGTCACCAGTAGCAATTGCGCACTATTGCATAATATGACATCCTTTTCTGCAAGTTGTGTGAAACTTGATGTGTGGGATTCGGGGGGGAGACACTGCACTAGAAAGTTTCCGGTGAAAAGGTGCTGCACCTTGTGCTGAATTGTCATAAACCCACAACCACACTTCAAACTGTTGCCACCGCGTACCGTAGCCTTACCTTATGAGACTGAGGGGACAGAAATGCTCAGAGCCGAAATGAGATATGAGCTCCACCTGAAAGACATTTGTTTTATTCGCACACTGTACTGAAGACATACTACTTCTTTTCTTTCTTTGTTCACAATGTTCCACACCATTCAGCATACGTGCAGCAATAATCACATTACTGTGTGTGCAAAGTGCAAAGCTATAGTTTAGTGAGCGGCAAAAGCAACACTGTGGCTCAGTTAGTACCGTAGATGAAAGAGTGCAGTAGCAGCGAGCAACCACATACAACCTGTGATTCATATAGAGCTGTAATTGGATCACCTCAGAATGTGTTACACACAGAATGTGCTCAATGGGCTGTTTTTTAGCAAGATCATACTGTGTTTATTTTACGGGTGCAACAGTTAATCAAACGTATCCATGTATCAATCAATTATTAAAAGATAACTGATTCTAATAAAATAAGATTTTTTTTTTCAATTGCAAAAAATAGCAGATCTAGAAGCTCACAACACTTGTAGTTGTAGATTGGCTGTTGGTGCATGATACCTTTGTACAACGAAGTATAAAATATCGCTCAAGTGTTTAATCAGAAAAATCCTTTTAGTCAATTATTAAGAATCAATTTGAATCTTTTCGTGTCAATTCGTCGACATTTAATAAATACGTTTCTGTTACACGCTTCAAGATGATTTAATTAACCGAAAAAGTAATCAATAGAATAATCGTTAAGCAAATAATCGATCGCTGCAGCCCTAATTTTGTTTCATTTATAGCGATGAAGCTTTATGATCTATCAGTTTTCAAGGCCTGTTTCATGAAGCAATAAGGTATGGATTTATTTTTAAAAAAATACAATAATCCGTTAACTGCACTCAGTGGCATGGCTCATTTCCCTTCACCTCCTCTACTGAACTCACTCATCCACAAACCTCTACGAGAAAACAGGGCTAACCTTTATGTACTTGGTGAACATCTGATGCAAAGGGAAACAAGAGAGAAGAGAGAGAGAAAAAAATTAAAGGGATATAACCATGCATTTGTTCAACAGGACCTTCAAATGTATGCTGGTTTAGATTCAAGATGCTATGGAAACAAAGCAAGAGATCTGCCAACCTCTCCCATAGCTGCAATGTTCTGTACATTCTGTCCTAAGTTTGTACTTCTCTGTGAGCACACTGGTTTATTGCCTATGTGTGGACCATAGCATAGAATCAGTCAGCATACACAAGCAGCCCTGCTAAGAGACCTCTACTTTCCCAGTCCATTACAGTGATTTGTTGTACTCCACTCGAGTACAGAATAAAAGTTAAAAAAAGACAGAGGATTTAGTAAGGGCACCCGATGGATTTCTGTGCACACCTTGACATATTTGGCGTACAGATGTTCGTCCAAAGGGAAGCTCTGCACTGTGCGTTCGTCCCTGCCGTGAAAGGTCCCCAGCTTTAGCCACTTGTTGGTCGGATATCTGAGGAAACATGATCATATGACAGAGCATGCATGGATTAGAGTTGTGTTGTAAGCTTGTAGATTTTTGGTGCATGGCATGCTTCCATAGAAGACATGCAGACTTCTATGGAATCCAATCAGTCTGTAATCAGTTGTGGTGACTGAGAGCATTAATCCATGAGCATGTCTAATAACCTGGATTCTAGCAGATTGCTACGGTTACACAGAAGCTGCAACTGCTACATTATCTCTATATATTATTGTAAGTCTAATGTTTTCTGACTCTGTGAAACACTGTTGAAGTTCTGCTGAATAGTTTACTCCAGTGATGTCCCTGAGGTTTTAGCCACTACTCTTGGTGGCAGCGACATTGCCCTTGATCACTGTGTTTATGGCAAAAAATATTGATCATGACATCAGAAAATAATAATCAGTTTGATGTTTGTGACAGCTATGCACCATGTGGGTGTATTACGCACACAAACTGCATTGCAAATATTAATATGGTTCTAGACCATGATAAACAACAATAATATATAAGTCGGACCATCCCACCCATTACCCAACATTGCATTATAAAACAAAATGCCAAACGCCAGAGGATTACAGATATGCACATAAAAAAGAGTGATAGTGTCCCTTTAATAGTTGTTCCATTATGGAACAAATATATTTTACATGTAACTTTTGTAAAAGAATAATAATAATTAGCTAAATGACATTCTGCCCACAGCAAGCATTTTTTTGAGCAGCCAGCACCCTTCTTCTGTGTATTTCTAGGTACAGATAAATCTGCTGGGTGAAGCAGTAAAATCAATTAACTCTCCCGAGGGACTATAAAATACTCCCTTTCCTTCAAGGTTCAACAAACATGTCGGTGTGATGCTCTGTGTTTTTTTTGATGTAACAGCAATTTCCTTAAACAGTAGCAGCAGTGCTAACCTGTCACTGATGGAGACCAGGAAGTCTTTGGGGGTTGAAGAGAAGAGCTCAAAGTTGGCGATGTCCAACTGCTTCAACTGGATGGGCTCACAGAGCTCAATGATGAACCTGAGAGAGAAGCCAGAGTGAAAAATAAGGTTCAACTGGAAATTAAAAGTATTTTCACAGCTGTTCACCGTGCCCTCATCTCTTCACCATTACTCAAGGGTTAACAACAACCAGAACATTGTCCAAATCATCTGCACTTCCAGGCACAATAAAATTAGACCATTATACCGTTTGGCCAAAGATGTGGCACTGATAAGCACCATGAGCAACAAAGACAATAAGAAAAAAATATATTAAAAAAAGAAGAAAAACAAGCCAACAATTTCCCACCAGGAATCACCATAATCAATAGCAGTTATTAATAACTAATAATTAATTAATATCTGTAATTGCGATATTAAGCAAAAATAATCACAATGGTCGTTTACGCCATAGCTGTGTAGCCCTACAGTATGTAAAAATGTATATACAGTACATACCATATCTTATTGCTGCAAGGGTTTAGCATGTACATGTCCATGTTTTCCATTAGTATGGCTGAGGTGCTCTGTGTAAAAACAAAGCACTAATAATTATTATAATGTAACATTAAGCACTTCTCTAATGAAAGTGCTTTACATGCAAAATACCAGTAAAATCTGATAAAACTCTACAGCAGATAAGAGGGAGAATTATGGGAATACGTCTGTGCTTTAAATAATGTCAAAATAGGTTTTCAACTTCACACATTGGTCTATACATTAGCATTACAATTGGCATGCTAAGACATCTTAAATACTTGTAAAAAATAAATAAAAAATATTTATACAAGCAATTCCGACAGCATTTTATTCAGATAATCAACTAAGAGAGAGATTTCTAAAAATGGATTTAACATTTTCCTAAAATAATACATTATACTATGTGGTTCATCATTTACGTATGTTATGATTGGCACTGTGAATGTGAAGCCTACAGTGGGTATCAGGTGTACCTTTGCTTCTGGGTTAGAGCCCAGGATCTTGGCACCACACTCCACTGACGCGTAGTTGTTGAAGTTCTTCGGCACTTTCTTCACAGGAACAGGAGCCCCATTGGTAGAGGTATGAGTAGCCTGAGCTATGGAGACACAGAAAATAATGTTTTACACACGTATGTCTCAAAATCACTTTGTAGATTCAAACAGTTTCACTCTGAATATTCTCTTAAACTTCCTGGTTACTTTCAGCCAACCACAGCAAAGGCAACAGGGCACAAAACCAAATAGTTTATCAGAAGCCATAGTGGCTGATGGATTACAAAACCCACTTTGTCTCTATTCTAAAAGCCAAAACGGTATTTTAAAACCAAACAGGGCCCTTGAGTGATGGTTGGTTCCTGTCTAAGTGGCTGCTTGTATAGACAAAATATACCAGCCGCAGTCATAATGGACCAGCATTAGCTTGTGCAAAGTGTTATTTTCACACCCTGACGAGCAGCAGAATTGACACCAGCACAGATGAAAAACTGCCCCGACATTATACACTGAAGAGAAAATGTGAAATCGGGTAAAAATGCAACAGAAAGGTGACGCATTCAAGCTCAAACTCATTTAAGCACACTGGTGTAAGGGTGCAACAGTTAATCGAACTAATCAATTTTAATCGATGTTCGATAATTTACGAAAATATAATTTCATTATAGGTAAAAAGTAAAAACAAACAAACAAAAAAATAGTGAAGACAGCGAATTTACAAGCTACAACATGTTGCACTGCTACACGTTGTGAGCTTGTAGATTGACTTGTAGATCTTCACTCATTTAGCATGACACATGCAAAAATAGTGGTTAATCAATTTCCCAATTCTTGAAAATACTACTTCTCAATTATTTTATTAATCGAATAAGTAATCAATAGAATTATTGCTAAGAAGATAATCAATAATTGCAGTCCTACACTGGAGCTTCACATGGATGCATGACTATGAGAAAGAAAAAAAAGACATAATGAAGATGGTGCATATCCTTACTCTTCTCTTTCTCCACCTCCAACACTTTTCTCTTCCACTCGTCAAATGTGGGGTAGTCCTCCGGGTCCTTGCTGATTGCGCTGGAATCTGTTTGTGTCTGTGTTTCTGCAGCCACAGGAGGACTCAAAACCTGTCAACAATTAAGAAAAAATGTCATGTATATAAATGTAAATTTATAATATTTGCAGGTGTATACTTGTGTATAACTTTTAAAAAACAACAACCATGAAGGCATAACTTAAAGCTGTAATCCGGAATTTTAATGAATAAAACTTCATAAATACACTTCATAAAAAATACTCTAACCACTGCATATCTGCAGTGGTTGGAGGCGTCTCCCTAGTTCCTACTCTTCCATTGAGAAATTTAGAGCGGACACCAACTGGTTGACGAGTACTGCCACCAGGATTTCTACAAGGCGGAAAGCCTGGTTCTCATTCCAAACTGACCAGTTGGTATCAGTGAATTTCATCTTATTTGCCGATACACGGTGGCAGTCAACAAGGCGACTATCGGCCGATACCGATGTACAGCCAATAAATCGGTGCATCCCTACTGCATACCTTTTCCTTTAGCATGTGTGATGTGTTGCCCCCCAGGCTCTCAGCGCTGCGTGCTGGCTGAGGACTCATTGCTGGGTCTGCGTGGGTCTTGGTACCCGCTATGTGAGCGTTTGATGTGTTCTCCAAGACCACCGGAGGACTGCAAAGGCAGGAGGGCGCAAAAGAGAATTAACAGAAAAATTTCACCTTGTTACATAGATCTATATATCTATAGCATATCTATACCATCCAGATTCTATATAACATGTCTGGATTGTATGGGTACAAGGTAGGGCCAGACCAATATATCGGTTGTTATTTGATTACAAAATCGGCAATTATGCAAAGCATAAAATGTGTTTCAATAGGGCTTAAGTGGTCAAATAAAAAATTCACTTCATGTGTGTATTTTATATCTATTTATTTACTTTGCTTGCTCATTGTATAATTAAAGTTAAATATTATTTTCATACATTGAAGTTTACATAATTTGAATGTTTTATTTGTATTAAGTTATTTGCTTGTAAGTTAAATCTCAAATATAGGTCTAAGTTTTTCCAAATGATTAGAAAATGTTGCACCTTTTGACAAAATATCAGCCAAAACGTCAGTAGGTTTAGGACTCTCCGAAATCGGGATCAGACTAAAGAAATCTGGAATTGGTCGAGCTCTAGTACATTTTGAGCCACGGTGAAAGGATAACAGCGGTGGTCCAGACCAGTAATATAAAACCATGCTGTACCAGGCACTACCCCTTTGCTCTCCCCTTGCGGTCAACATCAACCCACACTACCACACATACAAATCAAAAGAGCTCTGGCAACTAGCTCTGGTATCTAGATTTGACTACTTTATCATGGGGGCATTGGTGTAACAACAAACGTCTTTAGAAACAATACAAAGTTGTTTATTTCTATCAGAGAGAATAATACCTGGGCACCTCAGGAGAGACTACCCAAATAAAATACTGGAGCTGGTCTGCAACAACAGACCTTGCGTCTTCCTCACAGTCAAAACAGGTTTGACTCCTGCTTGACTCTGAGGAAGACGCAAGTCAAAACGTCAGTCACCCCTGCAAAATAATAAACACGTGCAGACCAGTCTAGTCCTCCAGTATTTTATTTGTTGGGTAGTCTCTCCTGAAGTGCCCAGGTATTATTCTATCAGATTCAAGTTGTTCCTGTTGAGCACCGACGAGCACTTCTACCTTCAACTGGCTGAAGAGCGCTGGACTTGTCTTTGCACTTATTCATTTCTATTTAGGTTATCCAGTAGGGCATGGCACCAACTGTACCCACCTTGCATCATCATAAGGGTTGGCCTCGCCTGCTTCGCAGTCAGTCGTGGCCAAATGTTCATCGCTGGGCTCAAGCGGAGGCATGTCAGACTCGACATGGTCTGAACCACTGGAAAGAGAAAGCAGGCCGTGTGCTTTGGTTTAACAGCAAACCAATAAAGACTTGAGCAGAGAGCAGCCAGATTCAAAAGAGAAAACATTTCAAAAGGAACTTGTGTAACTTATACCGCAAGATAAAGGTTTGCAGGTGAAGCAATATACTCTGACATGACTAACAGAACATTATAGTATGTTTTTCCCCATTGTTATTTGATCTTGCAAATCAAAGGGAATAGTAGAGCACTGACTAAAACAAATGTTAATATTTTAACCCATTAAAACCGGGAAAGCAGGGCGCCTGCTGGCCTAGCGGTCCAGGCGCATACCACATACGCTGGTAATCCAGCTTGACAGCGGGTCGTGACTCGCGGGTTCGACTCCCGAAATCCGTATTTTCCCTATTATTTATGTTTGTCCGGGACGTAAATGCATGGACGCGCATGTGCGCGTCCGTGCCCGTGTGAACTGTTCGGGTGAAACCGAATGGGACGGAGGTGCGGTGTTTGACAATAGTTTTTTTCTTTTTTTTATATCTGAACTTGCCTACAATCCCTTTAATGGGTTTTAATCAAGAGTTCTCTGTGACGGCGTCTTACCTGCTGAGTGTTTGGTCCTGTGAAGCAGAGATGCTGGGGGCCTCTGCAGAGTCAGACACAGCGTCAGGGGTAACGACCGCGCCAGAAGATACAGGGGATGCGGGGGAGGGGTCCGAAGAGACGGCGGGCTGCTGCTGGTCCTGAGTAATGGTGGGAGGAGGAGTGTCTGGAAGTTGCGCGTCTGGCTCTGGCTCACCTGCTGCTGCTGCAGCTGCTGCCTCATCTGTCTCCGTCTCCAGCTTCACCTCTGCAGCTGGCTCGTCTGCTCTCACAGCCTGATAGGTAATGAAATAGAGAAATACTTAGGGCTGCCGCCTGCAACTATCGATACTTTTCTTAGTGATAAAAAAATGTTTTTTTTATGAAGAAAAGAAAAAACGACATTTCAATTCCCCCCAAGAAAATCTATCTATTATATCTTATTAACACATCGGGTGCCAGCATTTTTTCATAACAACTTACCGTGGGTGCCAGCATTCTCCCCATTGACTGCGCTTTGCTGTTTAAAGCTTCCGCGTGCGTTACAAGCAAATCCACGCAAAAAAAGCATCGATTCATGTTGTGCCATGAGCCTGGCTACAGCCTGGAACCATAACATTTCCCTCGCCAGTTACAACGGGGGGGGATCGCGCATCGCGCATGACCGGTTTTCCCCACAGGAAACAGATTCGGAGATATAGGCGTTTCAAAGTAGGAAATAGACAGGAAGTGGATGGGATTATTTTTTTTGTTTCCAGTGAGCGATCTGGCACTTCCTTCGCAGGATTACAATGGGTGCTCCCAGAGCTGCTCTAGCCCCGCCCGCGCGGAGAAAAACGAAAAAAACAAAAAGACTAAACTCACGGTTCAGACCGTGTTCGGCACCGGAGCGCTACTATGTAAACACACGGTTCAGACCATGTTCGGCACCCGATGTGTTAACACATTAAACAGGGAAAGAGTCTGTCAGATTTTAACCACTTTAACCATTATTTTATACTTCGGCTATTCAAAAATAGCAGATCTACAAGCTCATACCGCATCACTTCGTGCCACACTATGAGCTTGTAGATCTACTATTTTTGTAAAATCGGGAAAATGTATGCAACTCTTTGAATATATATATATATATATATATATTTTTTTTTTTAAAGCGAACATTTTTAACAAAAATCTTTGCTTCTGGAGGTCCCTGGAACAAAATATTTTGAGATGGGGGTCGGCGGCCAAATACATATAATTTTAGGGGTCCTTGACATGAAAAGGTTTGAGCACCACTGATGTACTGTAGCAACTGCCTGGTGAAATATGGAAGTCAAAATGTAGTTGGCCTCTTTGGCTGGAGGAGTGAACAGATCACACCCTCCTATTCTCCTAATGCTCCACCTGTTCCGGGAACAACAGATGAAGTGGACCGTTGGCCAGCCAGTTGGACCACTGCCAGGTCTAAATCCATCCCCACCGTAGCCACACTGTAAGCTGTTTAAAAAACAAAACTCCTGGGGCAGCCCGATAGCCGATGTGGGCGATGGCTGATTTAAGCACTGTGCAGGGGAATGCTACGCACACCAAAATCCTTATCGTGGTGCCGGCCCACGGCAGAATAATCCAAATAGTGGTGGAGACAAGAAGGTGGCCGAAGGTGGCCGCACACACTGGTAGCCAAAGTGCCAATATTTTATTTTATGACGCAGAGTAAAAAGACACCAACGTTACGGCAGGTAACTGCCTTCTTCAGGGAATGATTTAAAGGACGAGACCAAAAATAATTGCTCCATTGATTAGAAATGGATCATTCTAAATGTGTTCCTCATTGACTTACATTGTACGGTGAAACAGCTCTCAAAGTCACTCTTTTAGCATGTAAACGAACGTTAACAAAGTTGATTTTATTAGGAAGGAAACCTGGACTGGATCCAAATAGTCAAATCAACAGGAAGTTGACATTTTTATAATAATAAAAAACAGTACTGGGTTTGGAGATTTTCTATATTGTCTGAATCAGTTTTGTTTGTGTTCGTTTATGGGCTAAAAGAGTGACTTTGAGAGCTGTTTTACCGTACAATGTAAGTCAATGAGGAGCATATTTTGAATTATCAATTTCTAATCAATGGAGCAATTATTTTTGATTTCTTGTCCACCTTTGGAGTTAAATCATGGCCAGGTGACTACACAACCCAAAGCTCTACCAAAGTGGTCTTGCCCTTTAAGCACTCACACGTGGCCTGAGTCCAATCTAATTGGACTCTGAGCTGGGCGTGACTTCACACCCTAATCAATATACACAGGATAAAGCAGTCATCCCCACACACTCAGGGACAGACTGGGATCAATTTGTTTTGCAGTTTTATGATACGATCTAGAGAGAATCGGCGATTACGGATTCAGCCTGTGCTCCCAAAAACGGGGCATAATTGACAATGATGTAGTAGGGCCTACTCATTCACCTCTGAAATCGCATAAATCCGGCAAGTTTCTTCCAAGTATTTCTTGGTAGATTTGGTTTGGTATGTCCATGTTTTAATTTAACTCATAGCGACTGGCAGGACTAGGCTACTAGATTCAGCATTCATGTGGGGGGAACAATACATTGCAGCGCCCAACCAGGCAGATACAGACATTAGTAGGGGAAATCGTAGCCCAGAATGTATCACACTACTAGTCAGTGTCGTAATGAAAACCAGGCCTCTTGTTACGACAGCATGTCCATTAACTCTGGCTTGTAACGTCTTGCCACTCTGTACAATATTTAAATGTGTTTGAACGATCTAACTGTGTCCCTGAGTGTCTGGGAAGCCCAAGCAACAGAAGTGGCTGGTGTCACAGGCGTATACCATAGATAAGTGTACTTGATGTACATACACATACTGTATATCTTAGTTCATTGTGAATTCCATTATACTCGCCTCTAATTGTACACATTCCTCACTATACATTCCATGTGGCTGCCAAGAGGGTTTTAAAGAGGGTTAGCCACTTGTGTACTCCAGTCAACTAAGTATATATGGTTTAAGTGATTAAAAAACAAAAGAAACAAAAACCTAAAACACATCATTTTTTGAATCGCTGTGTCACAACACCGCATGCCTTCGTGAGAACATTAGTCTTGGGTGGTGGTCTATAACACCCGAGTGCACTGAATAAGTGTTCCTATTGTGTAATTACAAAACTCCACATCTTCACGGAAAGCAGGGTTGATGCCGTTTCATCAGATCGAATCCCCGCCGTACCTCGGGACCTTGTTCCTCGTCCTCGTCCTCCTCCGCCAAAGCTGGGGTATCCAGGTCCTCGCCTGGCCCCTGTCCAGCTGTCATGAGTTCATCGTCGGACAGAGAGTGGACATGTGACACCCAGCTCTCCTCAGCCTGGGGAAAGTTAGTTGCAGAAATGTAACTCCGCCACATGCCAAAGCTGCTTACCCACCACATTCAAATATTACTATAAGCCCTGACTACAGTGTACTGTATGTAGAGCTGCAACGGTTAATCGATTAGATGTCAAATGTTAAAATGAATCACCAACTATTTTGATCAATTAATTGGCTTGAGTAATAAAAAAATAAAGTCTCTGATGTAGCTTTTTTTTATGTGAATATTTTCTGGTTTCTTTACTCGACAGTCAACTGAATATCTTCTGGTTGTGGACAAAACTTTTTCCCCACGCCATTTTCTGACATTTAATAGTGCAAACAACTAATAATCAACAATTAATTCAAACAATGGTTAGTTGCAGTTGCAGCCATAGTGTAAAGTGCAAGCAGTCTGGTTCCTAATTACGTTTAACTCTTTTTTTAATTACATTTACCGTGACACCAGAGCTCCCAAGGCAGTTGTTGAACATACCATTAAATACCTAATGAAGTATGTTTACGTGAATGGGTTGAGCATTTCCGGAGCCTTGTGTTTGTGGTGTGTGGTCTTACCGTCTGAGTGTTTTCACTCTGCTCTTCCTCTGACACGATGTCCTGTGCAGGCAGGGACGTTGCTTCCTGCAGCTGCTCTGTGCAGCCGACATAACAGCTGGGATGCCTGCGGGACAGAGAGAAAATTGCAGAGTCACGAGTAGGAATGTTCCGTTGACTTACTTTGAGCAATTAGAGGTTATCTGGTAATACGTTCGCACAATATTGACAGAAAATTGGCACACAATCACATTTTTGGAATAGTTTATTTTATAGTCCTTGAGAAGAAAATGGGACGTGCAATTTGGGGTAAAAGGATTATGCCTTAATTCATCTATTCAGTTTCATTCATTTTTCCCCACAATGCTTCTCTAGTGGTAAGTAGAACTAGACATGACAGTGCTTGGTTTGAATAATAAGTTGTGCTTGCTACCATGCATGGTTGCTCTAAAATAAAGGTATGTCTCAATTTTTCACCAAGCAAACAATCATTTATTGATTGATTGAATACTTTATTAGTCAGAAATGTAGACAGCACGCGGTACAGTCAGACATAAAGGCTAAAAGGATAGCACAAAGAAGTCATGGGGACTTGTTTCCATTGTGGTCCTATGCAGCCCTTTCTAAACTGTACTATAGGCTGAAAGGAGAACATTGCAAGGTATTGGATCAGACAAATTAAGCGGGTCATAAATGAAACGTAGACAACTTCTGTCTTGTTCAGGCTCACAGCATGAAGTTATGGGAAAAAGCAGGTGGCCATGGACACTAAACAAGGTCAGTTTCTCTTATCTGGGTGTGCAAAGTCAGGTAATGAGGACAAAAACAGAAGCCACACATCTCCCAGCTTTGACTGGGAGAAGGCTTTAACGTTGCTTAATTAAATTAAGTTCCTTGAAAAGAAGGCGACATAGACATGAACAGATGATATAAAACAATGTCATGTTCATGTCATCGTGCTGGTCTTTTATGGGAAATGCTCTTGGACAAATGTGTCAAATAATCCCTCCTTTCCTTAATGCCATGCTGTGTAACATGCTGCTATGTCTGTGTTGTGACATATTGTCAGGAAAGCAATCAGACAGTGTCACTGCAACTGAGGTCACTCCTGGCAGAGAAGCAAAAATAATCGGCCAGTGACGTGGCAGTGATGTAACCTACAGCCTCGTCACTGCTGACTGTTACATGCAAAGTCATGGCACCTGCCACCCACCACCCCCATACCTTCACGACACATGATCCAACCCAGGAATGCTGTCTGAACCATCCCTAAAACACTCTGGCCAACGCTCCACACATCTTAGACTCTTCTCCCTCCTGGTTCCCAAACTGTGGAATAAACTCCCCATTGCAGTCAGAACTGCAGACTCACTCCCAACTTTCCACCGCAGTGTGAAGACTCGCCTCAGCACTTCTCTTTCTTTGTATCCCTTCTTGTCACCTTTGCTCGATAGTTGCTAGTTTACTATGCAGATATATCTTCTTCTCATGTTTTTTGTTTCTTATATTTGCTTTTTATTTGACCACACATGTTAAGTTTCTAGTTTGAGGCACTACAACATTGTTCTATATGCTCTACTTATGTGACTATTTACCTTGCTGACTAGGGTTCATGCTTACTCTGCTTATTCCAATATTGCACTTGTAACTTGCTCTGGCTAAGATGTCATGATTATCACCTTATGAATTGACATTTATTACATTAATAAGGTCCCTGTGCATAAAAAAGTACAAATATAAAAATAAATAAATAAATAGCAACATTGTGCGAGTCTGTTTTGTAAATTAAATAAAGTTCAACTGGCATTGTGGCATAAGAGTAAAACTGTAAAACTGAACAACTCAGTGGCGCAAAACTGCTGGACTTGTGGTCCAGAGAGTGCCAAATTGTGTTCCTTTTCAAGATAGACTGAAGTGCAAAAATGTTAGCATGTTCACTTTGTCTGGCTTTAGTTGTGCTTGTAGAGGTGTGAGAAATATAACCAAGTGCACTAAACACTCTCTTGGAAACAACACTAATTGCAATCGTGAGGAAATCTTATATCGTCTCATTCCTACTACTGTAGTTACAAAGATTCAACACGTTCCAACTGGCGGACAAAGGTCAGTGAGTGTATAGCACTCCGGTTCTAAAGATCACACTCCAGCACCAACTTGGCCTTGTCAACACAAGTTCGTCCCATTCACAAGAATCTCTTTAGGATTTCATTTTAAGCCGTCTGCTTGGCCACCGGTGTGGCTGACGCAGTTCTATTGTGGTCCGTCTCGCAAAGCTGGCCAAGTCATAAACAGAGAAACAAACAACACTCAGTTTGTGCTCTAATTGAAAGCCAGCAGCTGTAATGTACAAAGTACCCTTCAATGGAGTGTTAGTGGTTTTAACGCATGGCTTGCATAAATAATGGCATGATAATACATAAATAGCTATGAAAATATCATAACGCTACACACTATGCATACAAGTAAGAAGTGCTATGTTTGAAGAAAGATTCTATGTCAATGGGAGATAGATATATTTTAGGAAATCATCCATCATCCTTTTTTACAGCGTGGCACCTAGCGGCCACACATTCTAGTGTAGAATGTGTACTGACGTCAGAGATGACTGACATCATACACTGTCCAAATGACGTACGGATCCACAGGGAAGACAGGCCATTATTAGACCCCAATCCATCTTGCTTCCTCATGAGTACCAAATTAGCTAGAGACCGCTGATAAAACGGGACCCATAAGTAGGACAGGTTGTTAATAGAACACAGTGACACAGAGACATTTGGCTGCCTGATACAGAGAATATCGCCATGAAATATGGATGAAATATGAATGACTGAGCAAAACATTCATTGGAAGCATCGTTTCATCCTTACACGAGTTGTTGCCTGCTTATTCCCTCAACCAAACAGCACTAACTAACTCCCTGCTGAATGTGTTGGGCCTTGCAAGCGGTAGCCTGGCTACCATAGCTCCACCTCCTGTGCAGGGGTTTGGCAGTGGCACTGAAAGTCAGGAGAGTGGATGGGCTCCTATACAACTGTACGTAAGAGATAAACATGCATCATATCAGAGCAGAGCAAAGATCAAGTGTATCTTTACACATCATCACATAATCTTTCAGACACACCTTATATAATTGGTAATGCGTGATTATAAACACAACAGCCGGTATGACTATCCATCTGCTAATGAACACATCTGATAAATGATATCTAACCGGAGCTAAACCTGGAACGTGATTATGGGGAGTTATCACCACAACATCTTTTACCCACTGATTTGCTGTGGCTCGATCAGTTCCATTACATTTCATTTTCTGCCTGGACATATTCACAGACTGAGACTACATACATTCAAAGCATCCTGACTAGGCTACTAACTTGATTCTGTGAGTCAGAAGCAATGGTGCAAAATGTAACATAGGTCAGCTCCAACGTCACGTACAAGATCTCAAACTAATACTGTGTTGCATAAGATGTAGTAGTGTAGGGTCAGGGGACAGTGTGCTCAGTATCATCAAGCATACCGGTTCAAACCCAACCCATCATCAGTAACATCATCATCCTCTTTCATAATCTCTCTCTCGCTCTCTCTAGTGCCCTGTGTGGCATCATCAGATTTACTGAGAGCATACAGCCAACAGCTCTCATCAAGCTTATTGACATTAAAGGAGGACCGGTGCTTGCTAATGCCATCAAGAGCTTACAGTCCAGTTATGTTGGCTCAGTCAGGGAGTCTTTCAGAAACCTGTTAGACCAGATGGAATGGATCTCTGACCCTAGATCTGCATCAGTACAAGATCACACAAACTCTGTTGGGTCTACAATGATTGACAGGCGACCGCCACCACCTCCATTATGATGTTGTGAAATACAAAGCCTTGCTATTGAACAAAAAAAAGCAAACCCAAAGGATTACCAGAAAGTGGAATTTTGAAAATAAAAAATAAAAAGGAACAATGCCATTCTGATAAATAACTGGTACAATAAATGAATTGAGAATTTGAATTGTTTTGAATTATTACAGTTTCTTTACTCTAACTGCATATACTGCAGCTTGGATTCATGTTATTGATGATTTATAATCATATTTGGGAATTTAAATTATCGACTCTCATGGTGGCATGCAAACTACTTTCACTTTTGTTTGAGATTAAATTATAGGATGTGTTTCTTTTAGCATTTTAGCATCACACAAGTTAAAGTCAGCCCAGGTGCCACATCAAGCCTCGTCTATACTTCGTAGTACGACGGCGTCGCTTACCAAAAAAGAACAGATCTACAAGCTGACAACAACGCGTCGCATCCGCGTTGTCAGCTTGTAGATCTGTTGTTTTTTGGCAAGCGACACACAGTAAGCAACGTTAGCTCTGGCTAACGTAGCCTTAGCTAGCGTTAGCTGCACTGTGTTTGTGTCACAGTGTGTGAGCAATTTCCCTAACCTATTACGAAATAATCTAAACAATAAATCTATGTATTTGAATGAACTTACCAGGAGACTAAAGCCAGTACACACAGCCACACTGAAACAAGTCTCCACCACAGCACTGCTGGCATCATCCTCCTGTTGGAGCAGACATCCTAACTAACACCGTGTTTACATGACAAGAACACACATGATAATCCTTCTTCTTCTTCTTAGTTGGCTTTTCTATTCGATGTAAACGTACACGGCATGCGGGTAAACGTTAAACTGTCTCGTTTTACTGTTTTGTTACAGTATCTAAATAGTATGTAACTGTATTTAAGTCTGATGTAAGTCTAGCACACTGTCACTTATTGGTTTCATATCAATATGAGCCGTGATGCTGCTTTGCTGTCAAACGGCTCGAGCTGAACACACTGTCGGTGTCCTCCTCCCGTCCAATAACAACGCGCCGTCGGCATCCTGGTCCAATCACAACGCGGCAGAGCTGTTGCGCAGTTAACGCTGAGCTGGACCGATTCACTTTGCGGTTTGCAGATCCGGTACAGAACGGATAAGGAAACGGTGAGTGTGGGTGCGTGTGTTACATGTGTGCAAATTAGCGGATATAGTAGGCGGGACTCTAGATCTGATATGAGCACTGAGCGGTTAGTCTCGCGTAGCCAGACCCCACAGAAAATGAAAAACAGCGACCTCTGCTTTTCTGATATTCTGTGGAGTCTGGCAGGAGTATAATGTTAGACTAGAGCGCAGGGAAACACCGGTTTCATGTCTGCCTATAGCGCATCACTTCCGGTTGGTGCGACCATGTTTTCATTCCCACTAACAATATTTCTACACGGAACACTAACACCACTTCTCCCAGAGAACATGGATGGTTTTGGTTATAAGCCCACTTGTTTCTATGATGAAAGAGTAATTTAAAATGTGAATATCTTTCCGTGGTTTTGTCCGCTCCGAGGACGCTATTGTTAAATTAGTTTCGGCTAGTTTCGAGGGGGGGAGGGTGGATCATGGTGGATGGACACGTGAATCCCGCCCACTACATTTGATTGGGTAAAGCGCGGCCCACTTCCTGATCTGAAGGCACGCCCACTTTTAGCCAATGCGCACTGGTTAGGACGAACCGCTCCGACAGATTCCACCGCAGGTCGGAATCTGTTCTTGAGAGATTACTGAGCGGTAAACAGAAACCCATTGCCTTCCACCGGTATTATTGTTGAAAGTTAACGCAAGTTTAATGCTGAGTAACGTATTGGAAGGGCATGTTATTTGAAGGCAAGGATCGTGTTGTCCACATGGATGGAGATTCAACCCCGCTCCGCGCTATCTTGATGTTGATGTCGGTGATCTTAGCATCCATAATGTTACTTTACCGCCATCTGCTGGATTGTAACATCTTCCCAGTGCAAACTATATAAAGTCCATGTCCATATAAAGTTACATACCCCACAAATATGTAGGCCTATAGCCTAATAACTCAGGAGCTTTACTGTCGAAACCAGCTTCAAGCCCTGGCTAAAGCGAAACTTGCACAATGTGTCACCACAATCAATGACTGCCTTGTTATTGTGTTTGTCATATTGGTTCTTTGATGTCACACTGATGTTTAATGTAGTGTGTTGTTTTTTGTTGTGTATTTCGTGTTTTGTGGTTGTTGTTTTTTCTCTTACCTGTAATGCCCACATGGACAACAGCTACAAATATTCATCTCTGTGACAGACAGTCTTTATTGCACATACAGGGTAGTAGTACACACATTTCCAGAGAGTAGGTCACTTCCTGTTTCTAGCATTCACATCATTGAGCTATGGTTCCCTAGCCCTGTGTATGATTCACATTCACAACCTGGGATAAACCACTTTGAATGGACTGTGTAATAGATACTATTACTGTACATCTCCCATTTGAACACTACACTACATAACCACAAAAGTCCTTTATCTAGCCTACATAAAACATCTTCCGTTCTTCCCATAATATTTTCTGATACTCAACATACAAGTAAACATTCCCCTTCAAGTAAAATATTCTCCCTCTAACGTAGCTACAGAACACACCACAATATATATATATATATGTTTTCTTTTTACTTAAGGCCTGGGTGGACTATACCGGAACCTGCTGAGTCAGCTGTGGGTAATATTCTGACCACCTTTTCCACCTGTGAGTACAGTACCTCTCTGCTCAAGTGATGTGAGCGACCATGATGAGTCACTCACACACCAGGCATCTGGCCTCCACCCCCCCCCCCCCCCCATCACTGCAGCAGGACTACAGCCAAGTTTATTGGACAGTGCACTTCAGACAGCTTGGTCTCATGAGCCAACACGGGGATGACAGGTCCTCCTTTAGGGTGTTAAAGGCTTTGACTTGGCTGCCCTCCTCAGAACCAGCAATTCTTCTTGGACAGAAGATCCCTGAGAGGCTTGTTCCTTTCTGCCAACTATACTAAATTAATTTCCCCAGCTGGTTGACAATTCCCAATAAGCTCCTTAGCTCACTGTCACTGGCTGGCTCGGCCATGTCCCTGACCGCCACTGTCTTGGTTAGATCTGTCAGAGACATGAATTTTACCTCACGCTGTGACAGAGCACACTTCTCGATGTCGAGGGTAATGACAGACAGCATTCTGAATCCTACCAAGCACTGCATTAAGACGCCAGTCGTGCTCTTCTTGTGAGCTGCCCCACACCAGCACATCATCCATTTGGCAAAATATCCCGTCTAGGCCCTTTTCTGACCTCGGTGCCCATGCATTTTTGAAAGCGTTCAGGCACTGATGCTTTTCCAATAGGCAAGTGGTGGAAATAATAGTGACCGAACAGTGTTATGAACGTTGTGAGCTATTGTCTAGCAAGCCGAGGGTCTGCATGACTGAAGGGAGCATGTACTTCTCTCTGCGTACAGCTTTGTGAGGTATATGCTGTGTGCTGTGTGCATGGATCACCTGTCTTTTTAGACGCCACCACAATGCCAGAACATTGCACCGATGTCATTTCTGCCATCTTCCACCAAGATCCTGCCCTGCCATTATGGGACACAAAATCTTTTACATACTGTATGTCAACGATTATGTTGGTTGGCTATTTAAAACAAGTATTATAACAAATGTCTATTGCATGCATCAATTATTGAGAGTAAATTGATGCAAAACACATTGCAGACAGCTCAATCATAACCACTAGGAAAAACGGGTGATGAATTCTTAAAGTTGTTTTCAAACATTGTTGAAATGTGAACAGACAATGCTTAAATGTATCCAACAGCTATAGTCTTCTTGAACTACATAAGAGAACTGCAGAACACCACAAAAGTGGTAAGACGTTTAAGTCAATCAATGGTCCACCCACATATATCTGGTAGCTGTATGTTGGCATACTAGCTCCCTCTTGTGTTGATAAAGCTCTGCTCTTCATCATAATAAATATAGGTTTGACAATTATTTCTGGAGAGCACGTTTGAATTTTGAGATAATATCTCAGCCTAAGAAAATTCAAACGTGCTCTCCAAAAATAATTCTGTCTGTCTGTCTGTCCTCAGCTAATTTTGCAAAATACTAGGCTATTTCTTTATATTTATTTGTATATTGCATATTTCCCACTGCCAGCAGGCCAACCTCAATTCCTGAATATTTTTCAAATCGGTCAATGACAACCATGTCATTTTTGTGAATGAACCACTAATTCACCCTAACATCTCTATTCTGGGGGAACATTTGCTAAAAATACTGTAATGCATAATTGATGTGTGATTGTGACCTGAAGGATTGGGCTGGTTCACTGTGTGCTCTCTCCTTTGGTTCTCCATCAGTCGTGTTTTGTCTTCAGTACATTTGACCATTACACAGTTACAGTTAGGATACAGTTAATCTTGTTTAATCTTATTATTTCCCTAATAAATATGTTTGTTTCAGTCTCCCTTCGTCAACAATGATGACACCAGTAACAAAACAAATGAGGGAGTGAGGAAGAAGTTTATTGAGGAGCGATACAGAGACAGAAAATAACAACTGACGCAATTCCTCAATTATGCCCTCCTTTTGATAATACCATGTGAAGACTACAGGAACCATTCAGTTGTTCTGCTGGATGTTTTAACTGTCTTTCTACAATTAGCTTTGGCAATACAGACTTGTAATTCATGCCAGTAAGGCAGTCTAAATTTCAGAGAAGAGAGTACTTAGTGAACAGAGACACAGAGAGAACAATTAAAGCGCTAGGATCCTTAATGAGGTCATTATAGTCAACAGGTAGAGTACCGCCTTATTACCTACATATATACATCAGAACACAGTTTCAATAGAGGACAGGCCCATGTACACAATAACAAACTGACAGAGAGCACTTGAACACTGAGAACACCACCTAAAGCCTAAATATTGATTAGGCTTAAGGCTCAGACACAGACGCTGACTGAAGCCTAATTTATATGCCTGGATACGAAGGTGTCACTCGCTGATAAGGACTGATCTACAACTGACAACACGGCGTATCTACGAAGTACACATGAAAGCCTGAGTTATACTCAATTGCGTTAGCTTGTCGATCTACAAGCTAACAACAATGACAATGCGCTGTGTGACACAGGTGCACAACTAAGTATACCTCAGGCTTAAGCTTAACTGGCCTAAAGGGCTGTGAGGAGAAGACAAGATGGTAGTTCCGAACAGGGAGAGAGTGCTGGCTTCGTGATGTGCATGAAATTGCATGATTCAAACCTGAGGAAAAGACTAAAATGGAAATGTCCCAGTGGTCCGTCTTTCAGGGACTTATTCTATTTTGCCACTTAGCAAACTGTTAATGAACTCTCTCTTTTTTTCCCTTCTCCCTCTGAAGTATCACGGTACAGTTCCCATCCGTTATTTGCAGTCAGCGTCTGTGGGCTGGAGCTTAAGGCTGCAAGGGTCAAAGACTTGACCAGTGATACAGCGTAGGTCAGAGGCGTCATTTCAGAAAAAGGGTGGCAAAAAAAAGGTTACAATTTAAGCGTTATTTCAAAAATAGCTAAAATAGCAGATCTACAAGCTCAGAACTTGTGAGCTATTTTCGCTATTTTAGAAAATTTGAAAAATTACAAAATGTAAGATTTTTGGAAAACGTTTGTCTATAATGACATGCCCCAAATCGGGACGGCAGGTTGAAAGTGGCAAAAGATTGCATGGCTGACAAGAAAACACGCGACTATAACGTGTGTCACATTGTGTACGGTAGATGGATGGGTGTGGATTGAAATGCGCAGTGCCGCCGCAAAAAAACGAGAAGAAACGTTCAAAAGGTGGAGAAAATGCATACAATGACTGAATGTTTTGTCATTAGTTTGTACTTGACATTAGCCCCCTGCTAGGGGGAGGTAGTTGCCATCCCCTGGGACCCAAATGACGCCCCTGGCACAGGTGGACACCTATGGCAAAGGTGAAATGCTTTTGTTGTGACTGCTTCCACACAGATAGATTACACTGAAGGTGCTCCTCAGCCTTGCTATGTGCGTATGGCTGTTACTACAACAACACAGGAACAACTCACAAAAACCCAACATTAAATGACCCCCGAGGGTTTATTATGACTTATTATTATTAACAGCTTCGACCATGAAAACAAAAACAACTGAAACGTCAACAAACGTGCAGACAGGAAGTACATGCACACAGTGTCCTTATGCACTCATACAAACACATACAATATGGTATTGTTCACACATTTGCACACACACACACACACACACACACACACACACACACACACACACACACACACACACACACACACACACACGCACACACACACACACACACACACACACACACACGCACACGCACATACACACAGCCGATATTAAACACAGTAGGGGGCATTGTACAATAAATAATACAATACTAAAACAAACATAGCCTACATATAGGCAAATTATTCCCTCCCCCCAGCAAACACACACACAAACACTCATAGAAATGCACACATGTGAACAATCACACACACACACGCACACGCACACGCACACGCACACGCACACACACACACACACACACACACACACACACACACACACACACACACACACTCACATGCAATAAAAGCAGCTTATGTGCCATGCTGCATTTTGGAATGAGTAGGGCAGTGCCACTGCTGAGCGTAATATTTTCATGTGTAAGCAGCAATGGGGTCGGGGTCGTGGTGTGGTGTGGTGTGTTGGGTTGTGGGTATAAGGTTACTTGGAGACAGTGGCGGAAAGTAACTACGTACATTTACTCAAGTACAACTTAGAGGTACTTTTACTTTCCATCTTTCAATGCTTTATACTTCTACTCCACTACATCTCAGAGTCCAATATTGTACTTTTTAGTCCACTGCAGTTATTTGAAAACTTTAGCTACACGTTACTTTGTAGATTTGGATTATTATTAAAGAACATAGATTAACCATTAAGCCCTATTTTATACTTCGTCTATTTTCAAAAGATTTTGTCAAGTATATTTTGATGCCAAATATATTTTGATGCTTTTGTACTTTTACTCAAGTAATATGTTGCATGCAGGACTTTTACTTTTTCTATATCGTGGTATTACTTTTACTTAACTTGTATTTAATCAGAGTACTTCTTCCACCACTGCTTGGAAAGGGCTGGGGTTCCAGGAGGGAAAGTTCGGGGAGTGAATCTGCTAAGCGAACCTGGAGCACAGGCGAAGCGACGAGTGCACATACGCGTTACACCACAAGACAAGCACCGCACTGTACATATAGATACATGGACATGGTCACCTGGCGGAAAACGTTCATGGTCTCCACTAGGGATATGCCAGGAGAGCACAGTCATGGCTAAGAGAGAAGAAAGGGATTTGATATGGACAGAGAGAGGGTCGAGGGGTGAGAGGGGAACAGAGGCCTAGTGAGCCCACGAAATATGAACCAGAATCCCTTGGAATGATTATGGCGGGACTTGTCTTGTTGGTGAAGGAGGGGGACGCCGGCTGTCGCAGAGCACAAGTGGCGGTGTTGACAGAAGAGAAGAGTGGAGGAGAGAAGAGTGGAGGAGAGAAGAGTGGAGAAGAGAAGAGAAGAGAAGAGAAGAGAAGAGAAGAGAAGAGAAGAGAAGAGAAGAGAAGAGAAGAGAAGAGAAGAGAAGAGAAGAGAAGAGAAGAGAAGAGAAGAGAAGAGAAGAGAAGAGAAGAGAAGAGAGCAAATTAGTCTTCACACAGGGTTAAGAGGTATAAAGCATATAGCAAAGATAAATATGAAAGACACACAGTCATACAGAGGAGAGTGGGACAAAGAGATGAGAGTTTATCTTCTTACTTCAGTGAGATATGACCAGTGGTGGACAAAGTATTCAACAACATTAGATTTTCCAAGCTTCTCCAGAAACTCAAAACAAATATCAATAATAGCGTTGTGTGTATATTTGTATGCAGAATCTTTAGAAAATATCAATAATAGCGTTATGTGTACATTTGTATCCAAGTATCCAAAAGTACAAATACTCAAGTAAGGTACAGGTACTAAAATGTGTTAATTAAGTAGAGTACTCAACTAAATGTACTTCATTACTGCCCACCACCGATCATGAGCACACTGTTATGAACATGCATCACACACAGCACTCACCTGACGGTGTTCAAATCCCCTGCTGATATGTAACACGTGAAGCTTGTTCTCACCTGGGGATGCTCGGCGGGGCCCTGTTAGGGCGGCTGGGAGCCTGAGGGCTGTCAGCAGTGTTATTGAAGGGCCCCAGGGGTCCTGGGCGGTTTGGGGGTGGAGGGGCCCCTCGGGGAGCCGGGCGCTGGCCTGAGGACATCCTCCTGGGTCCAGTTGGGCTGGCTGGGGGAGACCTGGGGCCGGGGGATTAGATCAGATTAGATTGGCACCAACCTCTGGCCTAGCGGTCAAGCAGAAAAGCCCCCCCGCCAAAAAAAATAAAAATAAAATAAAAATGTATTTGAATATTGGGTTAGGGAGGGAATACCATAACAGTAGACAAGAACGTACCTGTAGTACTTCAGTACAAATCAGTTTAATTAACAACTACACAGTGTCCCTTTAAAGCACTAGTTGATAGCTGATAGAATGTGTTATTATTATAGATGTGAAATGAAAATATAAATAAATAAATAAACAGACGCCCGACTGCACCCCACCCCCCTCCCCCCCAGCATTTCAGATGGGTGGAGCTGAAAACAGATTTTCCCCAGGGGAATGAAACACAGGTATGTCTAATAATTACATAATTGACCGACCAACAGACAGATAGATGTAGTGTTTGTGTACCTGCGGCCTCCACTGGAACCACCCACCCAGGAGCTATCGACAGGTGGTGGCATTGGGGTGGTCATGGTGGTGGTGGAGATGTCTCCTATGATAGCCAGAGCTTCCTTCAGGGCATGGTGGGTCCTCAGCACCTCGTCCCTTCTCTGGGCTTGGTCCTGGGATTCATCCATCAGTGTGCTCTGGTCCCCTGCAGAGTAAAGCTGGGCCAGCAGCTCTGCATTGATAAAGTCCTTCACCTGGTGGCAGAGAAAGGTAGTGCAGGTTCATAAAACAAAAGTCAGAATGATTGTAATGTAATGATTGTAGGATGGGTTAAATGCAGAGGACACATTTCACTGTATGTGCAAATACACAGTGACAGGAGTGGGGACCATGATTGTTATTGTAATTACATTAGTAACCCTTATACTTGGCCATAAATGCTCACATTGTTAATCATGAGGTGCATAATAGTCTTCGGCATGAGATCCCGGATGCATTTGTTGACGATGGACATGTAGGAGTCCACCAGGTTGCGGATGGTCTCCACTTTACGCTCCAGCTGAGGGTCCATGGAGAAGTTCTCTGTCTGGGTATGGGTCTCACCCTCAGTAATCTGTTGGGAGGAGCACAGGCAAACATTACTGTCAGGCAAAGGGAAAGAATGAACATGAGCAAAATACCACCATAACACCAATTGTATAAGTTATATTGTATTAACATTATATAAAAATTACAAGTCCTCAGATTTGTCATGTTTGTGACTTGTGACTTGTACGACGTTCTGCATAGTAGTGTATATCTGTCTGTTTCCTTAAATGTCATCATGATTTGAGTGTGTGGGGATCTCATTTTAAATAAGCCATTGTGCTTTTATGAGCGATCCAGTTTAGAGGACCTTGTATTGTGAATTGTACTTCCATGTACTGTTTCCATGTCTTTTCTAAATAAAGTATTCAATCAATCAATCACTTAACGCCTGGTAAATCCTTCATCGTACGATGGTGCTGAATGATAATAGCAGAACAATAGCAGATCTACAAGCTAACAACGCTTCACGTCGCGACGCATTGTGAGCTTTTTGCAGTACAGTATTTGAGTACAGACAGCGGTATTTAGAAGATTCAGTAAAGCTTTCGAAGGGAACACCAAGGAAAAATGCTTCATGTTGCCTTCAGTAAAATACAACCGAATTCTCTGCTCAGTTAAAGGTTCTGCTTGGTAACCGTTAACTTTCATCTGTAAATAACAGCATCTGTAAATCAAATTTGAGGTTGTTGTGAATACAAGAAGGAAAAATATACTAACATAAGAGGCTAAAAATATATAATAAGTAGTGTGCTGATGATGAGGATGTCTCACTTGCACATCTGTGTAAGTCACTGTGTGCAGATTTGTCCACTAGAGGACACTGTGGTTCATCTATGCATACCGACAGGTATAGCTTGGTGTTTAGAACTGCAGTGGCAGTGCAAGTCAAAATCTCAAGGCACATACAGTATTTTATTATTTTTTTTAATTCAGGAGGGAGAACTCATACAGGATACAAGATAAACAAAGTTAACTTGGTAGTGATGACATAAAGCAATTAGCAGAATTTATTTTAAACTGGAACACTATAAAATTGAGGCTGATAAATTGGTACTCGCTCCTGATTGGCTGAAATTAGCAATCCACCAGAAAATCTATTTTATGTTTATTAAAGAGCTGGAGAGAAGGGGAGACCCTTGTTATAGAACAAACACTCTATCTATAGCGAAGATTACTATCAGAATCAGAATATAGCGTTTTACAAAGAAAATGGGTTTTGACCAAAAAATATCACTTTTAATAAAAGAATAAATGAATCAGCAACTACAGTATCAACGATCAGGCCTTTGGAACAACTTACCTGAGCAAATTCATTTTGCAACCCCAGTACATTTCTTTATTTTTTCAATTCTTTCAAACTACTGAACAGAAATGCATTTTTATAACCTTCTGTTTTCGTTTGAGTTGGTTTGCATTTATTAAAGGGTGTCGGGGGTCCTTGGCACGAAAAAGTCTGAGAACTACTGATTTAGAAGTCATTTGTAGAATCGGCCTCAGGTCTTAATGGGTTAAGATAGCGTTGGAGGATTTGACTGCGTACACTGTGAGACGTGCTACTATATAAATGAGATATAGTCCAGGTTGTAATCTACTGACCGTAACATTCTTCTCCGGGTAGACCCCGGCACGCAGGAGAGACGACTTCCAGCTGTCTACATCATCCTGAGAGTCACAGGCCAACTCCAGCGTGCGATTGTCCTTGTACACGTTCCTGAAAACACACCAGAACATGTTATTACACTGTTATTACACTGCTAGTACATGTAGGGGGTGCAACAGTTAATAGAACTAATCGATTTAATCGATTGCAAAAATGAATTGATAATCAATATTTTAATATTAATGATCGATTAATAATCTCTATTTTGGGTCATTATAGACAGAAAATGTCAAAATCTGCAACAAAAAAAAGGTGTAATTTCCCATCTACAAGCTCACAACGCATCGCAAGTGTGGGCTTGTAGAGCTGCTATTTTCACTACTTTTTCGACAAAGTAAATTAAAATAGGGCTTTAAGTGGTTTATCGATTCAATAAATAATTACATGTGTTATTACACTGTTACAGTACATCCCCATAACATACAACCAGGTCATGATTAAAGCCTGAATTATGCTTAATGCTTTGACCATGTCCACCGCCGAAAATAGCCGGGCTACAGTACAAGCTCATAACGGATGGTGATGCGACGTGTTGTGAGCTCGTAGATACAGTATGCTGCTATTTTCAGCGCTGACACACACTGACACACAGAAGCGGGAATTGCCAAAGTGTTTGCGATATTCTTCTGTCTGCCTTATACAGTATTCAAAATTCGGAGTTGTGCTAATTTAACGTGTTTAAATTGGAGTTAGAAGAACGCTTCTGATTTTGCTGGGTCAATTACCACCACAGACAGAAAATATATATCATTCTACAATTTATAGCAATCGTGTTATTTATGTAGAAACAATTTGGATGTTTAATCGGTATCTTATGCTGGATGTTTAATCCATATCCTATGCAACCACAAACACTCGCACGTGCACGCACATGCACGCACACACACACACACACACACACACACACACACACACACACACACACACACTCACACTCACACTCACACTCACACTCACACTCACACTCACACTCACACACACACACACACACACACACACACTCACACTCACACTCACACTCACACTCACACTCACACTCACACTCACACTCACACTCACACACACACACACACACACACACACACACAGACACAGACACACACACACACACACACACACACACACACACACACACACACACACACACACACACACACACACACACACACACACACACACAGCTTGCAGGTATGGGCTGATTTACTGAAAGCACATCTGTGAAAGACTTAGAATTCACTAAGCTGTTTACGCCAATATTTTGTGCGTACCGCCATTTACGAAAAAGGTTTCTGATCAATCTTTTTTTGACAGTGACCTTTGACGGACCTCATTCTCACGACTGCTCTGAATTAGACTTACATGAGACCAAAGCTTGCGCATGTCATTAGAATGCCTTAATGCAAAATCAATTACAATAGTGCCAAACCTCAAATAAAATATCTATGTGCCCAACATTTGTCAACACACCACACAAAAAATATGTCAATTGATCTATTACTTGTATGCATATCATAGACATGATACAAATTGACGCATTTAGAGCTGAAAGGCAAAACTTTGTTACACCTGCGATACACACAAACGAAGGCTGTACACGCCGTTTGGTGAATCGCACGTGAGATTGTGCTTGTCGAAAATACGCACCCCTTTAGTTACTTTATTTAGGCACTATTTTCGAACAGCTTAATGAATCAGGTCCAATCATTTCAGCACACCCAGTGACTGAACATTTCAACAGAACAGAACATAATAATCTATATATAAGTAGGCTACTCAAAACAAGGAATATTTTTGAATGTGGGACATTTTAGTGTTTTAGAGGAATATGCCGGGACTCGGTAGACCCAGCTTGAAACCAGGAAGCCTGGTCACCGTAGTGCAATGAATCTCAAACACGAAGTGACGCGCTGTGAGCTTGTAGATATGCTATTTTTTAATAGCCAACGTATAAATGGATAATGTGGTTAAAATGACTGTGATGCTATGAAAAACACTTTTTGCTGGGGACCCCCTGGAACCCCCCCCCCCCCCCCCCCCCCCTCCCCCCCAAGGACACTTTGAGAACCACTCCCATAGTGTACACTAATTAACATGGTAGAAAGATCTGTCTCAGTGTTGAACATACTGTACAGTGTACACAATAGATCCTACAAATAGGACATCCTTTAATCCTTTTAAAGGATCATACGGGCATCAATACATGAACTGTAATTATCTATTCACAGCCTCAGCCATTATATTGTACAAAAACCAAGACAATTTCCCCATCAATGATGTTATCTTTAGATTAAATATTATTATTCGCCTATAATTCACCTATAATGACATGCCCAATATAGGGATCAATTACTAATCGATTATTTTTTATCAAATCGATTAGTTCGATTAACTGTTGTACCCCTACATTGATTTTGATAATGTACTCATATACCCACGGTATGTTATGGAAAATGGTCATCAGTAATGTCTAGTACAGTGGTTCTCAACCTGTGGGTTGGGACCCCTGGGGGGTCCCCACATGATTGGGGGGGGGGGGGGGGGGGGTCCCTAGATGACAGTGAAGTGACAATTTAAGGAATTATAAGGCCTTTTTAATACCTCAAAAAAAGAAAAAGAATAGAAAAAATACCATTACTGCATCAAAATAATCAACAAAATATACTATAAAAACTGGTCAAACATTGGCCAAATTGTTAAATAATATAAGAACGTTTTTGAAAATAGCCGATCTACAAGCTCACAATGTCTCCCAATGCGAGCTTGTAGATCGGCTATTGTCACAATATTTATCTGTAGAACCGAGTCAAACTAAATGTAATGCCTCAACTCCTACAATTCCAAGTGTGTGTGTGTGGGGTGGGGTTTAAAAGGTTGACAACCACTGGTCTATGATGATTCACAATCAGTGGGCTCGTTAAGTGTGATTCAGTAGTACATACGTATGACAACGGTCCAAGCAGTCCCCTATCATCTATTTTGTTTAGATTTGTTTTGATGGACCACAAACACTAAGAATGTTATTCAGATGTTCAGCACGTTATTCAGAATAAAATAGCCGTTTACCTGATATCCTATTCATTGAAGCATCAAATTGTTTTCACACTTGTAAGTCGCTCTGGCTAAGAATGCCATAGATGCAGTAGGCCTACATTGTACATTGTAAAGTAATTCATGTTTTATTGTAATTAATTAATGTTCTAGCAACCTCGTCACTCCGTCGTATTTTCTAAATGTTATTCTTTCATGTGACGTTTTCAATTTAAAACAAAATGAAAGAAGATATGGTTTTACCAAGTTTTTAAAATACAAAACATAAGTGTGTCAGAGACTTAATGGCTCCTCTGTGGAAGCTTGAATGAAACCATACATGCAGAGCAGGAACACAGACATTCACATAAAAGAAACATACATTTGCAGACAATACATACCCACACACACACACACACACACACACACACACACACACACACACACACACACACACACACACACACACACACACACACACACACACACACACACACACACACACACACACACACACACACACACATAACCCAAAACACATTTCCACCGGCATACACACAGCAAAAGTCCTCGTGTTCATTTGGACCAAATGGACCCGTATGGGTCCATTTGGTACCCGTTTGAGTTAAATGAGCCCTGAGGATTTCTACAGTGCATGCCTCAAACTCTTTAACCCCCTCTACTGTATGTGATTGCTGTCTAGAGAGATGTGTGCTGCTTGTGGTGGAAGCAGACACACATGAGCTGCAAAGCTACTCAGTGGTCTAATGAAAACGGAACAAAAGGACGAAAAAAACACAAACACAAAAGCACTACAATAGCCGAAAACGGCCCATCTACAAGCTCACGAAGCGCCGCTGTGCGACGCATAATAATAAAAAAATGTTTTTCTCCACCACAAATGTTAAGAATTTGATTTAGATAGCATGTTACTTAGACAAATGCTAGGTTCGTTGTTTACCTGGTATTCCATAGTTTCAATGTACAGAATGTTATTTAGATTAGCATTTTGTTTAGACAGATATACTAGGTTTAATGTTTATACCTGGTATCGTAGTTTCTTGAGGCACTACACTGTTCTCTCTGCATTCTATTTATGCCATTATTTACTCATGTTTATTGTAAGTCACTCTGGATAACAGCATCTGCTAAATGCCTAAATGGCAAATAATCGCTCAGGTCACTCGACTGACCTGGACTCTGTGTTGAAGATGGAGAATATGTGCTTGCTGGACATGAAGCTCTTCTCGATGTCGCGGACCTTCAGGTTGTCCAGGGGGAGCATGTATTTCTTCTCCTTCTCCTGTGAATGATGACAAGAGCAGAAGATGATGCACGGAACACATGCAGCTTTATTATTCAGGTATGCTGCCCTGGAAAAGCCAAAGTGCAGTAATTACGCAAAGAATCAAACTGACTTTGAAGTGTTTCAATTGGCCAGTCAAATGGGTTATCGGTAGTGATATTGCACTAAGCGTATATCTATTCATGAGGTAATTGCTTATCCCGCAAAATCAAGAAGGCTGATCTTACCTTTGAGACTAATGAATAAGTCATAGCCACCAAAGATTTAGCTTTTGTACTTTTTTTGTTTGAGTTTTTTTGCACTCTCCAGTCTCCTCCTGTTTATTTTTCACTTTTATTTTATTTTAGGGTTGGGGCTGTGGGGACAAGTGTTAAATAAAGTAAAGTCTGAAGGGGTTTTTGCGGGTCGAGTGGGGGGGTTGGGGAGGTGGTGGTTGTTGTAGGGTGTTAAAAGAGGAAGAGGGGTAATGCGGGGAGATATGGACGGAGGGCAAAAGCAAAGAGGGGTAGACGGGGGGAGGCTTGCGGTGTGGGGGCGTGGGGAGGGGGTGGGTGACACACGGGAGGAGGAATGGGGGGAGGAAAGAAACTGGGAGGTAAAGGGGGGGGTGAGGTTTGGAGAAGGGGAGGGAGAGGAAAGAGAGAGAGAGAGAGAGAGAGAGAGAGAGAGAGAGAGAGAGAGAGAGAGAGAGAGAGAGAGAGAGAGAGAGAGAGAGAGCACATGTGGAAGTCATTACAGTGTGGGTCAAGACGCAGTCGTTCTTCACGGGTTTTGTTGGGGAGGGCCGGGGGCCTGGTGACTGAGGCAACTCTTTGGCTATACGGCAGAGAGAGAGAGAATGGGGGGAGATACAGACATCCAGAAACAGGGGGTCCCGAGAGCAGGACGCTGCCCAAGCACCAACGTTCATCTTGGGGGCGGGCGGGGGGGGGGGCTTTCTAGGTGGAATTGGGGGTGGGGGGATCTGTGTGACAGATATTCAGTGTGTGTGTGAGGAAGTTCAAGGAGTTCAGCGAGATGAAGGAGAACTCATAGGGATCGACCTTAACACTCCATCCCAGACCCCCATCTCTCCCCTCTCTCTCTCTCTCTCTCTCTCTCTCCCTCTCTCCTTCCCTCTCTTTTATCCCTCCCCCTCTTTATTTCTTCAATATTTTTTCTTTCCATTCCAGAGGGGCCCACTTCCTGCCTGCCTGATTTTTTTGCAAGAGAGAGAGAGAGAGAGAGAGAGAGAGAGAGAGAGAGAGAGAGAGAGAGAGAGAGAGAGAGAGAGATTAAATGACAGCCTGGCGTTAAGTCTCCACATCTGGTAGTGCTTAGCAGCACACAGAGCACCAAGAAAGTGGGAGAGCGTAGAAGTTACAGAGAAGAGGGGTGCTGCTGGAGGACGAAAAAGGCGACTCTAGAAGACAGACGTGAGAGCTGCTGGATTTCTCTAAAGTTCCACAACCCCAAAAAATAGGGAGCCAATTGAACCCCCCGCCCTCCCCCACCGGTCCGGGACGCCTCGGACAGCGATGGCGGACGGCCGCAGGTAAGGAAACAAGAGGGATGAGGAGTCAAAGGAGAAAGGCAAAGCGCTCAAGACCTTTCTCCTGCTGTATTCCCCAAGGGGTCACTGCGACCCATATATGGTCACACGGGTCCCTCCCTCTTCCTCTCTCTCTCTCTCTCTCTCTCTCCTTCCCTCTCTTTCTCACTCACTTTTTCCCTCCTCTCTGTCACCCCCTCTCCCTCCCTCCCCCCTCTCTCTCTCTCTCCCTCTTTCCCTCTTTTTTGTAACATCCCCTCCCTGAACGTACAGCCAGTCAGTCCCGGTCGTCTGAGCGCGAATGTGCCACGTCAAGGCTGGATACTCTACATGGCCGGCGTGAGCGCAGCGGACGGCGAGCAGACGAGGACAGGGCCCCCCCCACCCCCCCCCACACCACCCAACAACCCCCAGACGCCGGGCCGGGCCACGACAGAACAAACAGGTCAACAAACGCATGGCGATGAAGACGAGACGAGACGGGGCGAGCAGACGGGTAGGGGGGGGGGTGGTGTCTGGGGTTTGGACCCAGCGACGCTGGACCAGGGAGGCAAAGTCGCAGTTTCGGGGATGGTGTGGGTGGAGGGGTGGAGGGGGGGAGGGGTTTGACGAGAGAGAGAGGGGGGATCCCAAACTCCCCGGTGCCAAAACAGAGAAGGGGACGAAGGGAAGGTTGGTGGACCGGCGGTGAGCCCATGGCGAAGCCACAGAAATCCTGGACACGGCGGAGGAGTCGCGGACCGTCCGACCGCAAAAAGGCCCCGGGTTCTATTCTCCTGGACTGGACTCCGGTTCCGTCTGCCCAGTGTTCAGACTACCTGTTCATTGTCATACTGGTGTACAGTAGTCTGCACATTGGTTAGACTGGGCATGGACAATCTACTGTCCGTCTGTCTGTCTGTCTGTGTCCTGTCTGTCTGTCTGCCTGCCTGCCTGCCTGTCTGTCTGTCTGTCTGTCTGTGTCTTTCTGTCCGTGGACTCATGTGCAGGCATTCAAAGATGTGTTGTTGTTTTTTTATTTTATTTTTTTGTTTTGTTTGCTCCCTTGCTCCTCAGCATTTTTTGTTTGTTTGTGTGTGTTTGACTTATTTGATTATGTTACTACTAGGCATCCGTATTCTACGTCTGTATCTTTATCACTTATTTTTCTTTACTTTCATGTGGAATAAACAAAATTATCTATAAGTATATATTTATAATTTCACAGATTCCCCTATACTACACTCTTAACAGCAGATTTTTTTTTTGACAGATTGCTGTGTGTAAAGACCTAAAACCTAAAGCCCAGAACGCTGTAACGACCTCGTAAACTAGTCCACTCCCATAATTTATTGTATAAGAGGCGAGTGAGTGAGCGTGCAGGCTGCTTAGCCTGGCATGCTGATGAAGATGTGGTCCACAGGAGTGGGAGGAGCCACTGTGGCTGAATCAAACACAGGCCAAAAGGAATCAGTCAATCAAGAGGAGTTTGAATATCGTCGGTGTCGGGGAGAAACCTCTTATCTCCATATTTTGCCTTGTTTCGTTTTTTCCCCGGAAAATTAATGCCCTACTTGATCGTACTACAGTATCACATCAAAAGTAGCAGATCTGAATTGAATTTGAATCCTGAAAAGGAACAGCTTTGGACATATGAGGTTTCCACCCGACAGAGACCATATACAAGTCAAACACATCTTAGTCAAGTTATTCCATTGGGAGGCCATAGTAGACCGGTGTCACTGTCATGGGGTCAAAATGACTGCGAAAGCCCTGTAAGAAAAAAGTAAAAGTATTTTCGCAGATGGTACAATAAACAACACAGCTAACCCCCCCCAGCCAACCCCACTCCCCCACGGTGCATAATGACGTATAGGCTGAAGTTGTTTAGATTATGGGTCAAGTTGTTGGTAAAGCCCCGCAAGTCTGAATCGAGGAGTTATTATGAGTAGTACAACTGGTAATATGTGACATTTCACTTGGATTTTTCTTTGGAAGGCATTAGCTCAATATTAGTACAAGATAACTGATAGTATGGGTCTGAAATGCTGAATGGATGGAATGGAATTGGTTATGAGGCGGTATACGGTTCAGAGACAGACTGGTAGGGGGGGGGGGGGGGGGGGGGTGGCTATTTAATAGAGGGGTTTCTCCCCACTGAAACATTGGAGGCTGATGTTTGGATTAAAAACTTGTGATTTTCCTGCCAAGAATGCACGCAGTTCCAGAGGAACTGCCAACCACACCAAGAGAGAGAGGGAGGAGGTTGTGTGTGTGACTGTGTGTCTGTGCGTGTGTGACTGTGTGTGTGCACCCGCATGCGCGTGTGTGCGCGTGCGTGTGTGTGCGCGTGCGTGTGTGTGCGTGCGTGCGTGTGTGTGTGTGTGTGTGTGTGTGCATGCGTGCGTGTGTGGCTATAGAAAGTTCAAGGAGTGTAAAACAGAAATATACAAGGCGAAGCCAATGGAGTCTATAATTTCCTACACCACCACACTAACGTATCAAATGACAATCTGTAAAAACCAATGCATCGCACGGGTCCATTTGGTTCCATATGCACTCTCTGCTGAGTTAAATGAGCACTAAGGGTTATTACTGCGCAGTCCATGTGCTGTCTGCTTTCATTTATTTTTTGCGTCTGTGAGTGAACATTTGGTTGCATTTGGGACAGTGCCAGATTTGCAAAAGAGAAGCAAATGCCTCAACTCCCACTGGAAAGAGGTGGGGAGAAGACAGACAGACAGACAGACAGACAGACAGACAGACAGACAGACAGACAGACAGACAGACAGACAGACAGGGGGGTGGGACTAAAAGACAAAGCAATGGAAAAAATTAGTGAATGACAAGACAATACTCAAAAGTTCCTATAACACACAAACTGCATCGTCATGTTAAGGGCCGCGGGCGCATGCTGTGTACTTCATGTATTACTATGCTTGTGAGGGCCAGATGTCCCCACAAGTATAGTAGAATCTGAGAAGTAAACTTTGTGAGGACAATTTACTAGGTCCTCTCAAGAGAAATGGTTGAAAAAAAAGAAAGATTTTAGAGTCACACTGCGTTCACACTGGTAGCTACAAAAGATACAAAGCTACAAAGCCACGCAGCATGCCTGTCGCCGAGTCGCTGTTGATCAACATGCTTGTTGGCGTCAATCGTGCGTCCGACGAGCGAGCAAAATATAATCCATTGAAAATGAATGGTAGCCTGTAGCTTTAGTAGCTGGCAGTGTGAACGCAGCATTATAGCACATGGGTCTTCAACGTTTTCAGGCCAAGGACCCCCTAGCTGAGAGAGAGATGAAGCAGGGACCCCCTACTCTATATTGTATAAAATTGTGTTTCAGATTAAAGTTTTTTTTTTACTTAGTCTGCTCTTTTTTCCCTCTACACCTATAGCCTCTTTGCCAAAAATAGCCGATCCTATCACACAAAGATTTGGGCGGACCCCCTATAGTAGCTCTGAGGACCCCCTAGGGGTCCCGGACCCCCTGTTGAAGACCCCTGTTATAGCAGACCAGGCCGTTGACTCACACACGAAGCGTAAACTGCCCTGTCACCTGTGGCGGGGAGTAAAGTCACTGACTCACCAACTCATCATTTGGGAAAAGCCAGTTAGCCATGTGTTAGAAATGTGTTGTGCACCCGATGCGGGGGAAGAGACTTTGTCTTTGAACCTTTGTTTTAAATTGTGTTTTCTCGTTGAATAATTCACCATGATGTTTGTTGTGAAGGAGGACTCTTGGAAAAAGCGACGAGAGCTTCGTGTGGCCGAGGGAGTTGCCGTGTGTCTGCCTGTCTACACTTGCTGTGCAGAACTTCCTCCAGCCTGTACAGCAGGCACAGACAGGCAGACACACACCAACCTGCCGAAGCCAAGATACTACAGCCCTCACCAGCGTCACCATCACTTCAAATGACCTGTACTGTAGCCAAGATACAGTACTACAGCCCTCACCAGCATCACCATCACTTCAAATGACCTGTACTGTAGCCAAGATACTACAGCCCTCACCAGCATCACCATCACTTCAAATGACCTATGTACTGTATCCAAGATACAACAGCCCTCACCAGCATCACCATCACTTCAAATTACCTACTGTAACACACTTGCCTGCGAGCAGTGGTTCTCAAACTTTTGTGGTATCTGACAATACATTATCATTTTCCATGTCAAGGACCGCCAAATTAATATGTATTTGGCCTCGGACCCCCATGTGAATATATTTTGTGCCAGGGGACCCCCCCCATACAACATTTCTGTTGTTTCAAAAATATTTAAAATGTTCCAAATTCTCTCAAGATTTCTTTGAAAATAGCAGATCTACAAACACACAATGCATGGAGTCGCGACACCTTGTGAGCTTGTAGATTGGTTATTTCCAAATAGCCGATGCACATAGGGTTAAACTGATCTTGATTCTATATTTACTCATTTAGCTGGGGACCCCCTGGAACCCCCTCAAGGACCCCTGGCGGACCACACTTTGAGAACCACTGGCCTGGGAGACCATTATTACTGTCATGTTATTCATCACTCTGTAGCAACAATAAAAAATAAAAATAAAAACAACATTAACGTTGTATCTATTCTTTCAAAAAGCACTGTTATGCTGCCTTCACACTCGCTAATACAAAGCAACGGTCCACCATTCGTTTTCAATGGAAGCTAGCGGCATGAAAATACAAATACACATCCGACACTAGGCCACACGGACCCCCGTTTTTATCTCTGAGACCCCAGTCTACACTGTAAAATCATCAATGTCATCAATGTTAGTTCAACTCTGAGAGTGTTTGGTTCCACTTGTATGCTCTCGGACTCCATTTGGTTCCAGACTATCATACATTTTGCTGGGGACCCCCCCCCCACACACACACACACAAGAAACCATGGGGTTTGAGAACCACTGACTTAAAAAAAGGACTTATTTTCTATCAATTACACACCCCATGAAGCCTTGAATTCATGGAGATTCTTTTGTTTTTGTCGCATTCCTGAGCCAATATTTTGATGACCGATGACCCGGTCATCAAATTATTGGCTTAGGAATGCGACAAAAACAAAATAATCTCCATGAATTCAAGGTTTCAAGGGGCATGTGTAATTAATTGATAGAAAATAAGTACTTTTTTGGGTGAACTACTCCTTTAAGATACACATACAGCATCAAGAAGACCCCAAAACACCAGCACATCCTTGTTAGCGATTGATCATCAGTGTGGATACACACATCTGGGCTTTTGGTGTAAAGAATCCAATACGCCAAAAAGGGGAAAAAAGCAAAACCCATTACCCAGCTATTCATGTCCGTATCTTGATCCAATTGCAATTAGACTGTTTGTAAATCCTGTGTATGAAACCATTTGTTGGTCTCAGTAGAAGAGTGCATCAATGACTCTTAGTTATATAGACAATAGGCTTGGATGACGTAATAGACCAGGGTTTCCAAAACCTTTCTATGCCAAGGACCCCCAATGTAAACGGAGAAAAAAAGCCGATCTACAAGCTCACAAAGTGTTGTGAGCGTGTAGATCGGTCCGCTATGTTCGAAAACCTTTTCAAATATTTCAAAAAGTAAGAACATAGAACATGTCGAATATTTTGGTCAATAATGACACGTCAAAATAGGGACCACAAGTTGAAAGTTGTTAAAGTGGAACAATAATCTTATGAAGATAATTTGAATTTAAATCAAACTCTTGGAAGGGGGATGGGGTAGTTGTCTATAACAGGGGTCTTCAATGTTTTTCAATTCAATGACCCCTTAGGTGAGAGAGAGATGAAGCAGAGCCCCCCACTACATATTGTATATCTGTGTTGCACATTAAACTTTTTCATAGATGGCTTTATAGACTTGTTTGACAGCACTGTCAATGTGTAGCGTTGTGTTGGATTCATGTTAATATGTATTTTCAGTTAACTACTTAAACCCTCAATACTTAGAAAACTTGTACTTTGTCTGCTATTTTTTTCCCCTACAGTTCTACAGTGAGCTTGTAGAACTGCTATTTTCTACTAATGTCCCCCTCAGAATAGGGATGCTAAGGTTCAAGTGGTTACAAAAGAGTTCCTATCACACAAAGATTTGGTAGCCCCTCAGTAACTCTGAGGACCCCGAGGGGTCCCGGACCCCCTGTTGAACACCCATGGTTTATAATATAGACAACAGCCTCGGATGAGGTCATAAAAGACTCACCTCATCGTCCTTGAACCAGGACAGGCTCTCGGCCGTCAGCACGAACCAGTACTCCTTAGCTCCGCCCTTGATGATGCTGATGTTGTTGATGGTCAGCCAACCCTTGCGGATAACCTGACGGAAGGGCGAGAGGTCAGGGGTCAGCTATGACATGCAATAGTGTCTGACGGCAACTGTGGACGGAGGGCAGTGACACCAGGAAGTCGTCATTCTGTTGATGACTTCCATCGAGGCCATAAAGTCAGTGACGTCCATAACTGCATAACCATAGAGACGGTTCCCAGTGAAACTGTACAATACACTGATGCAATTAGGGCTGCAACCATCCATTGTTTCCTTAGCTATTATTCTATCGATTACTTTTTTATGTGTTATGTTATACTTTGTTGCACAACAGTGTCGTGGAAACTTGTTAATAGCCGATTGATTGATATTTTTATATATCTTTTTTTAAAGCTTTTCGCCTATAATGACATGCCCAAAATAGGGATTGATAATTCATCGATTACTTTATTAAACTGTCGATTATCGACAAAAGAATATATATAATCGATTAGTTTGATTAACTGTTGCACCCCTAGATGCAATGAAATGCAATGAGTGAGTGTGTCAGAGGGCAAGGTTAAGTGAGTAGGTATGTGTATGTTGGTGAATCATCCAGACCCAAAGTTGTGACTGTGGCCCTGTTTACACCTGGCATAAACATGCATCCTGTAACTGGATTACAAATCTGATTTACACCTGCCATTAAAACGCTTCCCCAGTATATAGTATACACACACACTGAAATCAGATTTCACTTTCACACGCACACACACGAACGCATGCGCACGCACGCACGCACGCACGCACGCACGCACGCACGCACGCACGCGCGCACACACACACACACACACACACACACACACACACACACACACACACACACACACACACACACACACACATACAATGCAGATTTACTTCATGTCACTTCCTCACAATACATGGATACCTTAGACCTAGTTCAGACCACAGATTTTCGACGAGAACAAAATAGTTTTTAGCCCAACGTTATAGTGTCAAATTTATCATTTGAACATCGTCTGAAAGACCCATTAGGAAGACGGCAGGCACTCAGACCATTTCCTTACAAACGCACTGTCATCTCTTTCATTTGTCCTATAGGGTACCATTTGGCTGAATATTACGATCTGACCCTTTGATTGTACAGTACATGTGTGCATGCACCCATTACTTGTATGTTTATTTACGTGCATTCAGTTGTTGCGGACTTGAGACGCTTTTGCGTTTACACATTATTACTAACGTGCTCTAATGCTGCATGGTCGTCTTGTGCGTCCTCTGTGCATCTTGAGTGTATTACACCCCACATTTTAGCGGTGTCTGATTTCAATCGGACCACCCGTCAGAGGGGGGGCATATTAATGCCAGGTGTAAAAAGGGGGGCTGTGTTTCAGTGCGCTGGTTCTCAACATTGGATTCAGGGACCACTGGGGGTCCAACAGACCCTCATGGGTCTGTAACTCTGAGTGTAGAAAAATGGAACAAGAAGGTCCATTAATTTGGTTCCATTTGTACACAGTTAAATAAGCACTGAGGATTTTACAGTGCTGATTGGAGTTACAGTATAGTTTGCTTCAATCATTCTCAACCTTTTTAATTCCAAGGACCCCCCCCCCCCCCAGTTAGATTGGACCACAGACCCCCATTTGATTAAAAAATAATATCTCTGAAACACCAATCTGCACTGTAAAATCCTCTGTGTTCATTTAACTCTAAGGGTGCTCAAATGGAACCAAGTGGATCCGTTACAGGTTCATTTGGTTCCATTTGTGCGTACTCGGATTTACAGACCCATATAAGGGTCCATTCGGACCCCAGGTGGTCCCCGGTCCCTATATTGAGAGAAACAGTGTTTCAGTGCATCCATACTCAAGGCACTGTGTGGATCACAAAGCCACAGACAAATAAGGCCCGTGTTAAGCTGTTCAAGTGGCCATTGTGTTAAGTGTTTGGCACACACACACACACACGCACACACATAGCACACACACACACACACACACACACACACACACACACACACACACACACACACACACACACACACACACACACACACACACACACACACACACACACACACACACACACACACACACACACACACACACACACACACAGGACATAAGCTTATATGTAGTGAGTTTATCTACTGTACTGTTAGAGCTATTAATCCTACAAACCCCTCCCCACACACACACACACACACACACACACACACACACACACACATAGAGTAGACAAGGCAGTGGGCAGTGCTGAGTGATTATAAGGTTAGCTTAATGTCAGTCCTTTGCGGCCACAGACTCACTTAGGAGGTTACCCACAGACAGTCATTTACAAAGCCATCTAGGCCTTAGTCCTTAGCAGAGGACATTATTATAATGAAGCCAATAATGCAGTGGTTCATGTCAAGGACCCCCAAATTAATATGTATTTGGCCACACGAATCCATACATTTATATTAAAGAAAACAATTCAAGATTGTTTTTGAATCCTGTCTACAAGCTCACAACGTGTCGAGATGCGACGTGCTATGAGCTTGGGGGGGGGGGGGGGGGTCCCCGGACCGCACTTTGACAACCACTGCCCTAAAGCAGTAGGGTAATAAATGTTCTATGTCCTAAATTTAGGCCACAGTGGCTCAAAAATAAGTTTATTTATTTCATATCTAATGTATAGTATACAGTGCACATATATAGTGTATTTGTAAATCTTGTAGGCAACCTCTTGTGGTCTCAGGGAATTTGGAGAGTGTTAGACAGTAAACAGCAAACTCTTACAATCAGGCCTGAAGCGGGCGGCGAGGAGGCCTAGAACAGGAAGGAAGTGGCGGATTAAGATACCTGGGGGCACGAGAAAATTACAAGGCACCGTCTCTGACACAACACCCTCCGGTGGTAAACAGTGTTGCTGAACAGTGTCGGCCTGCCCAGAGAGACCCGGGCGGATAAATGCCAATCTTGAAAGGGTTGGCGTACAAATTACGGTTGAGACTCTTCAACTCCTGTCTGATGTGACCAGAGAACACATATACAAAGGGACATTCATGGGGGGAAAAAGTGCAAAAGAGCACCACACAATGGACAGAAGTGTTACTGCAGGCAGAGTCCAACACGGCACACTTTATTCCCCACAGTGACTGATACTCACCAACAGATGTCTCTCTAAGAGGACAGCTGATATTCTCACTAAGGGATGGAGATGAGATGCAAAGAGGCACCTTTGTGACACAGGAGGGGGGTTTAAACAAAGGGAGACGTCTCAACAACAAAACAAAAGTGACGGTTGCCATTAAATAACGGTGGTATAAAGAAACAGCGTCCGGTTTGATATTTAAAGTTAAACCACACCCAAATAAAGGTCATCCCGGTTTAACACAATTGTGCGCAAAAAAGGTGCAACAGAATGACGTGAATTTAACCACAAACACAAGCCCTATGGTTCACTTCGGCTAATCGAAAATAGCTGGACGTACAAGCTCAGTTTGTAGAAATACAAATAAGATGCTGCACAGCGTCGCTGTCAGGTGGAAACCTTGTATGTCCAAAACTGTTACTTTTCTGGTATTAGAAAAAATCACCTGTGTTCCAAATGATCCAATGTGGTTATTATTTAGCCAAAAGTGATTGTTAATACTTTATCTATAAAACCAACAGACAGATCTTTCCCAATGGAAACAAGACCACCAGACTTTTTGGGTGATATCCTTTTAGACAAAGTGTTTGACTGTACTCGTGCTGATTTCACATATCTGTCTAATAAAATATTCAATCAATCAATCAACACAAACTTAACCACTTTCACCATGTTTCAAAAATAGCAAGAAAATTGCATATTTACAAGCTTACACTCTTGTACGACGAAGTAGGCCATTAATAAAGATTTTAAAAACTCTAGAAATTTGGAGATACAAGGTTTCTGTCTGGCAGTTTATTCCATGCAAGGCATAAATGAAAGAGAAAGACAGAGCTTGATGAATGGACTTCTCTCCCTGGGCAGCAAAATGTCTGTGCACCGCGTGGGCACACGGCACACAACTAACTCCCTTCACCTTGCACTCTGCCATCTGTCTACGACAAGCGAGACAGACAGACAGACAGACAGACACACACAGCGAATGCTCACCTGACTTCCGGATCCCGCTCCAGAGCTCTGGCTCTGTTTTTTCCCGCTAATCGCGTTCTGTGCACTGCAAAGCAAAACAGCGACAAACAGGAACAAAGATGATTATCAATCATCAGTGCGACATGACATGTCCTATCAAGGTGGTCTGGCCAAAGTAAGTCAAACCACAACTCCAATTCAATAGTGCAGTCTTGATCTAGCCTGACATGGCCAGACTAATATCACTGAGTAGATATTAGTCTGGAATCTCTGTGTGGAACCTGCATTTCCGAGGGGCAAATAAAAACAAATGCCTCTGGTGATAAAACTGCCCCATATTTGCATACTGGGCCCTGATTGGTCCCTCACAACTTCAGAGGGAGAGAAATAAAATCTCTATTGAGAGGGGCCAGACGTAATCTGCCAAGGGCAATTTATTTTGCAATGGCAGATTCGTCTGGAACAAGGCTAGTCTTGATCCAGTCCGATCAAACAATGTGGGGCTCTACACTAGCTTCATGTTATGCCTGATTTAGACATGGTTGTGCATAATGTTGCAATGTGACACGCTGTGAGCGTGTAGATCGTCTCTTTCCGATGTGTGACGCCGACTTGCAACAACTATAAGTATAAATCAGGTCTTTCAAATGCACTCATGTGATTAACAGTCCCTTTTCTCTGCTCCCACCCGCGGCTGCATTAAACATACATTATGGTGGAGTAAGTGTAATGGATGGATATGCAGACATTTACTTAGCAAAGCCAATGAAGTCCTCGTGGTTAGTGTTGATGTAGGAGAGCTGCACGTCGATCAGCAGGAGAACCTGTGGACAGCACACGGATATGAAGCACGTTTTAACCGGCTCTCTGTCATGTACAGTATGTTGTAGCATGTCTTCAATCGCCTATTTTATAATGTCTTGTTGCAAGCATTCTTTAGGTTAGATTCCTTTAGGTTAGTGACATGCTTGACTTATAACCGAGTCTAATGTTCCAGCGGCAAAATTAGATCTGTGTGTGTGTGTGTGTGTGTGTGCGTGTGTGTGTGTGTGTGTGTGTGTGTGTGTGTGTATGTGTGTGTGTGTGTGCGTGCGTGCGTGCGTGCGTGCGTGTGTGTGTGTGTGCCATGTGTGTGTGCTATGTGTGTGCCATGTGTGCATGATTGTGTAAACAGCATTATCATTGTCTGCTTGCAGGGCAGGGGGGGGGGGTGTTACCTGATCTTTGGCACGACTCTCTCTGTCTCGGATGTGGGAGGTGACGATTTTCTCGGTCTCCTCGCGCAGCATTGGGAAGATGTCCAGCTATAGGAGTATATATAGGACACAGTGTGCATCAAGCCAAACTTATGACAATCGCAAGAATTCTGTTCAAAGCTACAACTTTCATCATTTTGTCATACCCTTCCCGGTATGCTTCAATTCAAGCTCCTTCGCGCAACGGTGTCTTTTTTTGGAAACAAAAACGGATTTACAAGAAATCATTGCTTCTTGTCAGCGAGCGACATGGCGTACTATGGTGTAAAAAGTAGGCTTTAAACTTCCACAGACTTTTTCATGTCAAGGACCCCCAAATTGATATGTATTTGGCCGCGGACCCCCCATCTGAAAGGTTTTGTGACAGGGACCCCCAGATGTTATGTTAACTATCACCATACTATAAAGGCAAAATCAATTTATTTACCTTTTCGGAGCACTGTCGCACGGTGTTGATCAGCTCTTGGATGACCATGTCCACACACTTAACGCACGGCTCCTTTAGCTTCACGATCTGCTTCTTCACAATGGCCTCAAAGGCCATGTCAGGGGTGAACAGACCAGTCCTGTACGCCACAGAGGAGAAGAGAGAGGTGTATCACACAGTGTTGATTTTGTCGACTAAAACTATGAAGAAAATGTCCGTCAACTACCTTTTTTCACGGACGAAAACTAAATGAAAACTAAATGAAAACTAAATGAAAACTAAATGAAAACTAAATGAAAACTAAATGAAAACTAAATGAAAACTAAATGAAAACTAAATGAAAACTGTCAAAATATATTGACAATTTCGTCAACAAATAAAAACTAGACTAAAATGTTAGTGAGGGATGAGTGGAGAAAAGTAGAACTAAAAGACATTTTATGTTTGGTTGTGCTTGGGTGTTGTGCTCTGAAAATAGCCGCTGCGACGCGTTGTGAGCTGCGACGCGTTGTGAGCTTGTAGATCGGCTATTTTCAGCATGCAACCAGCCATTACAACGCCATCAAGGCCAGCCAAAATACATTATAGTCGACTAAATCAACTGTAGATTTAGTTCAGACTTGAACTCTTTATTCCATTTTTACTGTTATGTTAGTTGTATCTCTCTATTCTACTTGTCTTTTACTGCTCCTAGTATTGATGATTTCTTGCATGTCTTTTTTTGTGTTATCCTTTTAGCATTATTGTATAGCTGTTCATCTGTACTTTTTGCAAACTGTTAATGTCAATCAATCAATATCTGTCCTGTTTTAATGCCTACAGCAGTCTTGCTGCGACACCTGAATTGCCCAAAAGTCTGTCTGTCTGTCTGCATTTCTTATTGCAATTAAAAGGGCTATTTATGGAAAAATGTCCTTAAATTGTTTGTGTTTTTGGCAGAAACTGTAGTTGAACTGTAGTATTTCTTTAACTTTGCTTTCACCAGAGCTGAAAACACACACAAGGAGAGGTGGGAGTTGTGTGAAAAGGGGGAGATAATAAGAAACTACATACGCCTCCCCATTTGCAGATTCCAATCCAAACCACTTTTAGATCTTTGGTAAACCAAAACTAAACATCTGTTTTGTGTTTTGATATTCAGCTGTTATGATCTTGCCTCCTTAGATATTTGGCTGCCTCCATTCAGCATATTATGCAAGAAAGTGTATCATATCACTGCAATTCTTAGATCTATACAATGTCTGTCTGTCTGTCAAAGAATTTATTTCAAAAATACCACTGTTGGTTTATAAAGCATTGATGCCAAAATAATAATACATTTCTGGTCGTGTTATGTATCGTCTCTGTCGGGTGTAAACCTCACATGTCCAAAACACCCCAGAAGCAAAGATTTGAGTTACAAATGTTTGCTTTAAAATACATATATGTATTCAAAGATTTGCTACCCCTGGGGCTCCCCGGACCCCACATTGAGAACCAATGGCCTAGGGAAAGTAACGCCTCAAGTCCTTTTTATGGTCCATGTGTAAACACGGGTCTGGTGAGAAAACAAAATGGTGGACATAGAGATGAATAGTGAATGGGCAGGTCTGCAGCGGGGAGGAGGAGTGTTGAACGAATGCCCACCTGATACCGTGGATGTTCTTGATGGCGTAGCTGATCTCACGACGCATCTCCTTCTCGTCGCACTCCATCTGAGGAGGAGGAGACAGAGGACAAGAGGAAAAGTTAGAACAAGAAAGCAGGTCATGACTGTGTTGTTGTGTACTAAGGTACCACGTTTTCATTTGGTTATTTAGTTTGTTCTGTGTCTGTCCTTCGGGCTATTGTATTGTCCCAAAAAGAAAAGTGTCAAAAATCAAATAAACTATTCATCTAAAAAAAAAGACAAAGAAAGCAGGTGGAAGAGGAGACACAGGAGAGGTGTGAGTGAAAAACAGAGTGGGAGGCACAGAAAAGAAAGAAAGAATAAAAGAAAGAAAGAAAGAAAGAAAGAAAGAAAGAAAGAAACAAAGTACAAGGTAGAGACAGAGTGAGGGTGAGAGGGAGAGAGAGGAGTGATGGTGTGAAAGAAAGAGGGGAGAAAGAGAGCAAGGAGAGAACGAGAAAAAAGTGATAAGAGAGAGAGAGAGAGAGAGAGAGAGAGAGAGAGAGAGAGAGAGAGAGAGAGAGAGAGGGAGGGAGGGAGGGAGGGAGGGAGGGATAGAGACATAAAAATGGTTCCATGACCCCAAAATGGGGGCAAACTGCAAACACATTGGTTTGTGAACCCCTGGCATAGAGAGAGGTGAGGAGGGGTGGAGGGAGAAAGGAGCAAAAAGAGAATGGTCAGAACTTGGGAGACCAAGGAAGGGAGAAAAACAGTAACGTGATGTGAAAGAGCGTGAAGACAAAAACACAAATGAAAGAAAATCGCAAGGCCATAAAATCTGCATTCCATTACATGCAGGAAGAGAAGGAATGAATCTTTGGGGGAAAAACACGAGTGAACAAAGACTAGACTAGAATAAGTAGGCCGTGTGAGGGCCAGCGGAGGTCGAATAAGAGAGAACAGATACGACAAAACAGACGAGACGCTATGGGCTGTCTGCCAGTTTGGCCATTTGGAAGGCGGATCACCTTGACCAGCTCGAAGGGGAAACGCTCGTGGAAGATGCGGTTGATTTTGGCTCCACCAGACAGCTCCACCGTGTCCACCTGGTCTCCTGAACCCTCGATCCTCTTCTCAAAGTCCACAGAGAACTGCTGCACCATCCTGGACAATTAAACACAGTACAAATATAAAAACACTTTTATCTGGCGTTCGATCAGAATGTTCGATCAAACGGAAGGGAAGGCTATTAGTGCAGCGCTTCCCAAGCTGTGGGCCGGGGGCCCCACTAGTGGTGCCGTGAGGATATTGCAAGTGGGCCCCCAAATAATTGACAAAACATTTAAGATGTAAATGATAATATAACATTAATATTTAAAAAAATATATATGCAAGTCATGGTATTTTTTTCTTTAAAACCTTGAAAAAAATGAACATAACCGATGTATTTATCATTAAAACAGACGTGCTCTGAAAATCCAGCCGTCTGAACACTTAACATAGTGGCCGAATGGCTGCCGTCCACTGCACTAAAGTGACTCTAAAGTGACTCTAAGGTGTATGTCTTTCTATGAAGTTTAAGAAGTGTATGGGAGTATGTTTGTGTGTGTGTGCGTGTGCGTGTGCATGTGTGTGTGTGTGTTACTGACTGCAGCAGCTGCTTGGTTTTGCGGGACGGGTCATCGGGACGGTATCCCCGGTACTCCTCGGCCTCCTTGTCCAGGGATAACATCTGGGACTGCAGCTTCGCTCGGAAGGCCGGCAGCGTGTCCCGGATGTGGTTGGTCAGTTGCTGTGGAAACCAAACGCCAAGCGGCCACAATGAAATGATCACCAATGATGCCCCATGTTGCTAAGGAGATTACATTTGCGCATATGGTTGTATATCGTCGCTGTCGGGTAGAAACCTCTTATCTCCATGTTTTAACTTTTTGTGTTTTTTCTGTAAATTAACGTCCTACTTGATCACACTACAGCATCACACAAAAACAACAAAAGTGGCAGATCCACAACCTCGAAACGCGAGGCAACACATTTTGAGCGTGTCGATCTGCTATATTTGCAACTTTTGAATTTGAATCCTGCAAATGAACAGTTTTGGACATATGAGGTTTCCACCCGACGGAGACGATATGAAAGAAGTAGAGCTGCAGCTATCCATCATCTTCTTAGTGATTATGCTATTGATTATGTTTTCCATTCATCAAATAATAGAAAAGCACTTTTTGGTGTTTTTTTTAATACTGTATATCAACGAATCGACACAAAAAATGGCATTTATGATTATAATCGACTAAATCAATTAGTTACTAATTAACCACTTAAGCCCTACAAGTGTCGCACACAAATAGCTAAACAAAAAGCTGATATACAAGCTCACAATGTGTGACATTGTGATGTAGATCTGCTATTTTTACTATTTTACTATTTTTAATTTGTTTGAAAAAGCCAATCATTTTTTTATTAAATCGATTATTGATCTTTTTTTTATCAGTTTATCAGTCAGTTTATTGTGATATTAAAATAATGATGTTTGAGCTGTTGGAAATAACTATAGGCTACACTTGGTTGGCAAAGCCTATATGACAACAATACAACTATTGAGGATAGTGGGATTTATATTTATGCATATTATATTTGTTGTTAGAGTCTATCTGTCCTCTGAAACAATGTGGTTTACAATTAGTGATAATTACTTTACTTGTCCCTTATGCTTGTATAATTTTATATTATTAATTTTATTTTTGTGTGCAAAGCACTTTGTAACTTTATTAGATTTTTATTTGTTTAAAGTGCTTTATAAATAAATAATTTTAAACTGAAGATGATGGCCAATGTTGATGTTAGTTGAAAAAATGATAAAAAATATATATATATTGTATCGTATCGTGAAATTAGTGACACCCCTAGTAATGATTGATATTAACACTTGAACCGCATCAGAAAGAAGGTGACATTTCCACCTGCTGACAGCTTTGCATAAAGTAGGTGGCTCTGCTCTGCTTCTGCATTAGAAGTACTGTACAGTATGTAAAGCAGGGGTTCTGAAACAGGGGTCCGGGGACCCCTAGGGGCCTCTGAGGGGGTTCAAGGGGGTCCCCAGCAAATTGAGGAACAGTTTAAGCCCTATTTTATATTTTGGCTATTCAAAAATAGCCGATCTAAAAGCTTGCAGATCAGCCATTTTTGACAAATCTTGACAAATCTCTTTATGGGAGTGACTGTATCAATTTGAGGGTCCCTGGGGATACTGATGTGAAGGGCGTTTAGGAAAAGCGCAGAGAATGAACGTCTGACCTGGTTGAGGGTCTTCTGCAGACGAGGGGTGCCCATTTTGTCAGCTAAGTGTCTATATGAAGCGTGGGAAAGGAAGAACTTCTTCTCTGCTTCCAAGGCAGCCTTGATGTCCTTCCTGCCATCAATGTCCTTTTGACTGCGATTCACCACCCCGAGGTAACCTGGGAGGCATCCAACACACGCTCATGTTAAAGGCAGGGTAAGATTTTACTAATGCATTTTTATTTAAAAAAAAGTTCTACAAGCTCACAACTCGTTGCGCTGCAGCGTGTTGTCAACTTGTAGATTGGCTATTTTCAGTGCACGTCAAAGGCACGCAACTATGTGTAAATCAGGCATACCTCTTACACCAACCCCAAAACCGTATCTGTAATACTAACCAAGCTGAATCTTTTTCTATACTGTAAGCCTAACTCCCCAAATTTGTTTTAACCATAAAACAACTATTTCTCTTGTGAGAACCTTCAAAATGGTCCAGCAAAAAAATGCTATTTCTCAAATTCTAATACTTGGGGCCGTCAAAAGTATAGTAATTACACACACACACACACACACACACACACACACACACACACACACACACACACACACACACACACACACACACACACACACACACACACACACACACACACACACACACACACACACACACACACACACACCTCTTCGTAGTGGCAGTAGTTTGTTCTCTAGAATTTCCCTGGCATCGGTACCCTCGTCCATCAAGTCCAGCTTGGTGATGACACCAATGGTCCTCATTCCTGAAGAAGTGCAACAATACAAAAGTAAAGTTTGCAACTATTATTGTTACATTCATCATTAACATTTTGAGACTGCTGCAAAATCCATAAAGCTGCAATCCAAGTTGAGCTGGCTTCAACTGCAGTTACAAAGCCACAAAATAACCAATTGCTACTTGGTCAACCACTTCAGAGTTCTTTTCAACCCCAGGTTTTATATTTTCTTTTACATGTTTTGTGTTGATCACCACTTCAACAGTGTCTCGGCGACAGATAAGCTGCGCCACTTTGTAGCTTTGTATACTTTGTGGCTGCCAGCCCAGTGCTAACGCAGTATTACTCCACTCCAGTGGTTAGTGTGTTTTGTAATAGTAATACAAATCTACAAAGTAACTAAAGTTTTCATATAATTGTAGTGGAGTAAAAGTACAATATTTTTCTCTGAGATGTAGTGGAGTATAAGTAAAGGTATTGAAATGTATAAATACTGAAGAAATTAAAGATAGAAAGAAGTATACTACTTGAGTATGTACTTAATTACTTTACACCACTGCTCCACTCCACTCCCTTCCTCCCTCCCTTACCCTGTGGGTCCACTTCCTTGGCCAGCTTGAGGGCGTCAGAGTTAGCCAGATCACTGTTGGCCGGCGTGACGGCCAGAATGAGACAGCTCTCCTTGCTGATGAACTGCATGATCATCTCCCGGATCTGCTGCTCGATGTCCACTGGCTGGTCCCCCACCGGCACCTTGGTGATCCCCGGCAGGTCGATCAGAGTAAGGTTCAGCACTGCAGAGTAGAATCAGTGTTAGCTTTTTTGACTGAACTCGCTGAGATTATTCTGTCTAACAACTTTTTCAAGTACTCTGGTCATTTTTATTTACAATGCCAAGGGACTGCTATGGGTAGTGCTTTTGCCCCGTCATATGCCTGTCTGGGCATGGGTTTTTTGGGAAGAAAGATTTATACATAACCCTGTAAATAATATATTTCTCCCTAAAATAGCTCTATGGCGTCGGTACATTGATGATGTGCTCTTGATCTGGAAGGGCACCGTAGATGAGCTGCAAGCGTTCCTCCTGTATGTAAACTCCACCACTAGGTACTTAACTTTTACCTTGGAGTTTAACAATAATGAAATATTCATTTTCTAGACCTCACCATCTTTAAAAGTAGTGATGGTCTGTTTGATACCACTATCTACCGTAAACCACTCAGCAGGAATACTTTACTAAGAGCGAACAGCAATCACTCTAAACAACTCATTCGGAATATCCCTATTGGCCAATACCTGCGCCTTAGGCGTAACTGCAGCTCCACCATAGACTTTGAATCTAAAGCTACATATCTTACTAAGCGCTTCATAGAAAGAGGCTATAACCAAGTGGACCTAGACGCAGCGTATAATAGTGCTCTACATACAGACAGAACGTCCCTACCCATAAAAAAGCCCAAACAGACACCCACTCGGCTCTGTTTCTCAACGCAATATTCTCCAGCGGCAGGGTTAATTAAGAATGCTTTCCTAAAACATTGGCACGTCCTTAAAAGTGATCCCAAACTTGCTAACATGTGTACTGATCCTCCTCTCTTCTCTTTCAGGTGCTCCAGAAGCCTCAGAGACCGTCTTGAAAACACCCCCCCCCCCCTGGCTCCCTAAATCCCCCACAGGGTTTTTATAAATGTGGCAATTGCGCCCAATGCTCTAATTCATCTAATACTACATTTTTTTACCCATCCACGTACTGGTAAAAAATACAAAATATCCTCATTTATAAACTGTAACTCAACCCAAGTGGTCTATATGCTCAAATGTCCCTGTGGACTGGCATATATTGGTCAAACAGAGACCACTTAAACTCCGTATAGGTGAGCACAAAACTGCTATTCGCACTAACAACCCAGAATATGCCATGGCCAGGCACTATAAATTAGCAAATCATGGCTCCCCAGCATCCCTGAAATTCTGGGGAATAGAAAAAATTTCAACCCCACCACGGGGTGGTGACATAATTAACAAACCGCTTCGCAGAGAAGCAATGTGGATCCACAACCTTGACACTTTAGAACCCAATGGTCTAAATGAAGAACTGAGCCTTTCATGCTTTTTATAGACGGTCCCTGAGGCTTCCTGACATGTTTATGAGTGTTTCCCCTTTTTTTTGTGTCTCAACAATTAAAAAATTGTCATAAGTTTATCTAAAATGTTTTTGCATTGGCCTAATATTCTTTGGCCCCTATCTCCATATGTACACTGTTTTAAACTTACCTTATCATGGCATTATATGGTTACACTATTTTGTATATTCTGTAATATGTTAAATGATCCATATGCCCAGAGCTAACCCTAATCATCACTGATTGTCGCAACCTTGAGACTGTGACGTGTTGTACTAGATAATTACCACTAAACAGAGGGCCATCCACCATTGGTTTATTGAGAGCACAGCCCATGCTCACCTCTGTGTATATATATGGCGACCTAGAAGCTGCCACCCATGACCCTGAGGAAGGTCGAAAGACCGAAACGTCAGTCAATCTTATTACTTGCACTGTAACAATAAAAGGCTTAAATTGTCCGTGTTGCTCCAGCGTTCATTTCTTATAGAATCAGTGTTCATTTCGTTGGATAAAACTATGATGTTTTTTTTTTCGTCTACTACCTTTTTTCACTGACGAAAACTAAATAAAAACTAAGCTAAAATGTTAAGGAGGGACTAGGGGAGAAGAGATCCAGTAGAACTAAGACAATTGGTTGTGTTCGGGTGTTGCAGATCTATAAGCTCACAACGTGTCGCGCTTGGATTATAACACCTCATTGGTATTTCTGGCACACTATCACCTCCACCCCCAGAAGCAGAGAAGGAGACTGTTGCCTTTAATGTCAGATTGTTAACTCAGATTGTTGTTGCATTTACTAAGAATTAGGGGTGTGCCGATACACTAATTTCACGAAACGATACGATACGATATTTGGCTCACAACTTCGATACGATTTCGATACGATACGATACGCACTTTTTTTATTATGAAAATATATGGAGGAGAAAAAAAGAAAATGCAAACAAATAATTCTGTTTTTGCATTATTCAGACATGCAAACTTGTAGCTTTTCAGCTACAATAGCCGTTTTGAATCCAAATAGTATGACAAAAAAAATAGTATGAAAAAAAAAAAAAAAAAAAAAAAAATTTTTTTTTTTTCAAAAACGATATTTTTTTCCCCCAAAACGATACATATCGTCGCGAAAACGTATCGCGATATATCGCGGGACGATATATCGGCACACCCCTACTAAGAATGGAAGAATACATTTAAAGGCTCACTGATTGTTACAACCAAGTGATTATAATATAGTGGATTAAATATAGTATAATACACTATACTATAGTATAGTATATTACAATATTACTAATAATGTCAGTTTTTAAGTGAAATGTTCTGCAAGGTGCTGTATATTTGACATTATATCAGTGGTTACACAGAAAGGAGAAAGGTCAGCCTGCTTTCTTCTTGCAGGGGAAAGCAGTGAACTTTAAAGGACACTGGCCATCTGCTTAGTCATGGGCTACATCCTACTTGTCCTTCGTAGACATCAGACAAATTCAATTATTTCCCTTTATCTAGACAACCTATTCCTGGTTCTTTGGCAACGCTGACCTTGTTTTGAAAACAGGCACTGCCATATATTTGTTGACATAACCAGAACACAGTGACTCACAGCTCGCCATGGCCTACTTTGACGCAAACGATGAGCGTCGTGCATGGTACATGCGCAGAGCAAGTTCAGTACAGGAGACTCGGTGCAGTTGCTGCTGGCTGACCATTGGTCGGTCTCAGCTCCATGCTTCTATTCTGAACCAATCACATACTCACTTCATAATAGAGCACCCCATTTAAATGGGGGAGTTGCATTGCACATTCCTTGCTTGCTGTTTGCTGCTGCTTACCGCTGTCTGTTCTGCTGCTGCTTCCTACTACCGCTGTTGCCGCTTTTAAAACTGGCTGTTCACCCTCCACCACCCCAGCTACCACCTGTTGCTCTGGGTCTGCTTTTATGTATTATGGGGCGAATTCGAAGCCCCTATCGATAGGGGACATGTAGTGTGCTCCCTCAGAGTACGTAAAAGCTGATCCATTCATTGCCAAACCGAAATTAATGTAAATGTATACTGTAACTCATTTTATATTCATTAAAATATATTTTAATCCATTCATGAGTTTGACTGAACGTTCTTAGTGATATCATATGATGCGTACCATGAGGGGAGTAGACGCGCAGGTTGATTGGGACGGGTGATATGCCTTTGTTGGCCCCTGTGATACGGTCAGTCTCCGCCTCAATCTCCCCGCGGACCTCTTCGAAATCTGTAAATTTCTTCCCCTTGCAGTGCAGGAATTCAGCCCACTCTGTGGAAATGCAACATGACAGTGATTACTGGTGTGTGGGAGAGAGAGACAGAGTGTAGGAGTAGAGTGTACATGACAGGAAAATAAGAGCAAACGCATCACGTGTGTGTGCGTGTGTGTGTGTGTGTGTGTGTGTGTGTGTGTGTGTGTGTGTGTGTGTGTGTGTGTGTGTGTGTGTGTGCGCGCGCGCGTGCGTGCGTGCGTGCGTGCGTGTGTGTGTGTGTCATGTGTGTCATGTGTGTGTGTGCGTGTGCTTACCTGCATTGGCACTGATAAGCTGCAGAACCAGGGGCCTACGGGTGACAATACCAGATCCGCGGGGCAGGAAGTCCCTGAGGAAAGACAGCAAGGAAATCACACAATGCTGAAACACACGTCCCGTTCAGAATAATCGATACAGAGCATGGGGGGCTTTGTATGACATACAGCAGTGGTTCATAACCTTTTCAGGCCGCGAACCCCCAAAATAATCATATTTGAACTGGGGACCCCCGACCCTGACAAGCACTTGGAATTGTTGGAGTTGAGGCATTACATTTAGTATGACTCAGTTCCACAGGTACATATTGTGAAAATAGCCGATCTACAAGCTCACAACAACTCGCAATGCAAGTCGTTGTGAGCTATTATATCAACTATTTTCACAATTTTTGGCTCTTTCTTATATTATTTGAAACGTTTTTATTTTGTAGTTTGTTGATTACCTTTGATGCAGTTATGGTCTTTTTTCCTTTCATTTCTTTTCTCTTTTTTTGTATTAGAAGTCCTTAAATTGTCACTTTACTATCATCTGGGGGGGGGGGGGGGGTCCCGACGCACAGGTTGAGAACCACTGACATACAGCAACAGCACCAAAACCCATAGATTGGCTGACACAGGACATCTGTCCCTCAGACTCTTCCCTAAAACACCCTGGCTAGCAAGCATCCAAGACTGACCTCCAAGCTGTGGAACTGCCCCCCTCCCCCCTCCTCCCCCAGTCAGGATTGCAGACTCACTCCTCGTTTTCCGCCGCAGTCTGAAACCTCACCTCTTCAGACTCCACCTCACCCCCCTAGCACTCTGTGTCGCTATCAAAAAACATGTGACAGAAGTCACCTGTTTTTTGATAGAGGCTATAATTGTACTATGCAGATGTATTTGGTTATTTAGATTAGACACTGTTTGCCTGACCACAAATGCTAAGAATGTTTAGGTCGCATGTTGTTTAGAATAGATAGTTGCTAGGTTAGATGTTTACCTGGTATCCTAGTTACTTAGTCTAGACTGCTGGTTCACACAATTTCCAAATGCAAATTCCAAATGTCTATTTAACAGAAGCGCAGAGAATGAGACAGGAGTAAATAACTATTGTGGAATAGTTAGGCTGGCTTGAGAGACTACTTTAGCACTAAATTGTTTTCTTTACGTGACCGTTTACCCTGTCCTTTGTTGACGATAGGGTTCATGACATTTAATCTGATTTTGCACTTGTAAGTCGCTCTGGGTAAGAGCGTCTGCTAAATGCCTACATTGTAACTGTAAAATGGTAAATGATGCATTTATATAACGTCTTTATCCATATAGTACAATGTGCATTACATTCACCCACACATCCACACACTGACAGAGGAAGGAACCATGCAAGGCACCAACCTGCTCATAGGGAGCGGTTAAGGGTTTAGTGCCTTGCTCCCGGACACTTTGACATGAAGCCAGTATGAGGTTAAAGGCCTTAAACTCTATCCATTTTTTTGGGAATTTGAGAATAGCCAATCTACAAAGCTCACAATGTGTTGCATCGCAACATGTTGACCAATCTTCTGTTATGGGGTCCCTGGCACCAAATCTTTTCAGATGGGGCGGCCGCGGCCAAATACATATACATTTGAGGGTCCTTGACATGAAAATGTTTGAGAATCACTGGTTTAGGGCACATACCCGGACTATTTACTAATGTCATGCCCCTTCTCTCTGTCTGCATTTCCGGTGTCTCCCTCCATCGCTAAAAAAAAAAAAGTCTTAAACATTTTAAACAACTAGGAGGAAGAACAACAACAGGTCAAAACGAGCATCATGATTTGATTTTGATATTTGATATTGTATTTAAATGGGGTAGACAAAATAAGCTTTAGCTTCAGCCTACACCTTTTCGGACCATTTTAATGTGCATTACTGATATGCACCGTACTACAGTATACTTGATTGTCTAAAATGACCGAAATAAATAAACCTAACCTAGCATCTGCAATCCTGGTGGGTAAATAAGGCCAGACCGCACCAATACAACTCCTTGCAACTGCCAATGGGGATAATGGTTGCAAGTACAGTAGTTGCATGTTGCAAGGAGTATTGCAGGAAGTTGCATTGGTGTGGACATGTTGCAACCCCTTGCAACATGCAACTACTTGCAACCATTATCCCCAAGTTGTAGTTGAAAGGAGTTGCATTGGTGTGGAGTGGCCTTAAAACTGTTTTGTTGCAAGGAGTTGCGACTAGTTGCATTGATGCGGTCTGGCCTTAAAACTGTTTTGTTGCAAGGAGTTGCGACTAGTTGCATTGGTGCGGTCTGGCCATAAAGGAGCAATGTCATTTTAAAAACAGGTGACTTCACTAAAGTACCTATTGGAGATTCTGCACACGTATGTGCTTTCCTGTGTGTGTGTGTGTGTGTGTGTGTGTGTGTGTGTGTGTGTGTGTGTGTGTGTGTGTGTGTGTGTGTGTGTGTGTGTGTGTGTGTGTGTGTGTGTGTGTGTGTGTGTGTGTTTGTGTTCTCCTTGCCTCAAACCAAATAACCAGCGTTCATTACACTATGCATGAGCTCAGGCTCCTACTTGACAACCGACACGTTCAAAAACACAAGACTAACAACATCACCACCCAAAACAAAACAAGAAGAGAGAGAGAGGTCTAATTAGAAAAGGCAAGCAGAGGCTCACTGGGACATACGGTACTCTTTGATTTACTCTAGATACATATCAATTATGGTATTTTTAGTACACAAGTTGCGTTCGCATGTGCCATTATGTGTATTATGCACATGCACGTGCACATGTCACACACTTGCCAACGGTCACAAGTTTGCTCAATCTCACGCGATGAGACTCGGGAGGCACCTGATTAACACGTATATCGATCGCTGGACTTTCCTCGAAGAGGGTTTAGTAAAAAAAAGAAAAAAGAAAAAGAAAGATGAGTCCACATCTTGTCCACTCAGCAGTGTGGGAGCCAGCAGCTGTGGACAGATGGGTCATTACTCAGCATCACAGGTCTCAGGGGCAGTCCGGACCTGACTGATGCTGCTGACCAAAGTTGTCCAATTTGTCACAAAAAAATCAAATAAAACCACATTGCAGAATGTTGTTAAAATTAACCACTTAAGCCCTACATACTTTAGCGTACAACGAATAGAAAGAATAGCCAATCTACAAGAAAATAGTGTTGTGAACATGTAGATCCCCATATGTTTGAAAATTATAAATGTTTGGGAAATATTTAGAAAATTCTGAGGCTAAACCTCTGAAGCGATGTTGTGCTTCTTTCCACAGATAGAGAATACGGTATAGACGGGAGTTACGAGCACACAGCGGGGGACGATTGAATTTAACAGCGAGAGCTCCCTTCAGGCTACGACATGAGTCATCTTCGAAGCATGTTAGAGAAAAATGAGCAATCATGGAACTGAACCACCATTTTTTTTGTATAGTGAGAGCTTCTCGTAGGTGGTGGTGACTGGAAACACCGGTGGGCTTCCTTCTGTTCTGCTACAATGACTACATACTAGTGTTTTCTAGACTTACAGGTTCCCTTTTACATTCTCTGTGTTACATAAACACTGAGGATATTACAGTATAATAGTTTTGTTGCAACAGCTGCAGGCATAACGTGGTTGTGGGACCTCCATCAGTCATCAGTATGGTATCAGTTACAATATCAATATAAGTAAGACTATGCCTCAGTCATCAGTATACATGTTATGAATTATTGAGGTAATACGGCAATTGCCCCACATTGTTTTGTTTTTCGGGTGAACAACATCATAGACTACTAGATGCCTGATTCAGAAAAGGTTGGGAACCAGTGGCCTAGATGAATAATAAATGATCATTGTTTCAACATAAGTTGGGAGTTGCTACTGATGAATAAATGTAGGATGAATGTGGTTGAGTGATACATGCTTCTTAAGATAAATAACAGGTATTAGATGCGAGGGTATTCAGAACAGAAACATTTAAATGTCATTTGAACTGATGCCTGGAGCTGTATAGGGAAATATAGGCAATACATGTCCTGGGCTGCAAAAGAGCACACCCCGGAGTTCTGTCTGAATGGGCTGGAATCCCTGAAGAGCAGCGCTAACCCAAATACTGCCTCCCCTGCTGTACGTACAGTTGCTTGTTAAAAATAAAACGGTGACGTCCACGCTCTGCTGGTGGAAAAAAATAGGAAAGGAATGGGGCCATCAAGCTGAAACTGTGCACATCAACCATGCACACAGCAGCATACTGGGAACAGCAGTTACTTAAGGCATTGGTTCTCAAAGTGGGGTTCGGGGACCCCCAGGAGTCCTTGAGGGAGTTCCGGGGGGTCCCCAGCTAAATGATAGATTAGGCACCAAATGGACCCTTATGGGTCTGTAACTCTGAGAGTGTACAAATGGAACCAAATTGACCCTAACAGGTCCATTTGGTTCCATTTGTACACTCTCAGAGTTAAATTGACATAGATTTTACAATATAAATTGCGGTCCAGGTGATAGAAATGCCATTAAATGGGGGTCTGTAGCCCTAATGCATGTCAAACTGGGGGTCCTCTAAATTAAAATGGTTGAGAATCACTGCTAGAGCCGTAAAAAAATCTTCTCTTATGGGGGTCCCTGGCATATCTTTTGAAATGGGGGTCCGCGGGCTAATAAGTGTCACTTTGGGGGTCCTTGACATGAAAAAGTTTGAGAACCACTGACTTAAGGCCAGTGGTGGACAGTAACATGGTACATTTACTCAAATACTGTACTTAAGTAAAAAGAAATGTCAGTGTCTGAGTGTTCGTATTTTTGGATACTTATGACTTTCACTACACACAAAGGTACATTATGAATTAACCAATAAAGCCCTGTTTCAAATATAGCAAAACTAGCAGATCTACAAGCTCTCAGCGTGTTGCATTGCGACACGCTGTGAGCTTGTAGATCTGCTATTTTCACTATTAATAATTGTTTTTGAAACTTTCTGGAAAATCGTAATTTTTTTTGTAAAATGTCTACATTTTAACACAGCTATAAATTTATATTAAAACGTTTTTTTTAAAAGCAAGTACTCCAGTACGTTAACTCGAGTACAGTTTGGCTGAGCAACGTTCACTTGTAATTGAATAATATATGACCAGGAGGAGCATACATTAAATTGAGTACTGAAGTTCAGTACTTTGTCCACCACTGCTAAAAGACTAGATGGTGTGTGTTCAGTGGTGTAAAGTAATTAAGTAAATGTACTCTCAAGTACTGTACTTAAGTACAATTCTGAGGTATTTTCTACTTTACTGGAGTATTTCCAATTATCAGTACGTTTACTTCTACTCCACAACATCTCAGAGGCAAATATTACACTTTTACTCCAATGCAATTATTTGAGAACTTTAGTTAATCGTTACTTTGTATATTTTGATTATTATTACAAAACATGCATTAACCACTTCAGCCATAGACTTTGGCTATTTGAAAATAGCAGACTTACAAGCTCACAACGCGTCGCAGTGCGACGCGTTGTGAGCTTGTAGATCTGCTATTTTCAAATGATTGTATACATTTTGAAAACACGAAATGGAAGATTTCTGCAAAACGAGTACTTTTACTTTTGGTACTTTAAGTACATTTTTATGACAATACTTTTGCACGAGTAAATTCCTAATACCAACGTGTTGTGTGTTGTGTTGTGAACCCTAGCCAGCCAAGAGATTGTCCCTATAGTCCCTACGTTAATCCGCAAGGTTAACGAGATAGGGGATTATCCTATTTCTGGTGGTCGTTGCTGCTAGCGCCTGCATGGCTTGCCTCACCCTACCTGCCAACAAAGTTCTCCAGCACGGAGCTCTTGCCAGCGCTCTGTCCGCCCACCACAGCGATCTGTGGCAGGTCCAGATTGCAGGCCTGACCGATGGAGCTGAAGGCATCCTGTAGCTTGTTGACCAAGGGGATCAGGTCCTCCATGCCACGGTTCCCCATGGTTGGCTTGTACAGATGGAGGAGCTGGAGATCAGAGAATTGAGGAGAGAGGGCGAGAGAGAGAGGGCGAGAGAGAGAGAAAGAGAGAGAGAGAGAGAGATAGAGAGAGAGGGGGAGAGAGAGGGGGGATGTGGTGGTGCTGCTGCTGCTGCTATATATCACTCCAGGTTGCTGCTGCTACCGTGGTGCTTGTTGATAAGTCATCTAGTCGAGCATCATCGCCCCGAGCCAAGCAAGGGTCGAATGGACTATAGGAAGGAGAGAGAGACACAGAGGAGAGGACAGAGAGAGAGAGCAGAGAGAGAGAGAGAGAGAGAGAGAGAGAGAGAGAGATGAAATAAAATAAAATGACAGGGGCAGGCAGACTATTGCGCAGTTGCTTGCCACACACGCACGCACACGCATACACACGCACGCACACACACACACACACACACACACACACACACACACACACACACACACACACACACACACACACACACACACACACACACACACACACACACACACACGCGCGTTATTTTCAAGGGCATCTAGTCAGTGGAGCACCATAGGCGCTCCGCTCCATAATCACATTTACACTACACTGTGCAATGAATCCTCGAAGCTCTGCAGAGGGAACGTCACGCAAGCCACAGTAAATGAATAAAAAATGCGTCGCGTTTATTGTGTTTCTACAAACGTAAAACTGTGTGAAAACATACGCGCCGCATAGAAATATAAAATAACATATAGCAACCTCCTGTATTTGAGCAGAACGGTTGTCATTGCCACCTTACCCGGCTTTAAGATTCCCCTTGGCGTTTTCAATGTCGCTGTCCACAGTGTCCAGTGCTGAAAGACGTCCAGATCAGTGACAACCAACCCCCCCCCCTGCGTAATAATTATAACATACAGCACCTGCTCGTCAAACGCTGCATCGGATTTGATTTGAATGAATGTCCTGTGCACTAATATTAATAACCGCTATGCTTCGTTATGCTCGGCTAGAACCTCAGCACGTTCTCATCCAGACCCCATCATAATTCGCCGTGGATTAATCATATTTCTTTTCCTTTTTTTCCTTTTACGTAGTCACGATAATTGCGAAGCTCGGCTGCGCCTCGAAGCTGCGCCTCCTTCGTCGCCAGATTGACGCGGCGGAGGACCAATGACAGCCGCGGAGCCGGGGGCGACTCAGACAGACGCGGCACGGTATTGGCTTAGCCCTGATCCATGGCTGTCATATCATGACAGTCATGGATGAACTTCAACCTGGTGTTTGCAGCTTCTCCATTTACAGCCCGTACATCTACATAAACGTTCAAAAAAAATATAAAGTGTAAACCCCATGGCCACGGATGTTAAAAGTATGTACGGGTCTTCAAAAGTACCCATATGTTTTGTATTGTTCAATAAAAAGCATTTTAATCCGATTGGTGGCCATTTTCTCCGTATTTTCACCGCTTCCAACTACGTGACCCTATCAGTTGGGAGGTGTATTGCACTCTGATACATTATAACTCTATGAGAAAATGGCTATCGATCGGATTAAAATGCCTTTTATTGAACAAAACGGAAGATACGGATACTTCTAAGAGCCCGTACATCATTTTAACATCCGTAACCAAGGGATTAAACACTTTATATTTTAAATCTGAACAATTATGTAGATGTACGGGCCATAAATAAAGAAAGTGAAAACACCAGTTTGAAGTTCATCCATGACGGTCGTGATGGACGACCGTCGTGCATCCATGCACGGTATTGGCTGAACGCACGCAGGTTAGGGCACAACAAGCCCGCCCCCTGTTTACATCATGGCTTTACATCCGTGCCATTCCGTGTCATTTATGTCGTGAGCCTGCGACACACTGCAACGATGATGCGCTCTTGTACATAATAATGATTTTACCCCGCAGTTAACGCACAAGACATATTGCTGTCATAAATGTTATGTTATATATAGGCCTAATTCCCGCATCAAAGTTGGGGGAAACGGTGCGCACGGTATTTATGTTTACATGCTTTTCTATTTCTGCATTACAAAATTAAAACATGATAACGAGCCATGCTGATGGGAGTTTTCATATAATATTACGAGACATTTCTGATGATGTTTGGTCACTGCCTGCTGTAGTGCTGTCATGCGAAAGGAAGGACACTGTCACGTCGTTCTATTTTAATCTCACACCAGCCGACATCTGTGGCACGTAGCAAAACATTACATCTCCTCCACTGGCTGTTGAACAATGGCTTATTAATTTTACATGTCGTTGACAGGTCTATGGGGAGGTATTTGATTTGCTCCACAGGCAGTGGCTCCTTAACAGGGTAAACTAAGCACTGTGCAGCCTGCCACGTCCACTATTAAATAACAGTTGTGGGTCAGAATAAAATCCATCCCTTTAGGCTATTTATCTTTTATCCTTCACATAACGGTCAGGCCGACTGGTTATCCACATATCACGATGCAGTACATCACAAATGTCGTTAGGTGGCAGTAACGATCTAGATTAGTAACAACTGGGTTCTGTTCAACGAATACAAGACAGGTGGGCACTATATAGGGACATCTCTGGGCACCATATTTTTGGGATGACTGGGCACCTGGATGAGTGGGCACTGGGATAAGTGGGCACTAGGACATCTGGGCACCAAAAAACATCTGGGCACTAGGGACATGTGGGCACTTGGGGGTGGAGATAACTGGACACCTGGATGAGTGGGCACCTGGAGAAGTGGACACCGAGATAACTGGGCACTAGGACGAGTGGGCACTAGGGACATGTGGGCACCTGGACGAGTGGGCACTTAGGGGTGGAGATAACTGGGCACCTTGACAAGTGGGCACCTGAATTAGGATTTGTGTCCACAAGTGTTTTTTAACTTGACATAGTATGCTGCTTTGTTGTTGGTAAGTGATATTTAACCCACTGTTCTGTAAACCCCCAAACTCAACACAACAATGAGGGTTTGAGTGCACGTGCGCAAGTGTGTGTGTGTGTGTGTGTGTGTGTGTGTGTGTGTGTGTGTGTGTGTGAGTGTGTGAGTGTGTGAGTGTGTGAGTGTGTGAGTGTGTGAGTGTGTGTGTGTGTGTGTGTGTGTGTGTGTGTGTGTGTGTGTGTGTGTGTGTGTGTGTGTGCTTGTATTATTATATTTGTGAGGGCCAATTTAATGTCCCCACAAGTATAGTAGAAATTTCAGAAATAGACATTCCAGGAGGACCATTTTCCTGGTCCTCACAATGACACTATTTTTAGAGTTAGAAGTACTCACATGCATGTTTTACTTATATTAAGTAAAAGTATCAATACTGCAATGTAGATACTCAAATGGCCAAAATATATAAGGCTTTGTAATAATAATCTAAATCTACAAAGTAACTAGTAACTAAACATTTCATATAATTGTAGTGGAGTAAAAGTACAATAGTTTCCTCTGAGATGTAGTGGGGTAGAAGTAAAAGTATTACATTTTTTAAATACTGAAGAAAGTAAAAAATACCTCAAAATTGTACTTAAGTACAGTACCTGAGTACATGTACTGTACTTATAGTTACTTTACACCCTGATATTCTGTGCATTCCAAAAACGATGTCAATGGACAGCTTGGCCAGCGGTTCTCAAACTTTTTCATGTCAAGGACCCCCAAATTGATATGTATTTGGCCGCGGACACCATCTAAAAAGGTTTCGTGCCATGGGGACCCCCAGAAGAGAAGATTTATGTACAAACAAACAAAAAACTAAATAAACTAAAGAAACTTTCAAGAATTGCAAATGTACAGATTTACAACGTCACAACAGAACAATACAATTGGCTCTGCTCCTTTTGACTGAGAAAAGCTGTTAAACTCGCCTGAATTTCACACACACACACACACACACACACACACACACACACACACACACACACACACACACACACACACACACACACACACACACACACACACACACACACACACACACACACACACACACACACACACACACACACACTCACACTCACACACACTGTATGTAGGCTATATTGTTGCATGACACTGAATCAACCTTGAATTGGGTTCTTACACTTACAAAGTCAGAGAACTATAAATACTATCTTTTACTTAAGTAAAACATTTGAGTACTTTTTTCACCACTGGTGACAAACAAACAGTTCACAGTGGTGGTTATGTCGACATAAGATGTGCTAAAACGGGCCACGGGAGGTACGTGTCAAATATCCTGTTTCCTGGGATATCTGGGGCAGTGACAGGGTTCATTTTCGGGTCAGTGTTTTAAAGCCCAGGGGAGTGGGCCTGTTTTTAGATAGGACCAGGCAGGGTCACTCCGGACCAGGCAGGGTCACTGCAGACCCTGGCTGAATGTCTACTACAGCTTTTCCTAAAACGATCATGGTATTTTGATTTATGACTCCCTCAAGTTTAAGCCACATGTGCCGTACGTGGTGAAAAAGATGAGGCTAAAACTGGGTGTTTATTTTTGAAATAAATAGTTCAAACTTTTAACCTGGTGTACCTATTTTGGGCATGTCATTATAGGCGGAAATTGCCAATACAAAAAAAGTGAAAAAATAGCCAATCTACAAGGCTCCCCTGTAATTTTTCAAAATTCCAGGTAGTCCGGCTTCACGTGACTGACAATGGAATGCGGATGTGCGTTCTCACTCCCGTAATAGGTTGATGTCATAGAGTTAAAAATAAGGTTGATGTGCGCCATCGGAAGCGAACCCCATGACACACGTCCCAGCGAGTCGCTAGCCGAGCGAGTGCCCCTGCCGAGAGGTGTGAAGTCCTCTCCTGCTAACTAAGCGTTCAAGTTGCATATCCGATAGGCTTGTCCTCGTAAATCATGTCCTCCTTGTCAACATGCAACACGACAGAAAAGCCTGTTGTGTTAAACCAAACGTATTGGTCAGATCAAATGTCACCCAACTCATCACTGTGGTATGCTAATTTCACCCAGAAAAACTGTCAACATCGGCGTGCTTCACATATTAAGGCTACGTATTTATCATACCTGGGCCTTGTCTGAAGTAGACAAGCTACTGGCCCTTCCCCCATGCTTTTTTATACACACACACAACCCCAAAACATTGTCCTCACATGCCCTACAACACAGACAGAAAGACGGGGAAGGTATAGGGCATGCCTCCTCAAGTTTGTGCTCTACTGAGTGCACCTTTCTAGTGTTCTTATACAGTAGGTTGGGCGGCTTGGGCCTAAGATGTGTGTATCCTCTGTGCACTGAGACATGGCTGTTCATGTGCACTGTTTGAATGCGAGCTGTTTTGAACATCTCCCATAAGGACACTCTTGATTAGATAAGACTTTATTGTCCCGGAGGGATATTCGGTTTCACAGCCCGTTCAATGTGGAATACATACAGTAGTACACAACACAATATACAGTGAAGACAGTACATAGAATCTCCACAATACACCCATATTTTCTAACACACAACAACATGTCAGCGATTGTTTTGGTTGGGCATGGTCAGAATATTGAAAAAGCATGGGGAACAGTACAACAGGATGGGTTGAATTATGCTTTTGTAGACTAACAACAAGAGGTGGGGGGGGGGGGGGGGGGGCGGGTCAACAGACAGACAGTCCGATGTGACGTTGTAGATTCAAACCCAGGTCTCCTGTAGGGGAAACAAAAAAATCGACCACTCAGCCGAAGGAGAATCCACTTTATCTGAGGGAGATAGTATTGGGATTATGGGCTTTAGGCACATATGCTACCTCAGCACCATTGACTTAATGGCCACACCACAGCACATGGTACAAGCACACAGTTCTTGCTACAGTCCTGTCTTTTTAGACACTTAGGCTATTTACCTAATACAATATTTAGCCATAATAATATATAATATTTTATCTATGTGACTGTTTGTGTACAGTATATGTAACAGCTGTGTGCATGCCGTCCATTACGTTGGCATGTGTGTGTGTGTGTGTGTGTGTGTGTGTGTGTGTGTGTGTGTGTGTGTGTGTGTGTTTATTTTGGAGGAGAGAGAAATGCGTATGTGCAGTCGGCTCAGGGAGGTGTTGGCCAGAGAGCATAAATAATAATGATAGAGTCGGCACACTGTTGTTGTGTTTAAATGTAAAAAATCTGATGTCTGCGATGAACACTGGCAGTTATAACAACAGTGTGTGCACTCTATTATTATTTTTATGCTTATATTCAGCTTGTCCTGAACCTGATCATCACAGTGGATGTGTGCATGCTCTACGTTCCTGATTTATGGCCCAGAGAGCAGCCGTGGGAAAGGTACTAAGGTAGACCTTTATTGATCCCGTAGGGGAAGTTCGGCTTCAACTTCACCCAGCTGATGGCTGCTCAGATGTTTGACTCTATCCAGGCAATACCCTACTTATTAGGTGAGAAAGCCAAATGTTCAAGGTTGGCAGCAAAATATGTAGCAGGCTATGTAGCAGCCTGCCACAAATGAAGGACAATGGTTGAACACTATAAGTCTACTACAGTTAATAGACTAATGTAATTTTGCTTATGTTTTTACTTGTCTTGTTTGTATTATTTGTTCTGATTCTGAATATGTATTATTATGTTGTATCATACTTTATGTCACGAATGCTTTGGCAATATAAGAATGCTTGTCATGCCAATAAAGCATATTTGAATTGAATTGAATTGATCATGGTGAGCGCATGGGGGAGAGCAGTTTAATAGTGATTATAAGTGTCTTGCAGACATTTTCACAATTAGACTGTGGCCGGTGACCTCCCTATTCCCAGGCGGCCTCTCTAACCACTCAGCTACTGCGGGAGAAGAGGTATCCACTACTAGGCCTATACATCCCATTCCCCATGCAACAATCCATCATCATCGTGAGTTTCCTGTCAACCATGCTCCACTGCAGCACCGTGTTTTGACAGAGAACTAAGATGTCTGCTGGGCTCATCACAGCTCACAAACTGTAAAATCCTCCCATTTGGTTCCATTCGCACACTCAGAATTAAATGAACACTGAGGATTTTCCTGTGCAGAAAAGGCTGTAAATCTGTCCTATACTTTAGGAACCAAGACAGAAGACCTTGTTGTTGTGATTACTGTAGAACATTACTATGTGACTTTTGGCATTCTATACAAAAAAAATATTTTGTGTGCAGCATAACAAAACAGATGCTGTTATTGTTATTGATACTAAAACAGGCTTTGAATGAAACTGGCTTTCCCATGTTAAATGGGAATGCACTTGACCACAACGCTGCCACTATAATTTCCTCCCTCAAATGAGATTTAAACCAAGGCACGGAGGAAAGATCTGCTGTGGTACTGTGCTGCTGTCATCTCAAGGTGAAATACCGATTGATTCAATTGCATTCTTTATTTTATGAATACCCTGATGACTCCATCCAAATGTTCCGTAGGCCCCAGGTCTACTAGGAGGGGAAAACAGCTCTGATTCCCTCGCTTCTCTCCCCATCTTTGTCTCTGGCTTGATGGCAAAGGCTCTAATTCTTGGCCAGAGTCAAGGCACCCTGTCGTTAAACTGTCATCAATGGGAAAAACAGTTGCCCCATTGCATAACATGCCCCTTAAAAGTGTTCACTTACATACTGGACACCTAAATCACACATACTAGACATAAACTCACCGTGCTGCTGGAATTATGGTGTGTGTCAGAAATAATGGTGTTAACAAAGGAATTTATTGAAACTTTTAACTGTACGGCATTACAATCACTGGAATTTCATAAATGTACACGTAAGAGACAAAAAAAACACCTTGGGCAACAACGCTTTGTGAGAGTATACTGGAATTACAATGAGCAGGAATGCCATAATTCTTACCCTGTGTATTTACATGACGTAATGACAGAAAAACGCAGAGACGCAGACATAGAATGATGAGCAGCTATAGGTTACAAGAGGGACATGGCTGCTTTTTATATAGACATAAGCCAGATTCAAGTAAGCTTTGAAATATCTATATAAATCAAGATTTAAACCTACAATGCGCTCTAATGATCTGTCACTGTGTCATCAAAAACAAACTCATCAAAATTCAATATTCTCATTGTGGCTTTCGAAGCAATTACAGCATTTTTGTCTTAGTTATGACAGTAACATGTCTGCAGTGAAAATAAGTACTGCTCAGCCCCCTGCCATGTGTGTGTGTGTGTGTGTGTGTGTGTGTGTGTGTGTGTGTGTGTGTGTGTGCGTGTGCGTGTGCGTGTGCGTGTGCGTGTGCGTGTGCCGTGTGTCGTGTGTTGTGCGCGTGTGTGCGTGCGCGTGTGTGTGTGTGGACACTCTGGTGCCATGCCAACGTGTCGGCTTCTCTAATGAGAGCCTGTGGCATGAAACACCTGCACGGGGGCTGTCAAATACCAAACAACAGAGTATTGTGAGACAGCGGTTGTGCGCATAGCGTGTGATCTGCCGTGATTACTAACTGTGGCAGACAGTGGGCCGTGTTTAACGATTAGCTACCCCAGCGAAAACATCCCATCCCCACCTCCTGGCTGCAGGCACCAATTAATGAGCACTCAAACAAACACCATCCGTCTCGCAATCCAGACACACTTTTACACGTTGTAAAAACTCATTATCCTTTTAATCTGTCACTTCTTCACTCCCATTCCCACTGTGTTGGAAAGTAGCTGAGTGCATGTACTCAAGTACTGTACTTTTCACTCCACTACAATTACTTGCAAACTTTAGTTTAGATCTTCCACCCCTGCCCATTCCTGGCAGAGTGAATCCTAAAGTAGCGAATTGTTGAGTTTTCACAGGTTTGTGTGGCAATACTTGCAGTCAGAACAGACTCTCACTTTGTCACCCTCCCTTTCTTTCTCAATCGCCAGGCCAACCCACACCGTACATGTACATACATGTAAAGTCTCAGCCTCAATGACATAAGTACTAAAGTAGTCTATCTATATGTTGACCCTATATAGAACAGTGGTTCTCAAACATTTGAAAATATGTTATGCCAGGGAAACCATAAGAGAAGATTTGTCAACATGTTGCCACAACTTAACACATTTAGCTGGGGACCCCACTTGCTGCTGCTGTAGAAGGACACCTCAGTGGGGCCTATATGTGAGGGAACCATGGCAGTACTGCTGTATGTTTCAAGGCCACTCCAGAGTTCATTATGCAACGTTTCACACCTATAATGCACGTCTGGCAGGGTTACATGTGCAAACCACAGGCCGTTCCTCAAATTAACAATGTTTTTCATAAACTAAATTCGCTGCCAGCTGCCACCATGTCACTAAGTGATACTGAGCATAGGCTAGGCTACTGATGTTGTTCACTTTGATAGCCCATCAATTGTTAATTCTTTCTTTCTTTCTTTCTTTTGTTCTTTCTTTCTTTCTGTCTGGCTGAAATCTGTGCAAAATTTCCATGAATTGCATTAGAATAATTAATTCCAAAATATCATAAATATCTAACATCACAAATGATTCTCCACTTTTAGTCACTGCTCTGCAACAGACCAATGGTGACTTTAATGGTAACCTTTTCTTTTATGTGCATTACTTTTGAGCCTGAAGTCACTTTTTGTAATAGCAGGTGGTTCATTTTTCCAGTTGTAGTGATCTCATTTTGGAATGAATCTCGCTTGAGTGAATGATGTGTAAACAGGAGAAGAGTCAAGCATTTTATTTTCCACAAGTGACTTTCACTGCCCTTGTGTCAGCATTCAGCAATCATGCTGTTTCTCTCATCATCTGTTTTGTTTTTCTTCTGCAATGTTAACTGCATCAAATTCCTCATTGTTATTCTTCAATTTTCCTCTTGTCATCATAGTATATAAAATATTCAACTATGACTTCTGTGTGTTTTATGGATGGATGGATGTGTTTAACACAAATCCATCTGTATCTGGAAAGTTTTTTTTTTATTCCTTCTGTATTTGGATTCAAACTGCAATTGGAATGGGCATAAACCTGAAGTTAGTAAAATATAGCCTAGATAGAGTACCAAAGTCTGTCATCAAAAACATACTCCCTTGGTCATAAATAAATGTTTCCAACTTTCCATAAATAAATCCCGTAGATTTTTTATCTGTAAGAATTGTGTTCCAAAAATAAAAACTGAGTCTGTGAGAGAAGGGTGAGGTGCTCATTGGCATGGTAACGACACCGCCGAAGACGGCTCACTGGCTTAATGGCACCAGCGCATCTCAATGGCGTTGGTAACAGTGGATGTCAGGGGGCGACTGGCTTGTGAGCCAGCCGATCATTAGTTCTTCTAAAAGAGTATCTGCTGAGTGCTGACAACCACAGGGATCACTGGCAGCCACCACTTCGCATCGCCAAGCGTGCCCGGCGGCATGCCACCTAAGGGATGTGCCAGGTTACCCCCCCCCCCCCACAACAGAGATGGACCTCCAGACCTGATCCAAGTCCAGATGGTGGCCTGACTCAACAGCTGGTCCGACGGCAAGATGGCTGTCCACCTCATGCTGGCATAAGAAGGCAGGCACTACAGACACTGTCAGACCTTCACCCAGAGGAACAAATAAGGTATCCCCCCCGATTACTCACAGTGGGCCAGCCTGTCATCAGGCCGATGGCAGGCGTCCGAGGAGGGAAGCTCCAGGTGCCCCTCTGCCTCTGCACTGAAGTGCTCCAGCTGGTCCATGGCTCACGTGTGCGTGTTTGACCCATCACAGAAGAAAAGATTCTCCACAAAGCTTCATAGCAAATGGACTGGACCAGGACCATGTACTGCTTTGGCCAAACTATCTGATATGGTCTATAAGGTATAAGGTGTAGCTGGTGGGAGAACTCCTTTGGGACAGAAACAAACTTTCTATCTTGGCAGTGTCCCGGGGTGTTACAATGTGACAGATACTGACTTCTTAGCATGCCTCGGGACGCTCACCAACACTTTTATTGTAGTGTTATTGTTCAGTACATGTTGTTTTAGTTAGGAAATGGGTTATGTGTTTATTTTTTGATTAATTGTCGCTGGACATCATTTTGCCATTGAGCCAGGGAGCACTCCCCTCCCCTTGTCTATTGCAAGGTGCCCTTAGTTGGAGCTATTTTTATAAGGCAAAAACCTGCAATAAAATAGTTTCCTGTATTAAGTTGCCATGACTCTTCTCCATTTCTTTGCTAGTTATTATAGTGGTCTGGAGAGTTGACCGTGAAAGAATGGTGTGTCTAAAGCATGTCCCCCCCCTACCCTTCACAGACAGAAGAGAAGCTGGGACAAAGTAAAAGTGGACGCCAGAGTCGTAAAAGAGAAATGCACCGCTTCAGAGGTGAAGGCACAGAGGGATACGGCTGATTTTCCACAGTGTGGAGGGAGATAGGCTAATCGTAAAAGTCGCTTTGTGGAACCAAAACATAAACATGCTGTCCTCATTGCTTCTGGGGAGGAAATGATCAAGAGGAAGCTACAGGAGACATTGGGATAAGAGTTACCAGTTAATGACAGATACAAATGGCCCTTACTTTGCAAAGGACCATTGTAATGGTTTTTGCTTGCAGTGGGCACATGTGGTGGGTCCCCGGTTCAATTCCCGGCCGGACCATTTGCTGTATGTTACTGTCTTACTCTGTGTTTTCCTGTCTCTCTACACTGACCTATCTGAAACAAAGCTTATACAAATGCCCCTCCATCAGTCCCTTTCACGTACCAAAACACGCACACACGCACGCACGCACACACACACAGAGCAAGGCAGGATTGACGTACAAAGCTGTATTGCCCAGTTGTTAAAGGAAACATGGATCTTTTAAGCTTTACTATTCCATCAGACCAGAGGTCGGTCTGGAGCCAGACTGGAACTGGAAGAAGAGATGGAACACATGTTGGCCACAAGGTCTCAGCATGTGAGGAGAACCCACGAGGACGATTATTAAAGTTGTTGACTTGCTGTGCTCTGCTGAATCAGATTGTAGTCTCCTTTGGACTACACGCATTAAAGTGCCCAGTCAAATTAAAATCCTTAAATCCCTGTTCTGTATATGGGTTGTCGCGTGGCAACAACTCACGTGAGGATTGTGGAAAGTATAGGTTTAAGAGGAAGAAAGGAAGATCGTACCACATCCCCATTCTCCGCCAGGCAGGCGGGGCAGCCTGCCCTCCTACGCCAGACATCCTGCCCAGCTGGCATGGCAGGTGGGGGAGAGAGTGTCACTGTGCCTTCAGGTGCACACAGGTGAGCCATGTCGCTCCCTGCTTTTTGAGCCAAATCCTGCAAAATCTTACACAAACACCTGATAGCCAGGTCACTAATGCCTATAGGGACTTGTGGTTAATCACATGCTGCTTTAATAGTGAAACTGGTATTTAGGGAGGAAGTAAAAAGGACAGCCACTCTCGTTTTTTTTTGCAGCTGACAGGCAGCGGACACATTAAGAGATGCTCTCCAGTCAAAACAAGCTGCAGACATTCCAACTGCCGAGACACAATAAACGAAAGGTATCCACAGGAAAAAACAAACATAAAACAGCGTGTTATTCCACTAATACTGTCTGATATTCACCCTTTGCCTGTCCGGTGCAGCTGCATCAACCCCCTCCTCAAAACATGGCATGGAAATGTACACACCCTCATCATCAGCCCCCTGGCTCTCCTTTTCCCAAACACAGACAGCCACGCTCCTTGTCCCCTCCCACTCACTGACAGTTAACTATATAAATATCCTGCTCTTCAGCAATACTGGAATTCTGACACTAACCTGGACTGACCACAGATACTCAACAGATAAGTGACTGAACAAAAACAAAACACAAAAAGGCAACAAAAGGATGTTTGTTAGTTTTCTTTGACTTTAGGATTCAAGAAAACTGTTATTTTCAAAGCCTTTTGAAGTTTGACAAGTGCAGACAGAACAGGGGAAAAGGAAACCGTTCTGTCAAGAAAACGTGCATTATCTTCATCATCATCATCTAGTCGCCGTTAATCTTCAGGATGTGGTTCCAAGTTTCTCTGCTGTGTTTGTGTTGCCTGACGTTGGGCGGCCGCAGCCAGACTCAGGACAGAGCCTCCTTGCTCCGTTCCAACGACCGCAGCGGAAGATGCCAGTACACCTTCACTGTCGCCAGCCCAGAGGAGTCCAGCTGCCCCGGGGCGAGCGGCGGACCGGAGATGCGGGGCGTCATGTCCCGCCTCACGCTGGTAGAGGCCACGGTCAGTCGGATGGTGGAAGACAGAGCCACTGGGGCGGCTGCGCCCAAGGATGAAGAGGGTCTCCAGGAGGCATACTCTCAAATCATGGGGGAGAAGAGTGAGCTCCAGAGGGATAAAGAGCAACTGAACAGGCAGGTCCAGGAGCTGCAGAAGAGGGTGGACCAGCTGAGCCACGAGGCTGAGATGCTCAAGCACAAACCCTGCCAACAAATCCCAGGCTCTGGGGGAGCACAGCCTGAACCCAACCAGACACCTGCCAGTGGTGAGAACACCAGTAACTAAAGGGGAGGTACACAGTAAAAGCCTCAGCGTTCATTTAACTCCAAAGAGTGTAGAAACGGAACCAAATGGACCTGGCTCTGTCCATAGGTGTCTGTTTGTAACACTCTGTTTTTTATTGTGTACACAGTACACACCAAACTAATTAATTCATTTTAGCATAGAAAAGCCAGTCCCAAAGCAATAATAGATAGATTTATCTATCTACTGCCAAAAATTAACTTCAACACAGAATATGTTTTATTCTTGATAAAGTACAGGGATTGATATTTAATTATATGTGCTATAATGGCACATGTCGTGGTACTTTTTGATGTATAGTGTTAGTGTATTTGATAAATGTTCAGTGACGTTGTGGGGGGCTATGTTAAGTCTCTGGGGAGGACGTGAGGTTAGGGTCAGTTAGCTCTCCTAGGTTGAGTAACGGGGATTGGAATTTACAATTTGGGTACTTCTGTTAAGGCTGTGCCACTCGTGGGCGTGCGTGGTCATTTACCGGAATGCCACAACGGGGTTCCACAGAAACCTGCTGTGCTGTCAGGCCAATCAGGCCCTTTAATGTGGTTAGTTTCCTACTGACTCACTGATTACATAGCGGCTATGTATCCATCCATAGGTCTACAGCACTTATGATTCACTAGTTTACACTTGCTGCTGCAGATCCAAGTAATTTCATACAGGAGTTCATAGTGTGTGTTGTGTACTCACTTCTCCTTTAGTGTTTCTCTGATTACTAAGTGCATATTTGTATGTTGTTGTTGTTTTTGTATCATCTAACTGTCAACCTCTCTCTGTGCGTACAAGACCCTGCCTATACCAACGGTGCCTTTCAGGAGATGAAGGCAGAGGTGACAGAAGTCCCAGCTTCCCGTCTCATTAATGAAGGAGATCATAACTTCACAGGTAACGTATGAGTTCAAAGTATAACATAATGCCGCTTGTTGGACACAAATTCCTTTTGTTATGGTCATCCCCAGTGAGACCCAAACCTTTACCCCTGGTAGTAGTAGCATGATCTAACCAACAGTATGATACTCAGAAGTCTCCACAGAGCTAAATGTTTACCAAGCAGTATCCTGACCTTCCTCTGTTCGTATCAAAAATACTTTTTGATACAATGAAAGATTGACAGCTGCAACTCCTGGACATTTCAGTCCCAACTCCCACCAACCCGGATCAGGCTGCTCCCACAGATGCCACCCTAAAGGTTGACTATTTAATAAAGGCCTCTGTTTCCCCCTGTATCCAGGCTGTGGAGAGCTGGCATCAGTGGGAGATCCCGTGGTACACAGGAAGGCTGACAGCATCACGGGGAAGTACGGAGTGTGGCTCCAGGACCCGGAGCCCCAGGGTAACCTCTACACCAACAGAACCGTGTGGCGCATCGACACGGTAGGCAAGGACGTCCGCCAGCTCTTCGCTTACGAGGACATGGAGCAGTTCTCCCGTGGCTTCCCCATGAAGGTGCTGGTCCTGCCCGAGCCCGTGGAGAGCACCGGGGCCACGCTTTACCGCGGCTCCCTCTACTACCAGCGCAGACGCAGCCGCACCCTGATCCGCTACGACCTGGCCTCCGAGGGCCTGGCGGCGCGCCTGGACCTGCCCCACGCCGGCTTCCAAGGCCAACACCCTTACTCCTGGGGCGGCTACACCGACATTGACCTGGCGGTGGACGAGCAGGGCCTCTGGGCCATCTACAGCACGGCCATGGCCAAGGGCGCCATCGTCATCTCCCACCTGGATCCCGAGAGCCTGCAGGTGAGGAAGACCTGGGAGACCAACATCCGCAAAAACACGGTGGGCAACGCCTTCATGGTGTGCGGCCGCCTGTACACGGTGGCCAGCTACACCTCTCCCAACACCACCGTCAACCACATGTTTGACACGGCCACCGGCGAGAGCCGGTTCCTCCATGTGCCCTTCAAGAACAAGTACCGCTACAACAGCATGGTGGACTACAACCACTCACGCAGGAAGCTGTATGCCTGGGACAACTTCCACATGATCACCTACGACGTGAGACTGGGCCGGGTCAGCAGCTAAATAGGAGGATATGAGAGAGAGAGAGAGAGAGAGAGAGAGAGAGAGAGAGAGAGAGGAGCGTTTACTGGACTATATTATGTCAAACCACGTTGTTCTGAGAGCAGGAGTGGATGAGACAGTCAAATCAATCTCTGCATTAAAATCATGGTGAAGCCTCTATATTTCTGTTATTGGCTCACTAGGGTACATAGATTTTTCCCCCTTTTTTATGTTTACTTTTGTCTGTAAATAGGATGTATTTTTAACAATAAATGTTCCCTTCTCCTAGAACAGATTTAGCTATGATAGAACCCTCTATGATCTCAGTAAATATTATCCTTTTGTAATTTAACATGGTGCAATATTTTCTGTTTCCAAATAAATATGTGAATACAATTGTTGTGTCTTTTTTGTTTTCCTTGTCTTTCTTTCTTTTATTTTGAATAGACTGTATCACAACTTCAAAGTATATGACAATTTATATTTCATGCTATGGCTCTGATAGTAGAAACATTTAGTAAAGAGGCAATACAGGATAAGCCTAGTGTCAAATGTAAAAGTATACTCAATACAGCTTTTCTGCTGTTATGAGGCGCCATCTATGGACCACTGGCTGCATCTACAGTCTATACAGTAGCTACTAGCTACAGTGGTTCAATTACAGTTTGTGAGAACTTAACAAAACCAAAATCATTACGATTATATGATTATAACATATATATAGTGTTATATATATAATGTTAAACCAGGGGAGTGGGGCAGACATTTGAGAGTGATCAACACTCATAAACACTATAAGAAGCTGTGGTGGAAAGTAACTAAAGTACATTTACTCAAGTAAAGGCTCTGTCCTGAGTCTGGCTGCGGCCGCCCAACGTCAGGCAACACAAGCACAGCAGAGAAACTTGGAACCACATCCTGGAGGTTAACGGCGACTAGATGATGATGATGAAGATAATGCACGTTTTCTTGATAGAAAGGTTTCCTTTTCCCCTGTTCTGTCTGCACTTGTCAAACTTCAAAAGGCTTTGAAAATAACAGTTTTCTTGAATCCTAAAGTCAAAGAAAACTAACAAACATCCTTTTGTTGCCTTTTTGTGTTTTGTTTTGTTCAGTCACTTATCTGTAGAGTATCTGTGGTCAGTCCAGGTTAGTGTCAGAATTCCAGTATTGCTGAAGTAGTAGTACAATTTTGAGGTACTTACTTGAGTAAGTAAATTCTTCAGTACTTTATACTTCTACTCCATAGCATCTTTGTGGCAGATATTATACTTTTTTACTCCACTACAACAACAGTTACTTTCTAGATTAAATTATTATTACAATACATATATTGACCGCTTAAGCCCTATTTTATACTTCGGCTATTCGAAGATATACAAGCACACAACGTGTTGCATCGCCATGCGTTGTGAGCTTGTTGGTCTGCTCTTTTCAAACAATTTGACTACTTTTAATTTGGTACTTTAAGTATATTTTGATGTCAATACTTTCATTCAAGTAACATTTTGAATGAAGGCATTTTACTTGTTGTGATTTCAAGTATTTTGATATTGTGGTATTGCTACTTTTACCTATAAGTAAAAGAAAATCAGAATCCTTGGTCCGCCACTGGTAAGAAGAGATGGGGATGAGTTATAATGAAAGTCAGGAGACTCGGCAGCAGCTGATGGAAACTTTGGTTAAGTGTTGGCTTGATTTGTCAGCCGCCCACTCACACACATTTATACACTTTGAGCTGTGCCAGCCAATTACAGCACCACAGCAACAACACTTCAAAATCAGCCTAGAGTTTCATCCCCCTTTAAAGGGGGCATGAAGCCCTAGACCAGTGGTTCTCAAAACCTTTTAATTGCAAAGACCCCAATAACCCTGAGGCCTGTACGGGTCCATTTGGAACTACCCTAGGACGATTTAGTCATTTGGTTTGACCTGTTATAGTACACTATGATGTAACCATAGACAACTACTGTCAGTGGCACATTGGCACACCTAAATATAACACATTCATTGTTAATTTTATTAGCTGCAACTTTATTTTGTACATCATGGTGTACTATAAGGTCAGCCTGACATGTTTTTTTAGCCTTCTATATTTTTAACCTGTACAGGAAAACAAAGTACAATCGGCCTAGAGTTGCATGCCCTGTAACCGCTTAAGCACTTCATTGTAAGACAAACTGTACAAGCTCACAATGCATCGCATAGCTCATAGATCTGCTATTTCTTTTTACATTTGAAAAGAAAAAGAGAGCGGAAAATACTTTTTTCTTTTTTTTACAGACAATATTTCCTTTTATAACAAAACTCCAAATGTATACTATATGTTTGATAAATAAATCACTTTTAATTGACAGAGTGAAATGGGCTCCAGATACTGTAGCTTTTGAAAGCACTACATTCAACAGTTCATGCAACATAAACAACGTGGTATAAAACTCATCATCATCTCATCAAGAGCACTATCCCAATTACACACACACACACACACACACACACACACACACGCTACAGCTTTCCCTTATGTCAGCGATTCCCAACCTGTGGGCCGTGTGGATATTGCAAGTGGGCACCCAAATAATTGGCAAAACACTAAGATTTGAATGATAATATAATATGAATATCAAAAACACATGTTTCATTGATCCAAGTCGGAACGCAATCGATTTGACTGATCATTAAAATAATAAAAAATGTTACGGGTGGGCCGCAAACGCTTTCGATATCTCCAAGTGGGCCCTGATCCGGAAAAGGTTAGGAAAAACAGCATTATGTTACTTTGATGTAATATTGTCATCCTCAGGGCTTCCTACTTCTCCCCACACGCCCCTGATCCAGAAAAGGTTAGGAAAAACAGCATTATGTTACTTTGATGTAATATTGTCATCCTCAGGGCTTCCTACTTCTCCCCACACTAGTATATAAACTCTCTCCCAGCAGCATGAGCAGGACGTCCTGCATGTGGTTCCACGTGACCCACAGCCGCTCCACCAGGCTGTACTGGCAGTAACCCATGGCCAGGCCAAAGCCCACGTCCGTCACATAGTGTCTGGCCAGCAGCAGTCGGGACAGGCTGACCAGGGCGGCCCATCCCAGCACCAGCACGCGCATGGAGGACGTGTCCACCAGCCGAGCCAGGAGGAACCGCGCACACATGACCGCCCGCGTGGCGTGGCCCGAGGGGAACGAGTAGCGCTCCACGAAGTAGGTGGACAGGAGGTCCGAGCGGTTCTGCGACGGCATCCGCCGCCGGACCAGGGTCTTCACTATCCTGACGAGCAACACGTCCAAGAGCAGAGCTGTGAGGGGACGGGAGAGCACACAAACAAATGATTGACACTTTGCATTGTACTTTGAAGAGCCACCTCACCTCACCCATTCCACTTTACTCATGCTCATTATAAGATGGCACCATTTCTGTCTATTCACTATGGTTCTCAGGTTAGGGCTGTGGACAGTTCAGAAACCCACTTATCAGTGACATCGTCGGTTGTAAGGCTTGGTAAACAACTTTTCATTTTTTTTTGTTTTTATGCAAGAACAATGGATTCTATTTCAGCATGGTAACTTTCCAGGAAGAGAAAGGCTTCTATTAGCTTGGAATCCCCATCGATGATGCCATTGGCTGTCCATAGGCCACCAATGAGATGCAGAGTCAATAGACAGAAATGGTTCCATCTTATAATAAGCATTAGCAAGGACCAGTTATACTTATACAAAGATAGGGTTAAAAATGGGTTAAGTGGTCCTTTAAATATCAGAGCAAATAATTGCATACTAAAAATAATTGCATCCCATTTAGAAATGTTTTCAGGACCTCTCAACAAATTGAAGTGCTCAGCCTCAGTGTTCATTTCACTCAGACAGCATTGTACAAATGGAACTGTGCATACGCTATATAAGTATATACATAATTCTATATATAGATTCTCTGAGTTAAATGAACATTGAGGATTGTGCTGTGTACAATAGGCCTATACTTTCCACAATAGAAAGCCATCATCCTAAACATTCCATTTCTGAAATAGCTCTTGCACATTACAATAGGAAAATCTAATAGGACCCATCTATGAGAGATCTCAGTCAACAAAAGTAATCCTTTGCGCAAAAACATCACGGGGGGTACATGCATTCTGAAAGTCCCCCAACCGAACTAATCACTCAGTGCCTCTTTGTGTCCTGTCAGTGTCCAGGGGTGACAGTGACACAGACGGGAGAAAAGTTTCCATGGCCGTGTCTGGGCTGTGCTCTGAGACCAGGCGCTGTGTGGCAGCTGCTGGGGACTAGGCTGACTGGAAACCGGGTGGAGGTTGAAGCATATTTTTAACTAGTTTTAACTACATTTGTGTGAATTCATCCTGCTTTAGCCTCTTCTCTTATGTTCAAATGTTTAGGACATGTAATGTAGGACATGTCATTTTCCTATCTCTTTTGTACATATATATTGTTTATGACATTATTGTGTTCATTTTTGTTATGCTATGTTGATGAATTTAACACATAGGATAGGACCACAATGGACCACAATGGACAAAAAAGTCCCCAGGACATTTTTGTGTTATCCTTTTAGCTTTTATAATGTCTTACTGTACCACGTGCTGTTTACATTTCTGACTAATAAAGTATTCAATCAATCAATCAATCAATCAAAAAAAAAGAATCATTATTATGTGGGCATGGCTAAGTAAAGGCCTTGATATCAGTTCAAAGGGTTTGCAACAATTGCGAAAGAATAGAAAGCCATCAACCTTGGGTCCTTGAGGAGGTTCTAGGGGGTCCCAAGCAAAATAACTTAACATAGAATCAAAATTAATTTACACTTTAACATTGGCTATGTAGTCGGCGTCTATGCGAACACAAGGCGGGTGATATTGGCCACTGCACATACTCCTATGGGCTGGGGCGACACCTGTCAGCAGGGAGTGTTGAGCGAGAGGAGTAGGACTAAAGGCCCTACGTCCTCCCGGTGGGGGCTCCTGCACTGGCAGGTGAGTCAGTAGGATACATACAACAGCAGTGACAACACAGAAATGTGTGTGGGGAGGAATTAATTGGCATAACGAGTAAATTGGGGAGAAGAGGGGGGTAAACAATTCTTGGCTACTCTAAATAAAAAATAAAAAAAACATTGGCTATTTGGCTAAAATAGCAGATCTACAAGCTCACAACAACAGCAACAGCTTATCTGCTGTTTTCAAAACATCTTGCAAAAATATGATATTCCTGTAAAATTCTTGGGGTCCCTGGCACAAAATATTTTCAGATGGGGTTCCGTGCGCCAAATACTGTCCACATTGATTTGGGGGTCCTTGACATGAAAGCACTTTATAACAGATCATCACACACTGAATCTCTCACCCAGGGCCAGGTTCAGCAGGACCTCCTGCTCCATGACAGTGTGGACACGCAGCAGACTGTAAAGGGTGCCACAGAGCCAGGGGACCACATGCCCAGACAGCTCCACCAGGCGGACCAGGGGCCGGATGCTGCCCCACGGAGACTCCTCACATGCACACACCCCGAGGCGCTTGGACAGCCACACGTCTATGGCCAGCAGGAACCTGAGAGCAGGCCTGTCACAATTATTACATGATCATCTAATGCAGGGGTCTTCAAACAGGGGGTCCGGGACCCCTAGGGGGTCCTCAGCGTTACTACAGGGGGTCCGCCAAATCTTTGTGTGATATGATTTCTTTTTTCGCATTAACCACTTGAACCCTATGCATTCCTATTCTAAGGAGAACTTTAGCCAAAAATAGCAGATCTACAAGCTCAGCGCGAGGCGTTGTGAGCTTGTAGATCGGCTATTTTTGGCAAAGAGGTATAGGTGTAGAGGGAAAAAACAGCAGACCAAGTAAAAAAAAAGGTTAATCTGAAACACAATTTTATACAGTATAGAGTAGGGGGTCCCTGCTTCTTCTCTCTCTCAGCTAAGGGGTCCTTGGGCTGAAAAGGTTGAAGACCCCTGATCTAATGCAATCTATTTGAGATAATCGCAATTATTTTTTGGGCTAATCGCCATAATCGTTCAAAAAGTAGTAGAAATAGCAGATCTACAAGCTCACACAAGGTATCAGCTATTTCCACTATTAATGTTTTTTTTTTTAAGTATAAAGTTATTTATTTGTATATTTAGGTTATTTATCATATCTGCCCATATCTGTCTATAGACTATAAAAGCTAAACAGAAATGACAAAAACACAATTAAATCGTTAATCGCTATTATTTGTTGGGGACAATTAATCGTCACATAAATGTCATAATAATCGTGAGAGCCCTACCTAAGAGTTATGATGAAGATGGACCGGTTCAACTTCAAGCTGAACGACACGTCCTCCGCTTGCGCTCCAGCGGTGAAGTAAGAACACGCGGAGCTCCGCCGACGCGCCGGGCAGTCAGAGCCTGACCGCTGCCGGACTGTGAGGTCAGGTCTACCGTTGTTGGCACTGGAGGAGACAGTGGGTCCACCACTGGTTCCACACATACCTGCACCACGACAACTATTCCTTCTGTCCCTCGGGGAAGTCATGTTCTCTTGAAAAGAGTTTAAAGTACCCCAATAATCGCTCTTCATTTTTTACTCCAAGCCAGTAATATTATTCCTTATGATAAACCAACATCTCCAACCTTCACACACGCACACCGCCTGGGCACAGTGGTTGAAATGGCCAATCTCATTTGGGACACTGCTAGGCTCTGGTCACATGATGGGGGCCAGTGAGCTAGATCAGAACACAGATGATGATGATGATGATGATGATGATGATGACGATGACGATGATGATTATAATGGTAATAATAATAAATGATGATGATGATGACGACGACGACGACGAGGATGATGATGCCTAAGCGGCAATGCTTGATAGAAACCAGGTAATAGGCCATAAAATAACCTTCAGACATTTTAATAGGCTCTATGCACAGCAGCCATATTGGACAGAAATTGGGTCCCTTCCTTGCTTCCTTCACAGTTGTTACCAATGACACTAATGAAGGCTCTGTTCCATTTAGTGTAGCACAGTGGTTCTCAAACGTTTTAATTTCAAGGACCCCCATAACTCTCAGAGTTACACCCTCTCAAGGAACCATGAGGGTCCCTGGACCACACTTTGAGACCCACTAGTATTTCTAGTGAGCCGACATGCACAATATCAGCATCCTGACTCTGTTTGACCAGAATGGAACAGAGCCTTCATAGTATCATTGGTAACACCTGTGAAGGAAGTAAGAAGAGGCCCAATTTTTTACTGCATTTCAGTGGCTCATGGAATCAAACACAATAGGTTATTTTTATATTCTGGACAACAAAGGGGTCTGTATTCAATTATTGGCAAATATTGCACTATAGCCTACACTGCAAGTATCTAGTTACACTAGTTCCTTGGAGAATTAATATAAAGCACAAATTATCTTATAAATAAACACTCTTCCTCAGTGCCCACTCTTCTTGCGAGCAATTCTGCCTGCATAATAGTAATACAGACTTTAGCCTTGAATCAAGAAAGACTATCATAGATGTATTTTATCGATTTTGACATTTGCATATCTACTGTATGATCGTCTTGGGCTTCACTCCCAATTGTCACTTGACATCCGCCCATAAAATCCGCATTTCTCTGAACATGTACAAATGCAAAATATAAGGTGCTTACCCGGCAGCCCCGGATGTTAACTCGGCATTTGAAATCTTTGTGTAATGTAGATATATATAGATATGTGTTTTAATCGTCTGTGCCTGAAAGCCATTTTTTCTTCTCCTTTACTTCCTGTTTACGTCAAGTGTAATTCCGGTTTTTACCGGATGCGTCCGTCACTACTGAATAAAGGGAACTTCGGACAGAATTCGACACTGACAGGATTAAAACACATATCTATTTAAAGATACGGGCTAATACATTGCACACGGGTTCCTAATGTCGAGTCAATATCCGGCCCTACAGGGTCAGCACTTTATTTATATGTTTTGTACATGTACGGAGAAGTACGGGCTTTCAGCGCGGATGTCCAGTGACAATTGGGGGGTAAAGCCCAAGACTATCATACTGTATGTAGAGTGTAGATACGAAAGTAGAAGTCAGACTAGATAATATACATCTATCATAGATGATCTATGATAGTCTTGATCCAAGGGTAATTCAGAATGCAGACTAGGCTACTATAGCATAGACTCAGCCTACACTTGCCATACAGTGTATACTATAGGCTAGGCTCAGGGACGCGGGAAGTGGGGTGCTGAGGGTGCTGCAGCACCCCCTGCCGTTGTGAGAAAAAAAAAAAAAAAGGCTGAACGCGTGCGTGTGTGTGTGTGAGAGAGATTTTCTCCGGTGTGCGCGGCTCCCCCAAAATAATTAAATCACATAACCCTAATCCAACCCTAACCCTAACCCTAAAACCGAAATAAAGTAACAAAAAAAGTAACTTTATCCGCGGGAGACCCGAAAAAAATCGCGCGCGCGCGAAGCGCGCGCGCAGGAGGAACCCGTGCACGCGCGCTGCGCGCGCGTGCATGTGTCCCGTTTACCAGCACCCCTTGCTCTAAAGTACTTCCCGCGTCCCTTGATTGATTGATTGATTGATGTACTTTATTTAGTAAGACATGAGAACAGTACATGACAGTACATAACAGTACATGGAAGTACAAATTCGCAATACAAGGTCTACTAAACTGGATAGCTCAGTTAAGCACGTAGCTTGTTTAAGATGAGATCCCCATGCACACAAATCATGTTGACATATAAGAGACAGACAGTCTCTGGCTCCCTGGCTAGGCTACTTTTACTTAAATCTGAGCATGCCACTCCTTCCACCACTTCCACTGAGGGTTTCGCTCGCCATGGCATAAATAACATTCTTTTTGACAAGCCACAAATTCGCACTATAGGGAGGAGTATAGAGTGGAAATAATTCAACCCACAGGTTCCGCTTGGTTTGCACCCCGTGACGTGACATGTATGTTAATGTGTCATCAGTTATCATCATAATCTGGTCGGCTGGTGTACAGTAGGTACACTGTGCTGCTGGCTGGCTGACTGACTGACTGACTGACTGACTGACGGGTCGTTGTACGTAACGATGCCCGGCGTGCTGCTTGGAGATGTCTTTCCTAATTTCGAGGCTGAAACCACCTTTGGAAAAGTGAAATTTCATGACTTTCTAGGCGACTCGTAAGTATAGCAGCACAAATCCATAAAAGTCTTCTCATCAAGACCTTATTTGACTGTTGTAAATTACGATAAAGTTGTGAATGTAGTTCCTGTTTAGTTGTTTCCTCTCTTCTGCTTTTTATAGCCTGCAGCAGCCTACTGACTGTCGTGTACTGTATGATGATGCTGCATGGATTTGAATGGCATGGCCTACAGAAGCCTGGTTATAACATATAATATAGTGTAACATATGTTTTTAGCCAACAGCCACAATATAGGCCTATAGATATACTACTCTTTTACAATTTAATTCCTGCATTCAAAATGTCACTAAGTAAAAGTAGATTACAAATATTAATGTAAAAATATAGCTAAGCACCAAAAGTACAGTAATATAGGCCTACTCATTATACAGGATGAACCAATTTAAGAATAATAGTTTATTGTATTATAATTACTGATGCATTAAGTGTAGCTAACATTGCAGCAGACAGTGGAGTAGAATTATGTTGGCAGGAAATTGAATTTCTCAAATAAAGCACAAAAATTGTATTTAAGTACAAAAAATGTAGTAAAAGTTACTTTCCTCTGTGGTTTTGGAATGAGAAACCTAGCTTACTCTAGCTTCATTGTGTAAAATCCATAGAATAGACTAGCACACGTGTACACACACACACGTACACATACGTACACACACGTACACACACCCACACACCACAGGCGCACTTAAATGTAATTTATTGCCTACTTATCTAGTTTGATGTTTGATGTGAGAAGCATCAGGAAGTTGAATGAAAAGCCACCACTATTGACACATTTAAGTGACCCACATGTGGCATCCATTCCTGTCAGCTTACGCTCATAACTGAATTCAGTCGTCATCATTTCATATACAAGTGGTTCTCAAAGTGGGGTCCGGGGACCCCCAGGGGTCCTTGAGAGAGTTCCAGAGGGTCCCCAGAATTTTTTTTTACGGTATGAAAAATCTGTTTAACCACTTAAAAAAAAAATAGCAGATCTACAAGCTCACAAAGTGTTGTGATGTGAGCGTGCTGTGAGCTGGTAGATCTGCTATGTTCTTGAAAACATTTGACAGTTGGAAAATGTTTTAAACAACAACACAAATCTTATATGGGGGTCCCTGGCTGGCACAAAATATTTTCAGATGGGGTTCCGCGGCCAAATTACATATTAATTTGGGGGTCCTCGATGTGAAAAAGTTTGCTTTTCGAAGTTATACAACTATATAAGATCATGATTGTGTCTGATGATGAGATGACAGATAACCTTGTTATCCGCCAGTGACTGCATTTACATGGACAATATTCAGAATTAATTCTACATACTGTTACTGGTTAATTCCACGGTTTCACCCCTCAAAAACAACAGGACAATAGAAAACTTTATGCGTTGACATTCCCTTTCATGTCGCTCCCTCACTTCTCGTTCTCTCCGTCTGTGTCATTCTCTAGGTGGGGGATCCTGTTCTCTCATCCCAGGGACTACACCCCTGTGTGCACCACAGAGCTGGGTCGAGCCTCCAGGCTTAGCGACGAGTTCCGTAAGCGGAAAGTAAAGATGATTGCCCTGTCTATTGACACCCTGGAAGCCCACCACGGCTGGAGCAAGGTTTTTCTTTTAAACATGTTTTAGGAAGATTTCTTTTTAGCAGAATTATTTTTTTCTTTTCTTTTTTTAAACAAGAGATTGTAGAGACAGTGTATCAAATCAAACTGGGTGTCAAACTGGAGGTCATCGCAATTATGTGTTGGACATAATGGCAACATGTCTGTCTGCTAACTACTGTAGGACATCCTGGCGTACAATGGTGTGAAGGACGGGAGCTGTTCCCTGCCCTTTCCCATCATAGCAGACAGTAAACGGGAGTTGGCAGTGGCCCTGGGCATGCTGGACCCAGATGAGAGGGACAAGGATGGTATGCCCCTCACAGCCCGCTGTGTGAGTGCACACACACACACACACACACACAAACACACACACACACACACACGCACACACACACACACGCACGCACATGAATGCACACACACATTCTCGCGCACGCACACACACACACACACACACACACACACACACACACACACACACACACACACGCTTGAGTCTAATTTATACGCCATGGTTGTTGCCAAAAATAGCTGATGTTCAAGCTAGTAAATACAGTTTTAGACTCATTTATATAAACACAAACACTCACACACTAAATCTGATTAGCTTATTTTATTGGCAGGCCTACACTCTTTTGTGTTGTAGCCAGAATTATGAATTATGCATTATGCAAATATCAACCGAGTGTCTGTGTGGTCATTTTGCCTTGTACCTCTTTCACCATATGTGTTTGATTGCAGGTGTTTATCATCGGCCCTGACAAGAGGCTGAAGCTGTCCCTGCTCTACCCTGCCACCACAGGACGCAACTTTGACGAGATCCTGCGGGTGGTGGACTCTCTGCAGCTCACTGCCCACAGACGAGTAGCCACCCCAGTCGACTGGCAGGTGAGGAGGCCAACCTCGCAATCAACAGTTATTTTTTATGTATTTATTGCCAGCTATATTTTCCACATGCAAGGAATGTCTTTGTGAATTATCTGAACCTTTCAATTCATTATTTGTTTTATTACTATTACATTCATTATTTAATTATTACAACTAGTCCATACCCAGGGATGTGCGCACTCAAAGTATTTGCAGACTTTGAGTTATGTACTGTATGGCGTGTGTTCCTATATGAGTAACGGGCATCATCATTTTGTGCATTTGCAACAACGTGGAATATTTTGTATGGGGCTCCCTCGCACAAAATATTTTCTGATGGGGGTCCGAGGGCAAATACATTTTGACAAGTTTGAGAACCACTGCCCTATCGGTCTTGTTGACCCTGCAGGCTGGAGACAATGTGATGGTGCCTCCCAACATGCCCGAGGAGGAAGCTGCAGCTCTGTTCCCGGCCGGCGTCTACCACAAAGACTTGCCCTCAGGGAGGAAGTACCTACGCTACACACCACAGCCCTGATAACAGCTCCTCCTCCTACCACCATCATTAAAACACATTTTTAAAAAGTTATCTTTAAGCAACTTACTACAGTAAGCCCCAATGTATAATTTGTCTTATGGTGAATAGCGGAGAAATAGGCAATCTACAAGTTCACATGTTGTGATAGCAGATCTTTCGTGCCGTGCTATGAACTTGTATATACATTTTTGAATAGCCAGAGTATAAAATGACACAGGTGCTTTTAATGGGTTAATGTCCTGGCTGAGCTCTCTCACTTTCCACTACGGGGCTAAGCTCAGCCAAACAGTACCTGTTATTAACTTCTCCATCACAAGCGTCATTCTTTTGTCAACTGAGGTGAATTATCAGTTGATATATTCTTTTCAAATAAGTCATCGAGGGATTTCAAAGTATTTTAAGTTCCTTAAAAAAAGTTTTTTTGGAGTGCATGTTGTGTGAGTGTGTGCTGTGCCACTAGCTGTTGTTCTCTTAATGTTCTGTATGTAAAGAGAGACACCTTCACTCCGAGAGTCTAGTCGACTGACATCAGATTTGAACAAATAATGGTCCTGCTCAGACTAACTGGACAGGAAGTTGGTACATTCTCTGTGGTAGACGGAGCTTTAGATCAGTGGTTCTCATGCTGGGGGTCGGGACCCCCAGGGCGGTCCCCAGAGGATTAGCTTAATGTGCAACATTGTTTCTATTTTCACAATATTTATCTGTGTAACAGAGTCAAACTAAATGTAATGCCTCAACTCCTACAATTCTAAGTGCTTGTCAGGGTGGGGGGTCCCCAGTTCAAATATGATTATTTTGGGGGATGACGCCCTGAAAAGTTTGGGAACCCTTGCCTTAGATGAGATGATTGATAAGTTTGATGCCACACAGATGGCTGAGTGACTTCTGGCACGACTGAACAATTGCTGACTGAGGTGATGTTTCACTTACTGTACTTACTGTACTGTACATCTGCACAATGAATAAATGATGGAATTTACCATCTCTGCACGATCCTTTGTCTCTCTCACACTTCATCTTAAATCTGATCATGGCAGACTCCCCGTTCTGTCTCCTATCCTGTCCATCTCTCGCCTGGGGCATCCCTATATTCTCCTGACTGACAGTACCGGTATATGGCATCTTTCCACCGTCCCTAAACTCTCTTGACCAGAGGCGTCATTTCATAAAATACTTGAGGGTGGCAAAAAAAAGTGACCACTTAAGCCCGATTTCAAAAATAGAAAAAAAAATCCGATCTACAAGATCACAACAACATCGTATTGAGGTTGTATATCTACTATTTTTGCCATTAAAAATAATAATAATAAAGTGGCCTGTTCCCGTTATCCCTTAAAGGGATAGTTCACCCCAAAATGACTTTTTTTCTATCTAACAAAGAGTCTCCGTTGTGTCTCCTACCGGTCCGCTGGTCATCAAATTATTGGCTTAGGAATTTGTTTTGGGTGAACTATCCCTTTAAGTCTCCTGACTGTGTCACAGTGAATTGGCCTGTTCCCATCATCCCTAAAATGTCCTGTGTCACAGTCAGTGGCCTCTTCCCAGTTCTGCCCAGGATCAAAGGCAGTATAATCTCTTTACCCAGTAAGAGGAACGCCAAATCCCACACAGCTGAGGTAACAGGCCAGCCTCACAACTGTGCTAATTAATAGACAGAGAAATATAGTATTTATTTATTTATTTATTTATTCAACATCTATTTAACTAGGCAGATTATGAAGAACAAAATATTATTTACAGTATTGGCTGGCATCCTTTCGAACAATAACAACACAGATCCTCTTAACTGTAAATCCACTGTTATGGGTATGACATTTAGCCAGTGACACAATGAAATGCATTATATACTGTACATAATGCAATTAATGTAAACTATGCCACGGTCCAGGAATCAAAATGAGATATGCTTCCACAATACAATATGAATGCCGTATTCTTCTAGCATTCAAGAATGCCTGGTTTTCTTTGTAATTGGCTGAAGAGTATCATTCTATAGAACTATTTAAATCAAATGACTTAGTTCAACAATTAAGCTACAGTAGACCTGAGTTTGATTTGGGTAGTAGTTTATACCAGAATTGGTGACCTACTACAGTGGTTTTTAACCTGTGGGTTGGGACCCCCAGGGGGGTCCCCACATGATTATGAGGGGGTCCCCAGGTGACAATTGAAGGACCTTTAAGACCTTTTTATTACAAAAAAAAGAATAAAGAAAGACAAAATAAAGACCATTACTCTATCAGAAGTAATCAACAAACTATACTATAAAAACTGGTTAAACATTGGCCAAATTTTCAAATAATATGAGGCATAAATTGTGAAAATAGTCGATTTACAAGCTTATAGATCTACTATTTTCACAATATGTATCTGTTGAACCAAGTCATACTAAATGTAAAGCCTCAACTCCTACATCCCAAGTTCTTGTCAGGGTGGGGGGTCTCCAGTTCAAATATGAAAAGGTTGAGAACCACTGACCTGCTATACAGTACTTCTGTGACTCCAGAGGTTCAGTTTTGCAATTTCAGCAAACACACTGTCAGGGGTGTGGATGCTTCACGTTAAAAACTCATTGTAAAATACAGTATATCGTGGGTAGATTGGATATTTTATGGTCATTGATTCCGTTTTAATGCTGAACAAACATTTTTACCCCTTTGGAACCTGTCTTAACTCACAAATATGCTGAGTAAGATTTTTTTTACCTATAAGGGTAGGCTACATGTTGATAAAAAAATGCCCAAAAATGTTTTAGCCCCTTCGGAACCTTAACTCAAAAACCTGCTGAGTGAGGGAAAAGTTTTACTGCAGGGTACATATTGAATAATGTACGTAATGGTTCCGGCCTTCACCTTCTGTCCTGGTTTCTAGCTTCAAGCCCGATTCATACTTTATTGCACAACGGTTGCCACGCCTCGAAAACAGCCAACCAATCAAATATCTTTGACACGCGACGGAGCTTAAATTAGGCTTCGGCGAGTGGACTCCTTGACCGTTTCTCAATACCCAAACTTTTGAAGTTCTGATTTGCTTCCTTAAGTTGGTAGTTCTCTGTACAGAGACATACAGTAGACCTGACAAAAGGTGTCCACTGGCAGCTGGCTTTCATGAGTCATTCATGAGGGCCCTGTACTCCCTCTGGTGGTCACACAGCGTCAGGAACACCTGGTACTTCTTGTCATAGAAGCTGAGGGCAGGGAGCACATGACGACTGTTATAGCTGTCAACCTAAACTACTGCAAATATAGAAAGATAAAAAATCTATATTAATAATATTTAAAAAAAGCAATTTCCCTCTCGCTAGTGAACTTTCTTTAAATGTACAATATGTTACTTCTGATTACAATACTTCTGATGATCTGAGCATTCACATCATCATTGTAGAGAGGAGAGAATGCAAAATTAACAGAGTAGGATATGTTTAATTGTTATTCATGAGAAATACATTTCACTGGCATTCCATGTCCTATGTTTGTAAAGTATTACAAAACTATTTTAGAAAAATGAGCCTACTGCCTGTGTGTGTGTGTGTGTGTGTGTGTGTGTGTGTGTGTGTGTGTGTGTGTGTGTGTGTCTGTTCACTCTAAATTACAATTTGAATATCCAACAGCCGGCAGTGTGAACAATAAATAAATGGTCTTTAACGTACACTAGTAGTATTAGCCCATACTTTGGTTGTAACAAACCATTCATTACTTAAAAACAAATAAATAAAAAAAATACACAATATACAATTTATTTTGAAATATGAAAATCGATACTGTTATGGCACAAAAAAGAATCACAATGCTATCTCACCTCTGCAGTTCATGGTCAGGTTGGATAACTTTACCCACTTTAGCCATTTTCTCCATTGCCTCCTATTGTACACAGCAAAAAACACACGCACGCGCGCGCGCGCACACACACACACACACACACACACACACACACACACACACACACACACACACACACACACACACACACACACACACACACACACACACACACACACACACACACACACACACACACACGATGAATCCTATCATGCACATTCAGCTTCAGAACAGGAGTGGTTATTAGTATGTGTTGTGTTGGAGTGGGAGTATATAATATGACTTAGTGCAGTGCAGTGGCTCTCTGCTGTCTAAACCCCATCATGCACTGAAAACAGAAGATCTACAAGCTGCTGCTTGTCGTGCCCAGAACTAGCAAGAAAAGCAGGGGTGCCCATGCCTGTGCGGCCGCTGCCCCCAGGCTCTGGAACATTATATATGCCCAGTCCATCGAGGTTTTTATGTCTTTACTTAAGACTCGCTTATCTTCCCTGGCTTTTACTCACACCTGAGCCTCTCTTATTCATTTAATTTGTGTGGGTATATATGTTTTGTGCATATATGTGGACACACGTGTACATGTACATGCTGCTTATGCTTTTTTTGTTTGTTTTCATCCTCTCGGTTGTTTTAAATGTGCTTTATAAATGGCTTTCCCCAGCGATCTCAACCCCCTTCCCTTCTCTTCATTCCACAGTTTTTTTTATTTTACTCCATTGCCCCCCCCCCCCCCCCCCCCAATAAAGTTGTTTTCTTTGTTGTTTTCTCATGCCCCGCATGTAAAGCGTTGGGTACCTAGAAAAGTGAATGATATTATTATTATTAAATTAAGTGTGTTTTGATTTGAGCTTGTACATCTGCTGTTTTTGCTGTGTGACAGTGACACGCAACTAAGTATAAATTAGGCTTAAATGTGTGAAGAACCAATCAGTTCACTGTGTGCAGAAGCTCCAGAGATCCGACAGCAGCAACTGTGCGGACAGCTATGTCTGGAAAGGGGCAGACAGGTGCACCCTAGTCCAAACAATAACGTGCATTCTTATTTTTAGCATGTCTGGCTTAAGGGCTCGCCTCTCCCCTTTGCACTGTAGACGGTGCCAGCCAGATGCCAGCGAGGGATTACGTCTGTTGAGTGACCTAATGACAGATTTCATGAAAAGCAAGTCCTCACTAAAGCCCAAACTCCCATCGGCCAATAAAGAGTCGTACTGAACTGGGCACCACCAAGTAATCGCTCTTATTTCGGGGGTTGTGCTCGTCGCTTTTCATCATATAACTAATGACATAGTCGTCATCACATTTTAATCTTACACACACTTTATTGAAATATTTAACGAGAACACTTCTATTTCCAGTTCTACCTCAGCAGGGGGTAGCATAGAGTCAGGGATCACTAGAGCAGCTTCGCATTGATTGCGGTGTCTCTGTGTCTGTGTGTGTCTGAGTGTGTGTGTGTGTGTGTGTGTGTGTGTGTGTGTGTGTGTGTGTGTGTGTGTGTGTGTGTGAGACTCCACCTGTACGGTGCTGTAGTCCTTGGATGCACAGGCCCCCAGGATTGCTGCTCCTACCAACACAGCCTCCGTCTGGGCAGGCAGAACGTGAGGCAGCCCTGGACGGGCAAAAACATTAACCCAGAATCAAATCACTTTTATCTTTACTGCTTGGGCCCGGAGATGTGAGGAGGGAAATGCCATCTGTGGACACGGATATTATCTCCCTCTTCCTATATCATATTATTTAACAAACGGGCACTTTGCCAAAAGAAATGGACGATTACTGATAAAAACGGAGTTACTGATTGTCAGACTCTGAGTGTGTCATGCAGGGACACTTAAGCTATGTGTTATACAACATTCTGAGTTGATGCAATTTGAAGCACACGTCTGAACTAAATGTTACAGGGTCTGGTGGCGTGAGCCGCAAGTAGGCAAACACAGGTTTTTCTTTTCCTTCTTTTTATTTTATTTTACAATTTGTTTGGAAATGTGTTAGCCTTTATTGACAGTGACAGTGGAGAGAGACAGGAAATGCAGAGGAAGTAGGGGATGCAGCAAGTGGTCCGGCTGGCCAGGAATTGAACCAGGGACCCCCAAACAGAGCGTTGTACCCATGTGGTAGGCGGCATGCAGCCTCCACATTCAGCTATCGGATCGCCCCCATATTACACAAGTTTAAATGTTGAAGATTACAGTTTTAGGACCACAAAATAATTTGTAAAACCACTAAATGCTGTGAGAGGTTTGAGACAACTCTTTTCACATTTCAATTTGTAACATCATTTGAAAGCTTATACATCTGCACTTTCATAATGTGTAAGTCCAGTCAACTATGCTCTGCAGGTATTTGTTTCCTTGGCAACCCGTTGGGACATAATCGTTTGTGCAGCATACGGGTAAAACACACATTTTGGTTAGGTTGAAATTGGTGATTTTAAAACCGATTCAAAACTTCTACTGAAGTCGCCACATTTCATACCTGTGGCGTTGGCGTGGATCTGTACAAACAGGGTGTTTTTGCTCAAGCCTCCGCACAGGAAGAGTGTGTTGATGTCATGTCCTGCTCCTTTCATGGCCTCCAGAATGTGCCGTGTACCGAGCTGAAACCAGAGAAGAAGAGACATGAAAGAGAGGGTTACAACATGAAATCCAACACAGCCTGTCATTATGGCCAGTGTGATGTAAGAAGCACGGGGACAGGTAATGGCACAGGAGGCGTAAAGTGCAATGTAATAAGCATGTAAGTTGAAACGCGGAGCACGTCAAACTCACAGCCAGTGCTTGGACGGTGGCCAAATACAGCAGCGCCAGGTCATCCAAGGTTTGGGACAGCGTTAGGCCGACAACCTGCAAAAAACAAACATTACTTCACATTGTCCTCCATGTTTGACATTCACATTAAGGACAGTGGTGGCCCATTTCAAGGAACTTTTAATATTAGTATTTAGTATTTCCATTTTTTGCTACTTTTCACTCCTAAAATGATTTGACAGTTTTAGTTATTAGTTGCTTTGCAGATTTAGATGAATACAAAACATAAATTTACTGATAAATTATATATTATTATAGGTTAAGCTATCCACAGCAAATAAAATATACAATAATATTTATTTAAGAGTCATCAGGGACAGAATCAGGTCAGTAGGCACCGGGAAGGTGTACAGTTTTTTTTTACCAGTGTCAAGGTCAGAGTGAAGCAGATATTATACCATCATGTTTGCTGTTTTTACCTGTAAGAAGCTGAATGGAAATAAATGACAGCACAAACTTATAATACCTGCTCGGACAAATTTTCATCCCTGACATGCGTAAGATTCGCTACCTGGTGCCTCTGTGGCCTTTTGAGTTTTTATTGTTGTTTTGAGGACAAATAGCCACTACAGCGTGTATCTGTAAAAATGTGTGCATTAAAGAGTATACGGCACTATTTCTACACAGCAAAATATGTAGGATCTTTCTGTGTACCTACCTCCTTTCTTATTGTAAACCATGGTATTGTTAGACAAGCATGATTGGCCTATTTCTCTTTATTTTCTGACTGGAATGACATTCCTGTCCTTTAGTGTAATGAACAATCAGGCCGGAAGCATTTAGGTATGTTCCGGACGGACGGCTATGAGTCATGCTAGACAACAACGGTGTCTCCGGTCCTCACCATGCCCTTCATGGTAGGGTCGGCCAGAGGGGACCTGTTTCCATGGAAGTCTGGCCAGAGGTGCAGGTTGGAGCCCAGCAGGTCCACGGCACAAAGGTCGTCCGTCGTCAAGGAGGTCAGCTGGTTGTTCAGGTAGCTGAAGATGTTCTCACCGCTGATGGGAAAAATGTGTATAAATAAATGGGTCATTGGATGTATATACGGGTCCACTTGGTTCCATCTGTAGTTCTGTACACTCTCAGAGTTAAATTAACACTGAGGATTTTACTGTGTAGTTGCTGCAGATCACGGTTTATTCCAAAGAGTAAAGAACAAATTTGTGACTCAATGCACCGTCATAAGATTTAGATATTATTATCCTAAGGCAGTGGTTCTCAACCTGGGGGTCGGGACCCCCAGAGGGGTCCCCACATGCTATTCAGAGAATAGCAGACCTACAAGCTCACAATGCAGAGCTTGTAGGTCTGCTATTCTCGGCGCGCGAACCAACTATGTAATCAGGCTTCAGGAGACAAGCGTCTGATGATCTGGGAGGTCTGACTGGTTTACAGGCAGTCAGAAGGTCAGTTGAACACATGACTCATGACCTAAGTACTAAAATGCTTCTTAGAAGTCCAGCCCCTATCTACGGTACTATATCCTGACCTTTGTTTTGCCTGTTCCTGGAGCTGGCTGTAGGCTGCATGGCCCTTCACCATGTGTTCAATCTGACAAGAGGATTGACACAGTCGCATTAGTAAAAAGGACATCATCAGTGAAAAGTAATCAGGCATGCTACCTCCATTATCATCTTATATCTAGCCCAAGGTCGGTTAAGGTACGTGGTCCAAAATAAATGAAAAAAAAAAAAAAGTAAAATACCAATACTAGTGCATGCACTGAATGAATGTTTTCGAGTAGACAGACAAACAGGATCTCACACAAATCAATACGCCCCCCTCAGCATGACAAGCAGCTCACAACAACCTAACAATATACTATTAAAATATAAGACATGTACAGTACACATCTTTTGCGTTGCCATTTTACTGTCATGTAATAATGTTGTGAAGTAATGATGTTGTGAAGTATTAGTGATGTGTAATACTTCATCGTACAATAGTGTCACACACCGAAAATAGCCGATTTACTCACAAATAGCCGATTTATAGGTCTCACAACGTGTCGCATCATGTTTCAGTGTGAGCTTGTACATCGGCTATTTTCAGAGATCAAGGAAAAGGAAAACAGTCACCCATTTTTAACTATCCACAGCCCTGTACAACGTTACCATAAAACCATAAGAGTGGGACCATATGATTTAGAAAGCCCACCCACACAGCTTAACAGCGGCCAGAGGCCAGTCAACTGACCAGTCTGCCTGTAGCACTCTGTCCTCCCTCGTTGAGCCACAGATCAGGAACCATGGCGGACAGGTATGGCCCCCAAACGCCTGTGACAAACAGAGGTTCCTTGCTGATCTGAAACATTCACAAACAATGTGCACTTACAGTCCTTATGCAATGCAAGCTCTGAATGGTAAAGCCATCATGCACACAGAAAAGCATCATTAAACTGCTAAAACTAACAAGGAACTTTTCAAAACAACCTTTTCCTGACTATTATCTAATATCTCTGACAATATCCTAAGCATAATACATTATTGGGGAATTAATATCATTCAGAGACACACATGCATCTCTATGAATGGGGGAGTGATTTAACTTACTTGTATTAATAGATTGGTTATCCATCTACAGTACAGTACATCCTATTCAGTCTAAAGTATGTCAAATGTGGTCAAAGTTGCCAAGTCCCATTGAAAGGCGCTTCATTCATAAAAGTGTGCTGAGCATACAGTATGATCTGTTATTGAGAACCGTTTGGCGGGTTTGGATTAGTCATACTATTTGGGCATAGAGAAGTATTGTGTGTAATTAAACAACACACAGCACACTTTGTGTGTGTCCACTTAAACGCACTCACGCACGCATGCAGACGCACACAAAAAACATATTTCTCTCACAGAATTGAATACTGTAGCTTCTAGCCATACCTAGTTATTAGCACTGCATCATGTTGCCTATAGAAATAAACGTTTTAATATTAGTACAGTAGAGTAGTGGTGTTTTAGCACTAGTGGTTATATTATGGTACAATATGAGTGGTTGTGTATGCACATTAGGGCTGGGCGATATGACTTTATGAAAAGGCTATTTTCACTATTTTTGTACGCCGCTGCTTCTCGATTATTTGGTTATGAGTCGGCTATTGGTTCTACAGTAAGTATAGGTTTTGATATATTTTCACTTAATTGCCCATGACAATATTATAAGGCAAATGTAGTTGAGAACAGATTTCTTGATAAGTCACTTGGGGACGACCTCCCCAAATCACTCACTGCCATGTGACAGGATGACGTTCCACAGATCACCGCCATGCGCGACGTGATTGGCTGATCCTCACATGGCAGGTGGAGGTCTTTCACATCTGCACCTATCACACCTAGAATAAACCAAATGAATGACAAGCACACATTCATGGTGAATTACATTTATCTCAAGGTCACAGTCTACAAAGCACAAAGCTCAGCTATTTTTTTGGTGTTAAATAAAACATTCTTCCATCATATTCTTCTTGTTTGCGGATGTGTGATTAGTCTTAAGTTGTTTATGACCTACTGCAAAGTAGTTTACCAAACAGTGGTTGGCACCCCATGAAGGGAGGGGCATTCATTTGGCCCCTCTGTAGTCTGTACCCTTTGAAGTAGGTCTCTAATAGGGCTGCAACTAGCGATTATCTTAGCAATTAGTCTATCAAATACTTTTTCGGTTAATTGAATAATTAGATTTTTTTAAATGTATTAAATTTCTTATATATGAACTAATTGATGCCAAACAATTCTAATACATTTTGTATAATCGACTAAATAGATTAGGCTGGTTAACCACTTAACCGTTGGACACAATGGTGTCACACAAAAAATGCCAAAATAGCCGATCAAAAGCTTATTTTTTTACATTTCAGAAAATGTTTGAAAACGTATTATTTTGTTGAAATACATTAATGTTTATAATTGATTCAATGAAATAATTCGATTCACTGTTGTACCCATAGTCTGCAACCTTCACACAACGTTCAGCGGTGAAACTGAAATGCCAGTAAATTGTTTGCTAAGCTAGTTTGAGTTGCCAGTCAGTGGTGTGGTGTAGTGCTGGGGAGCAGGAAGGAGCTGCAGGGGGGTACATCAGCGTGACGTGTACTACAGCTAAAAAGTGCAGACTGTGTCCACCTCTGACTGCTACAACAATGTGTGGTCGGCAGAGGTCACGGCACGGGAGGTCAGAGGGCGAGAGTTCACGAGCAGTTTAACTCCCCAAACAAAACCAGATGGGTTGTGTGTGCCAGAGGGAAGCACAGACTGCTGTTGTGCATTTTTACAAAGAACCACCAGATAGAAAGAAAGAAAGAAAGAAAGAAAGGGAAAACAAACTGCAGTGGTAATAATCAGGATACCTCTGAGCATCAGTCATGGATTGATTTTTATGTCATTTTCAATGAAAATTCACATTTTCAGAAATTGGTCTCTCAGACTTTCTGACTTGCTACAACTTCCTTATAGTCAGTAGAAAGTATTACTTTTGTCCTGCTGTTACTATATATATATATATATATATATATATATATATATATATATCTACAGTACTACAGTTCTTGCTCTGTTAACTGTATCTTGAACTGTGCTACGGGATCAATAAATAGTCCACTATTCCGGGACAAAGATTCGGTGAAAATAGCCGATCTACAAGCTCACAACACGTCGCTCTGTAGATTTTCTGCAAATATAGTTATTGTCGAGCAGAAACAGCAGGGGGCCTAGTATAGAGCCCCGGGGAAATGGAATCCAGTCAGGTAAGTATAGGGTTTAAGTGGTTAAGTAGTCTAAAAACGTGCATAAACTGCAAGCATAAGCTAATGTCAAGGGTCTTAGTCTAAGCTTCATCTGTTTGTGAAACATGTTACCTAGACCTCCGGCATGAGCGTCGATAAGGGAGGCGCCCACTGCCGTGCCTGGGTTCAACCCCAAATGATCCGCAGCCTCCTGGGTGAGACCCTGACCGACCGGGGTCCCTGGAGAACATGTCACACTACCTGCATGTGCAGAAACATAGCAACTTACAAAACCTGTAATCTATATGTAATGACAAAATATGATCAATTATGACAAATGTGACTCTTGTTCTTGTGTCTTTGATCTTTCATTATCTGCTGTGTTCTTATAATGTAATATGCAACTACCATGGTGACTACATTTTATCCCTCGTGGGATCAATAAAGGTCTATGTATTTCTATTTGTATGAATAGAATCCATAGATTAATCATTCTGATTTGAATAAAGTTGGAAGGCAACAATGATTACTTAAAAGCCATTAACAAATGAGATTAAGCACTCATTACATGTACTAAACAATGATTATTATGTATCATCTTAATACAGAGCAGAAAAGACAAAACTAAAGCAAAACGATTAAATAAGATATTTCTGTTGGTAATCTCGTCTCTTTTCTCGTTGACCTATTTTGGAATGGTTGTTTTCCAAGAGATCCTCCAATCCGATGGCGGTCCAAAAGCTGTCGTCCCAACCTTGTGGAGGACAGTATGTCCATTTACACACCAGAGTACATAAGGACCTGTGGAACCATGAAGAATTTGCACTGTAACCTGTAATACCTCAGCGCTGCCCAGTCATCATTATCATATTCAGATAATAACAACTTAATTATGACACATGACATATTTTTTTCTGTGTTATTTCCGAGTAACGGTGAACCTTTTTTTTTCTACAGAAATCAGACACTCCTGTTATGTGTCAGACACATTACATGTATATTACATAACTCTTAACCACATGAACTCCCTTATTCCCTATTCTGGGTGTGTCATAATAGGTGAAAATTTAGGCAAACTTGCAGCGTAATTAGCAGATCTCCGAGTTCACGACGCGTCCCAACATGACGCTATTTTTCACAAAGAGATTTGGTGTCGGTGTAAAAGGAGAGTATAGGCCCCTGGGGGACCCTGGTCAACAAAGTATACAGGGTTTAAATCAATAAGACCTGAGGACCCGATTCTAAAAATGTCTCCTAAATCCTAACAGTTACAGTTTTCTGATAAATGTATGTTGCTATATCAGTGGTTCTCAAACTTTTTCATGTCCAAGAACCCCAAGAATTATGTATGTATTTGGCTGCAGACGCCCATCTCAAAATATTTAGTTCCAGGGAGGGACCCCCAGAAGCAAAGATTTGAGTTAAAAAATTGATATATTCAAAGATTGCAGATCTACAAGCTCTTAGCGTGGCACAAAGTACTATGAGCTTCTACTGTATATCTGCTATTTTTGAATAGCCAACCAATGTGCTATATATATATAAATAGCTAAATTGACACAAATGCTTTCCCGGTTTTAATGGTGGTTAAAGGTCAACTTTGCTGATTTTGATCCTGAATCCTATCATTCTATTGAGAGGATGACATGTGAAAAGGGACGTAAAAATCCAATTGTGCTTATGCAAGATGTTATAAATAAATAAATAAATGATATACAGACTCCACCTTACCCCGTAGCACTTGACCTAGTTATGACGACCATGCTGACTTACCGTGGTCATTTTGTTCTCATGTTTTTGTTAGTTGCTTGTTTTTCTTGAGAACAATGTTAAACTTTAGATAGCAGGTTATTTAGACAAGACACTGGGTTCATTGCTTACCTGGTATCCTATACTGTAGTTTCAATGTACAAATTATTATCTTGATAGTATATTGTCTAAACAGATGCTAGGTTTTTGGTTTACTCGTGATCCTAGTTTACTTAGGCACTACACTGTCTCTCTGCATTTTATGTATGTGTTTACCTTGCTTATTGTAAGTCGCTCTGGTTAAGAGCGTCTGCTAAATGCCTACATTGTAAATTGTATATATACCGTATATATGTGTGTATATATACACTGTACAACACAGAAGTGTACACCCAATGACGTGGCATCGACAAAAATGTCCCTTTACATTGTCCCTCTGTGTTCTGTGTCACAAGCTGTCGTAACACAAAACGAATGATTTTCACATGTTCTCCTCCCCACAGAGCCACTCCATACAGGATCAAAGTCAAAGTGCCAGGAGCTATGCAAGAGTTACGAAGCTTTCATTTAATTCATCATCATCATCTAAAACACTGGTTTTCAACCAGTGGTCCGGGGACCACCAGTGGTCCTTGAGGGAGTACCAGGGGGTCCCCAGCAAAATGAGTTAATAGCGTCACAATAATTTTTAACCACTTAGCTTTGGCTATTCAAAAATAGCAGATATACAAGCTCATAGCGTGGCACCGAGTGCCACGCTATGAGCTTGTATATCTGCTATTTTTGAAAAACCTTGAAAAAGTGTGCATATCTTTGAATATCTATATTTTTTTAAAGCGAAAATTAACTGATATCTTTGCTTCTGGCGGTCCCTGGCACAAAACATTTTCAAATGGGGGTCCGCGGTCAAATGTATATCAATTTAGGGGTCCTTGGCATGAAAAAGGTTGAAAACCACTGATCTAAAACACTGGTTCTTCACTTGGGGCCCCTTGACCCCCAGGAGTCCATTGGTTCCATTTGTACACTCTCAAAGTTAATTTAACAGAGGGGATTTTACAGTGAAGACTGGACACCCAGAGATTAAAATATATATATAGTTTATAATCTCTGTCGGGTGGAAACCTCATATGTACCAAACTGTTACTTTTCAGGATTCAAATTCAAAAATAGCAAAAAATAGCAGATGTACAATACAAGCTCAAAGGTTTCGAGCTTGCAGATCTGCTATTTTTGATCAAATATGGAGATAAGAGGTTTCTGCCCGACAGCAACAATATAGCCATCGCCTAATAAAAATATCAAACTGGGGTGGTGTGTGTGTGTGTGGGGGGGGTCCTTGAAATGGAAAAGGGTCGAGCATCACTGATCTACACTCACCTCGTCAAAGAGCCTGTCGCCTTCCAAGACAGGAAATCTGGAAGGTCTAAAAAGTGTGCGGCTTCCTTCCAGCAGGAGTCCCTGAGGTTCTGGCACAGAGGGAAGAGGAAGTGATGAGCCATAAACTCAGTGAGCGGCAGGTCAGGCAGCCATGCGGAATAAACCCCACATGGACACGCTGCTGCAGCGCAACAACAAAAAGAGTGTCTTCTTCATGTCCCGTCTGCATCTATTCATTTATGACAATAACACACCTTCTGACCGGTGGCCACCTCTCTAATAGGGCTGCGATTATCGATTATTTTCTTAGCCATTATTCTGATGATTACTTTTTGGGTTAAACAAATACCGGTAATCGAGAAACTATATATATATATATATATATATATATATATATATATATATATATATATAAAAAAAACATATATATTATATAATTTAAATATAATATAATCATTGATATATACTTATATATCAACAAATCGATTTTTTTTTTTTTACTCTTCGCCTACAACGTCATGCCCAAAATAGGGATAGTTTATTAATCAATTATTCTATTCTCTATTGCATTGAATAAGTTTGATTAACTGTGTGACCTCTCTCCCACCTCTTTGAGCCAGAGGAGCTTCGGGGGCTGCATTTCAGGTGACATGACCCCGCCCACCCGCCTCAGGACGGCGTGGCCGGTGGCGGTTATACGGGCCGCTTGCTCTGCCGCACGGTGATCCATCCACATGACCACATTCCTCTGGCCATCACCTGCAGCCAAACGTGCATGAGAGAGACAGAGAGAGAGAGATGTGTATTCCTGCATTCTCTGCACTGGTATATAGAACTACTGTATATATACAAACAGAGCAACTACCTTTAAACACATTTGAAAAACTGCTGCTACAAAATTCCAAACTTTGGAAACCCACTTGGGTTACCCCCGGGATTGCCGCTTGTAGTTGAAACAGCATGGTAATATATACATTTTAATGAAAAATGGGAGAAAACAAAATTTGCCCAAAGATTGGTTATAGATTATATGAGATTATAATATACAGTATATGTTTTTTTCTTTAAATTAATCCCTAATTGAATACGATTTATTTTAATTGTTTATGCCCAAATTAGGGATGCCACCCCCATTTTGTTTGATTGAGCCTTTAATGTTTTGAGTGTGCATATTAAGTCCACTGATAGACAGAAATGGTGTTTCGTGTGGAAGTTACATGCATTCTTTGTGAGAAGCCACGCCTACTGCCACACACCCTGTCTGGACAGTCAATGTGAAAGGTTCTTCCTTACCCATGACCCCATGACCAAACTTTCCATTACGTTTTACGGTGTTCAAACTTAAGTTACATGCCTTTTTATGAGGGCCCCGCCGGGAGTGTTTTACAGTCTCTTTTTACGGTTAGGATAGCCACTAGCTCTAATTTAGCCACTTAACAGACACTAGTCCAGTTAGACTAGCCACTAAAATTGCAGTATAGGCCAGGGTTTTTTCAGCTCAAGACCATACATTATGAATTAAACACTTAAGCCATTTTTAGTAGTGAAAATAGCTTTCTTTACAATTGTATTTATTTGAAAAAAAATATTTTGAAATATTCTTGTTTGTTTGTAGGAAACAAAAAAGGGGATATTTAAATGGGTTGAATTGAAACACTGCACTAGGCTACCTCTTGCTGCCAGTGGGACAATAGACAGATCTTATCATGTGCCTACTTTGAGCACCTTTCTGTACCTTCATGGAATTTACATGCACTGCATTCTATCCCGTTTTGGCAGTAACCAGATTTTCCTTTCACAGCTAGATCTCTACTGGAGATTGCTTGGCCATATATTGTCCTTAATTCAGTTTCTGACAGGTTAAGTGTCTGCATGTGTGCATGGAAGAGTAACTTTCAAAACAACTCTCTTGACCAGACATCACTTCACACATGTACCAAACATTCACCATCACTAGTACCGTAGAACCACCCAGAAATACAGATAATTGTCATCATAACACTTGTTCGAAGAACACATTATATCGTCAATATCCACAAGAAACACCAATTGCTAAGGTTGTGAGTCTATTCTATAAGGTCCATTGTTGTTTACCAGAGGGTGTAAAGTACCACTTTAGCCTTGTTTTATACCTAGGCTATTTGAAAATAGCCGATCTACAAGCTCACAACGTGTCGCATCGCGATGCGTTGTGAGCTTGTAGATCTGCTATTTTCAAACATTTTAGTACTTTTACTTTTGGTAATTTAAGTACATTTTGATACCAATACTTTTGTACTTTTACTCAAGTACATTTTGACTTCAAGACTTTTACTTGTTACAGAGTACTTCTACATTGCAGTATTGATACTTTTACTTAAGTAAAACATTTGAGTACTTTTTCCACCACTGCTGTTTACAATAATGCATGGAAGGTTGATAATGGCATCCGTTCCCTGTGCTGTGGGGACAATTAACATCATCACATCCTGATTTGGTCAGTGAAATCTCATCTCTCTGACCAAACCGCTTGTAAACTGTATGGGTTCGTTGTAGTTATAATCAGACAAACATGTGAACACATTTCCCACCTTAACCAAATTACTCACAGTAATGGTTTGTTTGTTTTTTCATGTGCTTGTGAACGATTGTACATAATGTAGCAGACACAGGGTAGGTTATCGGGTACATACCGTAGAGTGCTAAGAAAGCCAGGATTATTATCTAGGACAGCAGGTAGACCTCGAGCCTAGCGTCTGTCTTAACCCATGAAGACCTGAGGCCGATTCTACAAATGCCTTCTAAGTCAGTAGTTCTTTTTCGTGCCAATGACCCCCAAATTGATCTGTATTTGGCCACAGACCCGCACCTGAAAAATTCAACATTTTCAAGATTTTTCATAAATGTTCAAAAATAGCCGATGTACAAGCTCACAGCACGGCACTAAGTGACCCGCTGTGAGCTTGTGTATCTGCTATTTTTGAGAACCACTGTTCTAAATCCTAAATGTCCTATCTAAATGTTGCTGTATATATATACCTAAAGTCTAAGATGACACAGATTCTTTCCCGGTTTTAATGGGTTAATAACATACTACTCTGAATATTAAAATGTCATCACTGAATGGTGTGAGTGACGCGTCTGCGACGCATATGTGTCACGTCTGAGTGAGTGACTTGTCACATGGAATCTAGGTCATTGTGCGACTTTAAGTCCTGGGGTGCAGCTTGCTCTCCCTGATGCCTCAGCAATTTCACTTTCACTCTCGCCTGCGGTTATGTCAACTGACCGAAATTTAATTCCCTTGGACCTCATTTCCCCTTTGATATACTTCATTGTGTTTTATTTATTACTATTGTTATACTGTACTATTGCACTGTATTATTGTGTATTATTTGCTACTATTACTATCACTTTACAGGAAGGGACATTAATGGTTTTTCTCAATACTGTTACACTAAGGGCTATTTAAATGGTAGATGATACTGAGGGATTCATAAAATAGGAGGAGATAATGAATCTTTCTGCCAAACATTGTGTGAAAAGCCTTCATGTTTTGTTTTGTCACTTTTTAACCATTTTAACCATTATTTTATACTACAGCTATACAAGCTCATAGTGCGTCACTTTGTGCCATGCCATGAGCTTGTAGATCTGCTACTGAATAATCATAAAAATCTGTGACAAATCTTTGAATATATATATTTTTAAAGTGAACATTTTAACCCAAATCTTTGCTTCTCGGGGACCCTGGAACCCTGGAGATATATTTTGAAATAGGGATCCGAGGCCAAATACATATAATATTGGGACAAGAAAAGGTTTGTGAACCACTGATATAGCAAAATAGGTTTTGAAAGACATTTTTAGAATCAGTTCCTCAGGTCTTAAAGCTATTTGAGACCGTAACAGTGATTAAGGCTGAGTTTGATGAAGCCAGTTCTGGTCTGACTCTGAACACAAATTCTGTGTGTCACACTCACTCACCATCCTGGTTAACAGGCACGGGCTGGAAGTTCTGGTCCAAAACCACTAGAGAACAGGTGGCATCGAAGCCAATCCCTCTGACCCGGCTTCTCTCCACACCCTGGGTAACTCTCTGAAACCAATACACAAGGTAGTTATGTCCTACTTACCCAAGCCTACTTACTCATACGCTGAACCCAGAACCTTGCCATTCAGAATTGAGTGCCCTACCGTTGAGCTACCCAGGGTGTATATTGTTTCGGATTACTCATTGTTGATGCACGTATGTCCACTCAACTAAGGATAAGGATAATTCCTTTTAACAGGTTGTTCATGAAAGTCCTTGCGGTCTTGTTTGCAATGAGAACCTGTGAGCAATTAGGGGTTAAGAGTCTTGCTCAGGGACAAATTTCATTTCATCGACACATATTCTGGCCTGGCCTGGAATCGAACCTGGGGCAACCAGGGCCTCTGGCTCCCTGGGCGGGCTCACTAGATAGACACATACAGTACATTAAGAGAATCAAGAGGGATTTAATAAGGATTTGAATGAATATGTTCATTGTTGATAGACTGTTGATAGTGCATATATTCACTGGTGATAGACTATTTACATAGCTACATACTGTATATTCCTTGCAATGACACAAATTTCCCTCAAGGGATCAATAACGTTTTATTATCTTATCATATGTTGACTATGATTAGATTACAACACCTGAATTCAATGGATAAGATGTATTACAACTACTGTACAATAACTCACACCAACTGTGACTATATAAGAGAGCAGACTTTTACAAATTTAAAACCCCAAAAATAGAGGTACTTAATTGGCCTACTGGCAGTGTGCACCAAGACATTTTGTTCTGATTGGACCAGCGGTTAGCTAAGATAAACAGGCAGACAGACATACAGACATACAGACAATCATACAGACAGTCCCTCTGGCTTCTGCAGAGCCACTCTGTAATAAATTGTGTGAACTTAATCAATTGACCGCCATCCATACCATTACTGCATACCATATTGTTATACCTTTACAACATGGCAGCATTTCTCCCAGATCTCTGTGGAAGACTGGACATAGTGGTCAGACTGGGGTTCCCAGATGCTGATGGGTTCCTCTGCTGTCATGGCCAGCTCGCCATCTCTGGTGACCAGAGCGGCCCTGACGCTGGCAGTGCCAACATCCACCCCAATGTAATAAGACCCAGCCATGTGGAAAGACCTGAGGGGGGTTGAAAACGGTAGCCATTACAACCGAGAAAGCATTTGTGTCATTTTTCATATATTTTTTGGCTATTCAATAATAGCAGATATACAAGCTCATAGTGCTTCACTTGGTGCCGCACTATGAACTTGTAGATCTGCTATTTTTGTAAAATCGTGAAAATGTGTGCAAACCTTTGAATATTAACACTATAACATTTTTTACTCAAATCTTTGCTTCAGGGGGTCCCTGGAACAAAATATTTTGAGATGGGGCCCGCAGCCAAATGCATATAGTTTGGGGGGTCCTTGACATGAAAACGTTTTGAACACCAATGATATAGCAAAACGTTAGGATGTATTTGTTTAAATAACATTTGCTGAACTTCCATTACAAAATGCAAGGAAAACTGACAGGGATTTCATAAATAAATACAAATCTGTCCTTGTCCAAGGCCAGGAAATGCGCATCGTCTGCTGATTGGATGAAGGCATTTATCTTTATCTTTTTAGCGGTGCACTTGATCTAGCTTATAGGTCGTCGTACAGTAGTGTAGCTCAACGAACATCACCATCTACATCTCACAACCAGGTGGGAAAAGTACTCACATTTTTAACTTTAAGTAAAAGTATCAATACCGCAATATAGAAACACTACAAGTAAAAGTCCAGAATTCAAAATGATTCCAGAATTCCATATTTACTTAGGTGAAAGTACAAAATATAGTTAAAATACCAATAGTAAAAGTACTCATTATGCAGAATGTCACAAGTTCATTCATCATATGTCTAAACTGTATTAAAAAGGTTTAAATATAGGGCTAAAATGGTTAACGTATGTTTTGTAATAATAATAATCCAAATCTACAAAGTAGCCTAACTAACTAAAGTTTACAAATAATTGTAGTGGAGTAAAAGTATATTTGACTGAGATGTATGGAGTAGAAGTAAAAGTATAAAAAATCAGAAGTAAGTCCAGTAAAGTAAAAGTACCTGAAAATTGTACATAAGTCAGTACTTGAATGAATGTACTTAAGTTACTTTCCACCACTGCTCACTATGAGCTTCTTGCGGATCTGATAGACCATTGGTTCTCAAAGTGGGGTCCGGGGACCCCCAGGGGTACTTGAGGGGGTTCCAGGGGGTACCCAGCAAAATGTGTAAATAAAGCATCAGAATAATTATGACCTTTTATACTTTGGCTATTCAAAAATAGCAGACTGAGCTTGTAGATCTGCTATTTTTGAAATATCTTGAACATTTGTGCAAATCTTTGAATATATATATTTTTAAAGCGAACATTTGTAACTCAAATCTTTGCTTCTGGGGGTCCCTGGAACAACATATTTTCAGATGGGGGTCCGCGGCCAAATACATATCATTTTGGGGGTCCTTGTCATGAAAAAGTTTGAGAACCACTGTGATAGACGAGCTATCAGGCTGATGCCGCCGATTATTTCTTTAGAAATTTACGAAAAATTAAACTTCAGGTCCAAATCGGACACTCTCAGGTATGTCCCCTTCCGTTCCATATCAACCACAAGCGAGCTTTAAAACTTACCAACAATCTTAAATGTTATGATGACAGGCAGTAGGAATAGAAAAAGCATCTCATGAGTTTCACACTAGCATAGCAACAGTGCAGTGTGTACTGAACTTTGGTTCAGAACGGAAAGCGAAAGTGACCAAAAGGTACCCAGTCGCGTGTTTGGACATCACTGATGGTCAGTGGTGGAAAAAGTACTCAAACTTTTTACTTAAGTAAAAGTATCAATACTGCAATGTAGAAACACTACTTAAAAAAGCCGGTAATCAAACTATACTTGAGATAAGTAGAAAAGTATTGGCCTCAAATTATACCTAAAGCACCAAAAGTAAAAGTTTAACTTATACAGTCTAAAATGTATTAAAAATCTTTTGAAAATAGCTTGTAGATCTGCTATTTTCAAATAGCCAAAGTTTGAATAGGGCTGAAGTGGTTAATGTATGTTTTATAAATAATCAAAATTATTAAGTTGTCAAATAATTGTATTGGAGTAAAAGTGCAGTATTTGTCTCTGAGATAGTAGTGGAGTAGAAGTAGAAGTACAAACAATTGGAAATACTGCAGTAAAGTAAAATAACCTCAACATACTTAGTTACTTGCCACCACTGCTGATGGTTTTCTATTGCAGCGCCAGGCCAGCCTATAATATAAGGTCAAAATAGCAATTTATTTTATCTTATTCTTAATTTCTATTTTCTCATAAACTTTTATTGAAGTTTTAATTGTATTGAAATGTCTTCTTATGTGTTCGTTATTGTTGAAATGTACTAGGCCTATACATTTGCCTTGCCTTGAATTAGATATGAAGCTATATGTTTGATTAAGAAAAACTAACACAAGTAGTGCAATATAGAACTATACTGTGCTTAATGCAAACACATAAAGGTGTGACAACTGACAAATAAAAAATAAAAAAAGAGTTAAGAGTAAAATAAGGATTTTTCTTATAACCTAGCAAGAAACTGCAAAAGGAACAACCTTGTGTGAGACCAGCCAGATCAGTGTGTGGAAGGAATAGTGAGGATGTTTCATAATGCTAACAATAATACCACAAAAAGCTAAACCACATGAACATCTATCATGTATATCGTATGTATCTAACAATCATTATCTATCAAAGTTATGCAAGAAGGCTTTAATGCCAAAAGGCCCTTTCCCCGAGACAACTCAACATGCCATCAAAGATATAATAATAATCACCAACTGTATAGTCTACATATATTCTTGTCACCTATTCTTCTGTTTTCATTTCTTAGAAAACACAAACAGCTGTCCAAAGGAAAATGCAAAGCAATTGACATTGTTTGGGCTAAGGATGAATAACAAACCTAAGCAGCTGAACAGGAAGATAAACAGATGGTTCTTCACAAACACTGAGAGGAGAGGACAATGTTTGAAATATCATCTCCTCTCTCTCACACACACACACACACACACACACACACACACACACACACACACACACACACACACACACACACACACACACACGCTCTCTTTCGCTTTGTTTGTTGTGACAGGGTGGAAGAGAGAGAAAAGTAGGAAGAGAGACATAAGAACAAGCAGGAGAGGGTGTGGCAGGCGGGCAAACAGACACAGAGCAGCAAGTGAAAAAGAGACTCTCATTCCACGCTGGGTCTCATCTAAACAACACTCTGTTGACAACTCAACACATGGAACATGTCTCTCTTTCTCTCCATATTTTTGCTCTCATGGAAGGGTGTGTTTCCACGATCACCGGTCCCACCCCTGTGCAACAAAGACAGGCCTGTTGCGAAGCGGGCAGAGCCAAGTCTTGATTAGAACACTGCCTGCAATGGAAACAGCTGGCTGAGTGCTTGGATGGAGGAAGACAGTGTTATCGAAAGGTGACCCATCGGGCCAGCACAGGGGAAGTGCGGACAGAAGAACAGGAAGCGCGGCTGAGGTCAGCGGTAGTTTGATGGGAAACTTCATGGTTATAAACACAGGTGTACTGCAGAGAGGGAGGGAGGTGGAAAGAGAGGGAGACAGAAAGAGAGAATTAAACCCTGGCTCAGAATCTTTAATGCATATGGATAAAACATATTTGTATATCTGTCAAAATGATAAGATATAGTAAAGCTCAAGAGCTTATTTCCATTGTGGTCCTTTGAGTGTGTGTGTGTGTGTGTGTGTGTGTGTGTGTGTGTGTGTGTGTGTGTGTGTGTGTGTGTGTGTGTGTGTGTGTGTGTGTGTGTGTGTGTGTGTGCGTGAACGTGTGTGTGTGTGTGTGTGTGTGTGTGTGTGTGTGTGTGTGTGTAATTGCGTGCGTGTACGTGTGTGTGTGAGTATGTGTGTGTGTGTGTGTGTGTGTGTGTGTGTGTGTGTGTGTGCGTGCGTGCGTGCGTGCGTGCGTGCGTGCGTGCGTGCGTGCGTGCGTGCGTGCGTGCGTGCGTGCGTGCGTGCGTGCGTGCGTGCGTGCGTGCGCGTGTGCGTGTGCGTGTCTGTAAACTGAGTGCCACAAAACAACTACAATAACAAAAACAACTTGGGTATATGGAACCTATTATAGGGCAGAGAGTTGTGGGGGCCATTGGGGAAGCCCTGCATGTTGAATTCTGCAAGAATATCCTCAAAGAACAGCACTGCATGCAGAGATTATAGGTCACCTCAGCCAGCTATTATAACTAAATTAACCACAAAAGTAACCGCATTAACCTTGGCGTCCCTAATACTATGTTTCAAGCATTTTCAAATTTTCAAATTTTCCATGTTCCTAACATGCAGGTCTTTTGTTGTGGGAAGGAAACCACATGAACGTGAGGAGAACATGCAAACGCCACACAGAAAGGCCCTAGTCAGGTTCTTATTACTGAACCACTCCAACAAAACTCCTTTTTATTGGGAGAGAATTCAACAATAAGTAATACTGCATTTTAGCTGCACTTTCACTAACGAATGATTGCTAGTGAATAACTTGTTCAGCATCAAACTATAAAACCTGTGTTTTTGTATCATATTATATATTTTTTGTCAACAATAAATTTGATGTCTACTTGATCAATCATTTTGTGTATTGTACCTTGACAATTGTAAGCATTCTCTTCTTGCAACAGAAAAGCATTTTGAATTGAGAGCTTTTGTCACAGTTGATTATTTAACTCTATATTCTTTTAAATAAATGCTATGTGGAGGGAGCAGCAGCTGAGTGTTTGTGCGCGTGTGTGTGTGTGTGTGTGTGTGTGTGTGTGTGTGTGTGTGTGTGTGTGTGTGTGTGTGTGTGCGTGCGTGCGTGTGTGTGCGTGCGTGCGTGCGTGCGTGCGTGCGTGTGCGCGTGTGTGCGTGCGTGCGTGCGTGCGCGTGGAGGGGAAGGGGGTTGTACATCGCTTTGTTGGAGGACAGGAAACGTTCCGAAACATGCAACCACTGAAATTCTACTACTTGCTGCTGCTCCTGCGATGCAAAGACAAGTATGTCATCTCACAACCACTGCATGAGCTGACCTCAAGCAGCCAGCCACCACTCTGTCTGGAGCTGTGCTCTGTTAACTTATTTATAGTTGGTTTGAAGAGAATGTGTTGAATAATACAAAGGGGGAGGCCAGACAGACAGACCGGACTACAGTGTACCAGTGGTGGAGAGGACAATGGCTGCTCAGAGCCTCTTGAGCCACTGTAGTGCTGTCTTACATCAACCATCGAGGGCCCTAAGGTGAAACAAAATGAACACTGTTAAACAATAGAAAATGATGCCCCCCCCCCTTAAAAAAAAAGAGGTTAATATGCCCTGCATAGACAAAACATGTAATTTTGGTCAATTTGAGTAAAGGATTGCTGAACAGGGAAGACTTGACACTCTTTAACATGACCTTTATGTTTACAAAACAAACAAGGTAGCCAATATATATTTTTTAATAATAATGATAAAATAAATATATATACTATATATATATATATATATATATATATATATATATATATATATATATATATATATATATATATATATATATATATATATATATATATATATATATATATATATATATATCATCCTTTTATTTTATAAAAGGATGATTCTTCAGTCTTTGGGTATATCTTTTACAATTAAAATAAGACTTATTTTGGGTAGATAAACAGCCTACCTTTTTTATATTGTATATTGATCTGAATGATCTCAGACTTTAGTCACCCTCTGACACAGCACACAGGCACAGAGGGAGAGAGAGAGGGATTCAACATTAGAATAAAATGGACATTAAACAGACCATTTTGGACAGTGTGCTCTAGGCTGGTATCATAATTGAGCGGGTAACTAAATATTCAAAAACACTACGTAATCCCAGAGTACACCGCTCCGCTTTATGCATTACCTAATCCCATAAAGCATCGCGGGAGGCGGGGTTATGTCTGGTTGTCGGAGCAACGTGCATGTCATTACGGAATGCACCGCCCAGCAAGTCATCTTGGACCAATGAGGAGCCGTAGAAATGACATCATTGTTATTTTCAGTGGAGCTGCAGCTTAGAAGTGGATAAAGTTCGACTCCACGTTGGAAGTGATCGAAAGTAGCCCTACACCATACCGCCTAGGCGCTGGCTACACTTATTAGGTGAAAAAAACATATACGAATAGATATTTTAATTGTTACACTGACGGCAATCGATTGTGGAACTTTTTTTTTGTCGATGGTCACTATTTTATACACAAAAAGAAAAGTTTCCTGGGACACAGAAAGTTGCCAACCGAGTTGAACTTCAACAATAGGTGGACTCTACCCAAAAGCGGTTACTGGACACTAATCTGTATCTCTGAGAATATTTTAATGCGTGGACTTTTGAACGAAAGCCTTCCCTCGAGAGAATAAAGGACATTTTTATGCCGACAAAGATGGAAGCGACGTTCTATGACGAATCTGTCAGCGGCTCCAATACTAGTTCTCAGCGCGACGGAATCATGGGAGGGTACGGATTCAACATGAAGACCCTCAAGCAGACCATGACACTGAACCTAAACGACCCGAAGCACTTCAGACCCCATCTGCGCTCCAAGGCCATCGACATCCTGACGTCTCCGGACGTGGGCTTGCTGAAGCTGGCCTCGCCCGAACTGGAGCGGCTCATCATCGCGTCGTGCAACGGCCTGACGACCCCCACCCCGGGCCCGACCCAGTTCTTCTGTCCCAAGAACATCACGGACGAGCAGGAGGGCTTCGCCGAGGGCTTCGTGCGGGCGCTGGCGGAGCTCCACTACCAGCAGCACATGCCGATGCCCCCCGGTGTCAGCTCTGACGCACAGGGCGCAGACGCGGCGGCGCCCCCAACCAGCGGTGGCGGCGACGACGACGACATGGCCCCCGCGTCTAGTGTGTCCGAAGACGGCATACCACCCTACAGCTGCACTGTGCGCGCAGAGCCACCGGAATACACTAACTTGGGCACTTCCACTTTCAACCGGGCCGTCAACAGCAACAGCAGCTCTGCGTCGGCACCTACCGGCGCCGAGAGGCACTCAAACACAAGTTACCCCAGCGCCGGGACGGGGGTCCCGTCCCAGCAGCAGAGCCACATCATGGACCCCCTGCTGGCCGTAGCGGCAGCACAGCAGCGCGGCCCTCCGCGGCACCATCATCACCATCACCATCATCACGCGTTCAAAGAGGAGCCCCAGATTGTGCCCGAGATGTCCGGCGACACGCCGCCGCTGTCCCCCATCGACATGGAGAGTCAGGAGCGCATCAAGGCGGAGAGGAAGCGCATGAGGAACCGGGTGGCCGCGTCCAAGTGCCGCAAGAGGAAGCTGGAGAGGATCTCTCGCCTGGAGGACAGGGTCAAGAACTTGAAGACCACGCACACGGAGCTGGTTTCCTCCGCCAACGTCCTGCGGGACGAGCTGGCCCTGCTCAAGCAGAAGGTCATGGACCATGTGAACAGTGGCTGCCAGCTCATTCTGACGCAGCAGCTCCAGGCCTACTGAACTGAGCTGCCAACATACACACAGTTCAATTTAACTCTGAGGGTGTACGAATGGAGCCGAATGGATTCGGTTATATTATATGGCAGTGGTTCTCAACCCTTTCAGGCCGTGAGTGGCCCCCGAAAAGAATCATATTTGAACTGCATGGGGACCCCCATCCCACCCTGGTAAGCACTTGGAATTGTAGGAGTTAAGGCATTTGGGGACCCCCCCCAAAAGCATGTGGAGACCCCCCTGGGGGTCCCGACCCACAGTTTGAGAACCACTGCATTATGGAACCTAATCCATTCGGTTCCGTTTGTACACCACCCTCGCTCAGTGTTACAAGTGTGTGCAAATGGCAGTAAACATGAGACATTTCAGTACGTGTTGGGGACCAGAAGAACCGGCGACAAAGAAACTTTGTGGGCCAGTGTGTGACAGTGTAGCAACAAGACTTGCACAGCGAGTCTCTTCCACACTGTCCCAGAGCAGCAAGTTATTATGTAAATAGACTCGAGTCTAGCACTGTGTTTTCTCACCAGCAGCGACCATTTGTACAGAGTATCAACAAACACAACAATAAATGAATAAGCAATGCTTCACACCTTTTACGCAAGGACACTGACTGACTCATAGGAAGGTGTGTTGCTTTATAACTGACAGACAGAACAGCCTTACTTGTTAATTAACCCTTTACATCGATGATGCAATGTTTTGTTTTTGTGATATATAGGTGTAACATATGTTAGACCTTGAAATAATACTTTGTAATACGATTTTTACGTCTTTTTTGAGCACTTCAGAATTGTACATATGATAAAATAAAAACGTTGGACATATATACATGCGAGTACTTGTCTCTATTTGATAAGACAGCATTTCAGGGCTTATAATAAGTAATAATTAAAGGAGGGAGTACAGTACATTCAGTGTTTGTTGTTACGAGCCATTGGGGGCGGGCGGGACAATGAGTCACTCCAGTATAGTGTAATGGTTGGGGACTGCGCTCTGATTGGACAGCAAGGTGTCGGAAATAAGCAGCTAGCGAGCCCATATATGGCAAGAGCGCTCTCAAGGGGCGTTACTTCCCATGAAGGGTGGGTGTGCCTAAAATACTGCAACCCGCTAAAGCAGTTTAAAGACACATAGCAGTGATTCCTTGAGCTCTCAACTCAACCTCAACTCTGAACATGAAAATTATCTAATATGTGCCATTGCCTAAGCAGTACAGTAGATGTACAGTAGTACATCTGCTATTGCCATGTGTTAGAAAATAATGCTAAGTGATAACTAAGTGAACTCAACACTTCAACAGCAAAGATACATTTTGTTATCTGGTAAAGTAATGTACAACACAGAACAATCATGGAAGTAAAATAATACAATATAAAGATTTTTTTAATGATATTTAACGTTTTGTAAGAAAAAAAAGACAATAGGGTACGAACAGCCTATATACACTGGTATGGTTTAGGTGCACCCGATGCTGTGCTCAGTTTAAGTTGAACATGCATCATGTGCATTACACAAGACAATAAAAACACCATTTAATGTCGATTTCATCCACATCATCAATGATGCCGCTTCACTTTCTTAAATATGCCAGCCTTAATCCTGATTTCTAAAATTGATTGTTGAGACTGGCATGAAGCTGGCTTTATGTGAAACTACAGGTATATTGGACCATTTAGTTGGTGACGATATTATCACTGTGTGTGTACTTATTGTTTTCTCTGAACAGAGTAGAGCAAAGGTATGCTGAGAAATATGACCTTGGAGAACTTTGAGATGACATCCAGAATGTTGTCAAACTACACAGACACAGCGGGTCAAAGCTATTGCTGGAGTAGGAAACATCACCATCACAATTCCACGCTACACAGACAGCAGCGTATGATTTCATCAGAGCCTTCACAAGAGGAGAACAAGTCATGCTTGACTGAGCCATGTCTAACAAACCTGATGAAACACTGGTGTTTCACTTTGCAATGTTTTAAGAAAAATGTGTAAACATTTATCAGGTGATAACATGGATAACGTTGCAGAAATGCTGCTCCTTTCAAGCTTTATTTTTTTTATTATGCCGGTCACAAACACAATTTAGATTTCCAACTTTATAATCGACATGTTGGAAGGTTTCTACTAACTGGCCAACATCATATTAATCACCATTATATAGCTACACGGTTCTCATAGTGGGGTCTGGGAACCCCAGCCAGGTCCTTAAGTGGGTTCCAAGGTGTCCCCAGCTAAAGCACTGATAGTTAGGAACCAAAATGTCCATTTGGCATCTCAGTTATTGTTCAGTCTTTACAAAGTAAACCCTGGTTTATGCATAGTTGTGCGCCAGTGCCGTGGCCCGAAAATAGCTGATCTACAAGTTCACAACGCGTCACAATGCAAGAGGTTGGGAGCTTGTAGATTGGCTATTTCAGGTGTGTGACGCAGCGTTCAACCAAGTATAAATAGGGTATAAGGATTGTAGTTGGCATTGCAACCTCTTATACCACTTCAAAGACACCTTCAAACTAACACAGAGTCCAACTAGGACCACAGAGACTTGGATATCCCAAAATTCATCGACCACTTTCATTATTTTGCCAACCAACTGTATTTTCAGAATACAACATAGCTGCCAATATGTGGTTGGCTACCAGGCAGAGTGTATCTGGTAGAGTAGACAAACCTACCAGCCAGAGACAACATTTACCAGACTTTTGTTAGTGGTTGGAGTTTCTTACCCATCTGTGGTATAAAGTCTTTACCCTCAATATTCAAACAATTCTCTATCCGTCTGTCCATCGGGGGATGTGTTTTTTGTGGTGTTTTCAGGAATTGTGTTTTCTTTTTTGGAGGCGATACAAAGTCCCACTCTGTTCTCCTGTGTTCCCGATCCCACCCCTGCTCTGTCTTTCGTCTGTACAACCACATCTCAGCTGACGAGGATGCCATCCTTTGCTGCGAGGCGTTGACGGTGCACGTGGTCCTGCTCCAACTCTTCGTGGCTGGGGTGCCACAACCGCGCCAGGATGCGCTCCATGTTCAGGGCGTACATGGTATGAGAGGGCATCACGTCATGGTGAACCTGTGTGGGGATAATGACACATATGATGGAAGGATTGTATTTAGGTTTTTATTTCATTATTATTTTTGCTCTGTTTGCGACAGTGCAGAGAGAGGAAAGCGACATTGCACTCAACAAGGGAGTTGTACTTATGGTCAACTGCGAGAGACCATATTAAACCTATCCTCCACAACCTTCACTGGTTCCCGGTCAAACAAAGAATCCACTTCAAAACACTACTCACCACCCACAAGGCACTGAACCATCTGGCTCCCCCCTACCTCTTCGACCTCCTCAAACGTTATCATGTCCCTTCCCGCTCGCTCAGGTCTGGTGACGCCAACCTCCTTGAGGTCGCCAGGACCAAGTACCGTAACCGTACCTGGGGCGATAGAGCTTTTGCTGCCCCAACCCTGTGAGGTTGGGGCAGCAATACTCTCAGAGAAGCCCCATCACGCTATCCCAGACTCCCAGTACTCCCGAAGCGTTTCCATATATAAAAAGGGACATTTTTATATGTAACATGTCAATAAATGAGATTCCACTGAGAATAAAGTTTGCCTCACCTGTAACGCTTCCAGGAGATCAAACATGCTGATTGGAGGGAGTGGTGCTGGGAGACTGTCACCAGAACAAGCCAATAGGAGAGCGGCTTGCTGTTCGGCCTCATCAGGCGAGACCTGAGGTGGAGGGCCAGCAGGAAGAGAAGCGCTTGGAGGCGGGCTGGGCGGGAGAGACAGACAGACACAGGGAATTAATAGATGAATTGGGAATTAATAGATGAATCAAACTTAACATTGAGAGGAGTCAGCAGATGGAAGTTGTGACGTTGCCCATACCATTCTGTAACGCTCTGGTAAGCGGCGAGGCTGTTCTTCAGATAGGGCTGCGGCGTGACGTCACTACCAAACGCATACGGGAAGTGACCGTCACGTAGCCTGTAGGCCTTCCTCCGCATGACAACAGCTGTCAGGACATCTTTTAAGTGGTGCTGTAATGATAACAGAGCATCAAAGTAAGATCAGCCACACCTGACCTGATGTAGTCATACAAGTAGACAGAACAAGGCAGATCATCAATTCAGCGTCAAGCAAGTGTACACAGACCAACTACACACATTACAGGCAAATCACACATGAGTGCATGCCACACACACATTTTACAAAACCTACAGACAGTGGCACACATAGAAACATGTTTCAAGGCTACTAGTAGTCAGGCATGCAAACTGGTTATAGATGCTAAGGTGTGAAGAATCAGGATGCTAGGGTTGATGTGGTTAACCTCCAATTTCAGGTAACCACCTGCTTCACTACAATGCTTAATTTTCTCCTATCTGACTCATTCTGAAAGTAAACCACAAGACCTGCTTAGTTGACTCTGCCAATTTACGCGCATCCAAACACACTTTCACTTTGAATAGGCACAGGCAGCAAAATGTCAAAGATGCAGTGTAGCCAGCAGCCTTCTACTCAGAGCGGACATACAGGCCCGCAACCGCATCACACTCTTTCGCTTTGAGTAGGCATGCATCACTCTTTCGCTTTCAGTCTAAATTGGATTTGCAAAATCATGCATGCATTTCTTATTCTAAACAGCGAATTTCACAGAAATGTAAAAAGTTTGTACGCCTGGTTAGGGCTGGGCAATTAAACGAATCCAAACCGATATATAGAACTAATAATAGATTTAATTGCTTACGTAGGTTGATTAATTGAATAATCGAGAAGCAGGTTTATTTAGTTAATTTACTTTAATTTCTTATGTCGACAAATCGACTAGGAATGATTATGGATTTTGGTGATACGATTATAGTGAGAGGAATAGCCTCAAGAAAATAAAACTCAACCAGTGTTTGTGGTCATTCGTTCAGACAATCCTCGATGGAGGTGCATTCATGCGTAACTCCGCATGCATCCACATTTTATATCTGTGCGACTCCCAAAGCACCCGGAGGCTGCACTGAAAGTGTGTCATTTTTACATCACAAGAAGCTTGCGACCACTCATAAATGAACCACAGTTTAACATTACTTTCTTAGCAATTCTATCAATTCATTGAGATTTCTTTTAATGAATCAACTTAAAATAGCCGATCTAAGAGCTCACGACGTGGCACATTGCAACATGTTGTGAGCTTGTAGATCTGCGCTTTTCACAATTTACAGTCCTACAGACGAGTGGTTTTCAAGAAATCTAAAATGGGGAAAATAATTCCCCCAAATCTATTTTATTGAAATAGATAATTATTTTAAATAATCTAAACCAAGTAGTTCGATTAACTGTTACAGCCCTATTCACTGCACCCCATCAATAGGGACACCTGTACACGCATACACACACCTCCACAGCATGGACCATGGAGCCGACGGCGTCCTCTGTGACGTTATCCAGGCCCAGCTCGAAGGCGGCCACCATCATGCGGGCCTCCAGCTGGCCCCGCGTGGGCAGCAGCAGCGTGTGGGCGCTGAGACGCAGCTCCTCCTCCTCGCCACCTACCTCCCGCGGGCTGAAGGGCTGGGCGGCACTCAGGGGGTTCTGGGGCTGGAAGCGATGCTATAGGCACATGCAGGGAATAGGCACACCTTTAACCATTTAACCCACTAAGACCTGAGGCCGATGCTACAAATGCCTTCTAAATCAGTAGTTCTCAAACGTTTTGATGTCAAGGACCCCCAAATTGATATATATATATATATATATATATATATATATATATATATATATTGCAGCGGACCCCCCCCCCCCCCCCCCCATCTAAAGATTTGTTAAAAAATGCAAAATTATTCAAAATGTTTAAAACACTTTCAAGATTTGTTTTATAAATAATTATGATAGTTATAACCAATCTGTATGGTGGAATATGTTAATACAATATAACTAGCACATTTGCAGTGGTTGGAGGTGGTCTCCCTACTCTTTCATTGAGGTCACCTACAGTACTGCACTGTTTGACAATCTTGTCAATAAATTATTATTATTTGAAGCAGATGGTGCATAATCTATCCCTAATTTGGGCATGTCAATTTACGAGAAAAAACGTTAAAAACAATACATAATTTCTACAATAGTTCAAATAGATGTACAAGCTTACATCTATTTGAACCATTTATGCACGACACCATTGCCTGATGCAGTATAAAATAAAATAGAAATTCACTTTCAGATAAAACAAACATTAAAAACGTATATAAAAATAAATGAAAAGTAATGGAAAAATCACAGCCCCTCACCTATTAGAATGGCCTTGCGTGAGGGGGCCGTGATTTTTCCATTACTTAATTCTTTTTTTTAAATATTTGTTTTATTTGAAAGTGAAATCTCTCTTTAAGTGGTTAATTGATACATTTAACATTTTGCTTCCTGATTATTCGATTAATTGAAGTAATTGATATAATAATTGCCAAGAACATAAATCGATGGTTGCAGGAGCCCTACTTAAGATGACACACTTTACCCCAACATTGAGGAGAACTTACATCAAATTTTTGTCGAGAAGAGAATTTCTTCTTTCCTTTTGGTTTGCCTGGCTTTGAGGCAGAACCAGGTGTCCACGGTAAAGAGCCTGCGCCATCTAGAGGACAAACAAAAAAGCATTAATGCAATACACTTATACTATTTATGTCGTTCAGTAGTTGCCTGTGCCTGTACACTGCCAGTACCCTTGAGTTACTGTATGTTACTTTTTGTAAACTTTTGTTTCATTCTTAGGTGTATCACAGCACTTTTCTTCTGATTTACACTGAAGGGTGACGACCACTCCAGCTAAGATGTTGTACAGAGATAACAAATACAACACTGCAGAGCCTACGGGTAAAATGTAACAACTCATACCTGTATATTATTATTGATATTAATAATATTGTGTTGCTTTCAGAAAACATGACCTACCTGGCGTGGAGACAATGATTTGGCAGCGTGTGAGAATTGCCAGGAGAAAATCATTGTGGATGTGAACTAAGAAAAGAAAAAAATAATATAATTAACAAACATTATTGGGGGAGTAAGATTAGTCACTGTAACAAAATGTTGGTCTGTCTGCCTAGTGCCTACTTACCATTGTCCTGTGCCAACAAGCGACGTGCCTCAATGTCAAACTCTTCCTTACTGATCTTCTGTTTGAACCACAGTTTCAAGTTTGCCCAGTAGCTGCAAGGAAAATCAAAGTAGACAACACATTTAAGTTGACGATTAATTGTCACAAATAACAGCGATTAACGATTTAATTGTGTTTTTGGCATTGAACATTGGAACATTGCAATTTTAATTTCTGTTTCGTTTTTTATTTGCATAATCACAAATGACACGGCAGATATATGACAAATAACTTAATTATACAAATAAATTACTGACACATTTAAAAATGGTATACTTTCGTAAAAATAAGCTTGTAGATCTGCTATTTCTGTACTCCACTACATCTCAAAGGCAAATATTATACTTTTACTACACTACAATTATTTGAAAACTTTAGTTACTAGTTACTTTGTATATTTTAATTATTATTACAAAACATACATTAACCTACATTAACCACTTCAGCCCTATATACATTTCAGCCTTTTGAAAAAATTAATAGCAGATCAACAAACTCAATGTAGATGCATTGTGAGCGTGACTTGTACATCTGCTAATTTAATAAGATTGTTTATACATTTGAAATGTGACATTTTGCTTAATGAGTATTTTATACTTTTGGTACTAATACTTACAGTATTCTATTAATACTTTCACCGAGTAAAACAATGTGAGTACTTCTTCCACCACTGTTATCATGAGCCAGTCATTAACATAGGAAACTCGTTCAGACTGCTGCAGACGTTGTTAGCAGCAGATGCATGATTAGCATTAGCATGATGCTAGGTGGTCTCAACAGTCTCCAGAGGATGAACAAGCAACGAACATGCATGGCGAGAAGTCAAGATCATCATCAGCAACCATATATAGGTATTATCAATGATGTACTTACTGCTTAACATTGTCTCCTATGGCATCGGTTAGGTTCTTCTTTGCAATCTCCAGCTCACTAGCATGGGCTGCCATTTTTGTTATGCGCGTACGAGTGACGCAATCATTTAGCAACGGCTCCCCTCTTCTTAAAGGACCATGCCGTGTTTTTTGCTTGTTTTTATCATCAGTGGTGGAATAAATACTCACATGTTTTACTTAAGTAAAAGTATCAATACTGCAATGTAGAAATACTCTGTTACAACTACAAGGAGAAGTCTGGAATTCAAAATGTACTTGAATAAAAGTACAAGAGTATCGGCATCAAAATATACTTAAAGGACAACTTTGTTTTTTTACAACCAAGGTTTATATTTTAGCTTGTAATTAAAGTAAATAAATGATGAGTGTAATTTTTTTTTCTTTCTATAGTTTTAGCATTTTTTTGCGATATTTTTTACAGTGGGCGGGGGCATTCTGTCCGGTGGCTAAATATGCCTTTTTTTACACAATAAAAAAGGTCCGGCTGTCTGAGATGGCCAGATGTGAGTTATTGGGGGCTAGAAGAGCTACTGTAAATAATAATAAAGAAAACGCCGGGTTAATGTGTTAAAAAAATACATATTTAGCCACCGGACAGAATGCCCCCGCCCACTGTGAAAACACTGTAAAAAAGATTGTGAAAATTGCTAAAACTATAGAAAGCAGTAAATTTGAAATTTTTAACACTCATCTTTTATTTACTTTAATTACAATCTAAAACATAAACATTGGTTGTAAAAAACCAAAGTTGTCCTTTAAAGTTCCAAAAGTAAAAGTAGTCATTGTGCAGTAATGTTTCATTTCACAAGTTCAAAATGTAAAAAAAAAATCTCTTGCAAATATTGAGTACATGTATTTAAGTTACTTTACACCACAGGTTTTTATCCTTACGTAGAGGCTTATTTGTGATGATAATAATTCTCCATCTATTTGCGAATACAATGTCAAGTCCATCACATTAGTAATGTAACGTGTTATATATTGTTGACCGCTTCCTTCACCCAAATGCACATGCAATGCGAGGTACGGAATATCAGCCGTTTTAGGGCTAATGTGCACAAACACATTTATGCCAAATCGTGGATTACACATTAATGTAAGGCAAGGATATTTTCTAAATCCTAATGTAATGTCCATAATAATAAGGTGCTCAGATACTGAGAGTAGTAAACGCATTTCACCACTAGAGGACACTAGAGTATACAATACGTACTGTCAAGTCAGGGCTCCTCCTGTAGATATCTGAAGACATAGGAGGTTGAGGTTTTCAATGGTTCTGTTGTCTCGAAGAAAGAAAGAAAGAAAGATTGATTGATTGATTGATTGATTGATTGATTGATTGATTGATTGATTGATTGATTGATTGATTGATTGGTTGGTTGGTTGGTTGGTTGGTTGATTGGTTGGTTGGTTGGTTGATTGATTCAACCAACCACATTCTAGTGAATTCTCTACTTTTATTAGGGATTCCATAATGCTTGTAATGACATTCTAGCCTATTAAGTTATATGAAAATAGAAAAGTTAATGTTAATGAGAGTGCATGCATGACTGGTGTGTTTTTATGACACTCACAAGAAGACTCACACAGTTACTCAATTTGCAATATTTTTCGTTGCTTTCATTGCTTTATTAATGGGTAGAGATGTTTCCTTTTTCGGTCAACAATATTTTGGTGACAATGACACCAACATGTGTAAATAATTCACCCTGTCACTGTCACCATGACATAGTGAATTATATGAAATCAATAAATAACAAAATTAAGTTACATCCGTACAAAAACCATTCTATCGTCTATTTTGACCAATATCCTTTGACAATGCCCCCTCATCAATACTTCACATGTTTACTTTGTATGTCTCCATTCAGTGAGAGAGCAGAAAAGTAGAAGGATAAATTGCCTAATATGCAACAGCTGGGAGTCAAGCCCTGCTCTGACTCACATAGCACAGGGGTATGGTGTTATGAGTCAGCATCCTCTCACAAACAATTTATGCCACATGCTTAGTTTAACCCACTTTTTCCAATGTTTTACTTGAATTCCATCCAGTAACAGTGCAGCTTTTTTCTCTATTTTTTTTTTTGCAATTGTCAATGTCAATTATCTTCAGTAGCCTATATGGACCACATTATCCCTGGTGTCTTTATTTTGGGCAAATCGTAAATAAAATGTGTGTCACAAATATCAGATCTACAAGCTCACAACTACAGGTAGTGAGGATGTGACACGGAAGCTTGTAGATCGATTGCTTTCGCTATTGTCATTTATTAAAATAAATATAGGGCATACTTGTTCAAATGTGGTGCAAGGGATAGTTAATCAATGTCAATTAATGTATAATAATAACAAAGTGGACCCCAGGCTATTATGCACCAGTTTTAAAGATATTCTAAACTTTAGTTTGGCTTTCAACCACTCATATCTGGAGTAAAAAACTTGGAAGTGCTGCTCTTCAAAACTAGCACATTAAAAAACAGGTGTTACTGTATTGTTTTCCAAAAAGATGAATGCCTAACACACACACAGCCATCAATCAAAAACACCACAAAATAAATGAGGTGGAATGTTCCCTCTGTGGGAACAGTGTTTATATAACTTCAAATCAGTCCAAAAAGGAAAAAGAAAAACTTGAATGAACCAAGTATTCACATGACATAACTCTAACCTAACTTTATGTGCAGTGTTTTGATTTTTCATATCACAAAAAAGATATTAAGATAACTAAGATAGATAATAAATGCTTTAGTTTAGGATGGCTTTAGTAAATACAATACTGTAGATAGGCCTACCACAACACTTTAAAATGTGGGCGATATGACAACACCAAAGACAGAAATGCCTCTGAACTACGAACTGGATTGGAAATTGAATAGGCATCTATAACCAATCAAAACTCATCTAGTTAATTCATCCATTTTTAACCCTGAGAGTGTACAAATGTAACCAAACGGGTTCATTTGGTTACATTTGTGCACTCTCAGAGTTACATGCACACCCGGGACATAGCAGCGTAGAGATGACTTTGGCCTTCAACCCTGAACTTCCATAGCTCGCCAGTCTCCCAAAGTAGAAGTCTTTTCAAGTTCTTGGCGATCACAATATTTCCAGGAACTCAAGTGGGACATTTCCTCTGTTACAAGAAGACGTCCCAGCAGAGGATGTCGTCCTACTTTAACACAGAGAGACATGTGAACAATCCCAAACCTGCCTCCAAGCTACAATGGCCCCGTTCTACACAGCCATCATTGAGTCCATCCTCACCTAATGCGAGTTTCCCAGAAGCCCTCACTTCTCCCGAAACCCTCACCTGGTTCTGGTTTGCCAACAAGCCCGGAATGCAACCCCAACGCATTAGCAGATCAGCGTGGAAGATCATCGGCCATGACATGCCCACCCGGCGGGGATGTTTTAGCACACTAGCCAGGGGCAGGAAGTAGGCACAGGGTCCCTCTTATCCTGGCCACTACATTGTAAAAACAGGTAGTGTTTATTTAGCTCTGAGAGGGTGCAAATGTAACCAATGTATGTACCCTCTCAAAGTTACAAATGTACGAATGAACACTAAGGATTTTGCTGTGTATACTTTTTCAAGTTATCTTGCCTCTAGAGAGCCATACCAGACGAAACAAAGACAAAAACAACGTCTTTCTTCACCCCCAGGCCCCAGGCAGTGACTGTGCACTGGATACCGCCCTCCCAACCCCACTACACACATACATACACACACACGCACACGCACACACACGCGCACACGCACCCGCACACACACACACACACACACACACACGCACACACACGCAAACGCACACGCACACGCACACACAATCACATTCTTTCTTTTCTGTTCACATTTTTCATAAATTCAGACAGATGAGTGAAATGATCTCTGAGCTCAACTGTAAAAATGTGTTTTTCTCTGTTCGTTGGATAAACTACAAGTCATTTCTTTGGCTTCTTTTTTCAGTCCCTTGTGCACTGGGGACACTATTTCAACATAATGAACTCATGCTGCTCCTAGCGGGGCCAGCTAGGCTGTGAGGTTCTTCTGTTTTCCCATGTCTTCAGTAAGTAGGGCGTAAAAACAGCTGAGTAGTTAGGGCAGTAGGTCCTTTGGCTCCAACTCCACAGACAGACAGACAGACAGACAGACAGACAGACAGACAGACAGACAGACAGACAGACAGACAGGCAGACAGACAGACAGACAGACAGACATGACTCATAACAACATGAATAAAAATAACTTCATAATGATGTATTAAACCGTTCTCATCTCCTGTGATTCTGAAACAGAGAGTAGCTAACCCTTACAATAATTTTGATATTGAACATACCGGTAGTTTTATATCTATGGTTGATGCCAAAGCGTTGATGCCAAGCGATGCTCAAAACAGGGTTGCAAAGTGCTTTGCAGAACAAGATAAAAGCAACAACATAACACAAAGGAATTAAAACAGTATAAACCAAACAATAAAATAAACACCAAATAAAAAACAAATGGCATCAATAAAACAAGAAAGTATAAAGGAGGCTGTGCACACTATAAAAAGGCCTTAACATACAAATATGTTTTCATGAGTTTTTTAAAAAGATGACACTGACTTTGCCAGCCTTTGATCTTCAGATCTAAGGCTCAGTCGCAAAAGCCTGATCACCAATAAGATGAGGTGAGTTTGAGAGACAACTATTGGAGAGAAGCCAGGATGGATGTAATATGGTTGTGTTTCTTGAAATCTGTTAATTTAATATAGCAGCTGAATTTTGCACTAGTTGGAGACAGTCAATAGCTTTTTTTTACTGAGCCAAGAGAACAAGGACTTACAGAAGTCCAAATGTGATTATAATTAAAAGTGTGAACAACCTTTTGAAGGTCTGCAAAAGAAAGAAAGGACTAAATGTTTCTCAGCTGGAAGAAACAGCATTGTACAACCTTAGTCACCTGACCATTGAAGGAGAGGTTCAGAGTCAAACGTCATGCCTAGATTAAAGGCTTAATGTTTTTGGATAAGCTGCCAAGATGTGACTGGAAGGAGAGGGTGCAATTATGGGGGCCAAAAAGCAGGATCTCTGATTTAGCCTCATTTACCTGGAGGACGTTTGGGGACATCTAGCACATTTATGCAGGACACATTGCCTGTATCACTGGGTTTGAGAGGGATAACTGTGTGTCTACTGCATAACCAAATGATTAGTTGGCTAAATGTGAATTTCTGACATTAAGATTAAGCACAGTTATTTTGGTTAACGTTGGTGTAGAGTTAAAGGTAGGAGTCAAATTTTGCAAAACTAAAAAATTTACAAAAATAATCCCTTTCAATCATCACCTATGGCCCACTAGAAGTGTGTGTCTGTGTCCAGGTATCCGAAGCAGTTCAAGGAACAGAAACAAAAATCCTAAACGTACAATGTTTTACTCGTAGTAGAAATGAATACAGAAACAGTCCTAATAGTTTGGCCCTTTTGATATACTGTTATGCCTCCCGGTGTTCAAAATCTGCTCTTGGGAAATGCACTGGAGCAGAGGTAATCCCAAAAGGCAGCCTCCGGTATCTGTACGGCCTTTGTGTGTTAGCTACTATGGTCAACAGTTCCTGTGATTCTGGATAAACATGCATTTGGAGAAATGCCTGACATAAATCCGTCTGATTTAAAATCTGTCCTCCAGCCAAGCCTGTAAAGAGGACATTGATGAGTGGTAATGGATACTGTTCTGCAATCAAGTCAGGGTTCACAGGGACTTTAAAACCACCACAGATCCTTGGAGCACATCCTTTTTCATGACTGGAACAATTGGTGTTGTAGCCCATTTGCTCACTGGTACCAATATTCCACTCTTCACTAATCTGTCCAGTTTTGCTGTATACCTGTGATATTATCAGACTATTGATGGAGCACATTTAAAAGCTACAAATGTTGAAATGATCTCAGTGTCAGTTCGATGCCTCAAAAGCCAATGAGTAGGGGATGAGAGTGAGCAGAGATCTCCATACTCTTTTTTGAAGCAATGCAATTGACTCCTCATGCTGCATGCAACGTTACCAAACCAGGGTATTTTATTTCCCCTCTAAGGCTTGAGCTTAGAATCAGATTACCTTTTACACCACTCCATGTGTACTGAGGAAATGTCGTGCAGATAAGTGAAATGGTCTCCCGATGAACACTAATAGACCTCTTTAACAGACTAAATATCTGCTGACACTTGGCTAAAGAAGGGAGGACAAACGCACTGCTCAAGGCTCAAGTTTTTCCCTTGTTTATTATAGTTGGATTACTCACTGTGCTTGGAATTACTCCCCTGTGCTATTAAAATAAATTTCATTAATGCCAGGCAACTGCTTCTGTGTTTCACGTCTAGCTGAAATATCATGTTTCATTTCAGACGTTTAAGGGCAGCGGCCTAGCGGGAGATTCCAGCTGTCAGAGCTTGAGTCTTCCCAGAACCCACTGAATGACAATCCATCTTCAACCAGTGTCAGTTCTGTTTAAGTCTGAAATGCATTTAGATAGGGACTCTTTAAACGGTCTCAAGTCAACAGAGAAATCAGCCCTGGGGCGTGTTTTCTTTTAAAGATAACAGTCCCACCCCTGGTTCCGACTTGCCATGTTGTCACTAACTGAGATTAGTTTGCAAATGAGGGTCTCTCCGGATTTCTGAGCAAACACAGGCATGCTGAGTAGCCCAGCGTCTCTCAGGAATCTTCCGAGCATGGTGCCACTTTGGAGGTAAACTCACAGATACTGAAGGAAGGCCCACTCAGTAAGAAAGAGATCTTTCATCTCTAAGACCTCCATCCGTCCCCTGGGTACCCCACCGCGGCATGGGTTCAGCCATCCCTGCAGTTTACTGGCCAGGCAGCTGAGCTGGTATTAAGGCCTGAGTGTGGTCCACCCACCAGAGCCAAGGATGTCACCTTCTCTTTTCCAACCTCGCTTGGGTTCCAGAGCTTGTGTGTGTGTGTGTGTGTGTGTGTGTGTGTGTGTGTGTGTGTGTGTGTGTGTGTGTGTGTGTGTGTGTGTGTGTGTGTGTGTGTGTGTGTGTGTGTGTGTGTGTGTGTGTGTGTGTGTGTGTGTGTGTGTGACTGTGTGTGTGTGTGTGTGTGTGTGTGTGTGTGTGTGTGTGTGTGTGTGTGTGTGTGTGTGTGTGTGTGTGTGTGTGTGTGTGTGTGTGACTGTGTGTGTGTGTGTGTGTGTGTGTGTGTGTGTGTGTGTGTGTGTGTGTGTGTGTGTGTGTGTGTGTGTGTGTGTGTGTGTGTGTGTGTGTGTGTGTGTGTGTGTGTGTGTGTGTGGCAGGTGTGGGGAAGTCATTTATTACCATACCTGCATGAGGTTATGTAAAGTATGAGGGTTATGAGGGTGCAGGCAGTTACTGGAAACCTGCATGGGGGGGGGGGGACCCAGCCTCAATATAGAATCTATATTGAGGCATGCGTGTATTTTAGCCTATAGATACATGCGAGGATTTGGCCTCAAAAGCAGGGTCAACATTTTTCAAGACTTGTGAAAAGGAGGGGCTTTAACCCCAGCATCCATATTCTGGGGGGAACATTAGACAAATATAGCCGATCTACAAGCTTTGTGCATTGTGACGCGTTGTGAGCTTGTAGATCGGCTATTTTTGATGAAGAGATTTGATGTAGATAGAAAAAAAACAGTCTAAGGACAGAGCCAACTCAGGTCCAGTTTACTCGACTCGGGAGAGGGTTTAAGTGCAAGACTCGGGGAAAAGAGAGGCTTTAGGTTTAAGTTCTTGAAGTTAGGGCATTGAAGATATGAAATTCTGAAAAAAATGATTAACTAACGACTAATGACAAGTCTATTAAGGGATTATTGAATTTGGGCTTAGAAGCTCTCAGTTTGGAACTATTCACTTTTTTTAATTTAAACCTTTTTTTCAGCACCAACATCCACTGTACCTCATCATTACAAGTACCCCTGATGAGCAGTGTCTTTGGTCCTCACCATGAAGTGGGTGAATACTGGAGCTGATAAATACCCTGATAAAGAAGATTATATGGGTGAGGAGACACAGCAAGTAAGTAAGTAAGTAAGTAAGTGGAGACACAGTAATCTTCTAAGAATAATCTTCTTATACTTTGTTGACCAGGGTCCCCTATAGGGGTCTATACTTGGTCCCCTCCTTTTTCCCTATACACCAAACCACAAGTCGTGAGCTTGTAGATCTGCTATTTTTGCAGAATTCTCGCTTATTTTAGACAAATATTTGCCTATTATGATATGTCCAGAATAGCTTGTCTGCGTTATTGGACAGTAAGACAAGTAATAATATGTCAGGAAAGATCATGAGAGAGATAGAAAGGGGGAAAGAGTGTGTGTAACACCCGGGATTCGAACCCTGGTCTCCTGCGTGGAAGGCCAATATCTTATCCACTATTAGACTAAAGGGAATTCCCTATAGTCCGGGGGAGATATTAGGCTATAGAGAGAGAGAGAGAGAAAGAGAGAGAGAGAGAGAGATACAGAGAGAGAGAGAGAGAGAGAGAGAGAGAGAGAGAGAGAGAGAGAGAGAGAGAGAGAGAGAGAGAGAGAGAGAGAGATATACAGAGAGAGAGAGAGAGAGAGAGAGAGAGAGAGAGAGAGATACAGAGAGAGTCAGAGAGAAATTATCAGACATTTGAATGGGTGAGACAGACTTGAAGCTGTGACACTTCATAAGTACATGACCCTTGTCTACTGATGCACAAGTCAACACTTGTAGTAAGACGTCAATGTGGTTTAGTGAATTCTCCTTAGGTTCCTGCTCACGTCACATTCAAACACACATAGGCACACAGAAAGCCGTGCACTCGCGCACGTGTACACACACACACGCACGCACGCACGCACGCGCGCGCGCACGCACGCACACACACACACACACACACACACACACACACACACACACACACACACACACACACACACACACACACACCTTTGAGTGCACAGATTTTCCATCCAATGCAAATACTAGAGCAAGTGTTAAGAATGTACCTCAGAGGTTCAGTGGAAAAACTCTTTCTCTCACAGAGGCTCACATTAACTGCTTGAAGAGAACAAGGCTTGACTCACTCAAGAAAAATATTTTATTTTGGGAGTGGTGCTATTGATGCATATCTAATCTCAAGAATTATTGATAATGGGCAGTTTGTAGGCTAACTCAGAGAATAACAATATCAATCTTCATGACAGATGATATATATATATATATATATATATATATATATATATATATATATATATATATATGAAACAGTGACCCTAAAGGATCCCAGCCCCTGGCAGCTAAGTATTGCATTACTGTTTTGCAATACTGATGTCATTGATTTGAGCCTGCTGTAAAGCTGTCTAATTTTCATGTTGCAACGGCTTGTTCTTTAATAGGGCAGCTGTTTCTTCAAGCATCTATAAAGGCGGGTTTTGTCCAGAATCTGTTGTTTTTCTGGTTTGGGGGGGGGTTGTTTTCCCCCTTTTGTCTGGGTGTGTGTAACAGCCTTTATGGTTCATCGACAAAACAGTGTGCAAAACAAGAGTTAATTTTCAGCTACATTACTTTAGAACAAAGGCTGTGTGACTTTGATGTGTGATGTGGAAGCCGCAGTGTTGTAGGGCGCACAGCCCCCACCATCACCCCTCTCCCCAGAGACGACTTCCCTCTCTCCCTCCCCCAAACCCCCCCTCCGTTCCCTGCCGGTGATTACAGACTACAGGGAGCCGTGACTTTTTCAATGAGTGATATTCAGAAAACACACGGCCCAAGCACTTTTGTGTGGAAAGAATGTAAATTTCTCTGTATTTAAAAGGAAGAGGGAGGGGAAAAAAATAAGTTGGAAATTTGGACAGCTTCCATCCCAGTACCCCCCCCCCCCCCCCCTCTTTCTTTCACATCCCCTTTTTTGGACTTTCTCTCTCTCTCTTTCTCGATCCTTCTCTTCTCTCTATCTCTCTCCCTCTCACCCTGCTCTCCATCCTGTCTGGCTTTCAGCAATGTGTTTCTCGTTGTCTGTCCCAATGCCGCTTACCCTTTGCTTGGTCGGCATATTTTTGGTGGGTTCAAAACCACTCCAAAACAAAACGTAATTCCATCTATGTTTTTTTTCCCTCCTTAACAATGCATGTTTTTCCTCAACCCCCCTATTGAAATTGAATCAGCTTCACGATGAGGAAAAAAACATAGAACAGCAATTTTATACATACCTCGTTGGCCTCGTCGCGAGCAACACTGCCAGGGCATGATTGTCATAAATACAGTACAGGTATGGTGTAGAAAAAGGAGCTGACTCTCTCTCTCGTTTCTGTAGGGTAATTTATAGTTTCCTCAGGACGCCTGGTCCATTTCACCGTTAGGATATTTAATGGCACACATAAGTTATCCAATGTTTCTGGTGACCCGCATTAAGACAAAGTAAACCAAGTACTTTTTTGTGGGGAGGTCATCGGGTCCTTGTAAATATAGGGAGAGGCTGTTTAAATATCTTTAAAGTGAGTACTGCATTTTGTACACTCAAACGAACAGCGCTGGACCATACCACTTGTGGGTCACCCTCATTTCCCCAAATCATTAAGTGGCTAGTTTCATAAAATGTCTTATTAGGGATTGGTGATAAATGTGGAATCATTAAAAAACAAAACAAAAACAAAACCTAAAAAACATTTCCCATCTTATCGTTTCCTTGACAAATGTTTCTTGACGAGGTAGAGACCCACATAACGGCACCCTATGATGCTAAAACTCATGAATAAAATCAATACTAATGGTATTCCTTTGGAAGATGGCAACTCCTCTAGGTGGGGTGGTCCATTGTCACATGAGAGGGTCTTATATTCAGGCACAGTTGGTACATTATGTCTCTGTGCTACACATTTTTCAAAGACTGGCAAAATGCACTTAATAGATATTCTCATTGAACCTCATAGATATTCATACATGAGGGTTGAAGGAACAATGTGGCTTTTTAAATAGTCATGTCTCCTAAATCCCTGTGTCCCATAATTCATCATGATATTCAGAACACAATGATAATACAGAGCCTATGAGGAAGTTCAAGTCAATGTTGAAGGTTCTCCACTGGTGTGCTTTGCCAGTTTGTGCTGGCATAGAATGCAAGCCTGCGTCCGCCTGGTGCGTGCCCATCTCCACCTCCACAGCCACGCCTGCACCACCAGCTTTACAGTGTCTCCTCAGTCTATGGGTCTGATCATCATGCGGACGGTCTTCATGGAGTAAAACCCTCCGCCGTAGTCGGCCCAGAAGATTCCGTCCTGGAACTTGCTGCGATAGACACCGCCGGTGTACCAGACACCGTTGAGGTTGGCTTGACCGCAGGCATTGTACCACCAGCCACCTTTATGGAAGTGTGCACAGTTACCTGTATTGGGGACAGGGGAGGAGTGGTGGTCAAATAGCTTGCCTCATCTGAGGTACTACTGTGTGCTTTTCATAGAATAATTGATTTACAAAAGATCCAGATATGTATGTTTGAAAATTGAAACTAATGAATGTTGTAAATATGAAGGTATTACACTTCATCAAATAGCAGGTATCTTCCACACCTCAAATGGTGTCAAGGCTATAGCGATGAGAGGTGATCTACCTGAGAAAGCGTCCTTGTCACGATCCAGGGTGGTGAACTGCTTGCCGTTGTGGCTGCTGAGGGAATCCCCGGCGTTGCCCATGTAGGTTCCCAGCCTCAGGCGGTAGGCCTCGCTCTCTGGCTCCAGGTGGAAGCTGCTGTACTGGGCGTACACCTTCTTCCCCATCCAGTCCTCCAGCTCCACCGACAGCTTGTAGTCGCCCTGCCTCCCCAGGTTGTAAATGCCCTCCAGACCCAGCCAGTACTCTCCGTCTATGTTGCCAAAGCCGCTCTGAGTCAAAAAGAAGATTACAGGAAGATAACTTGGAGATTAGAGATTAAAGTATTGCCAGTTGTTTGTTCTGTGGTATTTAGCAGAGTTTGGAAACATGAGAATTGTTTAGGAACATGAAACTTTCTCTTGGACAGGACCATGGGAATGTATCGCAGTGATGCATTTCAGTTGATTTGTTCCTTTTGATGACTTTTGGCCATGGTAGTTAAGTCAAATTACAAAGTTGATTTTGCGAGCAATGTGATACGATGCTGTCATTTGAACTCTTTTTTTTATCACGTTTTTTTTTCTTTTTCTCCCCAATTGGGGGGGGGGGGGGGGGGGGGGGTATACCAGTGGTTCTCAAACTTTTTCATGTGAAGGTGAAAGATACATACTAGGCCGTGGACCCCCATTTGCAAATATTTTGTACCAGGGATGCCCATAAGAGAAGATTCTTGTCTTTGGATTAGACTGACTTGCAACGGTCTATGCTGTACTAGGTTGGGAGATAACAGTGAAGAGAATGACACATATCTGAATTGTTCTTCTATACATTCTTCTAGTAGTGGGTTAAAGCGTTGGCTATTCAAAAATAGCAAATATACAAGCTCACAGCACGGCACGATCTGCTAGTTTTGAACATTATTTAAAAATCTTGAGAGAACTACTTTTGCATTTGTGGAGTTGGCCTCAGGTCTTAATGGGTTAAGTCGGCTATTGGTTCCAAATGTCGGTTTCATTATATTTTCGGTTAATTGCCCAGGCGTACCCTGCAGTCTGCACTGTGGCGGACAGGAAATTCACCCAATGCACCACTGTCATTTGAGCCCTCAAGAAAGATGTGCTGGAGGATTTATCCTGGAAAGTTAAGCATTGGGTCTCTGCTCAGCGGGGCTCCAGCGGCTCCTCTCACAAACCCCTACAGATCTCCTGGATCACAGCTAATGGTGATACTCGCTTGTGTGTTTGTGTTGAACAGCCATGACCAATCTATGTCTGGCTGTGCTCCTCCAGAACACTTCATTCATACATGAATGATGTGGGCTTGAAGTCAGGGGCCTCCACGCTGGAGCTGTGTGTGTCTGTCTGTCTGTGTGTGTCTGTGTGTGTGTGTGTGCGTGTGCGTGTGCGTGTGCGTGTGCGTGTGTGTGCGTGTGCGTGTGCGTGTGTGTGTGTGTGTGTGTGTACACTTTTATGTATTACTATACTTGTGAGGGCCAAATGTCCCCACAAGTATATTACAATTTGTAGACATAATATAGACATTCTGAGGAAAAAGATCCTGGTCCACAAAAGTACAGTAGAGTTAGGCTTACAATTAAAAGGCCCTACGATAACAATATTTGGTTGAGTTGGGGTTGGGATTAGGCATGTTGAGGTTTGGTTTAAGGGCAGGGGTTAGAGTTATGTCTAATTTATACTTGGTTATCGGCTATTTTACACCGGTGTGCAACTACATATAACTCACGCTTTAGGGCTACGGTTAAAAATAGCAAAACAAATGGTAAAAATGGAATTCATAAAATGTGTGTGTCCTCACAAGTACAGTAATCCAAACGTGTGTGCGTGTGTGCGTGCGTGCGTGCGAGCATGCAAGCATGCGTGTTCGTGTACATGTGGTGGCTTTGTGGGCGAGTGGGGAGACAAATCAATGTTGAAGAGAGTAATTTAGCTACCAGTGCAACATACGCAAGCCTGGCTGGGCTGAACGGAAGACTGAATCACCAAGGCCGCCAACACTGATACACTTCATCTTGTCTTTGCTTGAAAAAATACCTTTGATGAGTGGGACTGCATTGTACACTGAAGTAAGCCAACCATCCAGTCATTCAGTCAGCTAGCCAGCCAGCAAACCAGCCAGCCAGCCAGCCATCCATCCATCCATGCGGCATAGTAGCAGTGGTTTTGGGAGGGGAAACGCGTGCAGATTGAGCTGTGGAACATACCTCCCTACTCCGGGTTCTAACATTTCATAATGGGAATCAAAAACCAAATTGCCTCTATGGAGTAATGCTGGTGCTGACACAGGCATTATATTCTACAGTAAGTGAAAACACCAGGGCTCTGGGCCTAGGAAATGTTCCCTGGGACACCAGCTGGCTCCTTGGGATCAGTCGTATAACGCCACCATTGTTGTCTCTGGACCAACTGTACATTCTACGGGAGGTGAAGCAGATGAGAAAACGTGTGTGTCATAAAAATAGTGAGTGAGTGAAAGAGATTGTAAAAAATACAGCAATAATGCTGTAGGGTAACCACAACTCTTGCAGGTCCATTTGGCTCCATTTGTACACTCTCAGAGTTACAGACATGTAAGTGTCAATTTCTAAGCCCCTCAGAGAACCCTGAGGGTCCTTGGACACCACTTTGAGAACCACTGGTGTAGGGTAAGGTAAATAGGGAGGTAGAGGGAGAAACGGACGGATGTATAGAGAGAGGGAGGGGGAGAGAGAGAGGGAGAAGTGAGACCCAAACAGTGGAAGTGCAACTGTCATCACCTTGTAGCTGTCCCAGTTCCTGAAGAAGTTCACCGATCCATCTCTCCTGCTCTGGATGACGGTCCAGCCGCCATTGTCCATGTTCTGCTCACACCACACCTGCATGGACCTCTCCGATTCGTCCGGTTTGATCAGGTACATTCCGCTGGTAATGTGGCCAGCATCCTGCGCCTGAAGACAGTCTCTATATGGACCTACAGGAGAGAAGGGGAAGGCCGGTAGACAGGCAGTGAGATTACAAATAGCTAGAGATAGATTACACCTAGTTTATAACATGTTTGTAGACATTTTTTAAGGTTTGTTTTTAGCCATCTTTTTAGCCACGAGAGAGGTCCATCACACAATGAGTACCAGAAAGTGTAGAAATTCACAAGACACATCTTTGACGGGTACAAAAATATTATAAACTATCTGTATCTGAGTTTGAATTGTCTTGAACCCAGAACCCCATCCATTTACACAAGTAATAAACATTGGAATGCCAATGCTGGGAATTGTGTGTAACTATTACAGTATTTTGCCGAAATCTGAATTAGATAGATGATTGGAACATGCAGGCAAACAGGCACAAAGACACACACACACACGCACGCACGCACGCACGCACGCACGCACGCACGCACGCACGCACGCACGCACGCACACACAATTGATCGAGGAGTAGGAACATTTTGCCGCAAGGCTACGCTAATAGATGTTTACTGTCTGCCTCACAATGACAAGCACCAGATGAGAATGGGACTAATTAACCCAATCCATTACAGACAGGCTTGTATTTAGTTGTGGTTTAAACTAACAAATTACCTAAATTAGATATCCTGTTAACCCTTTAGTGACAATGGCTTATGTCTGCCATTGCTTCAAAGATATACGTTAATAAAGGATTTTTTAATTGCAAGCAGATGTGGAACACAGTCCGTTTATTTAGCAAGAGGAATAATCCCCACCCAGCTTACAGGAGAAAGGGTCGTTCCACCCACCCTACCCTACAGTTATGAAGTAAGCCAGAAGAGCTGTTAGTTTGTGGTTAGTATGAACATATCATGCCAGTCTGTTTTCTGTCCATGCATCTAAGGACATAGAACAGTCTTGGAGAGGATCCATTTTCATACCCAGCTGCCTTGAAATGCCACACACTTTATTATTCTTGGGCCGGGACAATCTAAATGTGTCAGGAATTTCAGTTGATGAGCAAAATCACAGTGGTTATTCCGTGTTTTAGAAAAACATCCCCCTCCTTTCTTTTCTTTACGTCCCCCACCTGAATTCAGACATTACAACATTTTTATTTCCATCCTGGTCTGTGTTCCCTCTGGGTAAGCACAAGACCAGGTTCCAGCTGAATATGCAAATCTTTGACCTTGAAAACGAGACCAAAGGCCACCTGCAGCTACAGTCAGAGCCAGTAATTATTTTGGCAGGTTTCTTAGCCTATAGCCTCATAGCGTATCCTGTTGCTATACATCTCTCCACATGTTTTTTGCATTCATGAAAGGATGAATGATTCAGCCAGTATAGCTCCATCACCAGTACTGTTCGCCCAGCCAACCTCCCTCTCAGCCAATACTCAGAGAGCCTCACTGCCTGACTGACTGCCTCACTGCCTGACTGACTGCCTCACTGACTGACTGACTGACTGACTGACTGACTGACTTAAGGGCTTTGTCCCAAGAGGCATTTCTTTCCTGAGCACAGTGTATGTTCTGAATGGTTTTCAATGGGAGCGCCATGTATTTTTACACAATGCTGGGAATGCCAGCAGCGTGACATGGCACTGAGCATCTATTCTGCTCTGCGCGTTCACATCTGCCGTTTTTATCTGGCCGCCCAGTGTTCTCTGGGCATTTGGAGCTTTTTAGGAGAGCACCATGCGTTTTCAACTGGGAAAAAAACACTTTGGTGAACACATGGCCTGAGTGACTGACCGACAAAGTACCTCATTAACAGACTGACTGACTGACTCACTGCCTCACTGACTGACTGACTGCCTCATTGACTAACTAATTAAGAGACTGACTGCCTATTTGACAGACTGACTGAATGACTGGTTGTTCTCATTCATTCCTTCACTCCCTCTCTCCTCCCTCCTGGGCTTAATCATTCATACACTCCTTCACTCTCTCGCTCTCACCTCTATACTTCACTACCTCAGTCACTCACCTTCAGCGCTGAAGTTCCCCAGCGGTGGTTTCTGGACCTCCAGGGTGCTCCCCGTGGGCGATGGCCCCGAGCGGGAACCTCTGTCGCGGGCGAATGTCCGGGCGTTGTCCCTCTGGATCTCGTTGGTGAAACGGGGCACACTCACTGGAATGTTCTCGGGCACCACCTGCACCAGCGGCGGCCCCGCAGGCGCCTGCTCGTGCCGCCGGCCATACACCTGCAGGCAGCGCTCCTCGAGGGCCCCGATCAGCACTGACTGGTTGTTGACCGTGGCGGACAACGCCGCGTAGCGAGATTCTAGCTCCCGGTAGCGGGAGGCCAGCCGCAGCGACTCGGCGGTGGCGTTGAGGACGCGTGTCTCCAGCTGCGCCAGCTCCAGGGAGTTGTCACGCTTCCTGATGATCTCGTGCAGCAGCTGCATGTAAAGCTGCGTCACCCGGGAGTTCATGTTCCGGCTCTCCTTCCTCAGCAGCTTCATCTCGTTCACCAGGTTGCCATCCACGTCCACCACCAGCTGCAGCGTCTCCATCTCGCGCCGCTGCTTCGAGAGCAGGTCGCGTACCGCCGCCACATCCAGCCGTGTCACCCGGTCCTTGTCGGTGGCGTAGCCCCGCGCCGCACAGATGGGGCCTGTGATCTTCTGCTCTGGGACCAGGAAAGTGTAGGAGCACTTCTTGGTGTCCACGCTGGCCGCAGGGGCCCGGCGCACCCGGGAAAAGAAGGGCTTCTTGGTGAGGCCCTCGCTGCTGCTCCAGAGGGACAGTCCGATCAGGACGAACAGGCTCCACACTCCAGGTCCCATGGCTTCCTCTCTTCCTCTCTTTCTCAGCAAACAAGCAGAAGATCTGTAATACAGGCAGGAAGGAGTGGGTGACTTTATTGGAGCCGTCTACATGTGAAGTCGTTGTATCCTATTGTGTCTATTTTTTATACACTCTTTGTTCAGTTTCCAACTGAGCACAACACACCATCAGTCAACTGCCCTATAATACAGATGTTTTCTTTCTCCTCTAATCCAATAGAATCCAATAACCGCACCGCGTGGTGGGGCCCCGAAACCCTCAAAGAGTATAAGCGTTGAAATGACATAGGAGATGACGTTCAGTCTAGACTCAACACAACAGCTCTGCTTAATTACGCAGTGACCAGAACTTTAAAAATGTGACCATTAAAACCAGCATACCATGCCACTGTAGTGCAGGCATGCAAGGCGTGCTTCGCGGTTCCTGTGTGGTGGCGAACAGAAGGGCGAGACCCACTCAAATCTGTTATCACAGCGGATATCCAAGTTTTCATATTCAGGGCTCGGGTCTCACGGGTGTTCTTTCTTTCGGCCCCACACCACATCTGTCTCAGGTCTCTGGGTGTGCCGCGACGCCTAGGGTCTGTTTTTCATATTAGTGTAGATCCCCCCTGCTTAGAGCTTCCTCAGCCATCTCCCACAGCCTCTTAGCTCGCCTCCATTGGCCCATGTGCAGCAATGGTGTCGAAAGCAATTAGTTCTCTCAAAAGGAGAGTCGGAAGACGGAAATATTTTTAGAAAGTGTAGTTTATTTGGACATGGATGAAAGTGAATCTGTCCCTCTGATGGCATAACGAGCACTGCTACTCGCTGACAGATTTACATGCTGATGGTTAGAAATATATGAATCTTTAGCAGGGCAGAGATTGTCAGAACGGTATCACGGGTGCCTCGCTGATGTATTTGAATTGTGCCAATTTAACCTACCCAGCTTAATATACAGTATGTAAATATCTGGAACAGAGGGAATTTGGGAGAGAATGAAAGGGTCCGATGTGTCTGAGCAGCAGCAGGAGCCTCTTGATTTATGAGTAATGTTTTCTGGAGTCTATTTTTGGAAGCTTGATCTTATTAGCTTTGACAGCACAGCGAATAGAGCAGGGCTGGGTGACGTTGAAAAACGCATACTAAGTGAAAGATCCCTTCTTCCATATTCAATAGCTGGGGTTGGCACGGGACTTGGAGCTACTGGCAGGCCTACGTTGGACTGATTCTGTCTCCCTGGCCAAACCCAACTATAGAAGCCGGTCTGTGTAGGACGTGGCCAAAGAGGTTAAATAACCATCATCCAACACATCTGACAGGCAGCACAATATGAGCCACTTCACTGATCAAAATAAATCCTCTGAGGATTTCAACACATGCCAGGGAAGCAGAGCTCTGTGTCTCTCAGGACGGAGACAGCAGGGGCGCTGGATCATTTTGTGCGGTCTCCTCTTTCTGCTTTCTTGCACTGAGGAGCCTGACCACAGGTAATGGGACAGATCCAAAAGCATTACCTAAGTCCAAACACTGCTGTTAAGACATAATCGTACCTCTTTGTCACTGTCAAGAGCGAAAAAACATTTATTTTCTCAATGAAAATAGATGTTATCAATGTTGTTTTATTCTGCTTTATGTAAAGCACAAGTGAAAGTATATGAGCCAAGATTCACCTACTTTGGCTTAAAGGTTCAGCAGAAATAACCGGATTAAAAACAAAAATTAAGTACCCAAAATCTTTTGGGCATAGAAGATATACTGTAACTGTAATTTCTTGGGAACAGCAAAGCTGCAGTGCATTTTTTTTTCTTCCTCTCAGATTATAGACCATCCGAATAACGGAAACTTGAAGGATCACAGCCATAAAGAAAACAGGCCTTGTGTCCCAACTAAAAAAACAGCCTTCGGGCAGATATTATTACCCAGAGAAACGTTTTCCCTGTTTTTCCCCGCAATCATACTTCATCACTCTCAGCAACTCAGCCACAACGGCTGGCTCGTCTCGCTTGCGCCACACCATATCTTAGAGCGCTTGAATCTAGGGGTCCCCGCGGCAGGCCTGACGTGAGTGACTGTGTTTACATAGAGGCGCGGTGTGCGTCCCAGCCGGGCCTGTGAAACTCATCGGCACTTATTACCGCTTGGCCTCATACCTTAATCTATGCTTTGTCGTACGACAGTGTCGCGCACCAGAAACACAGATCTACAAGCTCACAATGTGCCACATCCGTAACGTGTTGTGACGTTGTAGATCTGCTATTTTTGGTGTGTGACACTGTCATGCGGTGAAGTATAAATTGGCTTCACTCTCTCGTTAACACCCTACTGGTCTTCATCAAGTCAGCCACAGAGGCCTTTTCCCCCCTTTTACTGACTTATTAAAGGGCTATTTTCCCTCTCATTCCAGCCAGACCGACACCTCGTTTACATTAATGGAGGCATTTACAAGTAGTCAGGTCAAACTTTGCGGTGGCTGAGCCCAGAGGAACATGAGGACACTGCCAATCGGCCCACTGGTCATAGGTGGCGCCTCTGAGGCCTAATTGTCCATTGGTAAACCCACCAATAAAATGTTTTATTGTTTTATTTATATATATATATGTTTTTTTTATTAGACCTCAAAAAGGAACCAGCAGGTATTTTTCTGGTTAACAACTTCTCTTTTCCACTGCTCTTTAAACTTTGCTCCAAAACCCTCAAAAGCCACGCGCCAAATCCAAGACGTCTCATCTTTCAGCTCACTTTGTTGTTACTGCTGAGCCCAGTGCCAATCAGCCCACACGCTATCCTGATGGTGCCACTGATAAGATCTGTCTGCTGAATGGAGGACTTGATCAGGACTGTCCCATGCTAAACACACAGTGCTACATGGTGTTATAATGCATGAACAGCCTAAAATACACGTCATGCAATTAGAAGACAATTACAAAAAAGGACCAGATCTCAACGCATACGGTCAATGAACAGTTACTTTTTAACAGCTACTTTTAACACTTAAAATTGAAAGCTTCACAGGAATTCCAGAAATCCACAAACATGAAAGAACTATAAATGAAGTCTATAGGAAAGCGCACAAACACACAATGGCTATATTTTAGTTTCAAAGCTTCCATGACTTTAAAATGTAATCTCAACTTACCTACTGGCCAGTTACCAATGAATTGTCCTTAACAACAAGAGCCAGTCCAAAAAGATTTGAACTTCCGCCTAATTGAACATTCCCACAGAAAGGATACACAGCAGCCGCATTTTCACCACACCATCACGTATACTACAAAACAGACAGAAAGATGAAAAATAACAGGACAGTATGTCCCCCCCACCTGTGTCAGTAGGTCAGTACAGTCTGTTGTTCTTGGGGTGCAGCTTAGGGGCCCGGCTCGGTCTTTCAGTTGTGTCCCCTTTGGAGCCTCAGGTTCTCCATTCTCCTTTCTTCACTCAGTCTTCCAGTCTCATTTGGAATGAAGGCCAGCTAGCGCACGGTGATGGCACCAGCACATACAGTCCACTTGGGGAGCAGAAGAGAGGAGGGTGGTCCAAAAACAGAGAGAGAGAGAGGGGAAGGGGCGGGAAGTGTTTTTCACTGTAAGTGTGTGTGTGTGTGTGTGTGTGTGTGTGTGTGTGTGTGTGTGTGTGTGTGTGTGTGTGTGTGTGTGTGTGTGTGTGTGTGTGTGTGTGTGTGTGCGTGTGTGTGTGTGTGTGATGTCATCAGTGGTGGAAGAAGTTATCAGATTTATTTTTTACTTAAGTATAAAAGTAGCAATACCACAATGTAGAAATACTCTTTTACAAGTAAATGGCCTGTAAACTTTAGCTACAAGTTACTTGGTTATATGTAAAAAGAAATACAATATTTGCCTCTGAGATGTAGTGGAGTAGAAGTAAAAGTACTCAAAAATGTACGCACTCAAGTCAAGTAAAAGTACCTCCGAATTGCACTTAAGTACTTGACTGAGTAAATGTACCTCACTTTCCACCACTGGATGTCATGTGCTCTTTAGGAGTAATATATAGAACTGCTCCTAATATAAGGTTTCGCCGCAAGAATGAAAAAGCATCTGAGAAACAGGACTCTGGGCCTGCGGACTGGAACGGTGATGATGACACTTAAGAACCACGGAGCACGTAATCAATCACAGCCCAGTTCTCATTGGCTCCGGGTCCGTCTGGGTCTCCCACGCTCACACTTGGCCTGTCGGCCTAAAACTCTAAATCTTTCTGTCACTCACAGAAAAAAGTCACACTAAGTCACTCTCGCATGCACTGGTTAGTGGTGGCACGCATCACACACACACACACACACACACACACACACACACACACACACACACACACACACACACACACACACACACACACACACACACACACACACACACACACACACACACAAACATCTAACCTATCCCCCAAGCTCCTGGCGATCCATCTCATTCATACAACCACACTCAAGTATTTTCTCATCCTATTTCCTAACCTAGAAAAGGCTGTTTCCAATCTGTGCTGATGTATGAGTCTGTGATCCTGGCAATATTCAGTAGCGTATAGTGCTGTATAATAGGAGGTCTGTTGTTTTGGACGGGAGGCTCATGTGCTTGTTCCACAAGGATGCGTGCGTGAGCCCAGCGTCTCTTGTGGTCGTCCAAGAGTCATTGGCAGCTGTGTTTATTTGGTTGTGTGTGAGGACAATATGCAGACTGAGGTCTTTGCAGGCAGAGAGGAGGACATCACTGGGCTAAATGTTTTCAACAGGGAAGGAAGGGCAAGGCTTTGAAGCAGGGGACTCTCTACAGGGGGAAAACCTTTCTGTGTGGGAGGGTGAATGTGCTCATGTGATGTAGAGGAGGAGTGTGTGTGTGTGTGGGGGGGGGGGCTGTGCGAGAGATAGAGAGAGAGAGCGAGAGATAGTGTGTGAGAGAGATAGTGTGTGTGAGAGTGAGTGAGTGAGTGAGTGAGCGAGCGAGCGTGCGTGCGTGCGTGTGTGTGTGTGTGTCAGTGTGTTTGTGAGTGAGTGAGCGAGTGAGTGAGTGACTGAGAAAGAGATGACTGTGTGTGCGCGCGGGAGTGTGCATGTGTGCGTGTGTGAGGGAGAGAGAATGTGTGTGTGTGTGTGTGTGTGTGTGTGTGTGTGTGTGTGTGTGTGTGCGCTCGCGTGTGTGAGTGAGTGAGCTTGAGTCTGAGTTTGAGTCTGAGAGAGAGAGAGTGTGCGTGTGCGCAAGCGCGCGCGGTGTGTGTGTGTGTGTGTGTGTGTGTGTGTGTGTGTGTGTGTGTGTGTGTGTGTGCGTGTGTGTGCGTGTGCGTGCAGGTCTCCTAGGTGGTCGTCTGTATATATAGTAGAGGTCTTCCTATCTAAATAGAGGATATAGACCAGCATGTGTTGGAAGGGAAAGCTTTCTGAGACAGGCTGAGAGAATCACGTAACATAACATAATATAACATAACATGTGCATTCATGACTGAAATGATCACTTTGTGAAGCTGTTTGTTCATTTTCACAGAAGCATGGAAGTCATGGAAAGCTAATAACAATTTTGAATTTTTCTTTTGTTGCCCTATTATCTTGACTGGTATGAGTAAAACAGGAAACTGATGAAGCACGATAGAGATTCATGTAGCTTGACCTTTCTGTTTAATGTAAATACAGATGTCAATCATATCCAGTGCTTGATAGAAAACAATGGTTTGGAATAGTTTTCATTTGCTCACACTCTACAGGCTAGGCTAATTGGGAGGTCAACTTTACATTCAATCAAATAAACCTCAGATAAGCATTAAGGATTAATATACAAGATCATTAGTAACTTGTCACTTACTGAGGTGTTCATGCATGGGGCATGGAAGATGGAAGATATTTGACATGTCTCTTGTTGAGTTCGCCGGCCCCTCCTTGTGGCTAAACGAGTTACTTACTTGTATTGTGCTCAGTAGGTAGAAGACAGTGGTTTAAAGTAGGCCTAACTTAGAACATTTACTCAAGTACTGTACTGTACATTTACTCAAGTACTGTACTAACATGATGCGCATTGTGAGCTTGTAGATCTGGTATTTTCAAAAGATTTTTATACATTTGAAAACTTATGTTTAAATATTCTGCATAATGAGTACTTTCTACTTTTGGTACTTTAAGTACATTTTTATACCAATAAAAGAATACACTGCCACACACGATAATAATAATAATAATAATAATAATAATAATAATAATAATGTGACTTATTTGTTTCATATTAGTAGGCTACCAAAATAAAGCATCAATTCCATTGATCAAACAAACCACATGTATGGTAGCTCTCATAATAACATTTTTGATATGCCCATATTATCAACATCAACAGCTTTAAAAGGTAAATACAGATCAACACAAAACTCTAAATGATGACTGAAAAAGATAGCCTACAATACATCAATACAAGATATTGATGTATTGTATTTGTAGGCTATCTAGCAAGATATTGGCTAAATACCTCCTAGCCTACTTCTAATAGTAACAACATAATAAATTAAATAATACATTAAGAATGTATTTATTTATCTATTAATGAATAAATGACAACCACATCTGCAATAATAGATATCATAATGTCACTGTGGTCAGCATGGGGGTCAGGGCATAGGGGTCAGGGACAGTCTCACGTCACACGTTTTCATTTCGTGACGTCAGAGAAGCTGACCAATGAAAAGTGGTCATTTTGACAGCTCGCTGTGATCCACAGAAACGGCGACAACAACTCAGAGAATGTATTTATAGATGAGTGTGTCGCCTGCTGAATCCAAACATAGTAATGGGTTAAGGACGCCGCTTCAAGATGCCACTATTTCATTCATAATGCCCACGTTGTTGAGAGTCTACACCGCCTGAGCCTGTTTGTTTGTTTGCTCGTTTGTTTACATTCTAAACATGGTGAGTTCTAGTTGTTCCACAACCCCGCCCCCATAACATCGTGTGTTTTTATGCGCTCTTGATCAGTGATGGAAGAAGTACTCACATCTTTTACTTAGTAAAAGTATCCGTACTGCGATGTAGAAACACTCTGTTACAAGTAAAAGTCCGGAATTCAACATTTACTTGAGTAAAAGTACAAAAGTATTGCTATCAGAATGTACTTAAAGTACCAAAAGTAAAAGTACTCATTATGCAGAATATCCTAGCTGTAGAATACTCTAGAAAACTCTCGTAGACGTATTTATGATTCTGATGTTTTCAATCTACGAGAGTTGTAGGGTTCACCCCCCATGGACACAGAGACTTTCAGCACTATACCCCGCAGACACTCCAAACATGTACACATTGAAAAAAATGGTGCTTACCCCCACGCCCCAAATGTTAACTCTCGCTACGGGGCAGTAGTTTAATGTAATAATCCATATCTTTCAATAAATACGTGTTTTAATGCCGTCTGTGGCCGAACGCCATTTTTTCACTCGTTTACTTCCTGTTTACATTGAGTGTAATTCCGGGTTTCACCAGATGGGCGCGTCACTACCGCCCATTGGGAACTTCCGAGAGAATCGGCCACAGATATGGATTATTACAATAAACTACTACCCCGTAGAGAGAGTTAACATTTGGGGCGTGGGGGTAAGCAGTGGCACTGCTTTTTTCAATTTGTACATGTTTGGAGTGTCTACGGGGTATAGTGCTGAAAGTCCCTGTGTCCATGGGGGGTGAACCCTACAACTCTCGTAGATTGAAAACGTCAGAATCATAAATACGTCTACGAGAGTTGTATCCTACAGCTACAGAATGTCCCATTTGTGAGCGTGTATGCCATTTTCAAATGGCCGAAATGTAGGCTGAAGTGGGTAATGTATGTTTTGTAATAATATAATCAAAGTAACTAGTAAAGTTGTCAAATAATTGTAGAAATTTGTAGTGGAGTAAAAGTACAATATTTGCCACTGAGATGTAGTGGAGTAGAAGTAAAAGTATAGAAAAATGGAAATACTCCAGTAAAGTAAAAGAAATCCTCATATTTTTTGTACTTAAGTACAGTACTTGAGTAAATGTACGTAGTTACTTTCCACCACTGGTTATTACGCACCTGGCTCAAATTCCTCGCTGTTGTTGTCCTCACAGATAGAGAACCAGCTGGATTCATAGGTAACTGTTCCTCAACGTCTGGGTCGGGGCCCCACCAGGGGTCCAAATGGACTATTTTATGGGTCTGTAACTCCCTGAGAGTGTTCACATGGAACCATTGTTTTATCTTTGGGACCCTAATATACACTGTAACATTCTCAGTGTTTAATTAGATTGTTTGTTTGATTGATTGATTGAATACTTTATTAACAGGGATAACACAAAAAGCCCTGAGGGCTTGTTTCCATTGTGGTCCTGTGTATTAAATACATAGAGACATTTAACCCATTGAGACCTGAAGCCGATTCTACATGTCTCCTAAATCTCAACAGTATTCTGAAAAATGTTTCTATATCAGTGGTGCTCAATCTTTTTCATGCCAAGAACCCCCAAAATTATATGTATTTGGCCGCCGACCCCCATCAAAATATGTTGTTCCAGGGACCCCCCAGAAGCAAAGATTTGAGTTAAAAATGTTCGCTTTAAAAATATATATATTCAAAGATTTGCAGACATTTTCACGATTTTTCAAAAATAGCAGATCTACTATGAGCTTGTATATCTGCTATTTTTTAATAGCGCAAAGTGTAAAATAATGCTTTTTAGCTCAAATCTAAAAATGACACAGTTCCAGGTACAATAATATACAATAATGTACCAGACATAATCAACACTAGTAGCAATAAAACATAGCCTATATATACAGAGTAATTAACTCTGAGAGTGTACAACATGGAACCAATTATGGGTCCATTTGGTTCCATGTTGTACACTCTCAGAGTTACAGACCCCCCTGTGGTCCCCGGGCCAGACGTTGACAACAGGTGGATTAGGTGGTTTAAATGAGCTTACTTGTGTGCAGTGCCTCATCTCTTAATGTGGTGGATAAAATTAGATAGATCGCTGTTAAAGATCCTATGACACTGGTTGAAGATCTATTTGTCTTGCCAGAAAGACTGAGGAGAATCTGGTGAGAAATCATTGAAATCATTGTAGCCCCCCCCCCCCCCCCCTCGCCCCCTGACTGTCCATGGTAAACACACAGTGCTACTGTCCATGGTAAACACACAGTGCTACATGGTGTTACAATGCTGAACAGCCTAAAATGTAAATACAAAAAAGTAGCAGATCCAAAAGCTCGAAACAGGGCGTGAAGCGACGCGTTTTGAGCTTGTAGATCTGCTACTTTTGCTGTTTTTGAATTTGAATCCTGAAAAGTAACTGAAAAGGACATTCAGGTTTCCACCAGACAGAGACGATATAACGAATGATACACTTATTGTAGCAGGCATTTGGACAGGGTACATACAGGTAGCCTATATTGTATAATATTTTTAAATATATATATATTTTTTTTACAATTTTGTCCTCAACAATCATTATTTTGTATTAAAATACATTATCAATAAATGTTTTGTAATAGATTAGTTCGATTAACCGTGTTCAGTGGTGGAAAAAGTACTCACATGTTTTAATTAAGTAAAAGTATCAGTACTGCAATATAGAAACACTCTGTCCGGTAATCAAAATGTACAAAAGTGTTGGTATAAAAATGTATTGGAGTAAAAGTATAATATTTGCCTCTGAGATGTAGTGGAGTTGAAGAAAAAGTACTGAACATTGGAAATACTCCAGTAAAGTGAAAATACCAAAAAATTGTACTTGAGTACAGTACTTGAGTAAATGTCCTTATTCAATTTACACCACTGACTGTGTTGCACCCCTGAAACAGAATGACCTCTGACTGCGTGATGTCCATGTGCCGTCAGGATGCCCAGGGCCCCAGGGTGCTGTCTGACCTGTGCCTGGCTCAGGTGTGCCGCGACCTGGACGCTTTGTGTGACAGGAGAGCAGACGGATCCCTTCGCCTCACCCGGGTCCCAATGCTCCCTCAGGAGATAGCTGACCAGCTACTGAAGAAGATGGCAACTGAGGGTAAATTTGCACAGTGCTTCTCAACCTGGGGGGGGGGGGGGGCAGATGTCAGTATAATGTGACAATTTAATACCTTTTTAATACCTAAAAAAAATACCATTGCTGCCTCAAAGGTAATCAACAAACTAGACTATAAAGACTGGTCAAACAAATGCCAAGTTGTCAAATAAGAAAGAGGCAACATTTTTGAAAAATATTTGTTGCCAGACCCAAGGGGTCGGGCTTACATGAGGCTTTGTGTCTGTTTTGTCCATACATATATATGTATGTCACTTTGTCCCCCGGCCCCACCCAAAAAAGTCTGTCCCCCTTTCGTCATAGAAGGGACATAGAAGGGACACACGTCATGCGAATCCCGGCAATTCAGATTTCAACCACTAGGGGTCTGGCAGTACCAGGTCTCCTGGTTCTAGTTTCACAATATGTATGTGTGGAACTCCTAAAGTTCCTGTCAGGGTGGGGGGTCCCCAGTTCAAATACGATTATTTTGGGGGTCATGGCCTGAATAGGTTTAGAACCCCTGAATTAGCTGAATGGAAAATTCTCTGCCAAAGTTAGAATAAGGCCAAGAGCAAATAATACGGATGCCAAGTTATGTGATGGGACTGTAGATTCTGTGGAAATCACAGATATTAGATTCAGAAAGATACTGTTCTAAATTCACTTCAATTAGGACAATTTAGGACAAAATGTTCTGTGTCGTGATCAGCCTTGTGACAATTCACAATTAAAGCATTTAGCAGATGTTCTTCTCTATTTACAAAGTACCAGATCAGAGTAAATGGCAATGCATGAACCCTGGTCAACAAACAACATGGTAAATAGTCACGTAAATGGAGTGCAAAGAAAAACTATTAAGTGCTTCAAAGTACACCAGGTAAACAGTAACGACATGAAATCTGAATAACATTCTTTGCATTTGTGGACCAGCACTCACTCACATCTAACATCCCTGAAGAGAATCCTTTTTGAGGACCTTACAGAGCAAACAGGCTGGAATGTAAGCACCAGGATTCATTCAGACGGCCTGCAGTCAGTAATGAGACACAGAGGGATAGACGATAGGTCAGAATGGTTTTCTCCAGGGACTAGGCCTATTTTCAGGTAGACATTTCAAAATCTGTGCCTTCTACTTTTGGGGAACAGGATTTACTAGGTCTTATTTAACGATGAGTCAGGCACAGAGGAAACTCTGCAACTCTGACTCATGAAGATGAAAGCTTACTTGTCAAATGTGCAGGCACAGAGTTACAGACATACAATACTGTATGCTGACATAATAGGATGACCTGATATGAATCACTCCAAATAGTCATTTTGTTAATCCCTTAACCTTCCTACTATACTAGGACTTCTGAATGACAGAACCATCGGGATCTTCCGTAACTGCAAAGAGCTGCGTCTGCGCCGAGCCGTCATCTGCCGCTCTCCGGTTACTGCGGAGTCCTTCCGCCTGGCGCTGTGTCCTCACCGGCTCCAGGATCTGGATGCATCCTGGGTCTCTGGGGGCCTGACTGGTGCCAACATCCTCTCAGGCCTGGCGTCCAACCCGGAGTGCAGACGCAGTCTGCAGAGGCTGTCTCTGAACGGACTGCGCCTGGACTGGGAGAGTGGGGATGGAGACGATAGGAGAGGAGCCTGCGTCAGCTTCAGCTCCCTGCGTAGCCTGAGGATTCTCAGCTTGGCCGAGACTGACCTGACCGATGCCATACTGGAGGACGCGTGCTCGGCACCGCAACTGGAGAGCCTCGACATCTCCTGCACGTCCGTCACGGACCTGACGGCCCTCCTGGAGCGCAGGGACACCCTGAAGGTTTTGATCGCCCACGGGCTTCGCCGGCTGGCCTTGTCCCCCGCCAGGCTGCTGTTCATCCTCAGCCAGCTCCACACCCTCAGGCACCTGGACTTTTCAGACGACCACTTGGCCGAGGCGTCCGCGGGCGACGACGGCGGCGGCGGGACGGAGGGGGACGACATGGTGCGACAGCTCCTGGAGGGCAGCCCGCAAGTCCTCCCTGCCCTTGTTTCACTGGACGTGTCAGGGCGGAAGGGGGTCGCGGAGGCCGAAGTCAAGGCGTTCGTGGAGGCCAGGAGTGGGCTGGTCTTCCTGGGCCTGCTGGCCACGGGCGCCAGCTCCGGTGGTGTCCTGTCTTTGCGGAGGAATTTGAAAGTAAACCGCTTCACCTACTGTATATGTCATTCTCTCAACTGTTGCTAAATAGTTTCTGAGGACTTAACACTGTTGATGTGACATAAGGTTGAGTATAGCATTGAGGGTGTTACCATATTGTCTTGTTTACTCATTAGTGTGGTTGCCCCTAGGGGCTACAAAGTATAGTACTTGGGCAACTTTTTTATAGAGAAACCCCAAACGTTTTGCACGCTACCCCTCCCACACTTTTGCCGTTTGACACATGTCAAATCAGGAATCGTGTGCTTCCATTTTGCTTTTTATAGTTTAATTTATATTATTTTGTTAGTGAATTACATTTTCCCATTGACATGAATGGGAATAGGGGACAGCTCCCATTCAAGTATTTTTCTCTTGGAAACCATAGGTTTTTGCTCCTCCTCCTACAGATTTCATCCAAATCTCAAAAGAATTGGCATACTTGATCTCTGGACCTATGTGATAAAAACACATCAAACTGAATTTTAATTGTCCATACCTTTTAGCCGTAATTGGCTTGCAAAGTTAGTGGGAGGGGCCTATTTTACAAAAAAGCCACAAATCATGAATGAAATGTCCAATCAACCCCAAATTTGAATCACATGTTGAAGGTCATGTACTCAATTCAGTGCCAAAATTAAGGAATTCGACTTTGACGGGGCACCACAAATGCAAAAAACTTAACCGTTGCAAAAACATGATTTTTGGGGGATCAATCTCCTCCAAATTAATTAAACGTGGCGTCAGGTGTGATGAGACAATGAAATTTGCTGGGAGGGGCCTAATTCCTGAAAACAAAATGCCATATCATGAATGCAAGATCCGATCAACACCAAATTGCATGTTGCGTGATCTCCAATGCCATTTCTCCCAGTGGATTCCTCGGGACCCGACGGCTGCAACCACTCTTGCAATTTCCCCAAATTGTACCTTTTCTGTTTTAATTCTCATATGATATGAATCACATCAACATGTAAGAACCCCAGAGAAGATCTCCGTTGTAGACATGAGGTCAAGCTACAGTAGACTTTCACATGAGTTTCACTTGTTTTCCTTCTGACATGTCGTTGTGCTTATTTCGTGGGTCTTGCTGTGAGGTGCTCATACGCTGTGTGTGTCCAGGTGACAGGGAACGCCAATGAGAGCCAGCTCTGTGAGGCCCTGAAGAGGTATAGTGAAAGGGAATGTTTTGTACGAGAAGCTCTCGTCCATCTCTACAACTTGACCACCGACGTAGAAAAACCCCGACCAGATCTCCTCAAGGTACCACAAACTCCTTCACATAACTTGATAGCAGAACAGGTTAGAATGTATTTGTTATTATTGATGATTGTACAATGAACAGTAAATATATAGGCTATTTGTATTTATTGATTTTATCGTGCTGTTTCATACATTTCTTCACTCTTCTCATTTTTGGATGCTTTGTGGGAAGCAGAGATATGTTGTTGTGAGGTTTTGATCATTGATTTTTGTAACAACAACAACAACCTGGGTCATTCGGACTCAAGAAATGGACTCAATAACAGCAATTAAACAATTCGGAATCAGCCATAACGAATAATGGATACGGTACTTTGCTAGTTTGTTTTCATTGCTAATGTTAGCTAGTGGCTGGAAACTGAACAGCGCGTTGAGATGACATCACTTGTTTTGTTGCGCTGATTGGCTGAAGGGGTTGTCGGTCAACGCTACTACTCCCACCCAGCACCCGCCCATGGCGAAACGGCCACAGGTTTTTTAGAAGGATTCTAAAAACACCTTCTAAATCCTCACCTAAGTTTTCTGAAAAACTTCAAATATTTATTCAAAAATGACAACACATTTATGCTGCTATATACTGTACATAGCAACAACTACCCCAAAAGGGGTTCCAGGATTGAAAGGTATAGTTAAGTATAGGGGTTCCCGGTCTAAATGGGTTAAAAAATGTACACAACAACAAGGTTTATGTAACTATGTGGCTGATGTTGACAATGACACGCACAGTAGTAACACTGCTATGGTCCTTTTACTTGTTACAATTTAAAGTCTAGTGTCTGTTAAACCAGTCCTTGATGGTAGTTGTTAAGGTTGAGGTGAAGAATGTCACCAGCCATTCTGATGTTCAAACCAGTGCACCTGCTTATGGGCTTGTCACCTCCTGCATGTGTATGTGTATCCCCCCTTGTCTTGTAGCTGGTTCTGGATGGAATGCGGAGTCACAGCACCTCAGTGCACGTGCAGCTGGTGTCCACGGCGTGTGTGTTCAACCTGACCACCCAGAACATGGCAGAGGCCTTGTCTGTTGGCCTGGTCAGCCGCACTGTTGCCCAGCTGCTCTGCGCCATGAAGAACTTCCCCAACCACCAACAGGCAAGGACGTTCCTAACCACTCGGCTGTCTGTCAGTGTTACTCGACAATAATTACGTATTTTCTACTTGTTAGTATCGTTTATTTGTTAGTATCGTCAAACGACATGTTGCTGATCTACAAGCTTACAACACATCACGTCACACACTTGTGACGTGTTGTAAGCTTGTAGATCAGCTATTTCTGCCATTTTTACTTGTGTAAAATTAGTAAATATATCAATGATTTCTTTGTATATTTCAGTTATTTGTCGTATCTTCCCTGTGCAATTTTTGATTACGAAGCCTAAAAGGCTTCATATGTTCCAATGTTCAACAATGCCCAAACACACAATTAAATTGTTAATCGCAATTATTTGAGTGACAATTAATCGTCAACTTAAATATGTAATCGAAACATTGTCCTTTCCTACAGGTGCAAAAGAACTGTCTGCTGGCGCTGTGCAGTGACTACGTCCTCCAGGAGGTCCCGTTTGACAAGTCAGTTTACTTAATAGAAGTTACATGGGAGCTTTATAACACCATAACCTCATTTTGTCATTGCCGTGTTCTCCCATGATCTCATTATAGAGTTGATCTGTGTTTTCCCTTCCCTTCACTTGATCCAACTGAAAACAGCCAAACCAGCCTTAAGATGTAAATAAAGATCATGACATAATAACAATGACATAATAGTTGCGCTGTCCTTGGAAACCTTGTATGTCCAAAACTGTTGTACAATGTACAAACTCACACGTTGTGAGTTTGTGAGTTGTTATTGTTTTGTTGGTTTGTTGGTTATTTTCGCTAATTTTGCGTGACACTTAAATTATCATTTGAAGTTGAAATAAGGTTTCTGCCCTACAGCGAAAATATTAATAAATACATTGCATTCTTTTGTACTAATCTGGTCTAACATATCCACGGTTCAGGTATTTAGCCGTCACACTGGTGATGAACTGGCTGAGCAGCCATGAGGATCCCACGCTGCAGAGGATGGCTGTTGCTGTCATCTCCATTCTGGTGTCCAAGGTCAGGACACGTGTGTGTGTTGTCATTTTACCTGACTCAAACACAGTTTAATTATACATCAATTGATACATCTGATACGCAGCTTTGAACATGCAAATGTTCTCCTTACCCAGTTTCAACCTGTCGTCCCTATTTTGGGCATAGGTGAGAACTCTCCAACGTTATTCTATTTCTAATGAAGTACATAGGTCTTGGTTAAAACCCAATGTGCTATTCATGTTGACATATTCAAATTTCTAAGACTACGTACCTGGTAAAACATAGGATAGGACAGGATTTTCTATTTTTTATGACATGGAATATAATGACCTATTTTCAAACACCTGAAAAGCAGGAATTATTGAAATATAGTCAGAGAGTCCATAGTAGTACATCATCATAGCTCCTTTGACAGTAATATGTCAAGATAATGTTCCACATGGCTAACCAGACGTCAGCCATTTCAGGTTTGATGGCTTTCATAATTGTTTTTGGCCGGACATGACAGCACTGATATGTCTTTCTTCTGGTGCAGTTATCAACGGCGGAGACGGCGCAGCTGGGCTCTGACATCTTCATTATGAAGGTATGGTCACTCTGGCATTTCAAACACAAGCAGGTGTTTCATTTCAGCCTCACACAGTCAGTCTGCAGCAGGGGGAATGTATGATGTACGTGCATGTGATTCATCTTGCTTGAGTTACTATCTCCCAAGGTCTTCTTTCCTCTGTATCTCATGCGCACGCACGCACGCGCGCACACGCACACACACAGCTTTCTATTACATTCAACTCATTCATCACCATCCACTGTCACTTGCTCCATTCCTCCATTGACTGAGTCATTCCCTGTCTACGTCTTTGACCCGTTACACAATACCTATCTGTTTCTTTCCCTTTTTTTCTCTCCATATAAACAATCCCGTATCTCTCTCTGCTAACGTCATTCTGGTTGGTTTAGAATTTGTAAAAAAAAAAAGTATTTTATCGTTCATCAATGTACACCCAAATTCACATAAGGGAATTAACCACTTTCAAATTGGCGTCTCTATTTTCGGCATGTCATTATGGGCAGAATTGTTTCAAAAACTTTCTAAAATTTGATCAGGAAGCAGGCCGCGCTTTACCCAATGATACAATGATACTGCCTGATGCAGAACAAGAAAAAGAGTAGCAAGGTAAGCCTATAGTTGTGACATCAGCACAAACCACATGGAATGGGTGACAACAAAGTGAATCCTACAATAGTCACACAACACTGTAATGCTACTGAGTCACAGAGAGTCAATTACCATTGCCCCATACGTGCATCGGTTCTCAAAGTGGGGTCCGAGGACCCCCCAGGGGTCCTTGGAGGGCTACCGGGGGGTCCCCAGCTAAATTAGTTAATATAGTGTCACAATAATTTTAACCACTTTAACCATATTGTATAGTTTGGCTATTCAAAAATAGCAGATATACAAGCTCATAGCATTACATTACATTACAGTCATTTAGCAGACGCTTTTATCCAAAGCGACTTACAATAAGTGCATTCAACATGTGTAGGCAAGAAAACTACTAATCACTAGAAGTCTTAAGTGCATACTAGCGCTAAGGTAAATAGCGTGGCACAATTGCACATGGTGTGTGTTTTGGTGTATCGGTCTGAGTGAGAAACCGTGGCTATTCGGCTCAAGAGCAGAACGTTTCAACCCCCAAACTGTCTCTGTCAACACGCAGCAAACCAATAATTCAGATTAGCTGCACAGTATGTGTGTGTGTGTCTGCCAGAGCAGGTAACTCAAAGTTGACAAGCAAAGCAGATTAAAGAGTGGTTTGACTGTTTACATAAGAAAAGCTGTTATTGAATGTGAGGCATTGTTTTTGGTAATGAGCTATGAGCTTGTAGATCTGCTATATTTGAAAAATCGTGAAACTTGTGCAAATCTTTGAATATATATATATATATATATATATATATATATATATATATATATATATATATATATATATATATATATATATATATACTTTTTTTTTTTTTAAAGCGAACATTTGTAACTCAAATCTTTGTTTCTGGGGGTCCCTGGAACAAATTATTTTGAGATGGGGGTTCACGGCCAAAGACATATAATTTTGGGGGTCCTTGACATGAGAACCACTGCCAAACAGTACGTGCATCGTTATACATTCTCTTGGCAAGCGGACTGACCAAGTCCCTCCAGCTTCATCTTGGGGTATAGGAATAAGTCCTTCCTCTTGCTCACTCGCTCTTCAATCTCCATGTGGAGGTGGTGGGAGGGGTGGGAGTGGTTGCCCCCCAAAAAATTGAGAACCATTGCTCTACTGTATCTCTCCTCCCTTCTTCCTGGTAGTGTTGCACTCTCTCATCAGCAATCTCTCTCTCTCTCTCTCTCTCTCTCTCTCTCTCTCTCTCTCTCTCTCTCTCTCTCTCTCTCTCTCTTTCTCTCTCTCCTGCAGCAGCTGATGGGCATCGTGCAACAGAAGGCGATGGGGCGAGTGGTTGACACCACTCTGAAGTTTGCCCTCAGTGCCCTGTGGAACCTGACGGACGAGACCCCCGCCGCAGCCCGACACTTCATCCAGTGCCAGGGCCTGGAGCTCTACGAGGAGGTGTTGGAGGTGTGAAGGAGCCATGGAAAAACCCACTGACGCACGCACAGCACCAATGCACGCACATTATGCACAAGCAAGGGTAACCGGAATGCTCGCCCCAAAACACACTCGCCCCAATATTTGTTTGCGGACCGCTCAACCCCAGCGGTTCATGTATTCTTGAATTTAAGTTACTGAGGTTAAGGTTAGGAAAATGTTTAGGATTAGGCATAGTTTTACTGAGGTTAAGTTTAGGAATAAGGCTAGGTTTAGGCATAGTTTTACGGAGTTTACGTTTAGGAATACCTGGTGGCGAGTCGCCGGATTAGATCCAGGGCTAGCGTGTTTTGGGGCGAGCGTTCTTGTATTCCAAGCTAGCACATACAAGCAAATACATGAAACACAAACATAAGAGAACTAATTCATGCGCACATATTGCCATGAGCGCGTATTCCGCGTATGTACGCATTGAAGTGTGTGCATATGCAGTACATACAACATACACACATAAAGGCTATGCAGCTTTAATGCAGCAGTAGTTATACTCCATACACACAACTGCTTTCGAGATATAAACACAATACACACACACACACAGTCACACACACACACACACACACACACACACACACACACACACACACACACACACACACACACACACACACACACACACACACACACACACACACACACACACACGCGAAGGCAAGGCAAGTTTATCCTTATAGTACATTTGAACAGCAAGGCAATTCAAAGTGCTTTATACAAAACATTAAGCATTGGGACATTAAGACACAGAGCATTAAGGAACACATTACAAAAGGACATTTGAATGCAATTGAAAATAAGTGGAAGTTCAAATAAAACAAAAAGATAAACACAATTACACAGGAAATGAAACACTAAAAGGCAGTGGCAAACAATGTTTTTGGGCTTTGATTTAAAAGAAGTTATAGCAGACCTCCATTTTTCTAGCAGTTTGTTCTAGATATGTGGTGCATAGAAACTGAACGCTGCTTCTCCATGTTTAGTTCTGATTCTAGGGACAGAAAGCAGACCTGTCCCAGATGATCTAAGCGGTCTGCATGGTTCATGGTGCAGCACAAGATCACAAATCTATTTTGGCCCTAAACAATTCAGTGCATAAACCAACAGTAGTATTTTGAAATCAATTATTTGACAGGAAGCCAATGTAAAGATCTGAGAACTATGTGATGTGCTCCACTTTCTTGGTGTTAGTAAGTAAGCAGCAGCATTCTGAATAATCTTTCTTAGGGAGACCTACAGTATAAAGACACCATTGCAGTAGTCGAGTATACTGAATGGACAGGTTTTTTCAAATCCTGCTGAGACATGGGTCCTTTCATCCTTGATTTGTTAAGGTGATAGTATGTTGACTTTGTAGCTGTTTTAATGTGGCTGTTATAATCCAGGTCTGAGTGACTACACCAAGATTTCTGGCTTGGGTTGTGTTTTTTTTTACATTACCAATAGAAGTTGAGCAGTGAGCACTGACTTTTTATCGTATACTTTCTTACACACAGAGAAAGTATACATTTGGCACTGGCCAAAAAAAAAAAGTGACATGAGTACAGGAAGAAGCACTCATTCACAGTCAAATCCTCAGTATTAATTGATCCATTTGTACACTCTGGGAGTTAAATTAACTCTCAACAACACTTAACACTCACAACATTTTACAGTGTTGTTTCCCTCATGTTCCTCATGTTATGTTTCTTTGCATTGCAGACCTACTACAGTGAAGCCTCCATTCAGCAGAAGGTTCTGGGTCTTCTGGTGGGTTTACTGTTTACAGTGCTATATCATTGTTTCTCAAACATTTTAATTTCAAGGACCCCCATAACTCTGAGAGTTGGAACCAAACAAATGGAACCCTTACGGGCCTGTTTGGTTCCATTTGTATTTTGTAAACTCTCCAAGTTACAGACCTCTAAGGGTCCATTTAGGGCCCCCTCAAGGAACCCTGAGGGTCTACTGTATGGTGTTTGCGGGCTTTGCGTTGGGTGCCAAAAGTAGCGGGACCTCAGACTCCACTGTATTTTTCCATGTTGAAGCATGATTTCTGTTGGTAACGGCCACAAAAAAAAGCCTTTTGCCAAGGGGCTGGATTTAATCAACATGCTTCTATACACCATGTTCCATTGTATTCTGACAACTGGAAGCGTTCTCGTTTATCGCCTTGTCAGCTACTTTTTCTATATTCCCAAACAATTTAAAATGAACTCTCCAGCAGGAATAAACATACTGTGGGTCCCCATCGGTACTGTAGGGATTTTAAGGCAGTTCTTTTTACTGTGTGTGTGTGTGTGTGTGTGTGTGTGTGTGTGTGTGTGTGTGCGTGCGCAATCTTGCGTGTTCAGCACCACATTTCTTGTGCATGCTGCCAGTAGGCCAAGGAAGTTAAGTCTCTGAATATGTTTCACATTTTGTATATTTATTCATAATCTAAGATCCGTCGCCCCTTCATATACATGGGCAAGACTGACATCATCAGCATAGCATCAGCTCCACAGGGAAGCCACATTGTTATTAGACCCCGTCTTGTTTCTGTTCCTGTGAATTTATAGTACAAGGTGGTGGGGCTTAATACAGCATCACATTTTAACTCCTTTATCCATTTATACGTTGGCTATTCAAAAAATAGCAGATATACAAGCTCACAGAGCGTCACTTAGTGCCACGCTGCAAGCTTACATGTAGGCCTACATCTGCTATTTTTGAACATTTTAGAAAAATCTTGAAAGTGTTTTTTTTAACACAAATCTTTTCTTCTGGGGATCCCTGGCACAAAACATTCTCAGATGGGGGGGGTTCCGCACCCTAATATGTCTCCATGTGATGTTTTATAGAACAACATAGCGGAGGTGGAGGAGCTGCAGGTGGACCTGATGGATGAGGACCTGGTGGAGCACGTTCTCAGCCTGCTGCAGGACGCCCGGCTGGAGGTGAACGTGCGCTACTTTGCCGGAGGCATCCTGGCACACCTCGCCTCCAGACCAGAGGCCTGGACCCTGGAAGAGGAACTTCGTACCACCATTCTGGAAGACCTGGTGTGTGTGTGTGTGTGTGTGTGTGTGTGTGTGTGTGTGTGTGTGTGTGTGTGTGTGTGTGTGTGTGTGTGTGTGTGTGTGTGTGTGTGTGTGTGTGTGTGTGTGTGTGTGTGTGTGTGTGTGTGTGTGTGTGTGTGTGTGTGTGTCCTAACTATCAATCGTTTGTCTGGGGACCCCCTGGAACCGCCTCAAGAACCCCTAGGGGTCCCTGAACCCCATGTTGAGAACCAGTGCTCTAATTAGTCAGTCTCTATGTTATTGCAGCATACTTCCATAATGACATGGACCCCACCTGAGAGAGAGATGGTGTCTTACAGGTGAGAATCAAAGTGTGATTATTGTTCACAAATGCACTGTATAATTGGTGTTATGCTATCCCAAATGTCAGGCAGGGATGAGGTTAACCACACAACAGGCTCCAGAAAGATTAGACAATCACAGCAATGTAATAAATCAGACCAGGCACTCAGAAAGGTCCACGTTTTTTAAAGTCTTTACTAAAGCAGAGCTAAGGCAGAGCATATGAAAAAATGCGTATCGTCTTACGCCTACATCAGCATGCTAATAATATATTTGAAGTATTCTGACCCCTGTCCAAGAGCACTTGAGGTTTTTGGAATATCCCAAACATTCCAGATACACGTTTTTCTTCCATCACAGGGAATGTATTTGCAAGGCAAGTTCATATACTTGTGTGTTATTTGACAACTGCTGTGTGCTGAAGCCCACCCATCAAGTTCAGAGTGTTTGTACAGTGAATGGCATTGAATGTGTTCCAATATGAATCTCCCTCTTTATCTCAGACAAGGTTATTATAGTTAATTAAAACAAAAAATTACAAAAACTAGAATTGACAAAACATGAAAAAAGAGGCGGGAAAACCCCCCCAAAATAACTGAAAGTGTATTGTGTGTTTACCAAACTAACTAAAATCATAGAGAAAATCTCCTTTGTTTTGTTGACAATATTTAATATATAAGCCTAATATTTTGGGGGTATATGAAATCTTCCAATATTTTCTGAACAAAATTACAAAAATAGCCGATCTGCAAGGCCACAATCTGCTATTTTATAATCTACCCCATATTACAATAAAAAACTGAAACTTATAAAAAACTGAACTAAATCTAAGCCTGTTCAAAAAAACTAAAACTAAACTAAACTAGCAAACCTACTTTAAAAGCTAATAATAACCGTGGTCTCACAATATTCTTCTCTTACAATGCACCTTGCAGGTCATTCCGTCCCTTCCTGCCTCTGCTCCAGACATCCCAGCCCACAGGAGTGCAGCTGTGGGCAGTGTGGGCCATACATCTGGTCAGCAGTCAGAACAGTAAGAGAAGATAACGTAAACACCCTACCGTGATGTTGTTTTATTCTGTGAGGGCTGTTCTGCTATGGGTAATATATGTTGGATTCCTGTGGACCAACACTTATAAATCATATTAATATTTCGTGTCCGTTGCCCGGTGGACATATGTGTTGCCACGATTCTCTTTTGGTTGTGAAACAGGGCTTTTTTTTAACCACATGAACCCTGAGCGTTTCTATCCTGGGGTCAGCGAAAATATCAGATCTGTAAGCTTGAGCTTGTAGATTGACTATTTTCGGCGAAGATATATAGTGTATAACGAAAACAGGAGGGGGCCTAGTGGAGCCATTGGGAGTGGTTACATTTCAAAATGAGCTTGTCACTGTGAACATTTGACACACAACAGTGTTATACAGATGAATGTAAGGTTATAATGAGGTGGTGGTGGGGGGATACTTACTGTTGAGAGAGACACAGAGACCCTTGTTCTTCGTGTTGAAAGAACTCAATGCCACCTTCTAATGCTCATATATTTTGATGCCCCCTTTTGACAAAAATAGGCTTCCAGCTTATAGAGTTCAAAGACTTGGTGCAAGTCAAGCGCTAGGCTAGTGCCTTCTGGTGTAAAGTACATGATATGAAAATTTAAACAACTTACATATTTAACAATCTCTTAATATGCCCCCGCCCCCTCCCTTCTGGAAAAATATTGTTAAAGACCCCAGAAATGTTTAAAGATCCCCTTTTCACAAACCTTTAAAAAGGTTTATGCCCCTGATTTTGAGGCCAAATACAGGCATGCATCTCTATTGAGGTTGAGGCCCCTGGGTGCTGGACTCAACTGATTAAATGCCCCTCTTTCTTTCCTCCTTTTTCCTGCCCCCCCCTTCCCCCAACCAATTCTCTCTCTCATTCCCCCCCCTCTATCCTCCAGCTCCACACTACAGCGCTATGCTTCAGAAGGAGGGCGTCCTTGAATTTCTGAAGGCTTTGGCTGCGCACTCCGACACGCACAGCGACATAAAAGGCCTGGCAGACATGGTCCTGTGTTTGGTAGAGAGAGATGCAGCGGCAGCAGCCGAGCCCTGCTGAGAGCCTAGACATGACAGCCAGGCGGACCTTGGGAGCCCACGGTGGAAGGACACAGTGACCCTGGCCAGTGCATGTTTTCATGGAACCACTGTTGGCACGTGTGCTGCAGGCAGGTAGTACTTCATGAGGCAGTTGATGCATGCAGTAACAGCAGTGGTACCTCTTCATGTGAAGGAGCCCCGAATTAATATGTATTTGGTCACAGAGTAGACCCGCATCTGAAAGATATTTTAGCTATGGTCCCCTATAACAGTGTTTGTGATCAACATTATTCCAAATATATCACGATTTATCAAGATTTTCCCCATTTTTTTCCCCCCAAAATGTCCAAAAATAGCAGATCTACAACCTCACAGCGTGTCACATCGCGATGTGTCTTTTTTCAGCTTATAGATCTGCTGTTTTTGAAAGCTGAAGCATAAAATACAATAGGATTAAAGCCTAAAACTGTTTTTTTTAAAATGCTGGATTAAATAATTTTGTTGGGGACCCCCTGGAACACGCTCAATGACACCTGGGGGTCCCCGGACCCCACTTTGGTTAGAGTGAGGAGGTACAAATGTGAATTGTCTTTGAGGAAATTATTTATTGGAATTAAGGTAGAGATGTGTGTGGTTTCTATGGTTTTATTTGACTGGATTAAAACGGAGGATATGATGATGTAGCTTGGACACTGCTTGATAGTGAAACTTGTTTACAACAGGCTGGCAGTGAAAGGCCTGATTAGTCTTGCACATTTTTTTAGCAGTGTTGATGTTTCAAAAAATATGTAAAGTATATGGAAAAAGGGTGAGCTTTAACAAGGTGTCCCAAATATTTTGGACGAAGCTGAATCATGTGGATCCCAAAATGGCCACTAGATGGTGCTTTGGCACTATTGCTTTGACCTCAGGATCTGTAATGATAATATTGTTGTAGTTCAAGATGACCATACATCTGTAAGTGCTTTCAAATGATCAAACCCCCATTTTCTCTGTCATATGTTTTCTTTAACCTCCGGCTGACACCCTTGCCTTTCAGAGTGCAGCTCAGGTTTCTTTACTCAAATCGTGGCTGTTGTCATTAACCCATTAAGACCTGACAATTGCCTTCTAAATCAGTAGTTCTCAAACATTTTCGTGCCAAGGACCCCCAAAATGATAGGTTTAATTTGGCCGCGGACCCCCCCCCTTTGGAAAATGTTTTGTGCCAAGGAACCCTCAGAAGAGATTTGTTTAAAAATGTTTTAATAATTTGGAATTTTTTAAAACACTTTCAATAATGTTCAAAAATAGCGGATGTACAAGCTCGCAGTGCGGCAAGAAGTGACGCGCTGTGAGCTTGTATATCTGCTACTTTTGAATATCAAACGCTATAATCTAATATGACACATTTTACTTTCTTGCTTTTAATGGGTTAAAAGTAGATTTTTAAAGTTCTCATGCCTAGTGCTAAATAAATAAAAACACTTTTTCTGGATATGGCGTTCATTTCTGTCCAGTCGAGTGAAATGTGAGCTGCTTCTGTACCTCATTATAAAAGAGCCAAATTACTGCAAATTACAGTATGCCTCATGTCTCGGTTTTGCTCCCCTTACTCTCCACCTGACAACCCCCCCCCCCCCCGCCATATTTCTCTCACGTATCCTAGATATGCCTGAATTCATTATATTTAATGTAATGCCACCGGGCAAGGCTAACTGCTCCAGACATTCTATGGGGTCTGATCTAAGTCGGCCTATTAATAATTCCCTTTGAAAGGTGGATTATTACCTAACTCACATTAATATTTAGATAAATTCTTTGTGTGCGTGCGTGCATGCGTGCATGCGTGCATGCGTGCGTGTATAAAGTTTCTGAAGGAATTAAAAACTGCAATGCGTAACATTTATGTACTAAAGTTCCTGGGATTAGAACGAGCGCCAAACTTTCTACTGCCGTGCTGAGACGGAAAGCCCATTTGAGCAGGGGCGGCGTTACACCTTGAGCTTCACGCAATAGCCCTCGTCAACCAGTAGTGGTCGGGTCCTATACACCACATTCTCATTAACGTTCTGGATCAGGGCCCACTTGAAACTCTTGAAAGCGTTTCGCGACCCATCCAACTGACCACTTAACGCGGCCAGCCGTATCAGCTGCCTTTGTTAAGTGGTCAGATGGGTGGGCCGCATGCTTTTTTAGAGCACATTTATTTTAATGATCAACTGTATTCTGGCTTGGATCAATGGAATGAACTCGTAAGTTCCTATTTATTGGTAACACTAGTCTGCTGCGAGGCTACTGCAAGTAGACCCTGGGCCCACGGGTTGGGAATCACGGTAGCCTACAATACAGATTAGTTCAAATGTTCAGTGGCGTGCACAGACATTTTGAGGGGCAGGTGCTCAAGTAAATTATATATTTTTTTGTTTACTTGGTCTGCTCTTTTTTCCCTCTACACCTATACCTCTTTGCCAAAAATAGCCGATCTACAAGCCCACAAGTAACGCCTCGCAGCGCGAGGCGTTGTGGGCTTGTAGATCTGCTATTTCCTCCTAGACCTCCTAGATCTGCCGAGTAGATATGCTCGGAGGAAATAACAGATTTTCAGCTGATTTACATTTTATTCATTAAAGAACGTTTAACAGATTGCAGCTTTAAGAAGTTCTGCCATATGGAAGCGGGCCATGTGAGCCTGTGCTTCAGTGTGACAGCAGTCACAGCACAGCAGGGGACATTGTTGCAGAGAGAGTGTAGCATACTGTAGATGAAGAGCTGCTGTAAATATTTGTCCGTCTTGCCTGCCAGTGGTGGTTTACTTTCTGCCAAAGAGGAACTAGTGTGTAAGCTGATCCATAGTCAGTATTTAACGACGCCTTCAACCCCTCGGGGCATTGAGCCCGCGGCTGGCATGGCAGTCTTGCAGGAGCAAGGGTCAAGCGGCCCAAAGAACCCGGTGTGTCATTACAAAGGGAAGTTCAAGACGTCAGAAGTGTGGGAAAAAGCCGCCGCCATCTGAGGCTGATATGTTGCTACGGGGCCCCGCTTTGAAATCCGATTCCACTTTTTTTTTTTAGATGGATTACTGTTGAGGGGTATAAGATGAACGGCACAGACAATGGATCGCTGTGTTGGCTTCTGCTGATCGTGTCTTACGTTTCAGTCTCTGTCTCGTAAGGTCCCATGAATAGTCAAGTGACACTTGAGGAGAGAGATGGGCCTGCTATCGGCGAGAGACGGTGATGGAGGCTTGGCCTGTCACGATTATTACGTGATCGCAATGATTTGACATAATCGCAATTAGTTTGCATGATCGTCAATCGTTTCCATTAATCTGAATGAATTCATCTGTAAAAAACTATTGTGGAAATAGCCGATCTATAAGCTCATCATAACGCAGCGCAGTGTGACCCTTGCTAGAAATCTAGTGGAGTCAAAAGTACAATATTTGTCTTGTAGTGCAGTGAAAGTCATGAGCTTGAGAGCTTAAAAATACAAATACTCAAGTAAAGTACAAATACTCAAAACATTTACTTAAGTACAGTGCTCAAGTAAATGTACTTGGTTACTGTCAACCACTGGTCACAACGACACAGAGAGAGGGCTGGGGGGTGGTGGGGGGTGCATAAAACGAGAGAGAAAGTGACAGGTGCAGAAAAGTGGCTCAGCCAGAAATACCACCAAAGAAAAGGCGCAAATACGGACGAGGGGCACGACAAAGAGAGACACGGCGCGTGGATGAGGTGAACCGAAAATAAAATAACCCGCAAATGTGTTTAATGCCGCGCAATTACGTGAGCCAAAATACCACGGGCCAATTTGCCGATTGCCCGCCTCGGACTGAAATATCATTGTGTCGGCTCAGTCAGAGCTCAGCGTGAGTAAGCATCTCGTTATCTCCCTCGTGCAGCCAGCTCTGTCGGATTAACATAATTGTGGAGCAGTCTGGACACCCAGAATACTCAAATCTAATATGCAATACATCACATCACTCGCTAAGCTCCCTGTCACTCTCTGCACACACACTCTGTGTGTGTGTGTGTGTGTGCGTGTGCATGTGTTAGAGAAAGTGCCTGTGTTTGTGTGCATATAGTATATGAATAAATCCCATAAGGTCAGTGTGTGGGACTTTGACTCGGATGTTATTTAAACACCCGCTGACCCTCTTGAGTAAACAGGCACAGAGGGAAAACTAGGGAAATAGTGCATTTTAAGAGAGCAAGAAAAATAGGTCAGACAACAAGAGTAAAAGAAAACAAAAATACTACCTCTCCAGGCAGTAGTCTGACACACAAAAAGGACACACCAGCTCCTCTCCAATGACCTTTTATTGCTGGTGAAGGATACAGCGTTGTCAGGCCCCTGAGCTGTGTCGCAGATATACAACACAAGCACACAGAGCCAGCCGCTCTGCCAAGTGAAGGCAGGGGCCAACATCCATCAAGAGCCACTTTTACCGAGGAAGTCCAAGTGGAACTAGCCTGGCGCCGCGGGCCAATCGAGGACATTTTTAACGCAGAATTAAAAACACACCCGCTCGTTAATTTGATACTATACTACTACGACAGGCCCGGTTAACAAATCGTTCTGCTGGCAAATGGGGCGCAAGAAAACAAACAATGTTATGGGGTGTGGGGTGGCTGTTGGCCTGTAATGAAAACCGAGGCGATGGAAAAAAAAACTTGTAGCAATCAGTCATTCAGTGAGGGCTAATTCATCACAAGACCATGATGCTCGGAGGAAATAACTGATTTTCAGCTGAAAATAACCAATTTTCAGTTGAAAATCTATTTATTTTTAACCTCTTGGACACTAGCATACCTATTCTGGGGTTTGAATTTGCACACAAAAAAACGTGCCGCGATGCATTGTGACACGTTGTGAGCTTGTAGATTGGTTATGTTCGGAGGAGATATTTAGTGTAGACGAAAACAGGAGGGGGCCTAGTATAGAGCCCTTGGGAACCCGGTCAACGGTATAGGGTTTAAGCAGTTTTAAAATAGGGTTTTGAAAATAGCCAATCACAACATGATGTGATGTGTTATGAGCTTGTAGATACTTATTTTTGAAAATGTTTGTCTATCATGACATGACCAGGGTCAGGATTGGTCCTCAGTTGTTAAAATCACAGAAAATCATGATGTGCCGTATCAAGTTTTTCAGTTGAAAATCTGTTATTTTTTGTCGAGCGACACAGTCGTACAATGAAGTAGGCTATAAATGAGGGTTCATGTAGTAGTTCTTCGGCGTTGTGCTTAGACTTCCTCCCCATATGTTTGCGATGTAACAACTCATCAGAAAGGTACAAAAACGAGGAACACTCATAACATATTGTTTTATATATGTTTACAATTGTAAGCATAACAAATGCAATTGACTTAATATAAGTTACAGCAGTTTTCTTCTGCCCAGTCCCACTTCACAACAGTCGTACGATTGTACGGTAAACATGAAATTGGTTTCTGCCATGCATGCATGTGTGCTAGAGATCAATGATGCAAGTCTGCTGAAATAATTAGAAACGGAGGCACCCCCGTTCGCCGGAAATATTTATGTCACCCATATTCCTTCGTTTCTTTCCCCAGCCTTGGCGTTACCCCTGGCAATTCTCTGTGACTAATCCATTGGCTTTTGTGTGTGTGTGTGTGTGTGTGTGTGTGTGTGTGTGTGTGTGTGTGTGTGTGTGTGTGTGTGTGTGTGTGTGTGTGTGTGTGTGTGTGTGTGTGTGTGTGTGTGTGTGTGTGTGTGTGTGTGTGTGTGTGTGTGTGTGTGTGTGTGTGTGTGTGTGGCGGTAACTGAAGTAAGTTGGAATTGGAAGCTTTCGCTTGGTGGCTTTAGCTCTTGTCTAAGTAGCTGCTTTCCATCTGGCCATTTTGTGATACTCCCGGCAAGTGTTCTGTTTCACTTCACGTAGGACGCAAAATGGGGCAATAAATTAACCAGAACACCAGAGAGGCATTACAGAGAGCCACTGTGCCATACAGTACATACACATGGTGGGGCATGTAAGGGTGTGCTGTTAGACCAGGAAGAGAAAAATATGTATTTCATAGGATTTTACTGGTCTTTTAGATGCGTTATTGGAGTGAGAGAGAGATCCTGTGTTGTTGATGTGACAAGGCTTTACTCCTGAGCCCATATTACCCACTACCTCACCCTGGCTGTGCGCACGCTGAGCCTAAAACTGATCAAAGACAATATGCAGGACAACAATATGTTGCCTTTAGCTAGCAGCTTGCCGTGTCAGATTGGGATATTGGATTTTTGGATGCTTTGACCATGTGAGACCACTGATACACTAACTTTCTTAACTTCAGTGTCAGAATACATTGAATGTCATTGTCTATTCCAGGGGTCTTCAACGTTTTCCAGCCCAAGGACCCCCTATCTGAGAGAGAGATGAAGCAGGGACCCCACATATTGCGTAAAATTGTGTTGCAGATTTAACTTTTTCATAGATAGCTTCATATAATTGTTTGACAGCACTATCATCAGTGTTAGATTCATGTTAATGTGTATTTTAACCACTTAAACCATCAATACTAAACTTGACCTTTCGCTCTGCTCTTCTTTGCCAAAAATAGCTGACCTACAAGCTCACAACGGCACAATGGAGCTTGTAGATCTGCTATTTTTGGCTAAAGTTCTCCTTAGAATAGGGATGTTATAGGGTTCAAGTGGTTAAAGTGGTTAATGTAACAAAATTATCCTATACGCAAAGATTTGGTGGCCCCTCCTGTAGTAACTCTGAGGACCCTTTAGGGGTCCTGGACCCCCTGTTGAAGACCCCTGGTCTATTCTATGTTTGGCCATATTTTGTATTTTGTATATACACGGTGGCGCCTAGTGTCCAATCGGGTGCGTAGTCTGCTTTAAATTAATTCAGACATTTTCAACCAATAGATGTCCTACCCGACACAAAAGTCTAAATCAGGGGTCTTCAAAGGTTTTCAGGCCAAGGACCCCCCTAGGCGGGTGAAGACAGCATCCATGTATGGGTTTATCAAGACACACAGACATGTGTCTCATTATGGTGACATGAGTTAGGGGAGCGAGTCGGCTATCCTATTCCACGGCTCGACCCCTCACCTCTTGTTGCTGTACGGCATCCAGTTGCCCAATCGGCCTGGCAGACCTTGACGTACCCTAACCCTTAACATGTGACACTCTCTGGCAAATGCACTTATCGTGATGCAGGGTTTTTACACAGAGCTTGACAAACATGCACATTGTGCATCACATCATATACGTGTGTGTGTGTGTGTGTGTGTGTGTGTGTGTGTGTGTGTGTGTGTGTGTGTGTGTGTGTGTGTGTGTGTGTGTGTGTGTGTGTGTGTGTGTGTGTGTGTGTGTGTGTGTGTGTGTGTGTGTGTGTGTGTGTGTGTGTGTGTGTGTGTGTGTGTATTGCTATACTTGTGAGGACCAAGTATAGTAGAATTTGAAGAAATATACATTGTGATGACCGTTTTTCTGGTCCTCACAAGACAAATGGTTGTTTTATAGTTAAAACATTTTTTTTAGAGATACGTTTACTATTAGAAAAACATTCAGGTCAGGATTAGACATTTAGGTGTCTTAGAGGTTAGCTTTAGGGATTGGAATTAGAGTTAAACATGATTTATACTTAGTTGCTCGCCAGTGTCATGCACCGAAAAACAGCCGATGCGACGCGTTGTGGGCTTGTAGATGTGCTGTTTTTCGGCTTTAGGCTTACGGTTAAAATGGCAATTATTATTTTTAAATGGCATTCATAACATGGCTGTCCTAAAGTGTTGATGTCCTCACAAGTATAGTAATACAAACATGTGTGTGTGTGTGTGTGTGTGTGCATATCTATATGTGTGTGTGTATAGTGTGCGTATAGTATATATTGGAGGAACCCATGCAGAATATGACATTGCTTATATCTATGACGACATGACACGTTCTGAGGCTCCCGTTACGATGTAAGGGTGACATACTGTTTGTACCACCCGTTACTGGGGGACATGCTGTCTGTACCACCCATTACTGGGGGACATGCTGTCTACTGCGTTCACACTCCTTACATGCATAGTTATGCATTATGCCGAGAGACGATAAACAATTCATGAGCGTTCATTCAACTCTGAGAGTGCACTCTCAGACTTAAATGAACACTCAAGAATTTTATGTTTTTTTTACCTACACCCCCTCGCACCCCTATTCTCACCCCACGCCCATCCCTCCTCCCTACAAGAGCACAGAGTGACAGTGATAAAACACACATGCACGCTCGCGTACACAGGACCCATTCCTGAGTGTCCTATTTGAGTGGTCTAATGCTGCAGTTAGTCCTCCCATACCAAGGGTCTGTTCTTGTCGTTTAGGGACCACCGGCACGTGTTTGGTGGCCGGGACCATGATACGACAAAGGTCAAGCAGGGAATAAACTTAACACGGGAACACCGCCAACTATTCATAGACAGCATATTCATAGTCTGGTGGTGGAGCTCATTCCTAGTTTGGTGGTTTATTAGCGCCACAAATAACATTGTGTATTACGTTCACCTCAGTCCAACACCCAATACATGTGAGGAAAATGCTTACCATCTCAAATGTTGCCATCTCTAACCGCCGAAAACCCCTCCCCCTTATTCGGTATATCCATAATACTAGTAGTACCAAATAACTAGGGGTGCAACAGTTAGTTGAATTAATAACTTTAATAGATTATAAAAAATGATCAATAATTGTTTTTTCTTTCTTAATTGATTTTACATAATTGATTTAAAAAAATAAATGAAAAGAAATTGGGATTATTTTTTTAAATTGTGAAAATAGCCAATATACCAGATCACAATGCTTGTAGATGAGCTACACTGTGACAAAGTATAAAATAGGTCTTATAAGTGGTCATGCTAATTGATTTAGTCGATTATAAAATATCAATTAGATTTTTTTTCACATCGATTCGTTGATGTACAAAACCTTTTATAAAAAAACGTACATCTCGATTAGTAAATTATTCAGGAAAAATAATCAATAGAATACTCGCTAAGAAATTAATCGACAGCTGCAGCCCTACAAATAACTATTCCCTCACAAATAAGGACCAATGACACGATTGTAGTAACAGTGTTATCACACCCCTCACAACCTGCACGCGAGCTCTAACATGGTGTGGAAATGGATACGTCTAAACGGCAGAGAGCCAGAGCCAACATAATCTAATGGAGACATTTCCCTCCCTGCAGCTGCTGGTGGGATAAAGGGTCGAATCCCCTCAACCTAAAGAACGTTTGTAACGGTCATCGTCAGTAAAAAGCAACTGGGAGAGCGGACCACAAGGAGCGGTTTCTTTAAAGTAGTGGTTCTCAAAATGTTTGGTGTGAAGGACCCACAAAGGACCCCCTCTGAAAATGTTTTGTGCTAGGGAACCCCAGAAGAGAAGATTTCTGTTAAAAAACTAAATCTAAATTATGAATAGTTTTCCAATATTTGTTTTATGTATAGCAGATGTACAAGCTTGCAGCGTGGCACAAAGTGACACGCTGTGACCTTGTACAGTATATCTGCTATTTTTTATTAGCCAATGTATATAATATGGATAAAGTGGTAAAAATGATTCTGTATTAACAAATTTTGGACCCCTGGTTTGAGAACCACTGCCTTAAAGGACCACTTCACCCATTTTCAACCTTATTTTCATATAATTGGTCTTCACTAATACTCATTACAAGATGGCACCATTTCTGTCTATTTGCTCTGTGTCTCAGAGGAGGGCTGTGGATTTCAGACTTTAGAAACCTGCCTAACAGTGAGTGACTAAATCCGTAGGCAGGTTTGGTGATTTCAAACTTTTTTTTAACACAATGTATTTATTTATTTATTTAATATGCAGGAATAATGGCTTCTATTTCAGCATGCTAACTGTCCAGGAAGAGAAAGGCTGTAGTCTTTATGTGCTTGGAATCCCTATCGTTGATGGCATTGGTGAGACCACCAATGAGTAGACGGAAATTGTACCATCTTATGAAGAGCATTGTAGGACCAATTATATGAAGATAAGGTTGAAATTAAAATATATATATATATTCAGCTAGTGAAGCTGTGCCACGTATGAACATAAATGTAAAAAAACTATTTCAATAATTCTTCTCAAACTCCAGTTTGAGAATCACTGGTTTAGCGATACTAAAATGATGAACCCAAGCAACATTTCTGTCCCCCAAAATGGATCTCAATATTGTATTTTTGGAACACCATCATTCTTCTTTAGTTAATTTAATGCTGTATTCGTAATTTCCACAGAGACAAATGTATGCAAATATGTCCTCACAGAGGCAGATGTCACTGGCCTTTGATGTCTTATCACCAGATGTTTCCTCACCAGAACCTTGTGGGCTCAAAGCCATGATGTCCTGCTGTGTTTAATGGTGGCGGTTCGCTCCTTTTTTTGCTGTAAATCTTCTAGAGTCATTACACACACACACCAAGGTTTGCCGTCAAATCACTGTCAATTCTATCAACTCCAAATATGGACTTAAACTGTTTATTTGTGCGCTAATAATAGGTCTGGGCTGTTTTAATAGTAATTGTGCCGTGGCAAATATTTACTCCTCTGTGACTTGAGCCTAATTAATACTACCACTTTGCTCAGCGAAAATAACTGACATGATGCGTTTTGTCGTTGACTTGACTTAAATCTGTTATTTATGGCAAGCGACGGTGGACGAATTTGGCTTTTTGTAGCCTATGCTGTGTGACTCAGTCCCAGAGGTGATACATGGCTACACAGCAGAATCCTTTGTGTTAATTGAACTCCTAAGAGTGTACAAATGGAACCATTGGTTCCATTTGTACACTCTTCTGAGTTTCTACTGTGTAATAATAAGGCTTTTTGGTGGATCAACAGTCATTAATGGGTTAATGTTGAAGCAAAGATTGCTGTATTCTGACCAGATTTCCCACGTAACCAATGGAGAGGAGAGTGACTGGAAGTCAGTGATCACATGCTCCTGTGTAACTGCCTCTGGCAGGGCCCGCTGCCAGGCCAGCACAGAGCTCAGCCATGCTGCTGGCCAGTGGTGGAAAGTAACTAAATAATACCTTTTACCTTTGCTAGTGCTGTACCCATGTGTAATTCTGAGGCACTTTTACTTTACTTGAGTATTTCTCTATTTTTCTTTAAATGCCACTGCATCTCAGAGGCAAATATTGTAATTTTGACTCCACTACAATTATTTGACAGCTTTAGTTACTTTGTAGGTTTAGATTATTAATAACAAGACTTCAGCCGTATTTTTTACTTCTGCTATTCCAAAATAGCCGATCTACAAGCTCACTACAAGCTCACAATGCAGCCTTGTAGATCTGCTATTTCCAAAAGATTTGGACAATTTTGAAAACTTTTGAAAAGAAATTCAATGGGACATTCTGCATAATGAGCTGGCTACTTATACATTTGTGAAGTATATTTTGAAGCCAATACCTTTGTACTTTTACTCAAGTAAAACTTTTAATGCAGCAGTTGTATTTGTAACAGAGTATTTTTACATTGTGGTATTGCTACTTTTACTTAAGTAAAAAATCTGAGTACTTCTTCCACCACTGGTTATTGGCTGGGGCCACAGCCTCACCAATAGCCTCACCAACAATGTGTCCTCCGCACAGATCTACCTCCACTAGAGATCACTTCTGGGCTAATAGATGAGGGACGGTGAACTCCCAACGTGTAAACACACACCAACGCACAGACAAACCACACGCATCATCATCAGCACAGCGCACATACTCTTGAGTGTGTGATTGTGAGTGTGCACAGCCACACGCACACGCACACACACAGTCAGGAATAAATCCTGTTGCTTTTATACTGAGAAGCTGCCAAACTCTCCTCCCCCACTATATCTCAGGGAGAGCCAAGCAGGTCTCTCAATTAAAAACCGGCGTTTCCTTTTAGAAAGGAGCCTATAAGACCAGTTCATTGTTCTTGCAGGTTAATGTCAGACAGCACAGACCGTCCTGGACGTTCTCCAGAGGCACTATGGGTAAAGGGTGGGGGGTGGAGGGGATTCAGGATGGCTATGTCAGTCAGCCCGTTTGTCCATCCCAAACAACATATCTGGAAAACTACTGCTTGGATTGCCATGCAATTTGCTGTGCATCTTCATGCGCCCCGGTCTATGGCCCTGATTGAGGCTGGACTCACACATGCGCTTCAGCCAACGCATCTGAAACACAAGCCGACGTGGTCCGACACGTCCATTTCAACAACATTTCCCATGTTATCTTGTGGGTGGTGGGCACTGCCGGTAGGAGTACTGGTTTTCCGGTGTGCAGTCTGCCAAGAGGAGTCAATGCATTGCGCTTCTGTCCCATTGGTTGGCGTGTGGTCAAGGTTCATTAACGTTGAACCCCACGCGATTCATGGGGCTTTCCGTGACTGGCGGTGAGGAGAGGGGGGAGGGGGGCAGGCAAGCGATCAAACAACATGAGTGGTTTTCAGGTTCCCGTTGCCGTGGTTGCTGCCGGACCGTGCGGGCGGCACGGCACCACCCCCTGCCTCCACCACGCTGCTGTCTTCATCGTCCTCGTCGACCGGGTGCAGACGCGCGTCTTTCGCCTTGAGGTAGCGCTCGTACAGCACCATGACCACCCCCATCACCCAGGCCGACACGGTGCCAGCGGCGAAGATGACGAAGCCGATGGCGATGAAGAACAGGTAGTCCCAGGAGCCCAGCGTCTGGTGGCACAGCGAGCGCAGCTGGAGGCCCACCTCGCCCAGACGACGGCCCGACATGTCCAGAGGCGCGCCGCACACCGTCAGGCCCTCGTCTGCAACACACACACACACACACACACACATACACGTTTGTATTACAGTAATAGTAATTTACTATACTTGTGAGAACGTCAGCATTTTACGACTGTGATTTTATGAATGCCATCTTGACAATATTGTTTAGCAATGTTTGACCCTAATGCCAAGATACACACACACGCGCACGCACAATATAGGATGATTCTCTGGTACTCAGGTACTGAAATTAGTTCATGACAAATGTATATTCACAACAAAGAATGTACTGTACTGCATTGCATTAAACATACACAGTAAAAATCCTGTGTTCAATTAACTCCAAGACTGTAAACATTTCTATTTGGGTCAAGAATTGCCCCCTTCTACCTGCCTCCATTGACTCGATGCCAACACAGAGCTCAGCGACATGCTAGCAGTGTTATGGGCCATAAGGGTCTATTTAGGTCAATGTTTACACTCCGTTAAGTGAACACCAAGGAGTTTACTGTGTAGAAAATCCTCAGAGTGGCGCAATTCACACATGCATCTCGTTCTGAAGTGGCAATTCCAGCTGTATTGCAGTGTATTAGTCATGGGATGCTGCTAACCCATGATCCATGTGGCTGGTTCACCAGGACAGATGGTGAATTCATGGGGGTTTCAGTCAGAAGCCACTGATGAAGTACAGTAGACAGTCTCAGTGAACGATTAGCACTTGAGTTGAACGATTGCAAAGCATCCTTTGAAGTTCTGACAGCTTCCTCATAATGCATTCGTCGCTGTCTGCAAAAACCTTGTTATCTCCACATTTCATCTTTTTGTGTTTTTCATAAATGAATGCCTTATTTTATACTTTTATACTGTCAATGTATGACAAAAGCAGCAAATCTGATCTACAAGCTCACAATGTGTTGCATGATAACATATTGTGAGCTTGTAGATCTACTACTTTTGGGGGGAAATAGTGCTTAAGTATGTCTGTGGGTTTTATAAATATTTAATAAATTAAAAGTATTAACAAGAGCTTGTGTCTAAATAATAACTACACTGGATCCATAGGAACACAGGTTATTTTTTCCATTTCCGGAAAAGTAAGGGTTTTGGACATACAGTACAAGGTTTCTCCACGACAGCAATGATAGGCATCACATCGAGGGAAAGACGATAGCCATATTACGGTATTCAACTGAGGGGGCTGTTAAATAATTCAAGCATATTACCTTGTATCATTTTACATAACATTTGTGAGAGGTAGATAGCAACACTCACAACCTGAAGATAATACACAGCTTTGCTCAACTAAAGGAGATAGGCACACTGTGCTGCAGTTACTGCCTCCGTTATCAAATAAATGTCGTTGAGGAGCTCCCGGTATTGGTGTCTCAAAGTGATACAGCATTACATTCCGACGAATTTGGGGCACTTGAATTATTCAACGGATTTGATCATAAAACTAGCCTATTGTTTATCACCGAGTTGGTGCTTTACGTCAGAGACAGTGGATTTGATTTGGCTTCAAAGGCCTGTCAGTCAAAGAAATGTAATTCCACGCATAGCCATACTGTAGGGGAGATGGAAATCCCCAGCATGATGGGTGCTGAAATGTGCAGAAGAGAAGGCGACAAGAAAATGTGCTTTGCAGGGAAAAAAATAAATAAATCCCAAAGCCCTTGCAGGAGAGTGTCTTGTTAGAGAGTGAGCAGAATAATGGGAGAGATACCCCGAGTGTTGCCATCTCCACGGGCTTTTGTTGTTTCACGGTATTTCATGGTGGAAGGGGGAGGGATGTGGGTGGAGATCAAAAGGCTTGGAAGTTTCTGCATGGGTGACTGTGTTCTGTGCCCTTATTTCTACGCAGCCTAACAGCCTTCTCAGCTCATCATATACTCATTTGTTCTGGAGCATCTGTTTTGTCCATGCATGCAGGCTGATGAATAGGGGGATATGTCCAAGACAATGACACATAGCTTGTGCTTGCCTTGACTCACTATACTGTACGTACTGTATCCCTCAAAGCACTGGAGAAAATCATGGCTCATCATTGTGCCTTCCTAGACTAATTGAATGGGTTTCAGGGTGTTTCAAAAATAGACAGCACATCGAAATGTGTTTACAGTACGTATTCAAATGCACCAATGCTTTGGCAATGTCTCCCTTCATTATGGTGTTACAACTCTCAGATGTATTACACAAATTGAAACGCCACAGACACTATCGAAGCACTATTGTTTGTCTTGAGTTTATATTCTCCATTCTCTTACATTTGGTGATTTGAGTTAATATACTAGTAGTTCCACAAGTATTTTAAAGACATTTCTGCTTCATAGGGACAGGATGTTGTTGAAGACTGAAGAGAGTCAGGAGGGAAGAAAGGAACGATGACTTCATTTTAGGGGCAAGGCCACATGACCTTTGGTGTTGTCTATTTTTTGAGAGCACAAACGCCAAATGCCAGGGCAGGAAGGCCATCAAATAAAACAAGCTTCTAGTCTATTGAAATAATTAATTGAATTCAAGTGTTAAGGATGATTTTAAATTTAATATGTAGACTATCTGCAGTGAAATAAATAAATTATGGTATTTACAATCTGATCCATGCTAAACCCTGCACCAATCAAAGTTACTGGATTGGTTTAAAGATGGGGACTCAGGGGAGCTAAGAATTCAGAATCTCAACAAAAGACACTGGTGTCTACACAACATGACAAGAAACAGACAGAGGATACAGTCAGCTGGGGCATTAAGGCCACTGTGGCTTTGGGGCATGCAATTTTTTTTGAGGGATACAGGGCCAAACTGAGGGCCAATGACGGCCATGGCCTTCGTGGCCTCCCTGAAATTCCTGCCCTACTTGCAACATAGGTTTTATATCAGATCTGAACCCAAGATGTTACTTGGATCACCAGGGTGCATCTTAAAAGTCATCTTAGCTTATTTTGAAACGGAATCCTATTATTCTATTGTGAGGAGGACATGCGAAAATCTGACATATTTCATGTAGGCTGGTGGAGATTTTCCAGGACAGAGAGGGTGAGCTCTTGACACAGAACTTTGAAGTGTGACTGTAAGTGTGACCTACAGTCACACGTTCACCTTTGACCACCAAAATCTTCACTTCATAATTTTTATCCTAGTAGACATTTATGTGAAATGTATTGATCGTTTGCGTGTGAATTCTTAAGTTATGGCCAAAAACGTGTTTTGTGATGTCACAATGACCTTGACTTTTGCATTCTAATCAGTTCTTGCTTGAGTCCACACTCACTCCACAAGTTGAAATGTGTTCCAAATTTGAAGAAATTCCCTCAAGGTGTTCCTTAGCTATCACGTTCATGAAAGTGGGATGGACTGACGGACAACCGGAAAATGACCAGCCACAGCTGTCACCGGCAGAGGCATACAAATTCCAAATTATCATAGACAACAATAAGTTATCATACTGCAATTTTTTTTACCGTAATCTGCCATGTTTCTCTTTCACAGAATTAGATGTTCTAATATATATATATCACTGTCTTCTCCACTTAGCTATTCAGTGGCTCAGGGAGGAAGAATGAGCTGAAGCAATGCGAGCACAGTATGTTTTGCCAGGCGGTGTATCCACCATACAGTAATGAAAACACGCTCTCATCATCTCATGAAAGACTCCCACTGTGCAGTGTTCCACAACACAACACCATACTGTCATAACACACACAGTAAGATTCTCTGTTAATTTCACACACGCACAGACAGAGACACACACACACACACACACACACACACACACACACACACACACACACACACACACAGTATATATCTCAACGTGCAGATATTGTGTGCCGTCTGTCCTCTCAGCTCCCTACCCCATAGGAAACCCTTCAAGCATCAAAGGAGAGGTTTCCCTCGCCTCTCTCCATCCCCAGCCTGTTCTCCGCTCTATTTCTAGATCCATCTTATATAACAGCACAGCGCTACAGTGGCAGCGTGCTCCGCTCATCTAGCCAGGGAAGCCAAACAGTGGAGAGAATGGGTTCGTTCCATCCTGCAGGTCTCTCCAGCCATGTGCGACAAGAGAGCTGTGTGGTGTGGAAGTGACCCGAGGAGACCCAGATATGGACACCTGGAAGACACAGCTCATGTCTCCAAGACAATGTCGCTCTGTTGTGTGTGTGTGTGTGTGTGTGTGTGTGTGTGTGTGTGTGTGTGTGTGTAAACTGTGACAGTGTATGTCTGTGTCTGTGTACTAAAACAAACATGGTAGGAAACAATTGGCTGGGTTTCACAGAGTGAGGAGTGTGTTAACAGGAGAGAGTGGTAGAGAGAGAGAGTGTGTGTGTGTGTGTGTGTGTGTGTGTGTGTGTGTGTGTGTGTGTGTGTGTGTGTGTGTGTGTGTGTGTGTGTGTGTGTGTGTGTGTGTGTGTGTGTGTGTGTGTGTGTGTGTGTGTGTGTGTGTGTGTGAGAGCGAGCTGGTGTGTACACCTGTGCGTGTGTGTGAGTGTGTGTGTGTGTGTGTGTGTGTGTGTGTGTGTGTGTGTGTGTGTGAGTGTGTGTTAGCTGGTCTTTACACATGGGAATTTGTGAGTTTATATGTGTGTTGAGAGCTGGTGTGTACAGATGGCTATTTGTGAGTTTGTGTGTGTGAGTGTGCGCGCACGTGCGTGCATGTGCCTGCCTTTTCCCTTGTTGGCAGCTGTCGCTGGAAGAGACTCTACTCTGAATTAAACTAGACAATAGGCACTGAGCAGCAGGAAAATAGGACAGCTCTTCCAGGACTTGCTTTGGATTCAGCCTGAGCTGTGGGGAGACCGTGATGAACTGCTGTGTGTGTGTGTGTGTGTGTGTGTGTGTGTGTGTGTGTGTGTGTGTGTGTGTGTGTGTGTGTGTGTGTGTGTGTGTGTGTGTGTGTGTGTGTGTGTGTGTGTGTGTGTGTGTGTGTGTGTGTGTGTTTGTGTGTGTGCGTGTGCATGCATACGTGTACGTGTGTGAGAAAGAGAGAGAGAGACAAAGCTGGGGATGCCGGCTTTTTTTAGTAAGTGCATGGTGGATGTAGCAGTAATATACTGTAACTGTCTCCTTGCTACATGAGGTGAACTATTTATAGCCGCTGTCCTTTTGTGTATTGTGACACATTCAGACGGATTACAAGTAGAAGTAACTTGAACGTGAAAAAACTGCAAGGCAAAATCGTTTTTTAACCTGCTGTAGCTAATGCTGTCATTAATTATAGCCAAAATGTTCACGTTTTTGTTTTTTGTGTGAGCTTGATCTGTAGATCTGCTATTTTAACTATTCATTGTACAGTGTAAATATAGTATAGTATAGTGTGTATATATAAGGCTTAAGTGGTTAACCCAGAAGATTGTACTGTATGGGGGTAATCAGACACATATACTGGCCTTTGCCATTATAAAACAATAGGGTAAATTGATTTTGAAAATAAGGCACCTCTATGCTCCATTAATCACACTTTCAGCACAATTGTACCCAACTAAAATGGAGATTGATTAGTAAATTAAAGTCGTGAGAGACGGTCCGCATATTCATTCGTCTCCCAAACTGCAAATTGGATGAGGACATTGGAATGAATACCGTTATGTAGCCAGTTCGAGGAAAAAACAATTGGCGCTCCACCTTTAGTGGGCCTTATCTCATTTCAGCATTATTGTTATTTGAAATATGTAATGCAATTAGGCTCCTCTGCAGTCGCTTGCATGTCTTGACTCAAAGTTAACAAAGGGAAAAGTTTGAAGACTTTTAATGAACTAGAAAGAGTAGAGGAAGTTGAATGTCTCAAAGAATATGCAGCATAAATAAATGTTAGAGAGTGACAGTTAGAGAGAGAGACAGTGCCAACTTAGTAGCTTGAACATTAGTCATTGTCAGTAAGTGACACTGTCACAGAGTAGGTATAAATTTGGCTTAAGTGAAAGAATGATGCGAGGTGCTGTAAGTCAAACCGCCCCACAGTGAGGACCGTGTGCTTTAAAAAGAGTGTGAACGTGGAAACATTTCTAGAGGGGCTAGAGCTGTGGAGAGCTTAACTGTGGAATGAATGGATGGCCATTCACTCGTTTTAACACCAATAACACATTATCAACACACTCACGTCTTTATCAAGACTAGAATGCAAATGTGACATGTAGCCTATATTCTGTTGCACCTGGCATGATAAGAAAAATAATGATTAGTCAGCTGGCTGATACTTATTTTGGGGGGGACCCCACGCCTGAAAAATAAATAGAATGAGTGACCAGACCTCACCCCAGAAATACATTAACCACTTAAACCCCATATGGTTGAGTGGAGTCCTTCAGGGCTCTATGCTAGTGTATTTTCTGTTTTCTGTTATAATGCGTCGTGTAACTCGTGGTGTGAGCTTGTCGATCTGCTATTTTCAGCGAAAGCTTTCACCACAATACAGACGCTATAGGGTTTAAGTGGTTATAATAAACTTTTATAAGAATATTAACCTATAGTATAGCAACTGTCATTGTTAGGCCTATCACATAGGTCTAATGGGACTTTTCACATTGGAAAATACCAATATGTGATTTTATGACCATGTTAAAAAAGAATAGTAGAGTAGAATGAAATAATGTAGAAATAATATAGAATATTGGTGCATTGCCTATATATATATATATATATATATATATATATATATATATATATATATATATATATATATATATATATATATATATATATATATATATATATATATATGTATGTATTATAGAGCTATCGAATGTATTAGACAGGTTATGAGTTAGTGTCTTTGTGTTGTACTGTCATTTGTGAAGAGTCTGTTGTATGAATGTTATGTATTGATGTAAAATGTGTTGTTGTTGTTGATGATGGATGATGCTGGTTGACACCCCAGGAAGAGTAGCTGCTGTAACAGTACAGTAAGCTAATGGGGATCTAATAAATAAATCAAATCAAATAGAATTAGACGACCATCATAAAGCTGCAGGATTGACCTTGGAACTTGAAGCCCTCCACGTGGACCCAGAGACAGAGGTCCTCGTTGTCACACTCGCAGCTCCAGGGGTTCCCGCTGAGCCCCAGAGAGCGCAGGCCGGGCAGCGCTATGAGGGACGTGATGTTCAGGACCGTCAGGTTGTTCCTGCTCACGTCCAGCACCTGCAGGGCCGCGTTCTCCACGAAGGCGTCGGGGTGGATCTCGGAGAGACCCTCGTTGTCCGTCATCCGCAGCATCACCATGCTGGCCAGGGGGCCGAACGTCCGGTCCTCGACGCGCGTCAGCGTGTTGAACGAGAGGTCCAGGTAAGCCAGCTTGCGAAGGTTCCCGAACGTGGACTCGGAGATCTCCGTCAGGGAGTTGTTGCTGCAGTCCAGGTACACCAGGTCGGACAGATAGTTGAGCGCCAGCGGCGGCAGCTCCGCGATCCGGTTGTTGGAGATGATGAGCTGCCGCGTGGCCAGCGGCAGGTCCACGGGGAAGGCGGTGAGGTGCTGCCCGGCGCACTGGACCACCTGCTGGTCGTCGCACACGCAGCGGTCCGGACAGCCCGGTGACAGCAGAGACAGAGCCGGCGACGGGGTCACCGCCACCCCCATGACGCCGAGGATCAGGACGGTCACCAGCCGCAGGGATTGCGCGCTTATCGGCTGCCGGGCGAGACGCATGAGGACACCGCCGAGGGCTTCATCCAGCCAGTGTGGAGAGAGTCGAGCGCAGTCACATTCTTCATTGGTTGTATCCGCGTCAAATTGTTAGTTTGGTAAAATGTGTTGGCTGTCCAACACATAGAGGTCAAAACGTGCGTTCTGTCCGTCCGTGCTCTGTGGCCACTTCCTCCGCGCGTAATGTCTCCGCTCCTCCTATACAGCGTGCGAGTTGTAGGTTCCGTGCGTGTCGGTGGCTTGAACTTATTTCAGGGCCACATGGGGCCTCAGTTCAGCTTCGGTTTTCTTCTACAATGTGTCACTTTAGTTTCCGTATCGTCTTCTTAACAACATATTACCTATTTACACTTGACCGTGCCGTGTCTCGTGGCTCTGTGTGGTGATCATGGTGGTTGCCGTGTGTGTCTGCTCTCCTCTCCAGTCCTCTCTCTCCTCTCCTCTCTCTTTCAGAAACTAGATCCAAATGGAAGGGGAGGGGGCGCGCTCAGCTGTGCGGGGGGCGCTGTGACGTGAGCTCACCGCTTAAGAGAGATCCACTGATATGCTATACATACAATGACAATGACAAATGAGTTATACAGTAACATGTAGCTTCACAAAAAGGAATTTGAATCAAGCACAGCAACACATAGGCAGGGCTGCCATGTGCCAACCCTCCTGGATTCTCCTTGAGCACTCCTTGATTGTCATTTCTCCTTGATTTCTCCTTGCTTTGGTATCAACCTCCGAAAATTCACCAGAACACAGGAAATGGCCCTGACCCTCCACTTGGGGAGTCTGGTCAGTGCCCCCCGCCCCCCTAACCCTCCCTCGGCCAAAAAAAACTCCTTGATTTTGAGGCCTGTACTGTAGGTCACCACTGTCAACCCAGTTGTTTGTTATATGATCTCTTTTGGATTGATAGGTACAGATGGGTATGGTAACTATAAACCTACAGTAGCCTATATAGGCTACCCCATCTGTCTCTGTGTGTGTGTGTGTGTGTGTGTGTGTGTGTGTGTGTGTGTGTGTGTGTGTGTGTGTGTGTGTGTGTGTGTGTGCGTGCGTGCGTGCGTGCGTGCGTGCGTGCGTGCGTGCGTGCGTGCGTGCGTGCGTGCGTGCGTGCGTGTGTGTGTGTGTGTGTGTGTGTGTGCGCGTGTGCGCGTGTGTGTGCGCGCTCTCGCGCGAGAGAGAGAGAGTTCCCTGAGCAGATTACAGGGATTGATTTCTCTTTAGGCCCAGGGAGGGTGAGAGTGATAGTGTTAATTTAACTCTAAAAATTAAAGTGAACTGTAAAAAAATAATGTAACATTAAGTGTAGATTTTACACTCAGAGTTAAAGGTAGGGTAAGTGTTTTTCTTATATTCTGAAAGTACTCATTGCCATCTCTCTCCAGCTCTTTATTAAACAGAAAATGCACGTTCAGGTCGGGATACCACTTTTTACCACTACTGGAGAAACCAGTCAGGATACACTTTACACAAGTGCAATTGGAAGTGATGACACAAAGAAATGAGCAGACAAAATTGGAACTGGAACACTATAAAAATGGAGCTGATAAATGGGTACTGAAATTGTGTCACCTACCTGAAAATGTATTTTCTGTTTATTAAAGAACTGGAGAGACAGGGAGACCCCTTTTACTGAACAAACACTCTATATTACTATCCTTTAAAATGATTACTGGCTACTTGGGATTTTGCAGTGGCTTCTTGGTCCATAAACTATACAGTCTTTGATCATAATGGTAACCCAAGAAATAGGCCAACTCTAATGAGCTGTAACTGTCCCACTACAACCAGCGTAGAATTCTGTTGTTATTGTGGGATGGGATGGGACTGGGAGGTGTTCAGTGTAACGTTGTTTTTCATTCCACTACTCTCTGTATGAGTGGAGAATCTATTCCTGGTTCTCTGTGTAGGTGTTGAAGTGCTGATTCAGACACGGTGAGATGGAGGAGGTGGACAGATGTGCTACTGGCAATCCGTGAGAGAGGGAGACAGAGAGAGACAGAGAGAGAGACAGAGAGAGAGAGAGAGAGAGAGACAGAGAGAGACAGAGAGAGAGAGAGAGAGAGAGAGAGAGAGAGAGAGAGACAGACAGACAGACAGACAGACAGACAGACAGACAGACAGACAGACAGACAGACAGACAGACAGACAGACAGAGAGAGAGAGAGAGAGAGAATATTGCATGCTCATTGACACGAAACACTGTGAAATGAAGTAATGCTGTAGTAGCTCCTTGTGTAACGAAAGTGTAACGGAGGCATAAATAAACCCAATACATTTATTCACATTACATTCAGCATTGCTGTCTCAATCCTCACATCTGTCTTTCAGGTTGGGCATTCAGATGTTTTGCGAGTTCATTGTGACATCTAGTGGTGAAAGGTTGTAACGACGCCCCTGCACCTCTATAGCAAATTTGACACATTGGTTTATTTTGGGTTAAAGGGCAAGACCACTTTGGTAGAGGTTTGGGTTGTGTATTTACCTTGCCATGACGTAACTCCAAAGGTGGACAAGAAATCAAAAATAATTGCTCCATTGATTAGAAATTGATCATTCTAAATATGCTCCTCATTGACTTACATTGTACGGTAAAACAGCTCTCAAAGTCACTCTTTTAGCGTGTAAACGAACACGAACAAAGCTGATTCAGACAATATAGATTATAGAACATCAGCAAACCCAGTACTGTTTTTTTTTAAATAAAAATGTTAACTTCCTGCTGATTTTACTATTTGAAGATCCGGATCCGGATCTACAAATCCAGTCCAGGTTTCCTTCTTAATAAAAATAGCAAAATCAACAGGAAGTTAACATTTTTATAAAAAAAAAAAAACAGTACTGGGTTTGGTGATGTTCTATATCGTCTGAATCAACTTTGTTTGTGTTTGTTTATGTGCTAAAAAAGTGACTTTGAGAGCTGTTTACTGTACAATGTAAGTCAATGAGGAGCATATTTTGAATTATCAATTTCTAATCAATGGAGCGATTATTTTTGATTTCTTGTCCACCTTTGGAGTTACATCATGGCAAGGCATCATTGGTTAAATGGTTAAATTGGGTTAAACCAAGAAAATAGCAAAAGAAATATGTTCAAAGTAACATTTTGAGAAAATACATAAAAAAAGAAAAGAATCAGCAAAAATGTCTTCTCTACATCAACAGATTATGTGCACATAACATCAGTAATTGGATCCATTTTCATCCAACTTTCATTATATTACATTACATTACATTACAGTCATTTAGCAGACGCTTTTATCCAAAGCGACATACAATAAGTGCATTCAACATAGGTAGGGAACTAATCACCAGAAGTCTTAAGTGCATTTTCTGCTATAACAAGCAACCAAGAGTATACCTAGCGCTTAAGGTAAAAGTGCAATATATAAGCTACCTAATTTCTTGAGACAAATAAGTGTATTGCAATAGCCAGGAATTACATTTAGGGCAGGCAAGCTTTTTTTTTTGATTTTTCAGCCTGCGGTAAAAGATGGGCAGTGACTCTGCTGTCCTGACATCAGTGGGGAGTTCATTCCACCACTGTGGGGCCAGAACAGAAAAAAAGTCTTGACCGTGTAGATCGGCCAGAAGGACCCTTGAGCGACGAGGCAGTCAGTGGCCCCGAGGTGGCAGACCGAAGTGGTCGGGCAGGGGTGTAAGCATCGACCATAGCCCGGAGGTAAGAAGGAGCTGTTCCTTTCACTGCCCTATAGGCTAGCACCAGGGTTTTAAACTGGATGCGAGACGCTACGGGGAGCCAGTGTAGAGAACGGAGAAGGATAGTTGTGTGGGAGAACTTGGGCGGTTGAACACCAGACGAGCCGCAGCTTTCTGAACAAGCTCCAGAGGTCTGATGGCAGATGCCTTTTACTATTCTAACTTTTTTGACTATTACGTCTCCGCTGAGCACCTGTTTGCCTCGTTCTCTCGCAATAGAATGATTGAAACGATTCCCTGTGAAGTTAAACGCTGTGATAACAATTGTCAGTGACCATTGACTTCCACTGGTCAGTGGGCAGATCATGGGGCATTGCAAGTTCAGGAAGCCCTTGTACACGCTGGGTGTTGGCAGTAACATTTGGAGGCACTGACCCCAGTGATGTATGAGGGAACACACTGTGGAGTTCCTTTGAAACTCTGTCCAAAAGGTCACCTGGGTCAGCAGCACTACTCTGTCCTCCAAAAAACATATCAGGTTGTGTCACGGGACTTGGACAGGCTTGATAGTCCATGTCAACTGGTGGAAAGCTCAGGAGACGGCCACCACACACCTGAGTCTCTTCACCGTTCATGCCTGTTGTTTTCTCAGGTGGTGTGTGACTTCCACCTCTGACTGCCTCACCGAAGCTCTCGTAGCCAGACTCTGCACTCGGAGAGACATTAGAAGACACAGACGCATCGCTGTCACTTGAGCTCGAGGTCAAACGGCCATTTTCTGGTTGTGAAATACTCCCAGAATATACATCGCATGGCTGATATGAAAGATCTGTTAGCATGGGAGACGTTGGACCCAGCTGTAACTTGAGGCCCTGTTGCCTGGTAATCAGACCAACTAGTGTCTTTGGATCAGGACAGGGGTTGATTGAGATGTCCCCTTCCCGAAGCTGGCAGACGGGACCACAAGATATTTCTGGTTGCATCAGCATCTCATCGCTGCCGCAGATCAACTCATTTTGACAGCTGGGAAGGAGAATGGCGTAGGTCTTGTTGTCGTAACTCAATGAGCCAGACGTGGGGCTCAAGTCGTTATGTGCGTAGCCGATGAAGACCAAACCGCCGTCATCGTTTGGTGAAGTCATAGCACTGTCTGTCATTGATGATGGCAGGGTGAGGTTGGGGAGGGCTTGGCGCAGGGCTGCCTGGACATCAGCAATGATGTTGACATTCTCAGAGAAAGTTTTGGCATAACTCAAGGACGAATCTGTGCTGTTTCCACAGCTCTCCCCGTAGTTCCCATCACTGGTGTCCGAGATTCCAGACCTGAGTGGAATGAAATGACACATGAACCCTAGCGTCCCTGATCTAGGCATGTCATAATACAGTAGGTGAACATTCGGCCAAAATAGCCAATCTACAAGCCCACAACAAGCAAACATAGCCAAGCTTTACGATGGCTTGTGAGCCTGTAGATCGGCTATTTTCGCTATTTGGCATATAACGAGTTATAGGTTTAAGTGGTTAATCACATGTCATATAGTCACACTGATACAATTAATCCTTATTAACCACTTGAACCCCAGCATCCATATTCTGTGGGGAACATTAGCCAAAAATAGCCTATCTACTGTACAAGCTCACTTGGAGAAGAGGGGAAAAAAGCGGTCCAAGTACAGAGCCAACTCATGTCCAGTCCAGTCAATTCATTTAGAGCAGTGGTAGGCAACAGGCGGCCCGTGGGGCAGAACTGGCCCGCCAGCGATAATATGTGGCCTGACAAATTATTTTGAAAATAATTTACAATAGCTGACTGACAGTCCAGGTAGGATATGGACAGCAATAGCTTTGAATTTATGAAATCAGGTATGATGAACAAATAGTTCTATTTCCATTCTTTGAATGTTATGTTTTCACTGTCAACTTTCCTCTTGAGACTTTTGGGTGAAAAACGTTTTAAACTATCACGTTTAAAAAACAAACCAAAGCTGTGTTTCACATGCCCTAAATGATACATTGTTTCTCTCCGTTCTAAGAGACCTTGAACCATGAAAGAGCTCTTGTTCGAAAAGGAGTATGACTCTCTCTGTCTCCAGATAAAATGTTCTTTTGAAACTTTTTGATGAACTAAATATCCTCCAAGTGACATTCAAGGATGACGCCTGCACAAAAAGGATTACATAATTATTTCTGTGTGCACCGCGTGCTTTTCTATTGTTATACCACATCTTTATGTAGTAACTTTTATAACAATGTATATTATTGTGGCTGCCATAATAGGTTGTAATTTGTTATATTTTTGATTCTCTATTGTAAATAATTTATTGCCCTGAACTTGGGTTTCCCATGTGTTTGTTGTACTGGAAGGTCTAATTGTGTTGATCGAGCCGGAATGCTTTATAAGGTGTGGTTTCATGGAGACCCACAAGTGTGTTACACTATACACTTCCGCTCACTAAGTTTGTTTGTTTGAGCGTGTGCAGGACGGAACAAGGTACTTGTGTTTGCTTTCTAAATGTGAATATTTACGTTACTATGTGTTTTCTTTATGTTGATTGATGTATTTTGTTCCAGTTGTGCGTTCCTGTTGTCGGCCATGGATTCCCACTCATTCCCTTTGGTTTATGTGCAGTCAGCGAGGTGTGTTTGTGTTTCAGTTATGCTTTCATTACATTCATGTTGTTTATGCTTTAATGTTCCATTATTTATGTACGTGTATATGCTTTATTTATACAGGTTTACGTTGGATTGTTTGCCAGTAAGAGTGCAATAAATCTACCAGTGAGAGAACAAGCTGTGTCGTTCTTGGGACCACAGGCAGTGATAATTATTGTATATAAGGTTGTTTGTTGCAAGTTCCAGGTCCTAAATTAGCCATTGATTGTGTTCTGGCCCACCATCTAATGTCTTTGAAAATTAGAAAATGTTTGGCCTGAGGCCGACCCCTGGTTTAGAGGGTTTAAGTGGTTAAGTCACATAACTTGCTGTCTTTCTGATACACCTTTTAAACCGTACTAACCAGTGTTTGCCTTCATCTGGATCCTTTCCCGGGGAGTCAATATAGACAGAGGACAAGATGGCTTGCGGAGGCTTTAGTAACTGTATTAAGGTGGAGCATAAAAACAAATATTCATTAAAAAAATGTCATCATTATTTACATTATTGTAAATTATTATTCAAAGTACTTCACATCATACAATCATATCATGGGTTTTAGTTGGTTTTCTAGAATCCAAGAGTCATGAACAATAAGTTCACACAGAACAATATAATATGTTAATATACTGTAATGAGTAGTCTTAACATCATACTTTATAGCTCTTCTGAATGCAGAAAGTAGTGTGTTTGATAATGAAGTACTGACAAACAGGCATTGCTCCCTAGGAGGCCACAAAATTAGTGTTACTTGACTAAGCTTCAGAACTCACTCTTTTTTTTAAACGAAATTGAACTATTTTCTTATTAACCCATTAAGACCTGAGGCCGATTCAACAAAGGTCTTCTAAATCAGTAGTTCTCAAACGTTCGCAGCACAGCTGTGAACTTGTATATCTGCTATTTCTGAGAACTACTGTTCTAAACCACTGTTCTGAATCCTAAGAGTTTTCTGAAAAACGTATGTTGCTATATAGCTAAAATAAAAAATGACACGGATGGTTTCCCTGGTTTTAAGGCGTATAATTTGTAACGCTTAGCATGTAGGCCTATTTTATTCTTATTGTGAGTTTGCTCATTGTGTAGGCCTCATAGATGTATTTTCTTGCTGAATTTCTTTTATAAATTAGCTCTAATCTAGACGGCACACATAAAGACTCACCTTGTGCTCTGCTGGACCCATGGTCAACAATTTGGACTGACATTTGGGAATGTTGTCCCAATACATTTCTTTGAGCCTGCAATCAGTGGAGCAATAAATCCATCACAAGACAGAAATTGCACAAATTAAATTACAGAAATAATCACAGGAGCAAAATGGAACATCCATCTTTCCACCATCTCATTAATCTCATCTAATCACCAGTAGCTGAAGCAACTTGTGAAGGTTAGCAATACGCTGGCCCAGCTTAGGCCTATCACAATTATTAGATAATCACCTAATCGCAATTATTTGAATTATTTTTGCATAATCATCATAATGGTGAACAATGTTCATACATTTTCAAACAACGGAAATAGACGATCTACAAGCTCACAACGATCTTCAAGCTCACAGCGCATTGTGAGCGTGTAGATTGGATATTTCCGCTATCTAAAAAGAAAGTATAAAATTATGAAATGTCATATGAAATGTCATTTCAGTAATTTGTCATATCTGTCGTGTGCAATTTTTGTTTACAAAGCCTAAAAGGCAAACAGAAGTGTAATTTGTATTCATATGTTCCACTGTCAAAAACACAATTAAATTCTTAATCACAATTGTTTGTATGACATTAATCGTCAAGTAAAATGGCATGATCTTGACAGCCCTAGCCCAGGTTAGCAGCACTAAAACATCACACATGCACGCACACACGCACGCACACACACATACACACACACACACACACACACACACACACACACACACACACACACACACACACACACACACACACACACACACACACACACACACACACACACACACACACACACACACACACACACACACACACACACACACACACACATTAGGGTAACACACCTATAAGTGCTAACAGTGTTAACAGTGACAGTATGTGAATTATGTCTGTCTGTCTACCAACTATAAAACAATCAATATTGACAGAATGACTTACCTAGCATAACAGAACAAAACAATGCTGATCACAATAACCACAACAACGCAAAGGCTGACAATGAGCACACCCAGGAGGTTGCGAAACGAAGGAGCTGTGAAATACAGAAGAACACAATGTCAAAATCATGACCAACCTCTCTGCTTTATTTGAAAACAGGCTACTATAGACAATGACAGGAAATGGCTTAACAAGCCACCAGATTCAGCTCATTGTACAACTACGGTATGTTCCCACATCCTGGTCATGATGGGTCAAAACGCAATGTTCTTCATCTACAAAGTCAGTTATATTATACTCTGGTGCGGTGTACAAAACTATTTCCTGTGTTGTCTCAAACTTTACTAATGGATGGCGGGAGAATTGTTCAAGCTATTTTACGTAAGTGGGGTGACGTTCAGAATTAAAGAAGTGTGCAGAGTTGACCAATTATAAATGCACTAATACATTTTAGGGAGCGACAGTGGCTCAGGATGTACTGTAGCGCGGCATCCTCCTGGTTGTCACTGCATGTCCATGTGTCCTTGGGCAAGATGCTTCTAATGAGCCATGCAATGACTCTGCCATTGATGTGTGTGAATGTGTGTTTGAAAGGGTATATGTGAGGCATACACTGTAAAGCACCTTGAATGGTCCAGATGCTTAGTAACTTCAAGATTCGTCGAGCTCAGCCACAAAGGAGCTGTAGCCTTTGAACTTTGTCGGGTACAAGAGGCCACGCAATACTGACATCAAAACACAACCACACTCAAGTGCGTTTGTGTCTGACTGCTACTGCTGCTGCTGCATATCAAATGCTTAAAGACTTATACTTGTGAGGGCGGTTGTGTTTTGATGCCAGATGCATATATTCCATTTACCACTGAAACAGACTGCTAGGGGTGCAACAGTTAGTCAAGCAAATTTATATATTTTTTTATTTTACCTCGTATGACAAAGTATAAAATAGGGCTTAAGTGGTTAATAAAAAGAATCAATTTAGTCAATTATAAAATATAAAATCGTTTTTTTTTACTGCGATTCGTTGATATATAAGCATTCAAAAATACATAAAAAGATGCTTCTCATTCTCGATGATGGGATTAATAGAAAAAGCAATTGATAGACTAATCACTACATAAATAATGAATAGCTGCAGGCCTACAGACTGCAGTGACAGGTACTTACGAGTTGTGAAGCTCCACTCATCACTGCTGTCACTGTACCCTCTGCCCCAGTACAGGTAGCTCTTGACTCTGACAACATATTCTGTATTTGGCTCCAGGAGTTCTCCAAGAATTTCCATAGATGTTGAACTGTTGACCATCACATTTGTAGAGATCTAATACAAACAAATGGTAGTATTGCAAGATTAGTTTTTCTCTGTATCCAAAATCAAGAAAGCAGGTCTCTTAGTGATCACTGTTACTAAATATTACAAATATCACAAATTCATATTACTGTATATTAAACAATCAGTAGGCACTAGGCAGGCTATGAGTTAATGCATTGATTCCCAACCTTTTCTGGATCAGGGCCCACCTATCTGACCACTTAACAAGTGGTCACATGGGTGGGCCGTGTGCATTTTCAGAGCATGTTTATTTGAACCCATTAAGACCTGAGGCGATTCTTTAAAAAAAATCTAAATCCTAAGAGTTTTTGGAAAAAAATCAAAACATTTTTTTTCAAAAATAGCACATCTACAAGCTCATAGCGCTATGAGCTTGTATATCTGCTATTTTTGAATAGCCAAAGAAATCTAAAGTGACACGGATGCCAGGTCTTAATCAATCAAACGATTGTGTTCCGGCTTGGATCAATGGAACTAACATAGTACTAGTATACTTTAAGTTGCTATTTATCTTTATCACAATGAAACTATATCTTTAAAATTTTAGTGTTTTGCCAATTATTTGCAATGTCCTCACGGCCCACCACCTGTGGTCCCTGGCCCACAGGTTGGGAGTCGCTGAGTTAGTGGAAGTCTGGAAGGTTGTGTGATGTTGACTATACCTTGCTTCCTTTCTTGCGATAGATCACCAAAGCAATTAAATCTGCTTCGATGGAGGCGGACCAGTCTTTGTAGTTTTTATCCCATGTGATCTCAATATTCCCAATCTCTGTTTTTTTCACTGAGGTGATAGTTGGGGGTTTGGGCTTTACTGTGGAGAATGGAAACAAGTACAAGATAAGTGTAAACTGAAATAAAGATGTTTATTTTCTCTCTTTTAGTTGAAAATGTAATCTGAAACATAATTCACCTGTGAAGATTCTTACATATTTGGTAGTATAGTATATGTATGTATTGTATATTAACTTAATAAGTCAAGTCTCTCAAAATGAGAAGCCAATACTTTACCACTTTCAACCTGGCGTTCCTATTTTGGGCATGTCATTAACGCGTGGCATCGGGACACTTTGTGAGCTTGTAGATAGTCTGTTTAAGCAGGCTTATAACTTAAAGGAATGTGTATGTGATAGTCTTTTGTTAAAGTGCGGACTAGCTGACACCAACTCGGGACATATTTGTTCAAATAGGGGTTAAACAGCTCTATATTCCTATAGCAATCATTGCTATATAGAGTGTTTGTTGAGTAACAGGGGTCTCCCCATCTCTCCCGTTCTTTAGTAAACAGAAAATACAAGTCGGGAATCGGCTCTGTAGTCGGGGGCAGATTTGACCAGGAAAAACATGACATAACACGTTCACATCTGCTACTGAGTCAGTCAAACGAAGTTATGGGGAAATTAACTGGAACAGATGACGAACGAAACAGGTACGAAACAGGTATATTCTGACATGTGGATACAGAGAGCCTATTATGCAATCAGTAGAGAGAACTCATATTCAACAAGTTCAACACATGAAATGGGAAGTGACGAAACAAAAACGAAAATGGCAGACAAAATAGGAACTGGAACACTATACTAAATTACTGTTAAAGTTACAGGCAGACATTTACCTTGGATTAATGGTGGCCTTAAGCAACTTTTTAAACGGAGAGCTATGGCCTGGTTAAGGCTCTTTACTTAGCTTCCATCACCCTGCTCTTGCTTCTAATAATTCTTGTGGATTGTACTTAACATAATTATGAAAATTAATTCTCCAATGTGCATCTTAGTATTTGTGTGGAAGTGGATAGTACTGAGAGCTTTTGTATGCGTTTGTATGGATGTTTGTGTTGTATTGCCTATTGTATTTTCTGTACATTTGTGTTCAGGACCCCCTTGAAAACGAGATGATTCATCTCAAGTGGTTTTTCCTTCCAATAAAGGTATTTTAAAATTTAAGTTGATAAATGATCTTTGAGGAGTTATCTCTTCTGACTGGATAAAATTGGCATCCCACCCTTAAAATGTATTGTCTGTTTACTAAAGAGTTGGAGAGATGGGGAGACCACTATTACTGAACAAACATTCTATACTAGCAATGACTATTAGAATATAGAGCTTTAACTTTTAACAAAGTGTTAATTTATGTATTATAAGAAAAGCATATCACTTACACCCTTTAAAGGCTTTAAAGTGCTCCATAACAATGAATTGAAATTAAAGTGAGCAATGCTTATTTGCTCTGTACATGCAAATTAACCTCTTGTTCATTGTTTGCATTATACATTGCATTATACAAACTATGAACAAGAACATGTCCCCTATACTCTGCGTCCCTCCTCTGTCAGTTGGGACTACTTGACAACACTGCTTCCACAGTTCTCTTATCATTGCGAGTTTATCTTTATGTAAATGTAGGGAGGGTTTTTACATAGACTGTGAAGTGTGACTCACAGGTCTGGTTGATGTCCACGACTATGAAGTCCAGCTGTTGGCCACCTCTCAGGAGTGTTGCATTGTGCTCGTTAAAAAGAACGAGGACCATTTTAAAAGAGCATTTGCACTCAGAAACTGGACCCTCTTCAAACTGGAAATTGCAAGACTTTCCGCTGTGGGTGACACAAGCAGATTAGCAGCGTTCAACAATAATAACATGCTCATTTCATTTCATTTCATTTCATTTTATTTTGTTTCGCATATGATAGTGTATTACAGTTCACACAATTCATAATTTCAATAGTTCATTCACATACACCCATAAGCGAAAAGGAGCAGGAAGAAGAATACATTCTTATTAATACCTGCCCCCTATCCCATTAAAAATATATATATATATATCCTTGATGATCGGCGCATACCACCAGTACCTGTGCACTAACATGCACGGTTAAACATAACCAAAACAAAAAAACAAAAAAACAAAAAACAAGCAAAAACGAGCAACAAAACAAGCAACAAATGAACAAACATATATAGTAAACAAACAACAATAACAAAAGATTACTCCAAAGTCAAATCCTTTCATATTCATCTTCTTCATATTGTCGAATACATTTTTTTTTATACAATTTTTTAAATTGATAAATATTTGTACAACATTTTAAGTCAGTGTGGAGCGAATTCCACATTCGAATTCCTACAACTGACGGACACATTTGCCTTTGAGCGAGGGTGGGATGGCTCGGGGTAGAGGACAGAGTACAGCAACTTGCAATGGGCCTTGGGCCTGGTCTATAAGATACACTACACCACAAAGGCACCCATGTAGCCTACCTGTCAAACTTAAAAAAAGAGCTCCACAAATCATGTTCAACCCTGATTCAGCTCAAACAAGGGGTTAAATCCGTTCTACTGCTATGCTACCAAAACTATGGAATGCCCTATAGTCATAAAACAGTGTGAATCCTTGCTCTCCTTCAAAACCGCCCTAAAATAGCACTTACAGGTGGCTGCAATTCGGAACTTTCCCCTGTAAAAAGTCCAAGCTTGTGTCCAGAAATGCCCCCAATGCACACCCCAAATGTTTACTGCACATATTTTTCTTTTTAAACTACTTGTTGATATGATGTTTTTGCATGTATACTTATTGTTTGTCTTTAAATGTTTCGATGAATTGAATACACAGGACCCCAATGGAAACAAGCCATAGCGCTTTCTTGGGTTTTAATCCTTTTAGCACACTCTTGTATGAAACTCAAACTGTACCTCCATGCTGTTTTTGCAAACTGAAAGTATTCAATCAATCAATCATGATTGATTGATTGATTGCAATCAAACTCTTGAAAGCAATTATTCAAATAGACTGTCTCTTTCTGTTTGTAGCAATTAAAATATGTTGATACTCACTGTGTGTCGATTATGTCCAGAATGTATTCTGAACAGTTTGGGTGGTCACTGGAAGGTCTAAACTGACAAAACATCGTGTAGTAGTCGTTGTAACAGAGAAAATCTCGTCCCGTTTCACTTTCAGCTCCTAAAGGAAACGAACATCAGTCAGAAAGGAAAACCATCATAAACTGACAGCCTAATAGATTATTCATTAACAGTCTCAGTGACCTAATGACCACTGCTTACATATTTATAGCATGACAGTATAACGACGTAAGTAATCATGTGACATAGCTATGTTTGACACAATGCTGTGCCCCCTCCAACTGTACATACTTTCCCTATTTTCTTAAACTGTTTTTATTATATTTGAACACTTGCTTTGGCAATGTAAACGTATGTTTTCTCATGCCAATAAAGCTCCTTTGAATTGAATTGAATTGCTTACCAGAAATAGACATCATGATCCCAAGTTGAATGAACATAAAATGAAGGATACAGGTCATCCCTCCACGAAGACAGAACATGTCTGAAACTTTATTATGGATTCAACGACGCGAGAGAGCTAAAAAAAAACGAATAGGCTATATTATTTACAGCGTCAATATACTGTAATAATATCATGAATAGCCTATATCGTGCTATTGCTGCTGTGTTGAAATCCTTCTGAATCCAATCCACAGCAGATCCACAAACTCCGTGAAAGTTACGGGAAATGATGCTGTGTAATATGCATGGCACTGCGTGCGCGCGCGCGTGTGTGTGCGTGTGTGCGTGTGTGTGTGTGTGTGTGTGTGTGTGTGTGTGTGTGTGTGTGTGTGTGTGTGTGTGTGTGTGTGTGTGTGTGAGAGAGTGTGTGTACGTGTGTGTGCGCGCGTGTTTGTTAGATAGAGAGAAACTCGTGCCCAAAGCGTTGGAAGTCCGTCCCACTTCCTCATAGCAGGGTGCGGCGTATAGCTACTGTAATAGCGAAAGCAAGACGTTGACCGTGAGCAAACTTGCACAAATTGTAAAAAAAAAAAAAAAAACACACACAAACAACAAACAAACAAAACACAACAAAATATTTTGGCCAAACTTTAGAGCAGCAATATTAAAGGCAGGATAGTTGACATTCCTCCACGATCAATAACGATCAACACCTGAGAATAATGTAATAGAAAAAAAGTAATAGGGTTACTAGCCTACTTAAAGTCATACTGTATATAATTTTTTAAAGGTATTTTGGCGACACTTCTGGTAAGCTGGTCATTATAGCGACTGTGATTCCCATGTAGGGAGATAGAGGGCACTAGCGACTAACACCAGTATTTAGAGAAATGTGGAATTGTTATTGTGGAAAAACTAGGAGATGTATATGGGTCTCGGATTGCTGTGGATAGCATTTTGACAATATGGGATCTTTAATCGAAAATGTGTTTCCACCTGGAATTATCTGTGAAATAATTGTCGCTTTACTTTGTTCTATTCTGTATGCATTGTTCAAGCTGTTTGACATCGACCCATTGGAGCGTCCTAGATGAGACAAAAATGTGCACTCCTCTTTAATGTCAAGTGGTAGCTATACATTGTCATTTCAGCACCATGGACAGCTCGGCTCCCGGGCCCATTGTAATTGGGCACCATGACCGGCCTACTCGGGAATGATGCAATTTGTGAATGCATGCCCCCAGGGGCATGCTTTGCTGAAGGCAAGGTTCGGCTGCCGCCTGGGGCACTACACAGGCAGGGGGCACCATGAGATTTTTTAAATTCTTTTTTGTTGTTGATATATTTAAATAGAAATAAACAGCTTTCCAATCCATTTGAGGCCCCTAAAAAAATCCAACATGGGGCCCCAAACAGTCACGGGGCACCATGAGATATTTATTTATTTAAAATATTTTTTAGAGGCAAATGCTGTACTTTTCCTCCACAGTAATTATCTAACAGCTAGTTACTGTACTTTGTGGATTTGGATTGTTAATACATTATCTAATAAATTATGATGTAGTATTATAGGTCAAGCTATTATCTAATAAATTATAATGTAGTATTATAGGTCAAGCTACCCAGCAGTAATTAAAATCAGTTGCATGCTGTCCAAACAATTTAATCATAATGATTGTGAAATGAGCCATTGTGAAATTATGAGTAGCCTCATATTTGGCTGGGCATATCATACATTTTCTGGTGACTGAATAGCTGTTAAGACAATACATCAAATAAATAAATAAATATGCTGGAGTCAAGTGTCAACTGAATAATGTTTGTAATATCCATGTCTTGTTGATGAATTGAGTAGGCCTACAATGGACCACAATGGAAATAAGCCCCCTGGGGCTTTTTGTGTTAACCTTTTAGCATAGCTTTTTTTGACTGTAGGCCTACTACCAGTTGTTAACAAACAAACGTGTTAAAAAAGTATTAAATCAATAAATCAATCAATCAATCAAATGCATTTAAAACTAAAGAGAAATGCAATTATTATTATATTGCAATGTTACAGTAGTCCTATGAAACACGAAACATAATGTTAAAATTAAAAAAATAAATGCAGTGTCAACTGTCAACTGGAATGATAGTCTATTTCCCCCCAAGGCTTCCATCAATCAACAGTGAAGTCAAGCTTTAACGTTTCTATGCACTTTAGGTAGTAGGCCAGTTAGTACAAGGTCAGTGAAGGTCAGTCAGTGGAGAACTAATACTCCATCGTACGAGGGTGTCGCTGGTGAAAAAAAGAACAGCTCTACAAGCTAGAGCTGTTCTCGGCAAACGCTTTCCGCAGTACCATTATTTATAACTGCTCGAAGCCCATATCCTGCCTGAAGCCCGCCTACTGTATCCTGTAATTTCAACCCACACATGCATGCACTTGCAATGACAGCTTCCGTATCTACTCTAAACAGGATATGCAATCTGCAAAGCAATGTAGTCCCAGTCACGTCGTTGTAGTATACAGCCCACATTCAGTGTTGCCATGTCTGCTTATTATAAGCAACTCTGGGCTTGTATTTCTGTGAAGTTTCTTCGTTTTTTTTGGGCTTCTTTTTAATGTGTTGTTTTCTTATTTGGGCTCGTTTCCTAATGTTGTTTAAACCAGTGGTTCTCAAACATTTTCATTTCGAGGACCCCAACTTAATATGTATTTGTTCACTGACCCCCTTCTGAAAATATTTTATGACAAGTCATGTTTTTAATCCAAATTGGTCAATTTTTTTCAAGCATTCTGTTTTTAAATAGCAGATCTACAAGCTCACAATGCGTCGTGATGAGAAGCGTTGTGAGCTTGTAGATCGGCTATTTTCAAATACTCGATGGTGTCGTGTGAAGTGAAGTCACTGTTCATATTTCTTTTGGGCTGTTTTCATAGACCCGGTTACTTATTTCTTTCACAAAATCTGGCAACACAGCCGACATTGTCCACGCCCTCACGTAAGCAGGCGGTCAGTTGAGGACAGTGGAAAGTCGATTACTTTCGTTTAGCATTGTTCACTAAAACAGGTAAGTCTCATATTTGAAATAAAATATATGTTGCTTGCATTTCTCTGCAAATGTACCACATGTAGGCTTTGATGTGGCAATTTACTGGTATTCTACTAATTCTAGACTGACACGGGCCAAGCTTTTTGGTGCATTGTTTGTCTTCTAACGATTTGTAGTTTTGCTACTGTGTAAAAGTAATAGGCTACGTTTAAATGTGTGATCGTAACCATGCAATTTTTTATTTCACACAAGAAAAAGAGGACATTTCAAAAAAAAATATATAATATTGACTATATAATATTGACTATATAATATAGATAGTATTATTTTAAATATTTAAAAAAATAAAATAATAACGTTTATTTTTTCATAGGATACAGGATAGGGTAGGTGGGCACTATGGACATCATGGGCACCTCGATGTAAAATTGGCTATTTTGTCCAAAATGTTAAAGAATAAAATATTTGAAAAATGGTTTAAGTAATGTAAAGTATACATGATGGGAACATGCACGGTACATCATTATCAGACTTAATGTTATCCTTCAACTTCTTGTTTCTGCCCCAAAATGACTGGATATACAGGTTTTGTAGCAATTTGTAGCACTTGTAGAAATATTAGACCTTTAATTGTCGAATGTTTAAGCATGTTCTAATCATGTATACTTTACTTTACTTAAAAACATTTTCCAAATATATAGCCTTTTTTTATTTTACAACTACAGTTGTGCCATGTTCTTGTTCCAGGTGTGTCAGAATGGTGGTGCTCTCCAAGGAGTATGGATTTGTGGTGATAACAGGCGTAGCCAGTATGGTCATGGTTGGACACTTGGCAATGAAAGTGGGAAAGGCCCGGAAGAAGTACAAAGTCAATGTGAGTCAAGTCAAGTGATTTGGGGTTGGACTTGGACGATAAAGAATGGAATGAATTAGTCATCATCAACTCTTCTTTCTCGGGCCTTGTAACACAAACAATTTATATAAGCTCTTAAAGCTCACCAACACTCACAAGCTAAAGCTTTGGTTTATGCTGAGTCACGTTTCATCATTAAAATATTCCCTTTTATAAAGACAATGCAACTGTCCTAAACCTCACATGATGTAGGATATAGTAACTTGGTCCTAAATGGTCTGCTTACTAAGCCCGTAGATGTTTTTTTTTGTTGCAAAAAATAGCTAATCTACATAATTTCAATTTAAAAAAAGGAGAAAAAGTTGTCAAACAACTTTTGGGGGCTGTGGTTTTCCTTTTTGTTTGAATAGAAGAAAAAACAGCCACCCATAACATTTAATATGGTAAACTAATCTACAGCCTTTTGTCGTTATTGTCCTTTGTGTGACAGCTGCCTCAGATGTACAGCGATGACCCAGACACAGGAAACATCTTTAACTGCATCCAGCGGTCTCACCAAAATACGTAAGTAACTGAAACAGTTCTTGTTGACCAAAGTGCTGTACAGACAGGAGGTATAGGTAAAATATCCTAAATATCGGCAAAATTGCCGATATACAAGCTCACTACGCATTGTGAGTTTTACAATTGACAATTTACAATTTAGGCATTTACTGTAAGTCGCTTACAGAGTGATTTACAGTAAGCAAGGAAAACACAAGGTTATAACTTATACATGAAATGCATAGAATAATAATCTAGGATCATAGGTAAACCAAGAACCTATTATCAGTCTAACCAGTCAGTTTAATATAAAAAACAAACACCAATAATCTGTACGTTGAAACTATACACACTATAGGATGCCAGGTCTACAAATGACCTGGCATCTGTCTACATATCATGCATCTAAATTACATTTTAGCCTTTGCATTAGCCTGCAAGGTCGTCAAGGCTAGGACAAGTGCTACGGCAAATGCTACGGTCTAAGGTGGAGTCTGAAGAGGCAAGTCTTCAGATTACGGCATTAAACAATGTTAGCACTGTACTTCACATTGATGTTATATGTGGAAGTTAGCTCAAAAGTTAGTTAAAGTTACAGGATAATACATTCTGTATGACGAAGTTTGAGAACATATAGGCTGACAGTGGACGAAAACAAGTTATTATTTTGTGCAACATGCAAAATATTCACCGGAACGGAATGCCGTTCCACAGTCTTGGGGCTGCGCCAGCAAAGGTGCGGTCAGATTCACTTAGATATGTATTGTATGCTACTGCTGTCAGACAAGTTCAAAGTTCATCTGCTGTTATCTTCTCTTGATAGTCTGGAGATATACCCTGCCTTCCTTTTCTGCCTAGCTGTGGGCGGCCTGCATTGTCCTGTGAGTTCAGTCCTTGTATTTCATTTCATGTCAAAAACTTGTAAATTGAAAAATATGTCAGTGACATTAGAAAGTGTTTTCTTTTGACATGCTATTGTGGCATTTGTGTGTGTGTTTGTAACAGCGTCTTGCTAGTGGACTCGGGGTTGTGTGGATTGTATCAAGGGAGGTCTATGCACATGGATATTCCACAGGAGGTAATACATTTTATTTTTGGCCGTGGTGCTTCACAAAATTCACCAGGCACTACTGAGATACATTTAAAACTGTGTATGCTTTCAGAGCAAAGTCATTGAGTGACTGTAATTATTTGTGTGTAATAAGAAATGATGATGTTTTACCTGTCCCAATCAGATCCCAAGAAAAGGATGCGGGGGGCGTTTGGAAACATTGCCATGCTTGGATTGATGCTGACAACCCTCAATTTTGGCCGTCACCTGCTGGGATGGTGCCCACGTCCGTTTAGCACTAGCAAGTTTCCTGCTAGACAGCCACTACTTGTAGCACCTGTAGCACCTGGCCTGTGAGGCTCTCCTCCTTGGTGGTCGTAATATGGACACCTTATGTTATGTTGTCTCCCTCATTCTCTCTGCTGTCCATCCCTTACATCTTTTCTGGGGCAGGGTTTGGAGTGGTCTCGTTGGTAGCGACAGAATTTTGATTACCCAGAAGCTCTTTGTTGAATATCTCTCTTAATTCAACCACCTTCCAGTGGCTTGCACATGTTTCCATCATACCACTGTACCAAAATGGTACTTTTGACTATGCACAGATTTCACGATTGCAGAATCATTTTTTACCATCCCTCATACTGATTTGCAGAAAGAGAAAGACTGATCCTCCTGTCCTCCTGAAAGGTTTGTCTCCATTTCAACGTGATATGTGCACCGAGGTATGTGGGGGAAGGACCAAACAGTACCAAGTAACAGTAACAAACTATTGAGGCCCCTCAACACTCAAACGGGTGGCTTTGTTTTGTTTTGTTTTTTTGTTTTTAAAGCATATTTTTGTAAGCGTTGCTTTAAACGAAGGAAGCCTCTGCAAATAAGAGAAAGCACATAGGGTGTTGGGAAAAGAAATTCACGACCTACTCTTGTTTAGTAGAATCTTCATGTGTATGGGTGTTTTTATATGATGATATACTGCTAAGGAGAAATGTGCAACCCTCCCTCAACTATGACACATTACAGCCAAGTTACTCCACAGAATACAATGATACAGCAGAGTATTAAATTCTATTTCTTCTAAATAATCTGGGGTTGTGATTCTTTTTCTTACATATTTTTTAGTTACATAGGTGTAGGTGGAGCTGTTTGCTTAAGCAGGCAACATTTCGTTTATTGTATTTATAAAGGGCGTGGTTTACCTATTAGTCTGTGTAATTTTTTCAAACGCACTATACAGTGCTTGCCAAGACAAATTGATTTATAAGCCTGTTGTTCCATTGACCTCAAATGCACTAATGCCATGTCACCTAAGCAAACATTGTTAAGGCGGCTCGTATGAAGTTCCCTCTGTATGAGCACAAACCGTAGGGTTTACATACATGTTTGAAAATGTTTTATTATAGAAAAAAGAACAGGTCCATAAAACATTCACTTCAGTCCACTTTTCAACTGCATATCATAAATCACTGTTGGCACTTGACTGTAGGTAAAACTGACAGTAACACCAGGTAATATGTGCCTTCTGCACATATGCAGAAGGCAACATACTCTAGTTAATATAGATTTAGGTAACGTCAATCTTATTATGATCGCACTATATTTGAAAGTACTCTGATGCTGTTTTTAGTTTATGAACATGAACTAAGTATATTATTAAAAAAAAAAATCAACTTCCACATTGTTTTTACATTTAAGAATAAGCAGATATATCTAATTTACATTTTTAGCATAGCAATATTCTCATCTACATTCCACTCAAGTATAACATCCAAATGAATATAAGTAGATCTAAAATGTATATCAACCACCAGAAGGATAATTTACAAAACATATTCAAGTCACTCTTAATTAAATGGGACCAAGAGAGCCTGCCTTTCATATTTACATTTTAGAGTTGGTGTTTAAGTAACAGTGCTTAAAATGACCTAATTGAATGATGATTTCCTGTAAATGATGTCTATTCTCTTCATGCATATGGCTTTTTGAATGATTAACTTGCATTCCTCATTATTGTCAGATAAACACAACTTTCTACTAACAAAAGGCTTCCTTTAGTGATTTACATTCAAAATCATTTAGATTTCAGACCTTGGCCAGTGGCACTCAACGCTGGTCCTGGGGACCTGAGTAGCTGGTGTTTTCCTTCCAGCTGTCTCAGTCTGGCTCTCCAGGACCATAGCTGAATAAAATACCTATTGGTCCTAGTCTCTTGGTTTTACGATGACCTGCAATTCTAGGCAATTTGGTTTGAAAAAGCACTTTTCTCATATTTGGTCAACTCAGGGATCATGCATTGAAAGTCTTACCAGAGCATTTTAGAGACTCTCCAGTCACTTTTATTATATTGTCGCTGCTAATCCTTCCTCTGTCCCATATTACTTTACTGTATACTTCTCACTATTAATAACCTAGTAGCAATACATTACTTAGCCTGAGGTTGTCTATTGGAGTCATCTGACCAAGCAGGGGATCCTCACTATCTCTGATCACCCATAGGGGGCAATGTGACCATTTATGTCACATGAAAGTGCTGTGCATCCATTGCCATGGCTAATACCAGCCATAGAGGTACTGCTAAAACAAACAAACAATGTTCCCATTGCACTAAAGACGAAACGGCTCAGCAGGGCACATTTCGGGGATATACAGTAACTGCGTCCAGTCAAAGGCTTCAACTGGATCCAAGATGGCTGTTTGGTGTTTGCTCTGTTTTGCATACGCTCTCATGAGGAAATCGATGTATTGGTCACCTCCATCAGTATGAATACCTGGAGAGTGGTGTGTCCTCCAACAAATCATCCTAGAGAGCATCATGAACAGGAAGGATGTGTAACTATTAAGCACGGTTTAGAATCATCACACACAAGTTGCTGCTGAATGTATTTGAAACTAGTTTGATATTGTGTTGTTTTAACTCACCATCGGTAGATCTTGGAGTCGATGGAATTCTGGATGCTCTGTCCGTTGCCGGAATTTCAGGAAGAGGACGACGGAGATGATTGCAGTGGTGACAATAAACACTGACACCAGACCAGCCAGAAGGGGATCCAGAGGGGAGGTACGGTGTTGCCGGGGCCCTTTGACGTCTAACATGGCACAGGGGAGGGTGGGTAAGTTGAACAAAAAGGTTTATAGCATGTACTGTTACAGATTTTGCTCAACAGAATGGAAGACGTTCATTATAATAAAGATATTCATTACTAACTGCAACCTATTCTTAGATACATTTCCCATAGCTGTAAATTAGCTCAAACATGCAGTAATATAGTCCTGACCCTACCCTATTCTGTTGAACATTTCTGACATAAATTTGCCTCATCCTAAACTCCAGTGTTGTAAAATCAGCGTTTGCCAAACAAAGTTTGTTAGGCTACTCCTGAGGCTGAGCCTTCCCGTGATGTTCATAGATACTGAAGGGTACACGCAGGGCCATCCCACATTATCCTTCACCGTTACCTTCATCTCCAACGTTGAGCTCAGATGGCCCCTCCTGACGTGGTTGGCTGGCAGGGGGGTAGGCCGGAGCCGAGGCCTGGGGCTGGCTTGTGGTGGGCGGGTGGGTGTTGGCCTGGGTTGGCGCTACAGTGCTGGCGTGCGTGGAAGGTTGGGGTGTAGTAATATCCTGTGGTGGAGGGATCGAAGAGCGAGGAGCAGAGGTGGTCTGTAGGTCTGTACCCGCGGGTGTAGCACTGTTGTCAGGGGTTGAAATGTACTTTAGAGGGGTGGATGTCTCTACCTCGGGTGGCATCGAGGCGCTGGCTGGAGAATCTGAGAATGCAAATAACGCATTGTCAGTATTTATTCTGTATTGCAAAGAACTCTAAATTACACAGATATAAGTCAGGAAAGGGTACTGTTGATTCAACAGGTACTGTTTAACCACATGAAACCTAGCATCTATTCTGGACATGTCATACGTGGCAATTAAAAAAATAAAACAGATCTACAAACTCACAACACCGCATTGCAGCACGTTGTGAGCGGCTATTTTCAGCAAATAGATTTGGTGTAGATGGAAAAAAGGAGGGGACCAAGTGTAGAACCCAGGGGGGCAGTCAATAAGATGAAATCCACCGAGGTGGAAGCACTCCAAAATAAGGGACGAATGGTCACTGATTGACAGTGTCTTACAAACCCTTATTTTATTTTACCGGTGGATTTCATCTTATTGAGTCATTCTTATCAGCTGAGCACCCACGCCCAAAGGCAAGCAGAGGACGCGCACCTGGCTCCAGTTCCAGATATATAGGGCAGTCTTCCCAACCTTTTCTGGATCTGGGCCTTCTTGAAATGGGCTGTGTGCATTTTCACAGCAGGCTTATTTTAATGATCAATCAATCAATTGTGTTCCGGGTTGGATGAAAACTAATCTTTCAAGGTTTTAAAGAAAAAATACCATGACATTCTTTAACGTAATTTATTTCATGTTGTATTATCATAAAAGTCTTAGCGTTTAGCCAATTATTTTGGGGCCCACTTGCAATATCCTCACGGCCCACCAGTGTGCCCCGCCCCCCGGGTTGGGAACCACTGATATAGGTGGTGGTTAAGGCACAGTACGCCAACGATGACATAATAAACACTAAGTGGGCAATGATGGATTCAGTCTTGGACTTAATGGATTCAGCCTTTGGACCATTCCACTTTTAAATCTTGTTTTGAAAAGTGCTATGCTGCGTTCATCAAAAGCATTTCACCCCAAAGTCATCACATTCACTGACTTATTTTAGAACAAATATGAATTTTGCATTAATATGAAACAATAACATTTTGAGAATGTGAGCATGAATGTCAATTAAAGTAACTTTTTTTCAGGGATGAGAAACAACCACAGTGACAACCATCACCATGTTCTGCAATGACAGAGGAAGAAGCGATGCCAACACCCACAAAGGAAATGATGCCAGCAGTATACAGATACTCAAATAATTTACTTAAGTACAGTACTAAAGTAAATGTACTTTCTGTCCCCCACTGCAGGGGAGTTATCTGCTCTGTTAAAAGACACCTCTTACCTCTAACGGCCATGCACAAACACACTTTCTCTCTCTATACACACAGCAAAGTCCTTTTACAGTGTACAATCACACTGTTACATGCCATGCCATGAAAAGAGCAGTAAGAGGCAGACTATGTTCATGCTATGCTGCTGGTCATCTCGCTGAGCATGAGGAGAGCTACTGTGTTTGCAAACTGTTTTACAGCAGTGTTTTACAGTGTGGGCTGGTTTATTTTTAAGATTTTACACAGCCCACTAAACAGAATGGTTGGAGCTATAGCAACAATGCTCTGGATTAATGAACATGCAGTATCTTCTATTGAACATAGACAATAACAATGTCAAGTGGAAAATAAGAACAGAATCGGAATGTTTTGCAACACATTCATAATGATTATCTTTCTGGACTATTCATTTCTTAATTAGGTGTGTGTTTAGCTGTGTGCAGTCGCGTAATGCTGAAATCCATCATAACTGAACAAACACTGGACTGTGTACTATAAGAACCTACAAAACAAAAGTCAATCAAATCTGATTAATTTGATTACCTGAGAGATAGAGGACAGACGCAGTAGTCTTAACGGTGTTGTCGTCAGTATGTGCAGCCGTCGACATTCTAGTGGTTGTGGTTGTCCCATTCCTGTCAGCTGTATCTGTCTGTGACTGGCCTGTCACATGGCCGCCGGTGGCAACTATGGATGTAGCTGTGGTTCCGTCCTGGTATTCAGAAGTTTGATAACTTGGAGTGTCTGAATCATGTTCCAGCTCCGCTGCATCTGTTGGAAGGACTGAGGACGCCGAGGCTCCGGCTTCACTTGAAAGGTCAACTGCGGTGAGTGTGGTTGTTGTCGGGCTGTCCTGACCTTTACAAAAGTAATGATTCAAACTCCATTACAGGAATAAGCATACACGAAACTAGGGAAATATGGCTATAAATCAGTGGTTCTCAAACCTTTTCATGTCAAGGACCCCCCCAAAGGTATTTGACTGCAGACCCCCATCTGAAAATATGTTGTGCCACTGCCAGAGACCCCCATACAAGATTTGTGTTGTTAAAAAGTTTCAAAAATATTCAAAAGTTTTCACATTTTTTTCAAGATTTTCTGAAAATAGCAAGCTCACAAGCTTATTTTTTACCTTGTAAACCTGTGATGTGACAATAAACCTGATTCTGATTATTGATCGGCTATTTTCAAATAGCTAGGGACGCCCTGGAACCCCTCAAGGACCCCTGGGGGTCCCTGGACCCCACTTTGAGAACCACTGCTGTAAATAACATGATAACATGGACATTGTTTTGTTTCACCAGAGAAGATTGTCATGTATCGGCAGCAAACACGTTAACACAAGTTAACGTGTTTGCGTAACACAAGTTAACAGGTTACCATAGCCTAGGCTCACCATTATGTTGCTATACGTCCTGGAGGTCAGCTATTGGAACCTTTCAAAATCATCTCTGACATGAAGGTATCATAGTATCATAGTATCATATCAACAGTGTTATAGTATTTGTAGAGTTGTTGTGAAACATCTGAAAGACACAGTTCAATGAAAGGAAATCCAGTAGCTGACCTCAAGGACCAGATCTTGTAGTTGTACAAAGACTAATGGCAAAATTGTGATTTTGTACACTTTCCTGCATTTTCACAAATTTCGCAAGGTTTCACAACTCAACAAGTACTATGACTGTTACTGGCCTTCAGGTCACAGAGAGTTGTAAAAAAGTTACATCCAATAGCTGGCCTGTATATGCTAAATACAGTAAAAAAAAAAAATGTGTTAACTTTGCTGCATTTTCACAAACTAATGAATGTTTCAACTTTAAAAAAAGCATTTCCACATCCATGTGCAATGTTTCAATATCAAGCTGTCTTCACTGCAAAAAGAAAAACAATAGGATTTGGTCAATTTGCAGTGATACAATTATAGACAAAATTAATTAACATTTTCTTGCACAGCAAATGAGTAAGGTCACACACACATTCTCTCACTCACTCTCTCTCTCTCTCTCTCACACACACACACACACACACACACACACACACACACACACACACACACACACACACACACACACACACACACACACACACACACACACACACACGCACACAATCTAGCATGTGACAGACTGTTCCCATGAGGTCATTAGGTTCTGTTATGTAGCCAGCATAACAGCCATTAATTTCTAGCCTACAATGTGTAGGCTACCAATCTCTATCAATGTGATTATAAAGAAACGCAACAAATGTAGCAATGTAATATTTATAAAGACATGGGTGAGTTTAACCTCTCATACACTTTGTTCTGGAGGTATAAAAGTATTATTAGCATGTAATATCTAGGCTACCTTAACTCGTGGTTGCGTTCTTATTTCTTCATGAGCTCTTGAAATATCAAAGTATACTATCAGGCTATATTGGCAACATTAGGCCTACATGAAGTGGACACCAAATAGAATATATAAATTAATAAATAGCCTAATATAGGATAAGCATATCATTCACAATCGCTCATCTGATCTGAGTGACAACACTGTTGTCACTCAGATCAGTCGATCGATTGTGATATGCTTATCCTATTAGGCTATTTATTAATGTATCTAATCATGCTGTTGTCACAACAGCATCATGAGATCAGAGACAGAGGTGTTATGTATTATTATAGGCTATACTGTACAAGGACACTGAACGACTGCGATCCCTACCCTTTGTCTGCGATGAGCCGGTAAGGACCACCAATGCGCAAAACGCAAAATTAATTTCAATTTTCATCTCATTCGCTGCTTTCCGTGAAGACGAGCGCGATGAAATGTACAAACAAACGGCTTCTCTTGTCACGGCGGCTCCCTTCTCTCTTGCAGCAGGAGAGGAGATGTTCTTTCCGTTATGTTATTTGACAGGGCTCATCATCATCATCATCATCGTCATCACCACCATCATCATATGGCTAAAAATATCCTGAGGGAGTTGGGCAGTGGAAGGGCAGGGGTGGGGCTGGCTGGCACTCATCAGGGTCGCCATGTCCGCTTATTATAAGCGAATTTGGGCTTATTTTTCTGTAAAGTTGCTTGTAACTATTGGTAGTTGCCCGTTGCCGGTTGCGTTTTTTTGGGCTTGTTTCTAAAGTGTACTTGCTTATTTAGGCTTGCATCCAAAAAACATTCTACATTTTTTAAACCATTGGTTCTCAAATATTTTCATAAATGTTGATTGTACCAGCTAAGCATTTGTGTTGTTAGATTGTTTATTCCAAATATTCCACATTTTATTCCAAGAATTATTGAAAACAGCAGATCTACAATCTCACAACTATGAGCTTAGATCAGCTATTTTCAAATAGCTGATAAAGTAGACCTGGTTGCTCCTGGTAGACCTGTTTTTTTATTTCTCTCACAAAATATGGCAACACTGGCTGGCACTCATTTAAAGCCCGGTTCCTAATCTGTCGCACGACGTTGGTGTGTGTCGCGCGTCGAAAATATAGCAGACCTCCAAGCCCAACTCGAGTCGCCAATGCTACCCGGTGTGGGCTTGTAAGACGGCTATTTTCGGGCTATAAAAGTAGGCTTTATACTTCGTAGTACGACGGTGTCGCTTGCCAAAACGACAACAGTAGGCTACTACGTCGCGACGCATAGACAGCTGATTCTGTTCTTTTTGGCTAACGACTTTACGCAGCGTTAGAAGGAGTTCTATGTTACTTTCGAGCCGTTGCCCGCACACCCCCGGTAGCGCAGGCTCTCGTCTTTAGTAAAAAATAAAAATACACTTTCGCTACTCACCAAAACAAAGACGGTTGTAAAATGTTGAAAGTCTACTTTCCTTAGTGGGAACACTGAGCCCCCCATCTCACGTCTAAAATACACTTTTTGGCCACAAAAGAAAATATTTCACCAGAAGGAATAAATGTTGTCAATAGAATAATTCCATTGACCAGATCTGTAGGGGGCGCAGTGGAGTAACTAAAACATTGTTTTCCTTCCGGTGAAATGTTATCTTTTCTAGACAAAAAGTGTATATTAGACGGGAGGGGGGTGGGGGGGGGCTCAGAGTGTTCCCACTAAGGAAAGTAGGCTTTCAACATCTTAAAACCGTTTTTGTTTTGGTGAGTACTGAGTAGTGAAACTGTATTTTTTATTTTGACTACAGACGAGAGGCTGCGCAGCCTGCACTACCGAGGGTGTGCGGGCAACGGCAAGAAAGTACCATAGCGTTACCCCTTTTTTTTTAACGCTATGGACCAGAGCTAGCCTGTCATCGCTGTGTTGTTATCTAAAAAATAAAAATAAAACATATTTATTTTACAAGCCACAGACAGTTGAGTTGTGAGTGCAGGGCGGCTGGGGTGGAGGGAATGGAGACCCCCCCCCCCCCCCACATTCAGCTGTCAGTGCGTCAGAGAGGGTCGCAGCTGTCAGGCGCGCCGGGCGTTGGAACGCTGTTAGAGGCATTCGGGCATAGAAAGAAAGTAACCTGTTTTCGTTTGTGTAGGCTACTTTACTTTTAGAGAGGCTTCATCGTTGACGCAGCGGGTGGTCTTTAACTCAGTGATGTAGATATTATCGACGATACAGTTTTAAAGTCCCTAAAGAGGTCAGTGTTTATTCTGTCCTGTATAGCAGGATGATGGACAACCAAATGATTGCCTTGTCACCGTTGTTGTGACTATTGAATGCTTTTTTGACAAAGTTTTCTTTTCGCCAATATAGGCTCCCAGAAACATCAGACAGCAGGTGCCTTGACAACCTGAACATCCCAGCATCTCTCAAGCCTGAATTATAATTCTTGGGTCTGTTTGACTGAAATGGACCCAGCCAGTCCAGAACAAAGTCCAGTGGAGTTGGAGATCAATGTGGAAAACGTGGAGTCGGTGAGTTTGTCACCTTGTCAGGAAATCAAAGGCACATTTTCAATTTTTTTTCGAAAATGTTCAAAGATAGCAGATGTATGTGATGCGCTGTGAGCTTGTACTGTATATCTGCTATTTTTAAATAAGCAATGCTAAAATCTAAAATGACACAGGCATGAGAAAAGGCATTGTAATTATTTGCCTTTTCCATTCCCGCAAGTGTCTTATACAAAGCCTTACCATTTGTGCAATATTCCACTTTTAGTATAGGCCTATTGACCCATTCATAGACATAACACACACAGCTGGAAACTTTGATACAATTATGGTAACAATAACTACAAAACAAGTGGCACAATAAACAGAATACAGGTTAAACTAGTCTGCATATTGCAATTTCACATGGTTTTGCAGGCATTAGGACCTCTTGTAACATGACACCAGTTACGAGGCATATGCTGTCCTAATAATAACTATTGCCTTGTGCTTTGGATTTGTTGCCATGGACAACACATTTGTTTTTTACTCCTTTCTTTCAAATGGCCATCGACCACCCCCGTACGTGGGCAATTCTTGGTACAGTTGTCAAAGTATCAGTAATCCATCCTTGCTTACTAACGTAACGCACACTGTTAAGCTTTTGGTATATGACATTTTGTATTCCAAGAACAATTAATTCACTGGCTCTCCTCATCTCCTCCTGTCCTCCAGGCTCTCAACCAGCTGTATTATGACCCGCTTATGGACCATAAGAATCTGGCCCAGAAGTGGCTAAGCCAGGCCCAGGCCTCTGCACAGGCATGGCAGTTCTGTTGGGCCCTGCTCAGCCCCGACAAGGTCTGGACTATCAGCTCTAATGGGCTAGCAGTGGTTCTTAAACGTTTTTCATGTCAAGGAGGCCCAAATTAATATGTATTTGTCCACGGACCCTGATCTGAAAATATTTACTGTCAGGGGCCCCCATACAAGATTTGTGTTCAAATGTTATATAATATATATATATTATATAAAATATTCCAAAATGATATATAATATTCCTTGTAAAAGAGGTCTTGTATCTTCACAACTAAACAAATAAAAGGAAAACGATGCAAAATTCAAAAAAGAAGATGCATTGTCAATACAATGTTATTGTATCCATGTCATGCAACAGTCATAACATCTCCTTTAACTAATGTTCTCATGTCATTAACAGCTCCCAGAGGTTCAGTTCTTTGGCGCCAGCACCCTTCACATCAAGATCTCCCGTCACTGGAATGACCTCTCCAGTGACCAGCATCAAAGCCTGAGGCTGCAGCTCCTCTCCCACATCTCCCACTTCTCCTCGGGCCCCAAGATGGTGCTTACCAGGCTGTGTGTGGCCCTGTCCTCTTTGGCCCTTAACCTGATGCCCCATGCTTGGTCCCAACCTGTGGCAGACATGGCGAGGGTGTTTCAGCCAGAGGAGGCTGGTTCCGACGGTGGTAGTGGTGCTCCCGGGGCAGAAGAGAGGCCCCACGGCCACCGCCTGGCACTGCTGGAGCTCCTCACCGTGCTACCAGAGGAGTTCCAGAGCAGCCGGCTGGCTCAGGTCCGCCGTGCCCAGCTAAGGGAGGCCTTGGCTGGGGAGTGGGTGGTGGTGAGTCCCCTTCTGCGCCAGCTGCTGCAGGAACAGGACTCCTCCACCCAGGTGAAGAAATGAGCTTGGTATATTTGCCTCTGAGATGATTGATTGATTGATTGAGTACTTTATTAGCAGTTTGCTAAAAAAAAAAGTACAGTTCTATACAAGGTCATTTAATGACAGCCAAATAAATGTAGTAGATGCAGTGGCGTAGCAGTATAAAGTATCTAAAAATGGAATGTTAAAATGGAAGTTAGTTAAAAGTACCTCAGAATTGTACTTAAGTACTTTGTTTACTGTTCATATACGTTCATTGCCACTAGTGTTGATTATGTCTTGTTTATTATTATACATTATTGTATGTCTTTAAATGTCATAATGAATTGAATACACAGGACCACAATGGAAACAAGCCCCTAGGGCTTTTTGTGTTATCCTTTTAACAATCATTGTAAACCGTACCTCTGTACAAATTGCAAAACGTTGAAGTATTGAATCAATCAAAAAGTTGCTTTCCACCGCTGCACCCAGGTGAAGGAGAGGGTGCTGCGTTGCCTCTCCAGCTGGGTGGGCGTGGACGTGCCTCTGAGTGAGACCCAGGCTCTGCTCCAGGACTGTTTCTCTGCACTGTCGGACCCGGAGCTCTTTGACACGGCTGTGGAGACCATAGTGAACGTCATCTCACAGCCTGACTGCCAGAGGTGAGAGATGTGTTCTCACACATGGACCTACACTGTAAAATCCTGAGGGTTCATTTCCCTCTGAGGATGTGAAATGGAACCAAATGCCTGGTGTGTGTGGCAAATATTTTTGTAAACCCAGCTTTTCTATTATCAGATTAATCAAAATAGTAATCGATGGAATAATCGCTAAGAAAATAATCGACAGTTGCAGCCCTAGTAGGCAGGTACACTGATGCTCTGGTCAACCTCATCATACCCCTGATGTCTGATGTTGAGTCTTACTTGTGTGTGTGTGTGTGTGTGTGTGTGTGTGTGTGTGTGTGTGTGTGTGTGTGTGTGTGTGTGTGCGTGTGCGTGCGTGCGTGCGTGCGTGTGCGTGCGTGCGTGTGCGTGCGTGTGCGTGCGTGCGTGCGTGCGTGCGTGCGTGCGTGCGTGTGTGTGTGTGCGCGTGCAGGTATACTGATGCTCTGGTCAACCTCATACCCCTGATGTCTGATGTTGAGTCTTACTTGTGTGTGTGTGTGTGTGTGTGTGTGTGTGTGTGTGTGTGTGTGTGTGTGTGTGTGTGTGTGTGTGTGTGTGTGTGTGTGTGTGTGTGTGTGTGTGTGTGTGTGTGTGTGTGTGTGTGTGTGTGTGCGCGCGCGCGCGCGTGCAGGTACACTGATGCTCTGGTCAACCTCATACCCCTGGTGTTGAGTCTTCATGAGCGGCTGAAGTCAGCAGCTCAGGATGGGGACATGGAGACGTCACATGGCATCTGTCGCATCGCTGTGGCTCTGGGGGAAACGCACTCCAGGTACACACACCCACCCACGCACGCACTTACTCACGCATGCACGCACACATGCACAGTATAAACTCACGGCTGTAGCTGTGTCGATATAGATGCCGTCTGTCGCCCAGTCTACCCAGTCATGTGTCGAAGTCCCTGAGCTAGACACTTAACCAAGTGGTGTAAAGTAACTAAGTACATTTGCTCAAGTACTTTACTTAAGTACAATTTTGAGGTATTACTTCCAATTTTCAATACTTTTACTTCTACTCCACTACATCTCAGAAGCAAATATTGTACTTTTACTCCACTACAACTATTTGAAAAATGTAGTTACTAGTTGTGAAAACTAGTACTAGATATACATCATTATATTTTAAAACACACATTAACCACTTTAGCCCTATTTTATACATATAGGCTTTTTGAAAATAGCAGATCTACAAGCTCACAACGCGTCGCATCTTGTGAGCTTGTAGATCTGCTATTTTCAAATGTGTTAGTACTTTTACTTTTGGTACTTTAAGTATATTTTGATGCCAATACTTTTGTACTTTTACTCAAGTAACATTTTGAACACAGGCCTTTTACTTGTAACAGAGTATGTCTACATTGCAGTATTGATACTTTTACTTAAGTAAAATATCTGAGTACTTCTTCCACCACTGCACTGAACCCATAACTGCACATTCCCCACTGCTCCTAGTAGTTAGGGGATGAGGACATTCGTGTATGTTCAAAATGTAATGAGACAAATGATTAAATGTGATTATTGTTATAAAGCATTATGATTATTTATGAGTTCTTATGACTATAATCATGCAGTGTTATAAGCGTATTCTAATGCCTCCTGTGTATGCTTATAATGCATTATAGACATATAGGGATGCATAGCAAGTGTTACCCTTTCTTTCACTGGGATCTTTTTCTGGGGTTTCTGCATGTGACAGGGTTTTGCTGGATCAGGTGGAGCACTGGCAGAGCTACCTGGCGCTGGTCAACATGATTCTGTCCTGTACGGGCATCCCCGGGCACTACCCAGTCAACGAGACCACCAGCTCGCTCACGCTCACCTTCTGGTACACTCTGCAGGTAGAGTATGCCAGTATGTCCGTCTTGATTGCAAAGCATTGGTTGAATCATGTAAAACCAAACATTGGGGGATTAGCTTGCACACACAGTACAGTATATCAGATGGTTTTATAATGCTATCCCGCCTGCGGTTGATGTTTTTGAGCGTACTGTATAGGCCAGGACCACAGCTTGATATAATTTGAGAATAGCAGCAGACTCCATAGCAGCTACTTCCCCCAGGAGGTCAGGTGTTTGAACCAGGGGCGTAGCCACGGGTGGGCATAGGTAGGCCTGGACCCCTTTGTTTTTTCTGGCCACCCCAAAAAAAAAAAAAAAAAAAAAATATTATAACTTTTTAAAATGTTTTATGTCATATTCAGCCATTTTGATAACAGTGTATATATAGGTACCCGAAATCCGTTACAAACCCGCGAAAAAAGTATCAATAACCGTTAATAACCGGAAACCTTCACGCGCGCACGGACGCGCACGGCGCACCCGGCCCACCTGTGATTCCCTCCTAGGCCCAGCCTCGGCTAGCGTTCTGGCTACGCCCCTGGTTTGAACGCTCCTTAATCCTCCTGAAATTCAGCTATTTACATAACATTCCGTGTGTGATCATTTGTACAGTGTGTGTTTATGACTGTAGAACAAATGCATTTGTCGGAAGAAAAATACATTTTATTTTTTAAACTATCTTTGATCCATCTGTATCCATCTTTAGTTTGTTTGTTTTATTTGTATCATTGTCTTCTGTGTGCTCAGGATGACATCTTGTCCTTTGAGGAGGACAAGCAGGCAGTGTACCTGCAGGTCTACAGGCCTGTCTACTTCCAGCTGGTGGACGTGCTGCTCCATAAGTCTCACTATCCGTCCCAGGAGGAGTACACCTCCTGGTCCCCTGACGACAAGGAGCAGTTCAGGATCTACAGGTGCGACATGGGGAGCAGCAAGGAAACCCTGGTTTTCACATATTTTGTGCATGATATTATGGGCGAAAGTTCTCAAAAATAGCCTAGGCCTATATGCTTAACGTGAAAATAGCCGATCTGTAAGCCCACAACATGGCGTTGTGACATGCAACACGATGCAACGTGCTGTGAGCTTGCAGATAGGCTATTTCCGCCACATGACACCATCTACAACGAAATATAAATCCGGCTTTAGTGGTTAAATGACAAAAAGAAATAAAGAAAAAAAGGTTATCTGCATACCTTGTTCAGCATCAGTGAATTGAGTTTTTCTGTTCAGCTGTTTGAGGGCTCCAAACTGTCAACTGAACCTTTTAATCTCTGATTCAAACACAACATGCAACTAGAATGTGACTCCCTTCGTAAAATAGCTGATGCCTTTGTACAGCAGACATTCATTCCACACAACTTGCACCTTCGATATGAAGAACGTGTTTCCTTTGTGTCTGACGTGACAGAGTGGACATCTCCGACACTCTGATGTACGTGTATGAGATGCTGGGCGCGGAACTTCTCAGCAACCTATATGACAGGCTGGGCAGACTGCTGATGGATCCAGAACACTCAGCCACTTGGCAGGTACTGTATAGCCTCACTCAACAGAAATAGTTGCTATCAAATATTCAGTGGGTTTGAAACAATTAGACTTTGACACTTGCAAATTGTGTTGGTTCGGAGAAGTGGTAATCAAATTAGCAGGGTTGATATTTACATAGCACAAAAATATTACTTTGTATGACTTATTATTTAATTCCTAATACATCGTAATACATTAACCTAAACTAATAAATTCCAAATTCCTTTTCCTAAAACTACATTCTATTTAACTCATCCGTTTCTTACTGTGTGCATCTCTATCTCTATGGTTTAAATACCTTGATCTGTCTCAGAGTGTCACCTCTCTCTCTCTCTCTCTCTCTCTCTCTCTCTCTCTCTCCAGGACACAGAGGCATTGTTATTTGGCTTCCAGTCGATAGCAGAGACCATAGACATCAACTACTCTGATGTTATTCCTGGCCTCATTGGGTTAATACCGAGAATCAACATCAGCAACGTCATGCTGGCTGACACAGTCATGTACACCATAGGTGTGTATGTACAGGTTCGCCGTGGCTACATACTGTACTGTTTCTATAGACATTATACCGTATACAATGGGTACATGCTGCAGCAGTGTATCTATATATACATCTACTGGACACAAGGGAGGGACATTTACTGCAGTGTATCTATAGATATCTACTGTACACCAGGGATACATACTCACTGTAGTGTATCGATACATCTATTATACACAATGGTTACATAATGTAGTGTGTCTATAAACATACTGTACTGTGACGTTCATACTCTTTCATTGAGTCATTCAGAGTTTACCATCCTCCCTAGTTTTGTTTGCCTTTCTTTGTTCATCTTTCTCTCTATCACTGTCTATTTCCTTTGTTTCATAATTTTCTCTCTTTGTTTCATTCGTTATTTCCTTCTCTTTCACTCTCTTGTCTGTTTCTTTATTTCTTTTTTGTTTCTTTCTCTGTCTCCTTCTTTCTGTCTACCGTATCTCTCTCCCACTCACTCTTTGTCTCATACAAGCTCATGTCTGCTGTCTCTTGGTGTATATCTAGTGGTGGAAAGCAACTAAGTACATTTACTCAAGTGCTGCATGTACTTAAGTAAAATGTTGAGGTATTTTTTTACTTTACTGGAGTATTTCCAATTTTTCGTACTTTTACTTCTACTCCACTACATCTCAGAGTCAAATATTGTACTTTTACTCCACTATAAGTATTTGAAAACTTTACTAGTTACTTTGTAGATTTTGATTATTATTCCAAAACATACAACTTTAGACATAACTTTTGTACTTTTACTCAAGTCAATTTTGATTACCGGGACTTTTACTTGTAACATAGTGTTTCTACATTGCATTATTGATACTTTACTGTATTTACCCAGGCTCTCTAGCAGAGTGGCTGGCTGACCATCCAGTGATGCTGGGCAGTGTGTTACCCATGGTGCTGCAGGGCCTGGTGAAGCCAGAGCTGTCGGTGTCCAGTGTGTCCACGCTGAAGAGGATCTGCAGGGAGTGTCGCTATGACCTCGGCCCCTTCCTGCCTGACATCATGACCGTGTCACAGGTACAGTAGGCCAAGGGTTCCCAAACTTTCCAGTCCTCGACCCCCCCAAAATAATCGTATTTGAACTGGGGACCTCCCACCCTGACAAGCACTTGGAATTGTAGGCATTACATTTAGTTTGACTCGGTTCCACATAAATATTGTGAAAATTATAGCCGAACTACAAGCTCACAACACTCGCAGCACTGCGAGGCGTTGTGAGTTTGTAGATCGACTATTTTCACAATGTTTGCCTCTATCTTATGTATATTTGACAATTTGGCCAATTTGGTATTAAAAGTATTGTCTTAAAAGTCATTAAATTCTAACTTTAGAAATGTGCAGATACCCTGTATACACTTATACTGTATGTTGGTTTATTTACTGTTGAGTGAGAAAACAATGTTACACATTAAGCTAATCATCTGGGGACCCCCAAGGTAATGTGACCCACAGGTTGAGGCAGTAGGCCTGTCACAGTTATTACCTAATCACAATCAATTATTCGAGTTGATCGCAGTTATTTTGCATAATCGTTTCCATGTTTTGCTGAGCCTAAAAGCCAAACAGAAATGTAATATTTATTTGTGTTCCAATGTTCAATGCCAAAAACGCAATTAAATCGCCAATCGTAACGATTTGTCTGACAATTAATCGTCAAGTAAAATGTTATTACCGTGACAACCCTAGTCACAGGTGCAAGAGACAACACCTCCATCAAGCTGCAGGGTTTTTACAGTATAGGCATGTAACGATCTCTACTCTTTTTTCCCCTTTTTTTTAATACAATACTGTGTTTTATCTTATCCTATTGTCAATACTGTAGCAAATGACTGAAAACTCTTTTTTTTAATCAATTCTCTTACAAAGATTTTTTTGGTCTTGTTTCGATTGCGCCCTCTGCTGTTTGCATCGCAATACATTTTTTATTAAATCGATTTAAATTGTCACCTGTTTGAATAGATTTTAATCGATTTACGATAAATCGGTATACATGCCTAAGTCTATCAGTGTATTTCTGTTTGTATTTGGCTGTCTGCTGCAGTAAAAAACACTGAAACATGTGCGCTTTCTTCTCACAGGACGTACTGCTTAAAGAAATTCATAAGGTGAGTGCTGTTCCAACTTGATCTTAAAACACGTCAGCATTCAGCTTTCAGAATACAGTTTGTGATGTATCTCTTTGTATGTCTGTGCGTGTGTGTGTGTGTGTGTGTGTGTGTGTGTGTGTGTGTGTGTGTGTGTGTGTGTGTGTGTGTGTGTGTGTGTGTGTGTGTGTGTGTGTGTGTGTGTGTGTGTGTGTGTGTGTGTGTGTGTGTGTGTGTGTGCGTGTGCGTGTCTGTGCGTACGTGTGTGTGTGTGTGTGTGTGTGTGTGTGTGTGTGTGTGTGTGTGTGTGTGTGTGTGTGTGTGTGTGTGTGTGTGTGTGTGTGTGTGTGTGTGTGTGTGTGTGTGCGTGCGTGCGTGCGTGCGTGCGTGCGTGCGTGCGTGCGTGCGTGCGTGCGTGCGTGCGTGCGTGCGTGCGTGCGTGTGTGTGTACGTGCGCACCTGTGCAGAGCAGCCAGTGCATGTGGCTCATGCAGGCTCTGGGTTTCCTCCTGTCTGCCCTGCCCGTGGAAGAGATTCTGGGCAGCCTCCACTCCCTCATCAGCCCTCATGTCCAGAGACTGGAAACACTGGCACTGGAACAGGTAAAACACCCAGATAAACACTGGCACAGTACATGTGAATGGAATAGAGTAGAAGCCTAATTATGCACACTTGGGAATTTGCCTTTTGCTTGGCTGTTATAATTAAAAACAGGCAAGACAGGATAAAATGTATAATAACATGCAACAGAGCATCCTGTATATATTTCAGTTAATTGTAATTGAGGTACCTTTAATGAAAATGAGTAAGCTAGTAATTATGCGTGAGTGGTTAGTAACTATGTTGGTGGTGGTGCTGTCATTGTCTTTCTGTGTCTACAGCCCAACGCCAGCAGCAAGGTGTCTATCATCCATATTCTGGGCATGTTGTCCAGTCTCTTCACCACTCTAGACATCAACAGACAGTCGGACAGTCTCGAAGGACCTGGCCCCGCCCGAGCCACGCCTTCCCAGGCCACGCCCAACCCTGTAAGACCCCCCCCCCCAAAAAAAGGGATTTGCATTGTTTGGTCATTGCATTTTTCATTAGTAATGATGTTAGATCCACCATCTTACCACTTACTAAGCCTTATACAGTATACAACGAATAGCAAAATCCTTGATTTGAAAAAGTTTGAGAGCCACTGATATAGAAACATGCGTTTTTCAGAAAACTGTTAGGATTTAGAAGGCATTTACAGAATCAGCTTAATGGGTTAAGAAACGAGACTTTTTTGTTTTCAGGTGGTGGTCGTGTTACAGGAAGTGTTCACATTGATAAACACCATCCTCAGCAAGTGGCTTGATGACTCAGACGTAGTGGAGGTAAGAAGGTGTTACGTCTGTTCTGTCTGTCTGTCTGTCTGTCTGTCTGTCTGTCTGTCTGTCTGTCTGTGTGCTGACTCACACCTTCTCACAGTCCCCGTCCCCCCACAGGCAGTGTGCGGGGTATTTGAGAAGTCCGTTCGGACCCTGCTGCATGACTTTGGCCCCATGGTGGCACAGCTGAGCCAGATGCTGGGACAGATCTACAGCGCCTTCCCTCAAGCCTCGGCTCTGGACCTCGCGCGCCAGGTGGGTCTCTATAGTGCAGGGCCCAGATTCCCAACACATTAAGACCGTCTCTGTCAATGGGAAAGAAAGATCACCTCCGTAGTATATCATTTTTGGGAGCCAGGGATTTCACAGTGATTTCACAGTCCACTTGTTGGAAATTTTCCTGCAAACTGAATTTGTCTATGAAATATTGTACCAGCAGTTCATGAGGTACTTAACCACTTAATCCCTATATTGTATTATAGTTTGTCTTATGACAGTGTCGCACGGCATAAATAGCCGCTCTACAAGCTGACAACATGATTTTTGCTATTTCTGGAAAAGGTTTGCCTATAATGACATGCCCAAAGTAGGGACATTTTGGGCATTGCGGTTGAAAGTGGTTAAAGTACAACTCTGTCTCATTGTAGATGGTTCACATATTTTCTGGAGAAAAAGAACACCTCTCTTCCATTAAAGGCCTCACTGAACTGTTGACATCCACTACTCTGGCCATTTTTCAGCAAGGTAAAAAAAAACACAAAATGAGATGAATGTTTACTTTTTTTTGTTTGCAAAGCTGATGTTACTGACCTGTGATGTACAGGCCCAAGGGACCACCCTGATATTGCAGAATCGTTTATGCAGCTTCATGCTCAGGTTAGAGTAACTTTTGATGTCAATTTTAATACAGTATTTAGTGTACACTGTACACTAGCATTGCATATATCTGTGTCAGAAATAAACATCTGGCTAAAAACATTTCCTTTATATCCTTGTGTTGTTAGATCCTGAAAAGGAAACCTGATTTGTACTTGTCTGAGCATGTGGACGTTAAAGCATTGTTTTATTGTGGTGAGTATCATGGAATGCTATATCTGTCCTCTACATGTACAATGATTAAATGACATGATCATCAGTATACTTTGGGTAGAAACATGATTGATTGCATTTTTCCTGAGCTAATTTAGCACCCAGAGTTAATATCTACTGTAGATATGGACCACATGGACCATACTGTATAAACCATAATGGGACCACAATGGAAATAAGCTCTCCATCTTTATTGAGATTTTGACAGATATCATGTACAACAAAGCAAAATGGTTTTAGTTTTACTTTTAGAAATCTTTACATCTAGCCTTTCCGCTCTTACAAGCATATCTCTCCTCTATTCAGGGATTCTGTCATTCAAGTTTCCAGAGACGCCCACAGTCAAAGCAGCCAGTCTGTTCTTTGTAAGTCCTTTATAGAAGCATGCAGTGTTCAATTACTACAATTCAGTGGCGTGCACAGACATTTTGAGGGGCAGGTGCTCAAGTAAATTATACTTTTTTTTGTTTACTTGGTCTGCTCTTTTTTCCCCTCTTTACCTCTTTGCCAAAAATAGCCGATCTACAAGCCCTATTTTTGGCAAAAGTTCTCCTCAGAAAAGGGATGCTAGGTTTCGAGTGGTTATGGTAAAAAGAAAAATCATATCACATAAAGATTTGGCGGACCCCCTGTAGTAACTCTGAGGACCCCCTAGGGGTCCCGGACCCCCTGTTGAAGACCTCTGCTGTAAACTGAGTGCCCTTTTTTCAAAAGGGCACTTCTGGTCAAGAGGGCAAAGGGCAGGTGCTGTAGCGCCACCTAGAGTCTATCTGTGCACGTCCCTGCTACAATTCACTTTTATTCAGTGGTGTAAAGTACAAGTACATTTACTCAAGTACTGTACAATCATTTGACAGCTTTAGTTACTGGTTACTTTTCAGATTTAGAGTATTACTACAAAACGTACATTAACCACTTAAACCCTATTTTACTGTATACTTCGGATATTCGAAAGTGGCAGATTTTGAAGCTCCCAATGTGTCGCATCACAAGCTTGTAGATGTGCTATTCTTTAAAACAGATGAGTACTTTTACTTTGGTACTGTACGTATATTTCATTGCCAAAACTTTCATATTTTTTACTCAAGCAAGTAAAAATTGTAATATATGCCTTTTACTTGTAACAGAGTATTTCTACACTGTGGTACTTATTCTACCACTGATTTTCATTTACCAGTATTTATGTATTAACATTTGCCAACATTCCTGTCAACACTCCAAAGACAAAAACATGTAGTATAATCCTGAGTCCCCCGTCAATCACTGATTTGCTCTATCCATGACAGGGAGAGTTGTTGTCTCACTGTGCAAATGTGCCCCCTATTGGTGACGTTCTGCAGAGGGATGGGAAGCTGCTGATAGAGACTATCCTGGAGGTAAACTTGTCTCAATAAAACTTGATACAAAGACATGTTGCTTTTGACTACAGAGCTTTTGCAGGGTAGCTGCATGGCAGTGGTGTAAATAAACTAAGTACATTTACTCAAGTAATGTACTTAATTAAGTACAATTCTGGTTCCTCAATGTTGGATCCGGTTCCTCCGATTCCTCCGGTTCCGGATCCTGACCCTATAGTTCTGAATCTGATGGAAGCATTTACAGTTTCTTCTGGCCTTCCTCAGGCAGTGGGAGGTGGGGCCGCACGCAGCTTGACGGAGCACTACTCGGAGGTGCTGTGCAGTCTGAACAGACACTGCCCGGCCCTGCTGTCCCAGTGGCTGAAGGAGACCCTGCAGGCCCCCGGGTTTCCCTCCACCCAGGTGTCCATGGAGCAGAAGGAGGCTTTCAGCCAACAGCTCCTCAGGTAAACACACTCTTTTCAATGCTAACAGCAGCTATCTGATCAAATCAAACATAAAAATAGGAAATCACAAAAAAAAACTAAAACAAAACAAATAGGCTAACTTCAATAATTATGTAAATCTATTAATCTCCTTCCTCTGGAGGTGGGCTCCCTCCATGCTCCTACCAAAATCACAATAATAAAAAACCCACTTTGATTAATATGCACATTTCTTAAGCTCCTCCCTCTCCTACCAGCAGGATGCTCCAAGATTGAAACCCCTGACCTTTAATTTATGAAACCTCACCTTTTCACTTGCGCCACCAGGCTTTTCACACTAATGATGTGTTTGGGGTCATATTTGAAGTTGAAGGGAGAGAGGTGACATAGCCTGGTAAACCACAGCCCTTCCGGAAATCTCATTTCCATTTGATTTCAAATACAAATGAGATTTCCAGAGGGAGGGGTTTAACAGGCTATAGGCGACATGTCGAAAGACGAAAATCCACAGCAAACACCTCTCCCCCTGACAGAATGACTGAACCTACAGATACACCTACTGATGATCTGGGTTCATTATGACTGAGATTTAGATGATTCTTCTGTTGGAACAATGTTATTCTGCTCCCAGATTTAATATTTATTTGAGAGTACACAGGATGGTGTTTAGTTTTAGCCTTACTAATATCACAAAAATGCATACAGTATTAGTTTTTGTCCAATCTTAAGCAAGTTCAATTATTTGGCTACACCAATTGACATTTTTGCCGTCTTTCCTCCAAATATTCGAACAATATTTAATATATTACAATATCAATTGTTTCAATACCACAATGGGCAAACAAGCCACAAACATTGATAAATATGTATTTCATTTCATTTCTTTGCTTCAGGGAACAGGCAAACAAACGTCGTGTGAAGGAGACTGTGAAGGAGTTCTCCCAGCTTTGTCGAGGCCTCCAGGGGTCTGGATGCTCCTCTGATTATTAGACTGACTTCCAATGAACGTTACAAAGGAATCAACAACCTGAATGCAGCCTTTTGTTTGGCTGTTGAACGAACGTGATGTTCTGCAAGTTGTACGATCGATTGAGCCAGATGTGTTGATGACCCATTTGTGGGCTGACGATGCACTTCATCTCAGATTACTGTGACTTCAAACCATGATGTAGATGTGGACACACTGAAGTGCAGACAGAGCCTGTTTGAATTAAGTGTTTGTTTAAATAAGACTGTGACCTGACTTTAACGCCTTCATTTGGCAGTTTGCTCGAAAACATACAGTGAGAAACAACATGATAGACTTGATGTGATAATGAGCCCTCACTGCTCTTTTTTAAATTGTCTCTAATCATGGACTCACAGGCACGGTACATAGTAACTCAGTACATTTACTTGTACTTAAGTACATTTTTGGAGTATCTGTACTTGACTTGAGTATTTGTATTTTTGGATATTTTCACACCACTACACTTCAAAGATGAATATTGTACTTTCGAATCCAATACATTTCTTGTAAGGGAAAAAGTACATTGTTAACCACTTAATTCCCATTTAAAATAATAACGAAACTAGCAGATCTAATCTCACAACTTGTCACGATGCGACACGTTGTGAGCTTGTAGATCTGCCATTTTCAATATTATTCTTTGAAAATGTCGGAAAGATCTGTTTTGCATTGATATGCATTGATATTAAAGAGAATGTATTTTATAAAAGCGAGTAATCCAGCACTTTAATTCTCAAGTACAAATATGACTGAGCAACCTTCAGTTGTTGTAGTTGAGTAATATTTGACCAGGAGAATCTATACTTTGACTCAAGCACTGGGGTTGAACACTTTATCCACCACTGATTCACAGGATCTGCATGGTTATGACAGTGATAATAATAAAACAGCACAAAAACAGTCTTTGCAGCTGTGTGAGCAGCTGTGGGTGCACATATGTTTGAAATAATAGTCTAGCCTTGATACAAGCATGTCATCATGCATGTTTCTCTGCTCCTTGTGTAAGCTACTGTACATTGCTGTCAACAACAATGATCAGGGGCCTATTTCACGAAAGCAGAATTAGGGGTTAAGCCTGGATTTAACACCTATCCTGGCTTAATTTAGCCAGGATTAGCGATGAATCGGTTTCATGAAAGCTGAATTATCTTGCCAGATTAGTTTAGCCAGAGCACCCTGGATAAGTTTATCCATGACTCGATTTCACGAAAGAAAATTTACGCAATCCTACCTTAGTTACCATGGAAATTTAGGTAGGGACCAGGCTAACAGCCAGGATAAATAAGGATAATTCCTTTTAACAGGTCGTTCATGAAAGTCCTTGCGGTCTTGTTTCCAATTAGAACCTGTGAGCAATTAGGGATTAAAAGTCTTGCTCAGGGACAAATTTCATTTCATCGACACATATGCTGGCCTGGCCTGGAATCGAACCTGGGGCAACCAGCCTGTTCCTCAAAAGGGAATTAGAGCTTAAGCCTGGCTTTAACACCTATCCTGGCTTAATTTAGCCAGGATTAGGGCTGAATCGGTTCCTCAAAAGCTGAATTAGCTTGAAGATTAGTTTAGCCAGTTCACCCTGGCTAAGTTTAGCCATGACCCGATTCCTCAAAAGAGAATTGAAGCAAGCCTACCTTAGTTACCATGGCAATTTAGCTGTGAAGTTAGCCTGGTCAGGAGCAGGCTAACAGCCAAGTTTACTTAATCCAGTGCCTTGTTCTTCAAGTTTTTCCACAGTTAATTCAACACATGTGTTTGTATGTGGACTCATTTTAATGACCCTGCATTCAAATAAAATGAAATAAATACAATAAGATATAATCAATTTAATTATATTACTGAAATAGAGTGTGACCATGAATCATAATTGTTTCACAATGACTCATGTGATATGTCATTGTCACTCTGTTAACACTATAGTTCATATTGTTGTTAGATGTTTGATAATACATTACAGATTTGTTTTTATATTATGAAAAATCCCACGGGTCTACTATCTTTTTTCGCCTTTATCATAAAGGTTGCTGGACAATATATAGAGGATGTAATGCATAATTTATTAAATAATATAAAGGTAATATCAAATACATTGTAAAAAATGAGAGACATGACGCTTTATTAGCAAGACAGTCTCTTATTATATTATTCCTCATTTTGCTGGTTTCCCCTGAAACCCCTTTACTGTTACAGAGTAGAAATCCCTTAGAATCTCTTTAGCTGATTATGTGGCCATAGCTGAATGGTTAGAGAGCCTGCCTGGCAAGCGATTAAATCCAGGTCCCAGGCCTCGATAATGTGTCAAAGTGTCCCTGAATAAGACACTTAAAAGAATAGTTCACCCCAAAAATACTTATTTTCTATCAATTACACACTCCATGAAGCCTTGAATTCATGAAGATTTGTTTGTTTTTGACACATTCCTGAGCACAGACATATTGGTTGGATGCATGGCACATATAATAGGCTATCGCATTGTAGATTAGTAGGCGATAATTCCAATATTCACTATACATTCCTCATGTTTAAGCCTAACTGAATTATATATTTATGAACTTGCATATAAATTGTAAATATTTTTGGACGACTTGTGCATTTAATTTGTCGGCAATACTTTGCCACGCTTTCTCCCTGGATCCATTTATTGCGGCCATGTTTCCTTTCTTGCTTATTATACATTTTACCTTTTATACATTTTATCATACCTCGTATGAATCCGGGGAGACATCAAATTTCTCTTTTGGGTCTTGAGTCGAACCAATTACTCCCGCGGAGACATCAAATTTCTCTTTTGGGCCTTGAGTCCCAAGACTCAAGACCCAAAAGAGTCTTGAGTCGAACACATTAGATCCACGGAGAGATCAAATTTCTCTTTTGGGCCTTGAGTCCCAAGACTCAAGGTCTTGAGTCGAACCAATTACTCCCGCGAACGCAATAGATCCAAGTAGACATCAAATTTCTCTTTTGGGCCTTGAGACTTGGGACTTAAGGCCCAAAAGAGAAATTTGATGTCTACTTGGATCTAATGCGTTCGAGCGTTCGACTCAAGACTCTTTTGGGTCTTGAGTCTTGGGACTCAAGACTCAAATCCTGGAAATCAAATCCTGGAAAATTTAAAGTTGATTGGTAATGACTTTTTTTTTGGTCCCTAACATTCATCGAGCTCTGGACTTAGTAATTTTTTTTCCCTTTCGGTAGTGACACTACCGAAACGAAAAAAAAAATGTTCCCCCAAAAACCTGTTAGGAGTACGTTTCAGGCAATTTAAAGTTGATTGGTAGTGACTTTTTTTTTGGTCCCTAACATTCATCGAGCTCTGGACTTAGTAATTTTTTTTCCGTTGCGGTAGTGACACTACCGAAACGAAAAAAAAATTGTTCCCCCAAAAACCTGTTAGGAGTACGTTTCAGGCAATTTAAAGTTGATTGGTAGTGATTTTTTTGTAACTTTTTTTTTGGTCCCTAACATTCATCGAGCTCTGGACTTAGTAATTTTTTTTCCGTTTCGGCAGTGACACTACCGAAACGAAAAAAAAAATGTTCCCCCAAAAACCTGTTAGGAGTACGTTTCAGGCAATTTAAAGTTGATTGGTAGTGACTTTTTTTTGGTCCCTAACATTCATCGAGCTCTGGACTTAGTAATTTTTTTTCCGTTTCGGTAGTGACACTACCGAAACGAAAAAATAAATGTTCCCCCAAAAACCTGTTAGGAGTACGTTTCAGGCAATTTAAAGTTGATTGGTAGTGACTTTTTTTTTGGTCCCTAACATTCATCGAGCTCTGGACTTAGTAAAACATTTTCCGTTTCGGCAGTGACACTACCGAAACGAAAAAAAAAATGTTCCCCCAAAAACCTGTTAGGAGTACGTTTCAGGCAATTTAAAGTTGATTGGTAGTGACTTTTTTTTGGTCCCTAACATTCATCGAGCTCTGGACTTAGTAATTTTTTTTCCGTTTCGGCAGTGACACTACCGAAACGAAAAAATAAATGTTCCCCCAAAAACCTGTTAGGAGTACGTTTCAGGCAATTTAAAGTTGATTGGTAGTGACTTTTTTTTTGGTCCCTAACATTCATCGAGCTCTGGACTTAGTAAAACATTTTCCGTTTCGGCAGTGACACTACCGAAACGAAAAAAAAAATGTTCCCCCAAAAACCTGTTAGGAGTACGTTTCAGGCAATTTAAAGTTGATTGGTAGTGACTTTTTTTTTGGTCCCTAACATTCATCGAGCTCTGGACTTAGTAATTTTTTTTCCGTTTCGGTAGTGACACTACCGAAACGAAAAGAAAATTGTTCCCCCAAAAACCTGTTAGGAGTACGTTTCAGGCAATTTAAAGTTGATTGGTAGTGACTTTTTTTTTGGTCCCTAACATTCATCGAGCTCTGGACTTAGTAATTTTTTTTCCGTTTCGGCAGTGACACTACCGAAACGGAAAAAAAAATGTTCCCCCAAAAACCTGTTAGGAGTACGTTTCAGGCAATTTAAAGTTGATTGGTAGTGACTTTTTTTTTGGTCCCTAACATTCATCGAGCTCTGGACTTAGTAAGTTTTTTTTCCGTTTCGGTAGCGACACAATGGTGTCGCTACCGAAACGAAAAAAAAAAAGTTGCCTGAAACGTACTCCTAACAGGTTTTTGGGGGAACATTTTTTTTTTCGTTTCGGTAGTGTCACTACCGAAACGGAAAAAAAATGACTAAGTCCAGAGCTCGATGAATGTTAGGGACCCAAAAAAAAGTCACTACCAATCAACAGTTAGCTCAATGGGTTGAGACGCAGTATTCATGATCCAGAGGCCATGAGTTCAAATCCCACTGGTGTCTTTACTGTGATGCTTCCCTTTGCAGACTAACTTCTAGAAAAAAAAGTTAAGAACCATGAAACCTGTAACTCTCAGCCAACAGCATAGCTCAACTGGTAGAGCGTCTGTCCAATAACATGACTTGGCTTAACTCGAGTGGGTTCGATTCCCACTCGAGTCAAGTGTCCCCGGTAACTTGGGGCAACGGATAAATTGACCTGATATCCTTAGTGATGCTTCCCTTTGCAGACTAACTTCTAGAAAAACAAGTTAAAACCACCAGGAAACCTGTAACTCTCAGCCAACAGCATAGCTCAACTGGTAGAGCGTCTGTCCAATAACATGACTTGGCTTGACTCGAGTGGGTTCGATTCCCACTCCAGTCAAGTGTCCCCGGTAACTTGGGGTAACGGATAAATTGACTGATATCCTTAGTGATGGATAAATTGACTGATATCCTTAGTGATGCTTCCCTTTGCAGACTAACTTCTAGAAAAACAAGTTAAAGCCTACTCTACACACCCTCTATCTATCTATCTCAGTAACTGAGACCGAATTGGCCAGATTCGGTCTCAGTTACTAAGGTGGTGACTGGATTTGAACCAGGACACTACTACAAGTTATTCTACGGATATCAGTCAATTTATCCGCTGCCCCAATTTACCGGGGACTTGACGTTAGTGGGAATCGAACCCAGGATCGCTCGGTCCTGGGTTGAACTGGATTTGAACCAGCACACTACTACAAGTTATTCTACGGATATCAGTCAATTTATCCGTTGCCCCAAGTTAGCGGGGACACTTGACTCGAGTGGGAATCGAACCCACTCGAGTCAAGCCAAGTCATGTTATTGGACAGACGCTCTACCAGTTGAGCTATGCTGTTGGCTGAGAGCTACAGGTTTCCTGGTGGTTTTAACTTGTTTTTTCTAGAAGTTAGTCTGCAAAGGGAAGCATCACTAAGGATATCATTCAATTTATCCTTTGCCCCAAGTTACCGGGGACACTTGACTCGAGTGGGAATCGAACCCACTCGAGTCAAGTCAAGTCATGTTATTGGACAGATGCTCTACCAGTTGAGCTAAGCTGTTGGCTGAGAGTTACAGGTTTCCTGGTGTCTTTAATTTGTTTTTCTAGAAGTTAGTCTGCAAAGGGAAGCATCACTAACGGCACCTTTATCTGATCTTTCACTGAAGAGCGTGCAAGAGACCATAGAAAGTATGTACCATGGTGGAGCAGTGGTTAAGATTCAGGCCTTGCATACTGAAGGTCCTGAGTTCAAATCCCGCAAGGACATCTTTCTAACTTTTACTTCAGGCTTCTACCTTTATCTAATCTTTCAGAAAAGTCCACGCAAGTCAACAGAACAGGTAAGGACCTCTGTGGTGCAGTGGTTTAGATACAGGACTTAGAAGGTTCCCGGTTCAAATCCAACCAGAGCACTTTTCAAACTTTTACCCGACTCTTGCACCTTTATCTGATCTTTCACTGAAGAGCGTGCAAGAGACCACAGAAAGTATGAACATCTAATTTCTCTTTTGGGCCTTGAGTCCCAAGAATCAAGACCCAAAAGAGTCTTGAGTCGAACGCATTAGATCCAAGTAGACATCAAATTTCTCTTTTGGGCCTTGAGTCTTGGGACTCAAGGCCCAAGAGAGAAATTTGATGTCTACTTGGATCTAATGCGTTCGACTCAAGACTCTTTTGGGTCTTGAGTCTTGGGCCCTCTACTGGCCCTCTACTGGCAGTGACGTCACACTTCGGTGCTCTATATCCATTGCCATTGACAATGCATTAGACGCTTAAAGTTAAATGTCTCAAAAACTACAAAACATTTCAAAGTAAAAAGTTCAAGCATTTGTGTCCACAGTAAGATGAATTATAAAAAGTGTGAATGGAGTTTCTAGGTGAAAGCGTTGTTTGAGGTGCCAAAACTTTTAGAGGAGTACATTTCTAAACCTATGAAACATTTCAAAGATTTGTTTTCAGGCAAACATTGTTCACAGTAAGATGAACATTTTAAAGTTTGAATGGGGTTTCTAGTAAGTAGGACTAATAGCCTGCCAAAGTTTGTACTTTTCCCCCTAAAATCTATAAAAGCAGTGAAGGTCAATGGCAAAATGGACAAGAGTTTCTAGGTGAAAGTGTTTTTTTTAGGTCCATTTTGCCATTGACAATCACCCCGGAGGTGAGGGTGGTCTAACGACAAGCCAATCAGCGAATATCTGCTAAAACAAGCTGTGCGATGACGTCAGATGTAGGCGGATCCGTGGATCTCTTGTGATTGGTTTAGGGAAATTTGAATCCCCTCCCCCTGGTAATCGCAGACATTGCAGCCAATTTCAGACTGAAGCTCCACGCAGCTTCAGGCTGATAATCAGGCTACTTGTGGTCTGGAGTCAAGAGCTCTTCCGACTGAGCTAAAGCTGGCTGAAGAGGCAAGTCATTGACCACAGTTTTGCACAACTTTAACATCCCAGATCGATCGAAATATTAATCCACTGTGCCGACTAATACATCATGACATAGGAGTATGTGCTAAAGATGTAATCACAGGTAATCACAGGCCTATCTGCTTAATATATTATAATAAAAAAGTGCATTCAGGTATTATGAATCAATGAATTGAGTGCCAACATTTAATGTAAACATACACAACAGGACAAAGGTGAAACAGTAAGCGCAGCGCTGCAGGGAATCGAACCCTGTTCCCAGCAGAAACCAGGTGTACCGACTACCAGCGCTTTTTCGCCATGTTGACAGCATGTCCATACTTGCATGAAAATGTATGAAAGGAACAGCTCCTTCTTACCTCCGGGTTTTGGTCAATGCCCACACCCCTGCCCGACCACTCCGGTCTGCCACCTCGGGGCGACTGATTCCCTCGCCACTCAACGGTCCTTCTGGTCGATCGACACGGTCACGACTTTTTTCTGTTCTGGCCCCACAGTGGTGGAATGTACTTCCCACTGATGTCAGGACAGGACAGAGTCACTGCCCATCTTTCGCCGCAGGCTGAAAACCCACCTCTTCAGGAAACACTACCCTTCCTCTTTGCCTGGCCTACTTGTTGTTAACTAGTTGTACGAACTCTTGTTTTATTTTTGTATTGTTTTATTGGATCTTGTTTAGTCGATACACTTATTTGTTTTAGCTCGTGCTCATTTGATTTTGCCATTTTTGTCTCATTTGTTTAAGAAAGTAGGTAGCTGATATATTGCACTTTTACCTTAGCGCTAGGTATACTCTTGGTTGCTTGTTTTTGCAGGAAATGCACTTAAAACTTCTGGTGATTAGTAGTTTTCGTTCCCTACCTATGTTGAATACACTTATTGTAAGTCGCTTTGGATAAAAGCGTCTGCTAAATGACTGTAATGTAATGTAATGTATCGCATTGTAGATTAGTAGGCGATAATTCCAATATTCACTATACATTCCTCATGTTTAAGCCTAACTGAATTATATATTTATAGACTTGTATATAAATTGTATATATTTTTGGACGACTTATGCATTTAATTTGTTGGCAATACTTTGCCACGCTTTCTCCCTGGATCCATTTCTTGCGGCCGTGTTTCCTTTCTTGCTTATTATACATTTTACTTCCTCGTATGATTCCGGGGAGACAATGTTTTTTGTCAGGGACCCCCAGAAGCAAAGATTTGAGTTAAAAATGTTAAATGTATATATAAAATGTTTTAAATGCTTTAAATGTATATATATTTCAAAGACATGCACACATTTTCAAGATTTTTCAAAAATAACATATCTAGCTTGTAGATCTGCCATTTTTGAATAGCCAAAGCTAAGTGGTTAAAAATTATTGTGACGTTATCAGTGGCGTACCCACCATAGAGGCAGGAACTAAAATCTCACCTCCCCTAGAAAATGAAGTAAAAGACTGACCGAAAAACAGGCAGTGAAAAAAATCCAAACAGAATAGTGTCAGTCGGACTATTAGCCCGCCTCCTCGTCCATTCACGTGGGCAGGCAGCTAATCACCACCGTATCCATTCAGCAGAGCGACCCTCGCCTATATAGTGATGCAAATGTATTCCTTTTGTCTTCATGGGGTACCAGGAGTGCCAGGGGTGAGGGTCTGGGCCATCACCTGTACTCACCTGGCATAAAAGGGGCTCTGAGAGCAGCTTGAGCCATTCATTACTAAACTACAACATGAAGAGACCACCGCTGAAGAATTGATTGATTTATTATACTTGCATATTGTTTTTATTAACGTTTTTCCGTTTTGTAGTCAGTGTAGTGTTGTTGTTAACTTGTTTCCCCCGAGTACCCCACCCCCCCCCCCCCCGATCTCGCCTGCCCTGGGAACGCCACTGTTCCATGGGCTGCTGCAGTGCTGCTGTTCAGCCACAGAGAAGAACACCGCTCTGGTTTTGGGCTCCATGATTCATCAAGTTCAAGGATTCTTAAGTCCAGTCTTATTCAATTCTCCCTTCGGGTGAAAAAAAGAAAATGTCATCGCGACCTCCCATTTGCTTGTTATGCGCTGTTAAAAATAGCATGTTTCGGCAAATGAAATAAAAATCACACAAAAAAAATTAAATAAAGTACACAAGAGCCGAGATATAGGATTTTTAAGTAATAAGTTAACCGGGAAGTGAATGGAGCAGTACATCTTCTGATCGTGTCATCTCTGGTTCTGTGTGAAAAAAAAAAAAAAAAAACATCATAGCAGAATTTGACAAATTAACTCGTCCATGGCAGGCAATGAGTTAAGTATAAATCTGACTGAGCAACCTTCAGGAGTTGAGTAATATTTGACCAGGAGTATCTATACTTTGACTCAAGCACTGGGGTTGAACACTTTATCCACCACTGGTTCACGGGATCTGCATGGTTATGACAGTCATGATAAAAAAAAACAGCACAAAAACATTGTCTTTGCAGCTGTGTGAGCAGCTGTGGGTGCACATTTATTTCTCTTCCATCGTATACTATCGATCATATACGCATGTTATCAAAATATAGAAATCCCCCACACACACATACCCAAAGCAGGGCTGCACATTTCCCCAGGAGCCTCTTCTCCTTTGAGAATTGAGAACTTAAAAAGAGCTTTTTTTGTTACGAAAACATGATGGTTGTCACCATTATATAGCTTATATCTCTTGCACGTTTATACTTCTAATACATGATAAAACATTTTCTTTTAAACACATCCATAACGAGGAAAAAAAAGAAGCTTTGTACGCAAGACGAAATGTCCCAAACTCCAGATTGCTTTGATTTTTTAAATTTAATCCATGAACGCGTAAGGTCTTCAATCATTAGATTGTTGGACGTGTCCTCCGTATAAAAAGTGGAATCAAGACGTGTAGTCTCAGAGACGCGGTGCAGTGTCGGGGTAGTACTGTGAAGAGAGGGGTCTGGTGCATCTGTCATCCGTGTGCTGGTGGGTCGGTGCCAGTGTGTTCCCCACTTTCTGAAGTCCTGACCCCTCGCCCCGTCGCTCGTCACTATCGTATCCTGGTAAACAAGTTCAGCACCGACTTGGATTCCTGAGGAAGACGAACACAAAACATCTGGGTTTCTGAACTGCTTTCCAGTTTTAAAATGAATAAAAAGAAATTTGAAAGAAATGTTGAAAAGACGTAAGCCTGCATGTTTCGTGAGCATGGACGCTGTCCTCTGAATCAATTTTCTTCCTTACAGTTGCCTTGATTAGGACCGAGCAGTTAACTAATAGCCGTCTTAATTTTACTCATTTAGGTAGGTTAATCGAATAGCATTTTTTAAATACATAATTTATATTGCTTAAGTATCAACAAATTGACATGCACTTAACCCGGTTTTATTCTTTGTTGTATAATGGTGTCATACAGAAATATCGAAAATAGCCGATGTACAAGATCACAATGCGTCACAATGCAACGCGTTGTGAGCTTGTAGATCTCACCATAAAAAAAACATTTGGATCATTAATGGCAATCGCAGGAAACATTTTTATAATGGTGATATTATTGCCCAGTCTTAGCCAAGATACAAGATATGTTTCTCTGATGCTTGTGTAAGCTACTGTACTTTGCTGTCAACAACAAATGATCAGGTCAGACTGGTGTCTGTGGCGAATAATGACGGCTGCACTGTACCTTGGTACATCGCGTTTTACTGAATACGTTCCAGAAACGTAGCGTCTCGTCCCCGGCTCCCGTAACGATGGCCTCGCCGTCCGGTGACACAGCCTGGGGTGTAGAAGAACACAAAAGGAGAGGACTGATTTAAGACGCCAACATGACTGAAGTCTTCAATATAAAGTCGGCCATTTTACTTTAGCAATAGCGGTTAAAAGGACCTTCTACACACTTACTTCATTGACAGGTGCATAGTATACCTGAATAAACGTATTTCCATTCAAATGTTTTGGCTGTTCAGTGAAGACGGTGTGCAGGATTCCTTTTTTTAATGCATTGACTTTAGCAACAGCACCTTACATGTACACAGGATTCAGAGAGAACACTACAAGCTTCACTCATGGCACGGGTGACATTATCCCAGTACGACAGGCCCCGTCACATCATTGCGTCTCCATGGTACTGGTCATTGTGTCTATCTATACGGTACTGGTCATTGTGTCTCCATAACGTGGCTGTCGGGCAGAAACCTCTTATCTCCATATTCTAACTTCTTGTGTTTTTTCATAAATCAATGTCCTACTTGATCATACTACAGCGTCACACAAAAGTATCAAAACTAGCAGATCCACAAGCTCGAAATGAGGCGTGAAGCTTGTAGATCTGCTACTTTTGCCGTTTTTGAATTTGAATCCTGAAAAGTAACGGTTTCGGACCCGACAGCGACGATATCATGGTCAGTATCAAGGTCAGCAGCACCTTTAAAATTCATGGAGCTTGTGGGCTTTCAGTTTCCTTTTTCAATTTGACTTCCAATGCAGTCTTACCAGGTATAAAACTCTGTAGGAGTGTCCCGTCAGTTTGGCCACCTGGGTTAGTGATGGGTACTTCCATACCAGGATCTGGTTCTGAGAGTAGCCATGAGTGCTCACCTGAGAATACAGGAAAACATTCACGTAATGCAAATGGTTGCAACTGTAGGTTTAATATTGAGACCAGAATGGGATGATTTAAAGCAGTGTCAGTACTGATTACTAAGGGGAAACCTGGCCCAGGGTTGCCATCTAGTGAATAAAAAAATAAAATAAAAAAAAGAGAATTCTTGCATGGGTCTAACTGTGATTTAATTGTATTCGTTTGGTCATTTCGAACAAGATTTCCAACTTTTAACAATGGCTTCTATTTCACCATGTTAACTTTCCAGGAGGTGAAAGGCTGTAGTTTACAATAGCTTGGAATCCCCATTGATAATGTCATTGGTACGCAGGTTTCTGTGAGTAGACAGACATTTATAATGAGCATTAGTGAGGAATTATATGAAGAACAGGTTGAAAATGAATTTAACCAATGAAAAGTAGTAACAAGTTGACTAATTAAAAACGACATTGGATCGATTGGAACAGGGGTTATTTTTTCTACATTTCCTGAAAAGTTACAGTTTTGGACATACTGTACAGCAAGGGTTCTCAAACTTTCCAGTTTCCAGCGACCCCCCAAAAGAATCATAAAGTTCACACATTACATTTAGTTTAGCCTCGATCTCAAGGCTTTTATTGTTTAGTTTTGCTAAAAAATAAAAGCCTGGAGGAGCGCGTCGGTGTACCCGGTATAGGAAGTGTTTCATTTCCCCAACCAACCAGAGTGCAGTGGGCGTCGCTCGTAATGTTGTGTTAACGGGGCGGGGGTTGACGGACAGATCGGTGAACCAATGGGATCAGGCGCAATCTCTCCGCGCCTCTATACACCAATTAGGCCAATTTGGTATTAAAAAGGTCTTAAGGGATAGGTAACCCCCAAAATTACTTTTTCTATCGATTAGTCACCCCATGGAGACTTTTGTTTTGTTTTTGTCGCATTCCTAAGCCAATAATTTGATGACCGGCAGCGGTTTGGTAGGAGACACAAAGAGTCTCCTTTGTGTCTCCGGAACCGCTGCCTACTGGTCCGCTGGTCATCAAATGATTGGCTTAGGAATGCGACCCCCCCCCCCCCCCACACACACACACACACACACACACATAATTTGGGGACCCCCCAGTTTGGGAACCAATGCTGCACAGTACAAGGTTTCCAGCCACGATCATCATATACAACAGTATAAGCCGTCTCACCAGCTCGTTGGCGTGTTTGGACCAGGCCAGGTTGCAGACCTGTGAGCCGGTGTCCGTGCTCTGCAGGGCCTGGCCCGTCAGCGTGTTCCAGAAGCGGAGGCAGCGGTCGGCCGTGCCGCCGCCCGACGCCAGCAGCCCGTGCTGGTGGGGGGACCAGGCGATGGCCTTCACCGCCGCCAGGTGGTCGCCGTACTGCTGCACCGGCAGCAGACTGGAGCTGTTCCACACCAGTAACTGGGAAGGATTGATTGATTACTTTATTGTCAGAAATGTCAGACATTAAGACCATTCAATCCGGGAAACGCATCTGTCATTTTAGGACTTCTTTGGCTATTCAAAAGTAGCAGATCTACAAGCTCGAAATGCGGCGCAATGATAATCATCTCTGGGACCGCAATCTACACTGTTAAAATCCTCAGTGTTAATGTCCCCCTTAAAAGAGTGTAAAAAAAAATGGAACCAAAGAGACATGGATCGGCTACGACTATGGGTGTGTAGACTAGACGCGTGTGATGCTCGCTCACCTTGTTGTCATTGCCACCGGAGGCGAGGTGCTGGTGGTCCGGGGACCACTTGAGGCCGCACACCTCCTGCCGGTGTCCCTGCAGCCTCCTCTCGACGGGGGGTGGCGTTCGGACGTCCCTCTGCAGGATGACACGGTCACGGCTGCCCGACGACAGCTGCTCCCCGTTCCACGCCAGGGCACCTTGAAGACACCAAGAAGGACAAGGGGGGGTGGAGAGAGTCGTTTTTTGGGTGAGTATTCTTTACTCAAGTGCTACACCTAAATACAATTTCGAGGTACTTTTACGCTACTCGAGAATGTATTTTATTTTAATACTTTTGACTTTTTACAACACTGCAATTATTTGAAAACTATTTGAGAAGCAGATCTACACGCTGACCATGTGTAGCCGCAAAACTACCACAAACATAAATAGGTAGACACCTCAATTCATTCAATTTATATGTATTGTATCTTGCCCTTTCAATTGCTGTGTATCTTCGTGTTTTGTTCTGTGAAGGATTCTTATGTCTATTATCATGTAATGTGTCATGTAAATAACTGAGTATGTGTCATGCTTGCACAGATTGTTCTGGAGCGTCACCAGGACCAGAGCCACACCACCAAATACAATGCAATATCATTGCAATAAATACGTTTTCATCTTGACGAGACGTTCCGACTGAAAAAGTAGGGAGTTTTGTAAAGTGAAAGCGAGTGAAGGAGTGACTGACCTACGCGGGCTGAGTGACCCTCCAGGCTGGTCAGCTTCCTGCCTCCGGCCGCGTCCCAGATCTGGACGTAACCTTTATGGGTTCCTACAGCCACCAGACTGCCCTGACAGGAGCATACGCAACAGTTAGAACCTTTATGGGTTCCTACAGCCACCAGACTGCCCTGACAGGAGCATACGCAACAGTTAGAACCTTTATGGGTTCCTACAGCCACCAGACTGCCCTGACAGGAGCATAAGCAACAGTTATATTTCAATCTTACTATACTTATGAAACAAGAGCCTGGCATTACTTACTACACAGTCAAATCATCCGTGTTCATTTAAAGCAGTTGTTCTCAGTTGTTCTCAGCAGTTGATCTTTTTGTGATTTTGCCAGGGACCCCCCCCCCAGAAGTGAAGATTTGAGTTCAACATTTTCAGAAAGTAAAATATGGTTTAAGTGGTTAAAATGTTTGTGATGCTATATTAAGCAATTTAGCTGGGGACCCCTGGAACCCCCCACCAGGACCCCACTTTGAGGACCAATAATTTAAAGGAGTTGTAAGTGATATTATTTATTAGAAATAAGGTTTCAATAGCAATTACAATAGCAATCATTTGTTAAGTATCGGTTTCTCAGTCTCTCAAACTCTTTAGTTAACAGATAATTATATATTCTCAGAGCGGGATACCAGCTTTATCCAATCAGATGAGAAAACTCATACAGGATAAACAAGTGCAATTGAAATTTATGAAACAAAAACAAAAAGGACTAGACAAAATTGGATCATTATGAAATCGAAGCCGATAAATTATCTTATACCGTATCTTGTACGGTTCTCTCTCCCAATTGGATAAAATTTGTATTCCGACCGTGCAAATGGACCAAACTGACCTTTATGGGTCCATTTGTATACTTTTCTTTTTACTTACTCTCTCGAACCTTCTGTACTATAACAGATGTCATGAGAAGTAAATGGGACATATATCATCTCTGTCAGGTAGAAACCTGTCCAAAACTGTTACTTTTCAGGATTCAAATTCAAAAGTAGCAGATCTACAAGCTCAAAACACGGTGCAAAGCTAGGCTGTAGTATGAAGGAAAAAAATATTAGAATGTGGAGATAAGAGGTTTCTGCTCGACAGTGTCACGATATGATACATGTCCATTAAACAGTCAAACTCACCCTCTCGTTCCAGCACACCGACGTAACAGAATCTCCGTCTACGGAGAGGTCACATAATCTGGTCACCTGAAGACATAGCACATAAACACAGGACACCTTTCAATTAATCTAAAAATGTCTTCTAAAATCAGTTTGAACTGTTTTCTGAAAAACGTATGTTGCTGTATCAGTGGGGCTCAGACATAGAAGAAGTCTAAAATTATGCTTTCCCGGTTTTAATGGGTTAAACGTCTCATCACATCCGTGTTCAAACCTGGACAACTCAAGTTGGTTTTGTCCGGATCAATGACCCATACCCACTCTCATTCAACTGGCATGGACTAATGCAGTGTTTCCCCAAAACAAAGTCTATATTTTGTAAGAAGGGGGGCTCCAAGGAAAAAACTTTCAGAACCACCGGACTAATGTACATCGTGCAATGCCCTTACTACCAAATGATCATTATCCAGGCCAGGGGTAATGTGGGCCCGTGGCACTGCCTCTTCAATCAATTAAAACCGGGAAAGCATCTGTGTCATTTTATACTTTGGTCAAAAATATTTGTGCAAATCTTTGAAGAAAAAAATAAAATAATATATATATATTAAAAAAAATGTTATGTATTTATTTTCTTTTTTTTTTTTAAAGCAAACGTTTTTAACTAAAATCTTTGCTTCTGGGGGGTCCGCGGCCAAACACAAAAACATTTGGGGGTCCTTGACAAGAAAAGGTTTGAGAACCACTGATATAGAAACATAGGTTTTTCAGAAAACTGTTGTGGTAAATTGATACACATATATAAGGACTTATAGAGCCAATTTGAACACACACACTTCTGAGACATGAGGCTGATACTGAATGGTCTACAGCACATTCCAGAGAACACTAGATGTCCAGTTCAAAGGAGGCTTCCCAGAGGGCATCTGACCTTAGCTGACCTTAAGGGTCTTGGGGTGTTGTTCTTCTGCACAATGGACACACACACACACAAGAGGAGATGTAGCACACACACCTAGCTCCGTGCACATCCAATGTATGCAAGTACCCACACACACATGTGAAGTCTGCCTATATATACTGTGAGGACAAAGAAACCGTCCCTTGTCCTTGCCCTTCTTCTTCTTGCTCTGTTCTGTTCCGGCCACACCATGTAGCAGCAAGGCTGACATGTGCTCCTGTGCTCTGTACTCTGTTTTGTCCAATAAATCGACTTGAGGAACATTACTGGTCTGGACCTTTCAACTTCTTCTCCTTATTGTAATAAACTACAATTGGCGAACCAGCAATATACAATACTTTGGCGAACCAGCCAGGACGTGTAAATGGTTTGGTCTTCTTCAGACTACAGTGGTGGACACTGGGTGTCTGTGACCGTTCCACACGAGAAGAACTTGAGAAGAGGAGTACAAGCTGTGATTTTCTTTTGGGAAGAAGATTTTTTTGAAAGCTCATCCGGACCAGATGCAGACCATCTTCCTACACAGATGCAGACCCACCAGAGGAGCAGGCTATGGAAAATTGACAATAACTGATTTTCAACAGATCTACGATGGAACCTCACAGCACCAACCCTGTGATGATACTAGAACTCAGCCTCACAGCATCAACCCCTGTGACGACATGGAAGAAAATAAGTAAAAAGAGGGTTACAGGAAGACTTCAGAGTAGTATGGACAGAGGACAGCAGCATGTTGGCTTGCTAGCTGCACAGACAGCTGCAGCAAGGATGCAACCAGGGAACAGCACTCAGCACTGAGGGGCACAGATGGCCCCCACCCATTCTTTGCCTATGCCACAGGATCCATCTCTGCTCCGTGTGACTGGACTTTGTGTTTGTGGACTGGATGGAAGGTTTAACATGTTTCAATGTTTGTCTGTCTTTTCAACAGGTTGTTTGTTGATGTTATATGTTTGTTGATATTTAGCTGACTAAATTGACATGAGGAGTATTAGAGGAAAGTTGACATGTGGAATAAAAAGAGTCAACAAGGTATTTGCCACGAATGTGAAGATTATTTGTTTTTATGGCCTAACCTCTGGCATTTTAACATTTCAATTGAGCGGGTCCGACAGAGGTTCGGAAGCTCTTGGCCTTGGAAAACAGAGATTTAAAGTACAAACAGATGTATTATCTTACATATCCTAAATTTGAAGATTGGGGAGAGTTTTTACACACAAACCAGCAGATCTACTATTCTGTAAGTGAGTGAAGACGGAGCTGTATCAACTAGTGTTTTGTTGAATGAATGTATGTTGGTTCTATGTTTGTGATAATGGTGATTTAAACTGCGGAGTGTTTGGCTGCCGTTTTATTGCAGTGTTGTAAAGGATTATGTTTCACTCTCTGGTCTCTTGTATCAAATGTGGAGTTTTTTATTTTCGTTGTTGCTACTGGGAACTGTTGAGTTGCGGCCGAGGGCTGCTACTTATTCACTGAAAACTGTGGTTTTCCGTGAGATTGTGATGTTGTGAATATGTTTAACATTTTTTCCTAGAGTTTAAGGAACAGAGAGACCTGCACACTGATTGGAAGGGGAATGCATTTTGATGCGACGTGAGCATCCTATGTATTTTCTGTGAATAGGATTTTCTGAGTTGTTTTATTTTTAAGCTTGTTTTATTGGGAAATAAGTTCCAGTGTTGCCGGTTATCGTCAGACGAACGTCATGTGATCCATGGCTACGCAGTGATCATAAGCCGACACGTTTCTAAATACTGATATTCTTGCATGATTTGTGGAACAGTTTGTCTATTTTTATTTTGAAATTGAATGTGAATCACCTTATGACAATACTGTGTAATCTTAATGCCTGTTTTTATGTTTGTCTGATTGTGTCCCAGTACTTTGTCTATCAAGGGGGGGCAATGAGATGTTGTGGTGTGATGAGTTCTGTCTTTTTGAGGAGTATGTTTTTGTTTCTTACTTGTGTTTTGATTTTCTTCATTGTACCTTGTTTACGAAGGACCAATAGGGCCCTCCGTAGGGGGGAATGTGGTAAATTGATACACATATATAAGGACTTATAGAGCCAATTTGAACACACACACTTCTGAGACATGAGGCTGATACTGAATGGTCTACAGCACATTCCAGAGAACACTAGATGTCCAGTTCAAAGGAGGCTTCCCAGAGGGCATCTGACCTTAGCTGACCTTAAGGGTCTTGGGGTGTTGTTCTTCTGCACAATGGACACACACACACACAAGAGGAGATGTAGCACACACACCTAGCTCCGTGCACATCCAATGTATGCAAGTACCCACACACACATGTGAAGTCTGCCTATATATACTGTGAGGACAAAGAAACCGTCCCTTGTCCTTGCCCTTCTTCTTCTTGCTCTGTTCTGTTCCGGCCACACCATGTAGCAGCAAGGCTGACATGTGCTCCTGTGCTCTGTACTCTGTTTTGTCCAATAAATCGACTTGAGGAACATTACTGGTCTGGACCTTTCAACTTCTTCTCCTTATTGTAATAAACTACAATTGGCGAACCAGCAATATACAATACTGTTGTTAGGATTTAGAAGACATTTTCAGAATGTTGGTAGAACCCAGGCCCCTCCGGCACCTCACCTGGCTGGTACATGCGCTCCACAGGTAGACACAGGCCCCCAGGCCCACGCTGAGCAGGTTGCCTGCAGACCAGTCCACCAGGTTGAGGTAGAAGTCGTCCTGCAGCTCCGGGGCGTCCAGCACCTTGAAGGGGATCTTGGAGATCTTGCGGGCCGGCTTGCGCGGGGAACGGAGCAGCTTGTGACTGCAAAGGTTCGAGGGAGAACAGGACCGAAGGAGGAAAGGTCAACAAGACCAGTCCAAATCTGGACACAATCCAACACAGCATTATTACAGACTAGAGCAGTGGTTCCCAACTTCCCAAACTTTTTAGCTCAACACCTGAGAAACAAAGAGAAATTATACGTTTGCCCGCTCACAACATGTCGCAAGCTTGTGCATCTGCTATTTTCACTACTTCTTAAAGGAGTAGTTCACCCAAAAAATTACTTATTTTCCATCAATTGCACACTCCATGAAGCCTTGAATCCATGGATTTATTTTTGTTTTTGTGGCATTCCTAAGCCAATAATTTGATTACCGTCTCCTACCGGCTAATGTATCCGGTAGTAGACACAAAGTAGATTATTTGTATCCTACCGGATACACACCCGGTCATCAAATTATTGGCTTAGGAATGCCACAAAAACAAAAATAAATCCATGAATTCAAGGCTTCATGGGGTGTTCAATTGATAGAAAATAAGTCATTTTTTGGGTGAACTCCTCCTTTAAACGTTTTTTACCTATGTATTTATGGAAATGATGAGGATATACTTACTTATTATTATGTATTTAATTGATGAAAATGTGACTTTTGTTTTATGTAGGAAACGGGGGAAAAAAGGGGAAATTGACCCATAAAAATCGGTCCGCAACCAAAACATGGGTCCCGACCCACTGTTTGGGAAACAAAATTTTCATTTCAGGGACCACCACTTTGATGTATTCTGTCAGATGGAAGCCTTTTCCAGAAAATGTACTTTTTGGACATACAACAACGTGATTTACAATGGCTACCATGTAGTTATTATTTAGTCAGATGCTCTTGTTAAAGCTGCACTATGTAACTTTCCTCTTCTACCCTGGATTTGAACCTGATTTTTTTAACCATTTGTTTCCTGCGCAAATGCTGACATTTGTACCATTGAGCTAATAGGGCATAGCAGTGGCGGCCATTCTGTGGTGCCACAGATAGAAAACCCATTACTTTTCCCATAGAGATTTCTGAAAATATTTAATTATAAATTATTTAAAACCTGGAACTCCTGGCTTTTAAATCATGACCACGGCTTCGAGTGGAATCATGACCATAAAACATGTGTCAAAAAGAATGACAGCAACGACAAGGACACCATTTTCTGATCTCTTTTTGCTGGGACCCCAAAATACACTGTAAGACGTCTCAATTTAACTTAGTTACAGAGCCATAATTGTCCATTTGGTTCCCAACTACCCATCATTTAGCTGGGGACCCCCTGGAACCCCCTCAAGGAGCCAGTGGACACACTAGAGTATGGCAAGTGTGATATCAACATACTGTACCTCTTGTTACTAAGAGGAGAAAGGGAGTAGGGCGAGACTTCGTTAGCGCCATCGAAAGGCACTTTCCTTGTGTGGACAGTGTACTGGTGGGGAACACAAAACAACTCTATTACATGCCGAATTCATGTTAAGAGTTTTCAAGTTTTGGGTCACCTGCGCACAAAAAAATGTGACCCAAGACTACTACCGTATTTTCCGCAGTGTAAGGCGCACCGTCAGTGCGCCTTATAGTGCGGATGCGCCTTATAATCCAATGCGCCTTATATATGTATCAATATTGGTTCCCTTGGTTTCCACACTATAAGGCGCACCGTCAGTGCGCCTTATAGTGCGGATGCGCCTTATAATGCGGATGCGCCTTATAATGCGGATGCGCCTTATAATGCGGTGCGCCCTATATATGAAAATAATAATACATTTATTGAAGGTGCGCCTTATACTCAGATGCGCCTTATAGTGCGGAAAATACGGGTAATATGTGTTATCTGACCACAGGTGCACATCGTTTCTACTACCCCTGTGGGGTAAAATATGTTGTGCCAGGGACCCCCAGAATTTGTTTTAACATTTCTGTAAAACAAAAATCAAAATTATTCAAAATGTTCCAAACATTGTTGAGATTTTTCAAATAATTAAAAAAATAGCAGATCTACAAGCTCATAGTGCGGCACTCGGTGCCGCGCTATGAGCTTGTATATGTGCTATTTTTGAATAGCTAAAGTATAAAATAATAGTTAAAAGTGGTTAAAATGATTGTGTCGCTATATTAACTACTTTAGGGAGTGGGGACCCGCTGGCACCCCCCCCCCCCCCACCCCAAGGAGCCTGGGGGGACCCCACATTGAGAACCATTGGTTCATATACCCTGAAGAGGCTGTGAGAGTCTTGGGAGAGGACTGTATGTCTCCGGTCGTCAGTATGAGGGTCTGGCACCGTCTCGATGCCCGCCCCCAATAACTCATTCCTCAACAGGGCAGCATAGGCTACAGCATCTGGAAGAAGGACCGTACAGACATATTATGCAATAGCGGATAAGAAGACATCGTCTCTGTCGGGTGGAAACCTCATATGTCCAAAACTGTTACTTTTCAGGATTCAAATAAAAAAAAGAAGCTAAAGTAGCAGATCAACAAGCTCAAAACGCGGCGCTTTCGATCTTGTAGATCTGCTACTTTTGATGTTTTTGTGTGACGCTGTAGGATAATCAAGTAGGGCGTTAATTTACGAGAAAGAAAATATGGAGATAAGAGAATATGGAGATAAGAGGTTTCTGCCCGACAGCAACGATGTGGTACTTTCCAGGATTTCCCACAAACCAATGACCAAAAAAAAAAAAAACAGGGTCTCAGATCAATCATTAATCCTCCTTTCCATTGAGGAATGGCCCTCATTTATGGTATCAACTCGAGTTACATAACGTCGCAGTCAGGCAGAAAACTATCTACATACAATTAAAAGAAGAAATCTATTAATTGTGAAGGAACAAAGGTAGATAAAATGAGTCAAAATTAAAGGTTGTTTAATCACTACGGTCAGAGTACAGATAATACACTTCTTGGTGTTCATTTATCAGCAAAGAGTGTAAAAGAGAGGATTTGACTGTGTACATGACAAAAGGATTACCAACCTTTGCCTGAATCAGAGCTAGCGTCCTTTGCCTTGTGGCTCTGACTGGGAGAGCCACAGTTTTCCTTAAGGAGAAAGAAGACAACCATACAACATCTCAACCATAGCTTTAACCAGTGTTGCATTGGAAAGTGGTTGCACTCTATTTTAAAGACCACACACTATTTTAAACACACATAGATATATAGTGTCTAGTTCTCTCACATTGGCATAATGAAAGTTGATGCTCCAGTTGCTTCCAGCACGAGTGGGAATGAAGCGATCTCCTGACTTGACACTGAGGGGGCTGCAAGCGGCCCCTCCACACTGGGGACAGAGAGAGAGAATGGTTCATCGTTTCACAGCATGAGTGCATGGGGGTTATATTTCTCAAGCTTATATGGCAATATTGAACAAGAAGTGCCTGATGCCTCGCAATATCACCTCACCCATAGACTCAGTTTATAGAGCCATAATAATTAACTGTCTAGTGTAGTGCGGTTCATTGAGAACATTTTACAGTGGTTCTCAATGTGGGGCCCGGGGAACCACCATGTGTCATTGAGGGTGGTCCCCAACAAAATGAGTCACTATTATTTCACTGGTAGACCATAGGTTTCAATCTTTCCACTGTTGAACGTTGACAAAAATCTTCTCTTATGGGGATCCCTGGCACAAACTATTAAAAACAATTATCTAATTATAACGTCTCTGTCGGGTGGAAACCTCATGTCCAAAACTGTTACTTTTCAGGATTCAAATTCAGAAATAGCAAAAGTAGCAGATCTACAAGCTCAAAACGTGTTGCTTCGAGCTTTTGGATCTGCTATTTTATGCTTTTGTGTGACACTGACTGTAGTATGATCAAGTAGGACATTAATTTGCAAAGAAAAACACAAAAAGTTAAAACCTGGAGTAAGGTTTCTGCCTGACAGAAATGATATCTTTATCTTTCATACCGTCATGTTGCCGTTAGCACACTACTGTGGACCTCAACACACTTGCATTTTACTGCTTGTACCCATGTAGCTGTACTTCAACAAACAGCCACTGAAGGGCTAATAAATGGTAAATGGTGCATTTATATATCGCTTCTATCCGAAGTGCTTTACATTGATTGTGCCATTAACCCATTCACACACACATTCATACACCGATGGCGGAGGAAACCATGCAAGGCACCAACCTGCTCATCGGGAGCAATTAGGGGTTCAGCGTCTTGCTCAAGGACACTTCGACACTAACTCTAGGGGAGCGCCCCAGCCCGGGATCGAACTGGGAACCTTGCGGTTTTCCAGTTCACTCTACCCGGCCACTCTACCCAGGTTGGTTACGTTTAGTCAGGCAATGTCCAGAGCTCATATCTTTGGAATTGCTGATCCATTTATTTCGACAAACCTTTAGTTGGTATAAGGCATAATATAGGGTCCCAAATCCATATAGATTAAACAATAAATCACTGAAATGCTATTTAGTGGCTTTCCCAGGTGCACACCTGACCTGAACCCGCTTTAACCACGTGTGTAATAGGCCTACCTAGTGAACCTGTGGCACACACACGAGAAAGTAACCCTCTTGATCCTTGAAAATCTTTTTAAAAAGGAGGGTCAGAGGGTATGCACATTCATTTGGGGGTCCTTGACTTGAACATGTGTGGAAAACCAGCACTGCTTCACAACTCACTTTAGTCAGGTGGGTTTCTGCTGGCAGGTTCTGGTGGTTAATCTGCCTCAGCAGTCTTCTCTCATACTCCTGGTCCATGTCTTCTACATGTGTAGGACCAGCACCTCCTCCCCCTCCTCCTCCACCTTCAGTCCATTACACCAGGAGGTCCACGACTCTGGCGGACCCCCATGATGTCTGTGTACAAGACAGAATAAAAACGTCACACACCTGTCAAGTAATGCTGTCCAGCTTTGACTTGTATTCCCCTGTCGCACACGACGGTGTCGGTCGCAGACAAGAGAGCAGATCTAAGCTCTTCAGATCTACAAGCTACCTAAATTAGAAGGCGAACCTCAGGTTTATGCCATTCCAAGAATATATAATATATATCAGGATAGCCTGCCCCTGATACATGACTGACTGTCACATATTATGTGCAAAGTCTATTTTGAAGACCATCCATGAATGTCATAATGACAGTCACGGATGATCTTCAAAATAGTGTTTGCACTTTCTCCATTTTTGGCCCGTACATCTACATTAACGTTCAGATTTCAAATATAAAGTGCTGCCCACATGGCCACAAATGTTACAATCATGTACGGCCCCTCAGAAGTACCCGTATATTCCGCATTGTTCAATAAAAACGCATTTTAATCCGATCGGTGGCCAATATCAGGACGGAGTTAAATGGCCTCTACTGGGGCAATAAGCGACGCCACACTGGCTACGAGACTGCAAACCCACACAACACAACACGCCACGTTTTACAAACAGCTATTCAAACATATACGAATACGACAAACATCAAGACAAGACATGTCACTGATGGTTGTCAGTCACACAGCTGTCATCATGCAAACAAACCTATTGCTTTGCAAACAGCTGATGAGCCTCCTCTCTGTTTCTCTCTGTCTCTCAGCAGCACCACCACAGCGACCAGCTGTCCCTCAGGTCCCCAGATCACCTGGCCACATCTCCGGGGACGAGGAGAAGACCCACCCGGAGGGTCGGCCGAGGCCGCTATAACAAGGTCGGATCTTTAAACTTCTCAAAATGTCAAGCGTGCACCCACCGCGACCCCACGGTGTTGTTTATGTCTGGGAAAAGATGGCGACTTGAATCAGCTGTAGCAGCAATGATTCGGGTTGACTTTATAGTAGGACTGTGCAGCGACACCCAGTGGCGCTTATGCCCGATTACACCCATGGCCACGATCCCGGTTAGTAGTATTCTAGGATCCAGGATCCATTCCCATGGCCCGGAGGGGTGGTCTGTCATGCTGTGATTGGCTATGTTGGTTGTCGGGCAACGGTTCACTATTGACGTAATAGTAAACAGTAATGGTTGTGACATAACTGCATTTTGTCCTGTTATTTGTAATTGTAATGTTGATATTTTGTCAATAAAAATAATTAAACATAATAATAACTACAATGGCGCGTGAGTGCAAATACAATACAAATTCAGACAAGACAACATTAAAATGTTAAAATGTTGTCTCGTCTGAATGTTGTATTTGTTCCTGTCAATATTCCACATTTATGACATTTTCATAAATGTGGAATATTGACAGGAACATTTTGACAGCAGGTCAGCAGGTTGCCTGTTTGTTTGGACAAGGTCGTATTTTGAGGGGCAGAAGAGACTGCACTGCAGCAATTCACACCAACACTAAGCCAATATTGACATTTGACAATCTCTATTAAATATTGATTATGTGCTGAAACTAGGTTGTAGTAGACCTGCAGCATGATCATCAACCATCGTTGCATGATCTAGTACTGTCTGGCCAAGGATCACAATGTCAACGTCAGTGCATGGTGTAAAGCAGGGGTCTTCAACGTTTTCAGCCCAAGGACCCCCTAGCTGAGAGAGAGATGAAGCAGGGACCCCCTCATATTGTACAAAATTGTGTTTCATATTAAAACATTTGTTTAACTTAGTCTGCTCTTTTTTCCCTCTACACCTATACCTCTTTGCCAAAAATAGCCGATCTACAAGCTCTCAACGCCTTGCAGCGTGAAGCGTTGAGAGCTTGTAGGTCTGCTATTTTCGGCTAATGTTCCCCTAAGAAAAGGAATTCCAGGGTTCAAGTGGTTAATGTAAAAAAAACTAAATCATATCACACAAAGATTTGGCGGACCCCCTATAGTAATTCTGAGGACCCCCAAGGGGTCCCGGACCCCCTGGTGTAAAGTAACATTTACTCAAGTACAATTTTGAGGTATCTTTTACTTTACTGGAGTACTTCCAATTTTCAGTACTTTTACTTCCACTCCACTCTCAGAGGCAAATATTGTACTTTTACTCAATACAAATATTTGAAAATATTAGTTAATAGTTACTGTAGATTTTGATTATTATTACAAAACATACTGTAGCGCTATACATTTCGGCCATTTGAAAATAGCCGATCTACAAGCTCACAATGGTCACCACTGCCTCTGAGTTTGGACCATAGGTCTAGTGGTTTGGACTCTTATCTTCATTGTTTGTGGTATTCCCTTTGTGGCCACGCGGAGGCGCTATAGCATCATGTATCAGGCAGGGTGCTCTTCCTTGCAATCTTATTTTACTCTTTAAATGTGGATTTCACATAAATCCCAGCAAGTCTCTTTAATTGTACCCATATTTATTAAGAAATTCATTAATACTATGGTCCTTTTTTATAGACGTACTATGATTTAGCCTTATGCATGATTGATGATTGGTTATTAAGCATTATTGAATTAAAGCCATTTCATCAATCTGTTCCACTGTTGCTGCCACCTCTAGTACATTGTTTTGGGGACCAGGTCGTTTTGAGGAACACAGTTTGCATCAGTTGGCTACCAACAGCTTGAATGTATTGTATTCTTCTTCACAATGGCAAGGAAATGACTGCGACCATTGTAAAGAAATCCCCTAAAATACTGAGAGAGAGAGAGAGAGAGAGAGAGAGAGAGAGAGAGAGAGAGAGAGAGAGAGAGAGAGAGAGAGAGAGAGAGAGAGAGAGAGAGAGAGAGAGAGAGAGAGAGAGAGAGAGAGAGAGAGAGAGAGAGGGAGAGGGGGGGGTGGGGGGTGGGGGGTGGGGGGGGGGGGGTAGAAATACTGTACATATGAACAGAGCAACCACCTTAATTACATTTGAATACATTGCTGGTATTTGTCGCAAAGGTTTTATCAAGTGAATGCAAAACATTGAAATACTGTTTTCAACTGTTTTAACAGGTTTATCCCAAGCGAACCTTTCCTATATGGATGTACAACTATCTCTGACAGAAAATGCACAATTTGTATAGTTTCGTAAGATAGTCTTCCCTCTAAGTTGCAATGTAACACAGCTCTGTCTTTATTCCCATTTAATATATTGTTTTGTTTTGACTGTTTTGTTCCACTTTTGCTTTGGCAATGTAAACATGTTTTCTCATGCCAATAAAGCTCTTGTGAATCGAATTGGATTGGGGGGGGGGACAGGAAAGGAAACTCAGGTCTGCCACCAGTAGGGTTTTTAATGGGACTGTCCGACATGGTAGAGTGGCGACAGGGCCTGCTGGCATGTGTGGTGGCACCCTGATCTGATCTGCACGTAGGCACGTCTGCCCTCTGACAGGAACCCAACACTCATTAACACATCAACAACACCCCCTCCCCTCTGACGTAGGCACAGACACACGCGCACGCACGCACACGCGCGCGCGCGCACACACACACACACACACACACACACACACACACACACACTTATTTTCTTCTATCAATCTTTTATCTTTGAATCACACACTCTCTCTCACACACACACACACACACACACACACACACACACACACACACACACACACACACACACACACACACACACACACACACACACACACACACACACACACACACCAATATGTGCAGAAGCATAATAAACAAAATACTGTATACGTGTGTGTGTGTGTGTGTGTGTGTGTGTGTGTGTGTGTGTGTGTGTGTGTGTGTGTGTGTGTGTGTGTGTGTGTGTGTGCAGATAAGGAGCACTCACGTGCACACACACACACACACACACACTGACCCATGCATGCATGCCATTGCCCACTACTCCCACCCAGAGACTGTATGTGACCCACATCATGTGTTATCTTGCAGGCCAGACATAACAGTCCTTTTAATCTTCACCCTCCATCATCTCCAGGGTCCAACGTGCAGCCGCAGCCTCGTGGTGATGTGGAGGGCACTGGCTTGTTGCTGTGCCCTTATCCACTGGTGGAAAGTAGCCCCACAAAGTAAAAGTAATAATAATAATATTATACATTTTATTTATAATGCACTTTTGTAGTAGCAATACCACAATAAAAAAACACTGTTACAAGTAAAACGGTGTTCTGTATTCAAAATGCTACATGAGTAAAAGTGCAAAAGCAATGGCATCAGATTATACTTATTATACTACAGTAAAAGTACTCAAATTCTTGAAAACAACATTTAGAGAAGAGCTTGAAGATCTGCTATTCTCGAATAGCCGAAGTATGAAATAGGGCTTAATTGATTAATGTATGTTTTGTATTAATCTTCTAAATCTGCATAGTAACTAGTAACTAAAGCGGTCAAATAAATGAAATCATAATAGTGGAGTAAAAAGTAGGCTACAATATTTGCCTCTGAGATGTAGTGATCTAGAAGTGCAAATTAAAATAAAAAAGGAAATTCTCAAGTAAAATAAAAGTACCTCAGTCAAAAGTATACTTAAAGCTGCACTGTGTAACTTTCCTCTTGATTTGAACCTGGTTTCCTGCACAAGTGCTGACATTTTTACCATTGAGCTAATAGAGCCTGCCTGCTTGCTCAGGGGAATGAGGGGATACATTGAATCTTGACCATCAGGTCAAAATTCTTGTCAGATCTTGTGTCTATAGGTGAAACATGAGCTTTGCACACAATCTAAATGTCTCAATAGAAGAGCAGGGAGACAAAATACAACCACCCCAAAAATGTAACATACTCTACCATACAGATTGGACAAAATAACATTTTATTAATTCCAAAAAAGTTACATAGTGCCACTTGAAGTACTTTCTACCCAGGCTTGTTGCTGTGGTTTTATCATTCCTTAGAAGACTCAGTGGATCCAGCTTACAGGAAGCCTGCCATCATGCCCTCACATCTGCACTGCAAGTCACAACAACACAACAATGGACTTCACACTAATCTCATCTAGAGCATGATGACAGCCAAAGAAAAAGTTCCATAAACACTATAGCTACACAAAATCCTCACAGACTCACACATATGTGTGAGTGAGTACTGTGAGTGTAGAAATTGACCCCATAAGTTCTACTATATTATATTACTATGTGCTTTTACATTTATGTGCTGCAAACAACATAAAACAAATGTGTTTTATGTTGTTTGCAATAATAATACATAATAGTAAAATAACAGGACTATGGTTAATAACACAACATTTTATATATTATATTTTGATGGCATCTGCAGTTTACAAAAAAGCTGCACTGCTCTGTGTTGACTATAGAATGTTTATCTGTATTCTGCTTATGACTGATTATTTTCTCACCGTTTGTATAGTCCCTTGGTTTACACCGGCTCATTCCACCCTCTCTCTTTCACACTCACACTCCCCCCCCCCTCTCTCTCTCTCTCTCTTTCTCTCTCTCCCTCTCTTTCCTTTTCCTCATCTCTCTCTCTTTCTCTCTCCCCCCACCCATCTCTCTCTCTCTTTCTGTCTCCCTCTGCACACACATCCAGCACTCAGAGAGATGGATGGTGAGAGAGCCACAGGCTGTGCCAATGCAGCATGAGTAAAGTGCAGAATCTGTGTATGTCCACCCACACACACACTCTACTGATACATCACAGAGCTGCCCCCCCCCTCCCTCCCTGGCGTTGCACGCTGACTCTGGCAGGGACCCCTGTGTGAAACAAGGACAACCATTGATCTGCATGGATCGAGAGAAGCCTCACAGACATTACGCGTGATGTCGTTTTCAGCAGATGCACATCTCTGCCGGGAAAACCGACATGAATCAGAGAAGGCCCTCGCCCTGTTATATGTCACTGAAGAAAGTGCCGAGGGTTGTGGAGTGTTTGTTGAAAATGAACAGACATATTCCTGTATGTGTTTTTGAGGTACACAGCAACATCCCCTGTGTTGTGTTGTGTAATGCGTTGGTTGTCAAATGGTGGTCCGGGGACTACCAGGGGTCCTTGAGGGGGTTCCAGGGGGTTCCCCAGCAAAATATTTTAATGTAGCATCAAAATCTGTTGAACCACTTTAATTCTATACACATCAGCTGTTTGAAAATAGCCGATCTAACAAGCTCACAGAGCTTGTAGATTTGCTATGGACAACCAGACTTATGGACAAACAGCCAGGAAAAATAATTAAGAAGACTCTTGGTAAACTTTAACCCATTAAAACCGGGAAAGAATGTCATTTTAGCTTTTCGTGTTGGCTATTCAAAAATGGCAGATATACAAGCTCAAGCTAATCCTACCACCACCAGTGACTGCCTGTCAGAGGCAGACGGACATGTAAATAGATGTTTACAAGTCCCCAGAGCTACATTTGTGTTATCCTTTTAGGATGGAATATGAAAAATCTAAAAGATCCGTCTTGATCACATGACTATAGAGATCATGTGTATCTGAATATCACCACACTCCCTCGAGTCTGTATCTATATATGCATATGACCATATATGGGCATAACGCTCGGATCTGTGGCTCTGGACAAACGGATCTCTGCATCTGTCAATCCTTGTCTCTTTTATGCCCACATATGGAGATCACTTATGTCATCAGTATATGCTCATATATGGGGATGCCCCCTTTTTCCCATATGGAGCTGATTGATTTGTTTGCGGCTGATGCCATGAGGACACATTGAGGTTAGACAACACACTCTATTTGGGCGTAGCTGCATTGGGAAGTCCTTATATGGTTATGGCTGAGTCAGATTGACATCAGTGGCCAACCCCACCGCCCCGCTCTCCCAATAGCCAATGTTGATGTAGGATTGATGTGAATATACCAATAAACTCCATTGACCTCGCATTATAAAACAAAACAAAATGACATATCTTTAACACCTGTACATCTGACACACATTAAAGACTCCTCCCCAGGTTGGAAGGTCATAGGCACGGGCATTGAGATCGTTTATACTTTTTAGCTTTTTGGAACCTACATTTCACACTGGGAGGTGTCATTCTTGACACAAAAATTTGGTTACAAAAATCGTGGGATAAAAAAAAAAAAAAAAAAGAACCACCAGGGACATGTGTTTTCAATGAGTCTAACTTGGAGTTTGAAGTTAAAATGTGTTTATAAAGGAAGGGGTGTGTCTGACAAAATGAATATCAAATATCTAAATATTGAATGAAGCGACTTGAAAACTGTCTGGGGTGCAGGTGCACACAAAAGCCAGAGAGTAGATGTTAAAATGCCCCCAGAAACGTTTTAAAGTGTAACACGTCCTGTCGATTATTCGGTCCAAAAGGTAATTGATAGAATAATCGCTAAGGGAATAATCGATAATGATAATGCTACCAAAGTAATAAAACATAATTCATATCAATGTCCTTTACGTAATCATCACAACATCCTTATTTTCCTTACAAATTCCTTTACAGAGTTCAAAGACAACCCTGTGCTGGTGTCAAGGGTCAAGTGCGGTGGTGGAAAAAGTACTCAAATGTTTTACTTAAGTAAAAGTATCAATACTGCAATGTAGAAGTACTCTAGAAAATGTACTTGAGTAAAAGTATAAAAGTATTGGTATCAAAATGTACTTAAAGTACCAAAAGTAAAAGTACTAAAATGTTTAAAAATAGCGACACGTCTCATTGCGACGCGTTGTGAGCTTGTAGATTGGCTATTTTCAAATAGCCTAGGTATAAAATAGGGCTAAAGTGGTTAATGTATGTTTTATAATGTACTGTAATAATTTACATCTGCAAAGTAACTAGTAACTAAAGTTTTCATATATTGCAGTGGAGTAAAAGTACATTTGCCTCCAATCTCTTCTACTCCACCTGTAGTGGAGTAGAAGTAAAAAATACTGAAAATATGAATAAAGTAAAAAATACGTCAAAATTATACTTAAGTACGGTACTTGAGTAAATGTACTTAGTTACTTTACACCATTGCCATGGAGGATATGATTGCTGCCAACAATGTATAGTCGCTCAAGCCAAGACTCTTCCTCAATCTTGGAATGCTACAGAGAGTGTGTAATTGTAGACCAGTAATCCACCACTGGTCTTTGACTAATTTGGTTTCCAGTAGAGCTTATTTATACGACTGTACAGGTGAAAGGGAAGTGCCAACAATGTCATTCTATTACCAGAAATCCAGGCAGCAGTCATTGCAGGTCACCACAATGTGTTTGCCAATGTCAACAGTGCAAGTGTAGTCACTGAGCAGGTCCTTACAGTAAAACACATAACTGTAAACACACATGAAACAGCACTACAGAGGAATATTGACAGTGGAGATAACATATACCAGTAAGTACAGGTCATATCTTTTCTCACGGTCAATTGTTACACTGCATGAAGCAGGAACATTTTACAATGTATTTACTGTATTTACAATGATCTTTATTTGATTTCTCGTAGACCATATAGAGAAAGGATTGAGGTCGAAAGGATTGAGGTTGAATCCTGACATATTTTCAGGATTCAACCTGTTGAACAGTGGTCCTCAAAGTGGGGTCCGGGGGTCCTTGAGGGGGTTCCAGGAGGTCCCCAGCTAAATGAGTTAATATAGTATTAGAATAAGTTTAACCACTATAAACCTATTTTATACTTTGGCTCATGCGGTGTGAAGCGACGCGTTGCAAGCTGCAAATAATTTTGAAAGATTTTACACAAATCTTCTCTTCTGGGAGTCCCTGGCGCAAAATATTTTCAGATGGGGGTCCATGGCCAATAGAAAACAGAAACGAGCACACTCAGTCTGTATATAATGCAGTTTGCCGAGTGCACGGCTCACAAAGATTCACAGTAAGAAAGTAATAACCAGCACTCCGAAGTCCTTTCGGTACTTTTAATTCATAGATGCACGGACAGCATACACAGACGTGTTTCGCCTTCAAGCCTTCCAATCCTTCCAATCCTCTGCGTGTATGGCAATGTAAACATTTGTGACATTATTAATTATATAGGGGGGACCTGGGTGCAACACAGAAATCGGTACCTCTAAAAATGACTCATTATAGGCCTCATCAAAAATACATCTATAAGTAACACATATGTCCCCATACCCCTATTGGACAGAGGACTCTGATACACCATGGTCCGTGGCCAATAACATATTGATTTGGGGGTCCTCGACGAAAACGTTTGAGAACCACTGTGATAGAAGTAAGGAGACGTGGAAGAAACATTGGTCAACGAGCCAGGTCAAAGGTCAACATAACCATGTAGCGAGGATGTTCTTACTCACATTATATCACAACTTGTAAAGAACATGTTGCATTAAAGTAAAGCCTCTTGATGTAGTTGTTGCTCTTCAGTGGAACTCTTGTGCTGTGTTCTTCTTTGGCAACATCCTGTTAGGAAACGAGAATACAGGCCATGCTGTGGTGCAATGTTTACTTGCCTTTACATACTAGAATTATAGTATCAAAAGAAACGCACGCACGGACGCACGCACGCACGCACGCACGCACGCACGCACGCACGCACGCACGCACGCACGCACGCACGGTAGCCATGTTAGGGTATTAATATTGTAGTTAGTGTTTATTGGGCCTTTGCGTAATGACTGATAGAAATAACTGTCTGACATGAAGTTATGCTGTTTTCGTAGACGTGTCTGATTTTGTGATATGTATTCTGTATTTTGGGTGTATTATTATTATTACATTTATACATTTTGATTGCTATTATTATTATTATCAATTTTTTAAGTTTGAAAAAAAGTGCTTAAGTGGTTAACTGTTTTGCAGAAGTGAATTCTGTTTCGAGAAATGTGCTCAGGCAATCGAGAAAAACTGTAAATCAACACTGAGGCTATTATTTGTATAGCAAACGGCAGTGCCAAAGCCTATCTGAGATCTACATTCAACATAGTACTCTAGTTTCCATTGTGTACCAGACATCAGGGTTGCAATCCCGCACAGTTTTGGTGTATGATAACAAATGTTGTATGATTCAATGTTGTTCACCAATCCCTCTGCTGTTCATGAGTACACGTACACGTACACGTACATCTCTGTTGGGTGTAAACCTCATATGTCCAAAACTGTTAAAATACGAAGTTAAGAGGTTTCTGATAATGATTATGTGCATGCCCTGTTATTGCTATGGTAATAAGCGCTGGATTCTTGATGTGTGTGCATGTCTTGGGCATTGTGTGCGCGACGGGTGCATGCATGAATGTGTGTGCACGCACTTGTTTGCATGCGTTTACACATGTGATTATGTGTTTGCATATGCATGCAAGCGTACGTGCACGTGCATGCGCGTCTGAGCCACGGGGTGAGGTGCTTTTAGACCGGGAGCCAGGCCCAGCCCTCATAATGTTTTCTGCAAAAAAATTTTCACTATGATTTCCTGTTAGCATATACCTTGGGCCATCACAAGTTCATACTGACCACCCCCAACTCGGGGCCGTTTGGTCTCAGGGCCCCCAAAACCCCCTTTTTTGGGGCGAAATTATGTTAATGGAATTATTCATTTACTAAAATTACATAAATTGTCTTACACATATGAAATTCGGCATGGAGTATCCTGACACATAGGGGTAAGTAGCAAAATAGGATTCTAGTGCTTGCTACCATTGTACTTTTAAATATGACCACAACATCCCCAGAAAAACAAAAGAAAATACTGTCCGCTTGACAAATAACAACAAAGATGATTATTTCCCAGCACTTTATGGTGAATATCACTGCCTCACTTGTATATAGAAAACTTCCCATGTCCCTAAGCTTCAATTTGAGCCCAAGATGACCTTTGTATCTTGAACATTACTCTTTCTGTAGCCAAAATTCTGCATTATACCTCAAATCGGAGAAAATTGAGTATTCAGTCATAGTAGAGGCCCTTGGAGTGGTCCACGCGCGACTGTTTATTTTCTTTTCTAGTTTGGATTTTTTGGCATCCTTAGGACCTCCTAATATAGGGATCTCGATGATCCCAAGAAAGAAAGTGGTCCAAAGTGTGTTTTTTTCAATGTTATATTACCCCTATGAGACCTGCGAGATTGCTGGCTGGAACGCCAGCGTGTCCTTCGGAGACTATGGCGCGCTAGACGTAGCCCAAAGATAGAGATACCATTTGATTCTAGACAACCTCAGGTTTCCAATGGGACCAACCTCTTCATGCTACCTTGTCGGGAAGGGGGCTAAATACCTAATGATTCAAAGTTACACAACATTTTGGCGAGGGAAAAACGGCCATCAACATTTTCCAAATGGTCCCTTGAGCTGTCACCTCAATATATGTGAATGGAAATGGGTTACATGTATACCTACAAGCCTCTCCTGTACAGACATGCCAAATGTATGCCAATCTCATGCAGTTTTGGGCAGGAACCATGCAGTTTTTTGAATGCAGTACAAATATGTAATTTCCGCCTATTGTAAAAAGGAGACCACTTTACTGTATCTACTGTATAGCTGTATGAGACCTCTGTACTTTATCTATTGCTATATGAGACCACTGTACTTTATCTATTGCTGTATGAGACCACTGTACTGCATCTATAGCTGTATGAGACCACTGTACTGTATCTATAGACCACTGTACTGCATATATAGGCCATTGTACTGCATCTATAGCTGTATGAGACCACTGTACTGTATCTAGACCACTGTACTGCATATATAGACCATTGTACTGCATCTATAGACCACTGTACTGCATCTAGAGAGCACTGTACTGTATCTAGACCACTGTACTGCATCTATAGACCATTGGTCCAGTGGTCCACAGAGCCTGGGGGGGACCCAGGCTCAAGAACAGCTTGCCCCCAGTGGGGGGCGGTCACCGCGAAGATTTGGTAGATGCAGTACAGTGGTCTACAGATGCACTAAAGTGGTCTATATATATACTAGAGTGGTCTAGAGATCACAACAGTGGTCTACAGATGCACTAGAGTGGTCTACAGATGCAGTACAGTGGTCTACAGATGCACTAAAGTGGTCTATATATATACTAGAGTGGTCTAGAGATCACAACAGTGGTCTACAGATGCACTAAAGTGGTCTACATATATACTAGAGTGGTCTAGAGATCACAACAGTGGTCTACAGATGCACTAGAGTGGTCTACAGATGCAGTACAGTGGTCTACAGATGCAGTACAGTGGTCTACAGATGCACTAGAGCGGTCTACAGATGCAGTACAGTGGTCTACAGATGCAGTACAGTGGTCTACAGATGCACTAGAGCGGTCTACAGATGCACTAGAGTGGTCTACAGATGCACTAGAGTGGTCTACAGATGCAGTACAGTGGTCTACAGATGCACTAGAGTGGTCTACAGATGCAGTACAGTGGTCTACAGATGCACTAGAGCGGTCTACAGATGCACTAGAGTGGTCTACAGATGCACTAGAGTGGTCTACAGATGCCTAGACTGGTCTACAGATGCACTAGAGTGGTCTACAGATGCACTAGAGTGGTCTACAGATGCACTAGAGTGGTCTACAGATGCACTAGAGTGGTCTACAGATGCACTAGAGTGGTCTAAAGATCATGACAGTGGTCTACAGATGCACTAGACTGGTCTACAGATGCACTAGACTGGTCTACAGATGCACTAGAGTGGTCTACAGATGCACTAGAGTGGTCTAAAGATCATGACAGTGGTCTACAGATGCACTAGAGTGGTCTATAGATACAGTAGTTAGTCTATAGATGCAGTGCAGTGGTCTCATACAGCTATAGATCCAGTGCAGTGGTCTCTAGATGCAGTACAGTGGTCTTAAGATGTAGTACAATGGTCTCTAGATGCAGTACAGTGGTCTTAAGATGCAGTACAATGGTTTATAGATTCAGTAGAGTGGGATATAGATGCAGTACAGTGGTCTAGATGCAATACAGTCATGGTCTCATACAGCTGTAGATGAAGTACAGTGGTCTCATATAGCAATATATGCAGTACAGTGGTCTAGATACAGTACAGTGGTCTCTAGATGCAGTACAGTGGTATCATACAGCAATAGATAAAGTAAAGTGGTCTCATACAGCTATAGATGCAGTACAGTGGTCTCATACAGCTATAGATACAGTAAAGTGGTCTCCTATTTACAATAGGCGGACATTACATATTTGTATACTGCATGGAAAAAACTGCATGTTTCTTACCCAAAACTGCATGAGATTGGCATACATTTGGCATGTCTGTACAGGGGAGGCTGTAGATATCCATGTAACCCATTTCCATTCACATATATTGAGGTGATGTTTTTCCCTCACCAAACTGTTGAGTAACTTTGAATCATTAGGTATTTAGCCCCCTTCCCGACAAGGTAGCATGACAAGGTTGGTCCCATTGAAAATCTAATGGTATCTCTATCTTTGGGCTACGTCTAAATTTGAGCGCGCCATAGTCTCCGAAAGACAGTCTCGCCGGCGTTCCAGCCAGCAATCCCGCAGGTCTCATAGGGGTAATAAAACATTGAAAAAAACACACTTTGGACCACTTTCTTTCTTGGGATCATCGAAATCCCTATATTAGGAGGTCCTAAGGATGCCAAAAAATTCAAACTAGAAAAGAAAATAAACAGTCGCGCGTGGACCACTCCAAGGGCCTCTACTATGACTGAATATTAAATTTTCTCCGATTTGAGGTATAATGCAGAATTTTGGCTACAGAAAGAGTAATGTTCAAGATACAAAGGTCATCTTGGGCTCAAATTGAAGCTTAGGGACATGGGAAGTTTTCTATATACAAGTGAGGCAGTGATATTCACCATAAAGTGCTGGGAAATAATCATCTTTGTTGTTATTTGTCAAGCGGACAGTATTTTTTTTTGTTTTTCTGGGGATGTTGTGGTCATATTTAAAAGTACAATGGTAGCAAGCACTAGAATCCTATTTTGCTACTTACCCCTATGTGTCAGGATACTCCATGCCGAATTTCATATGTGTAAGACAATTTATGTAATTTTAGTAAATGAATATTGCCATTAACATAATTTCGCCCCCAAAAAGGGGGTTTTGGGGGCCCTGAGACCAAACGGCCCCGAGTTGGGGGTGGTCAGTATGAACTTGTGATGGCCCAAGGTATATGCTAACAGGAAATCATAGTGAAAAAAATTTAGCAGAAAACATTATGAGGGCTGGGCCTGGCTCCCGGTCTATTTGTCATGTTCCCACTGACCAAAAGTGACAGTGTGACAGAGCCCCAGGCCACTCATGTCCTAACCATCTCTGGACTGCTTGTGTTGGGGGTGAAGAGCCCTCAGGAATTGGCACCAATGTCAAGCTTGTGCCATGTCACCACATAGCAAAATCCTCAGTGTTAATTTAACCCTGAGAGTGTGAGTGTGTGGAGTGACAAATGCAATGTGGCTCAAACAGCTGCTTTGAAACCAGCTTAATTCCCACATGTTTACACAGGCCAAGTAGTCCCAAGAGATTATTTCAAGATGATATGCGTACCTGTATTTGAGACCAGCTCTCCTGCAAGGCTTAACCACCGCCCACCCATAGGGGAATCTCCCCTGACCACTGCATAATTTTGGCTTATGGGCTACAGGCAGGGCTACTTCTACTGCACATGCTTTTACCGACTCTCAGGACGAGTTGATTTGCCTATAAAACAAACAGCACTGTGGTATATCTGTGGCAACTGCCGTCATGTCTGATAACCACATGATTTGTGGCATTATTTGGGAAGGACACATCCTGTTATTGTCCAAATCCTCCACATCAGACCACAGGAGACAGACACAAGACAAACACAGGCACACAGTCACACAAAGATTCTCCTTACGGGAAGCCAACTGCCTCATCTGATCTGCTCTTTCTTCATCATTTTCCTCAGAGATTGGAGGGTGGGGAGCTGCTTTTCTCATAGCCAGTACTTGAGTCAAAGTATACTGTAGATACTCCTGGTCAAATATTACTCAACTACAAGTAACAGTTGCTCAGTCAAATTTGTACTTGTCCCAGTACAACTTCTCCCACAAGATCTATTTTCAGGATATTTGAAACAGGGCTTAAAGTGTTTAACTCATAATGTGCTCTTTCCTTTTCTAGAAATGTAGTTGAGTCAAAAGTATACAACACTTGTCTTTCAAATGTAGTGGAGTGAAAGTCATCAAGTATCCAAAAATACAAATACTCAAGTAAAGCACAGATAAGCAAAATTATTTACAAAGTACAGTACTCAAGTGAATGCACTTCTTTACTGCCCACCAGTGCTCTCAGCCAGTGGCGTGCACAGACATTTTGAGGGGCAGGTGCTCAAGTAAATTATACTTTTTTTTGTTTACTTGGTCTGCTCTTTTTTCCCTCTACACCTATACCTCTTTGCCAAAAATAGCCGATCTACAAGCCTACAACGCCTCGCAGCGCGAGGCGTTGTGAGCTTGTAGATCGGCTATTTTTGGCTAAAGTTCTCCTCAGAAAAGGGATGCTAGGTTTCGAGTGGTTATGGTAAAAAGAAAAATCATATCACATAAAGATTTGGAGGACCCCCTAGGAGTCCCGGACCCCCTGTTGAAGACCCCTGCTGTAAACTGAAAAGAAAAAAAAACATTTTTTTTCCTTTTTTTCAAAAGGGCATTTCTGGTCAAGAGGGCAAAGGGCAGGTGCTCTAGCACCACATAGAGTCTATCTGTGCACGTCCCTGCTCTCAGCCCACCTCCCCATTCACCTGTCCAAGCCACTCAAAGTTGATCTCTACCATCCATGGCAGTGGTGTTCTATTGAATTAGCCTGGAATGCCCCGCATTGCCCCATACTCCTCTCCCAGTGACTGGCCCAGCTGACTGCAGCCCCCGACTGTCGAGCCAACGAAAAAACAAACAGCAGCTGGCAAAGGAGAAACTGCAGGAAGAAATGTGTTTTTATAATGTGGATATGGAGAGAGCAGGTTTGTTTTGCTGGAAGTGGTTCTGCCCCCCCCCCCCTGCCTCAGGCCCCCTCAGCCCCTGGCTGGTACAGCAGGGAGAAAGGAGGCTGACTGTGTCCAGAAGAGTGTGTCCACCAATGGTGGAGGAAGAAGTACTCTGATTTTGGAGTTAAGTAAAAAAAATAATAGCAGTACCACAGTGTAAGAAATACGTTGTTACCAGTATAGGTCCTGCATTCAATATCTTAAACATAATACTTAAAGTGGCAAAACTAAAAGTACTCATGATGCAGAATGCCCATTTCAGAATCATATACATATCATTGATAATAATTATAATTGTTGATCATTAACCACTTATACTTTGGCTATTTAAAAACAATTTTAGAAGATTTTTTGATTAATAATAATAAATCAGCAAAGCAAGCAGTAACTAAAGCTACCATTGTACTTTTTTGGGAGAGGGTTGGGTGGAAGGGTTTGTGTTTGTCTTGTGCGTTTGTTTGTTTTCTTTCAGAAAACTTGAAGGGTTTATTTATCACTGTTTATCCTTGCCTGTAAGCTGTGACAATTCTTCATTAAAAACTATGTTAAAATAGTAACTAAAGCTGTCAATTAATAAATGTACCTCAAAGCGGTACTTAAGCACAGTACTTGTACAGTAAATGTAAATGTACTTAGTTACTTTCTCCACCACTGTCCAGGAGAGTTGTGTCCACGTGCCCGAGAAGGTCTCTGAGTGCAGCACATGCGGCGTGGGGCCGGAGGGCCTGGTGGCGGTCAGCTCTCATCTCACTGACATCAGTCAACACACAACAGCAGACAATGGCAGCATCTCAGGCATACAGAGACACAGAGACACAGAGAGAGAGAGAGAGAGAGAGAGAGAGAGAGAGAGAGAGAGAGAGAGAGAGAGACAGACAGAGACAGAGAGAGAGAGAGATTTAACGAAGCTCCTGTGGTAAAAGTACTCACATTTTTTGCTTAAATAAAAGTATCAATACAGCCATGTACAACTACTCTCATCTTACTGATAACAGTCAACACACAGCAGCAGACAATGACATCATCACAAAGTATCAATACTGCCATGTAGAAATACTGTGTTACAAGTTAAAGCCCAGAATTGAACAATTACTTGAGTAAAATTACAAAGTAAAAGTACCATCATGCAGAATGTCCCATTTCACAGGTTTCAAATATATAAAAGGGATAAAAAGATCTTTTGAAAATAGCAGCTCATACAAGCCCACTAGCTCATACATTCGTAGATTATATATCGCCTATTTTTAAATAGCCAAAGTTTAAATAGGGCTGAAGTGGTTAATGTATGTTTTGTAATCATAATCTACAAAGTAACTAGTAACGAAAGTTTTCTAATAATCCTAGTGGAGTAGGAAGTACAATATTTGCCTCTGAGATGTAGTGGAGTAGAAGTAAAAGTATTGAAAATTGAAAATGCTCCAGCTAAAGTAAAGATACCTCAAAATGTGTACTTAAGTACAGTACTTGATGTACTTAGTTACTTAGTTACCACCATGGAAACTGCTGGCCCCTGTTTGCACCTCTGTTTACTGTAAACAGGGTCCTCAGTTTTTCTGAATCTAGGACGGAAGAGGAAGACATTTAAGGTTTCCTCTTGCCCTCTAGCCGTTCTTGAACTCACAAGAGATAACGCAGCAAAAATCAAGTATAGGCTATTTTGTCAGCATACATTTAATGTAACTTTAATTAAACATTAAAGTTGGTCATCTCGATGAATCACTGCCATTCGTGTACAGTATATTACCCTTTGGTGGCCCTGTGCAGATAGACAGCAGTTAATTATTTAGGTAGGTGTAATTCAGGAGTCCTGCATACATACGGTATAACTCTTATTACATCTGATCTTACCAAACACATTCCAATTTACCGTCGCTCTTGAGTGAAAACCTTGTATGTTCAAAAGAAAAAAAGGCAAAAGAACCTGTCTTCCAATGGACCCAATGAAGTTATTTTGTCCTTATTAATACGTTTTATTGGTTCTATATTTATAAAACCCCACAGATATACTTAACCATTTTCACTTTCACTTCACTATTTCGTCTCTGTCGGGGGTAAACCTCATAATATGAGGTTTACATATTATGTCCAAAACTGTTACTTTTCAGGATTCAAATAAAAAAACTGCAAAAGTAGCTGCATTTTGAGCTTGTAGATCTGGTAATTTTGCTACTTTTGTGTGACGCTGTGGTATGATCAAGTAGGGCATTCATTTAACACATCACCCGCCAAGGTATTAAACATCATTTGTTATCCCCTTGCCAGCGTAATTACCTTCATCCGATGATCTTTGAAACACCGTGGAAGCGATTGTGTACAAAAAAAAAATTGTCCCCGTGGGTAGGCGGAGGGATCTGTGTATTCAGAGTAACAACAACATTCCACCGCCATTTTGGGGCTTTGGCCCGCTGAAAACGGTGGTTTTCAATGCAAAAAACAGCAACTGAGTTAGGTGTTTTTCTGAAAATTCCATAGTCAGGGTGGATGGATGTGACGTTTTGTGCGGTTGGAGTTAGTACAGAGGCCTTGAAAGGGTGCAACCAAAAATGTGTGTTTATTCTGATTGTTCACCAACAATACAAAAGATACACGAACACATGGGAAGCTCTCCACCCAAATGCCATGGTGGTATCCAGCTCTCCTCCTACCGCCAACTGAGTGTGTTTGTGACTGGCAGCCTTTTATACTCAGCTGGAGGCAATTAGTTTGGACTCAACCATGTCAAGGGGTACACACATCACATCATAACCCCCCTCTGTTATTCTGATATGGTCCAGCCCAATCATGCTGGCAACAACCAGGTACTGTTGAGCATTCAATCAACCTCAACAATAAAACCTCACACTACAACCATATTGCACTCTCTCCATATTGCACTGCGAGGTGAACTGTGCAAAATACTAAAAGTGCCAAATGTGCTGTGCAAATATCATTCAATACATGAGGGTTATCTCAAACATAAGTAACAGAGGACCTCTCTCTGTTACACACATCCACATACTTCTTCTCTGAGTGACGATGGATCATCCCAAAACTGTCTTACGGTGCCTAAAACAGCGTGCCTAATTGAATTTTTTTTAATAGAACGACTTTATGTGTGTTGGCGGGCAAGTGGACTATTTAATAGAACGACTTTATGCGTGTATGGCAATGAGTAAGAAAAAAACACAAAAGGTTAGAATATGGAGTTAACTATTACAATTATTTCAGACTCATCATGATTCTGCTAAACCTAAACTCTTCTGGTGATTTACAGTAATTGGACCTGCCCTGTTTTGGATGCAATTAACAAAACAAAACAAGAACTGCCCAAGTTTCATGTTAAGGCTAATTTTAGCCTCATGAACATTAGGCGTATGTGCCCTCATGATTATCACGTATGCCATGTTCTTATCAGTGCGGGCCGAGGCACACGGGGCCATGGGAGAGTGAATGCCCCGAAGGCCCAGCGCATAACTCTGCTATCTCTGCCCTTCCTGTTTACATTCCAAGCCCTGCGTCCTGCAGCACTGTACTGTATCTTACTGCAGTCAAACAATGAGAGATGTCAGTGCTAATCCTGTGATGAGGTGATTTACTGTAAGATTTACAGTACCTTATGTCAGTGGTCCTCAACCTTTTCAGGCCGCGACCCCCCAAAATAATCATATTTGAACTGCGGATACCCCCCAAAATAATCATATTTAAACTGGGTACCCCCCAAAATAATTGTATTTGAACTAGGTACCCCCCAAAATAATCATATTTAAACAGGGTACCCCCCAAAATAATTGTATTTGAACTAGGTACCCCCAAAAATAATCATATTTGAACTGGGGACCCCCCCCCACCTTGACAAGCACTTGGATATGTAGTAATTGAGGCATTACATTTTGTTTGACTCGGTTCCACAGATACATATTGTGAAAATAGCTGATCTACAAGCTCGCAACGTTGTGAGCTTGTAGATTGTCTATTATTATTATTCTTTGCCTCTTTCCTATATATATTATTTTGACAACCTGGGAACCTCTCACCCAAATCCTGGGGGTCCCGACCCACAGGTTGAGAACCAGCGCCTTATGTCTCATGTCTTCTCTGTCACCACATCCTAAATTCCAATTCACACATCTTCAAGATTCAAGATTTCAGGATTATCTTAGCCTATACACAAGTATAAAAGAGGAATATAATTTGGTAATCATAGCAGACAGACACACACACACACACACACACACACACACACACACACACACACACACACACACACACACACACACACACACACACACACACACACACACACACACACACACACACACACACACACTTATAGCAGCAAGATAATAAAAATAAAATAAATTAGGTACATCAGTCATAGCACCCTTTGAGTGCTGTGTGTGTGTGTGTGTGTGTGTGTGTGTGTGTGTGTGTGTATGTGCGTGCGTGCGTGCGCGCATGCGTGTGTGTGGATCTTCTAAATAATTTCCCTATGTGTATTTGCACACTGCACAGGATGTGTGCATAAATATGTATTTACATGAATATATATATATATATATATATATATATATATATATATATGTATGTACTGTATATTTATGTGTGCATATATTGGTGTGTGCAGTCTTATATTTGACGACTGGGTCATCGGTCAATAGGAGACTCAGTCAGTAGGAGACTCTTTGAGTCTTTACCGTAGACTCCGGCCAGTCATCAAATTATTGGCTTCGAAATGTGACAAAAACAAAAAATCTCCATGCTGGCTTCATGGGGTGTGTAAGTATTTTTGTTGGTGAACTATAACTATTGAGCTAGGTGTGTGAGCACTGGGGAGGCTGTTATGTGCAAAAGTGTGTGAGTACAGGTACTGTAGCTGCCTCTACAAAAGTTGGGTGGGTTCAAAATATGTCCCGTGGGGATATCGTGGGGAACTTTTGTGAACCCACGTGACCAGCCTGACCAATGCCAGGCTAGCCTCTTCACACAGACAGACCGGCTACACTACGTTTCCAATTGAAAGGTCAGTGGACAAGTGCACGGGGAGTTTGTCTTTTGATGTGCAATAAAATAAATGTCATATAACTGGCACTGTTGCATGTAAAAAGTGTTACATGTCAATTCATAACCCAGGTTTAATACCATTATTCAATATTGTCTCTCGTATGTCTAGGGATTTCTGGCATCATGGAACTGACTTGTACAGTATATAAAGTCGTAACTCGTACCAACCAGTGTTGCCAAGTCTGCTTATTAAAAGCGACTTTGGGCTTCTCTTTATGTAAAGTCGCTTGTAAATATTGGTAGTTGAGGGTTGAGTTTTTTTCTGGGCTTGTTTCTAAAGTGCACTTGCTTATTTGGGATTGCTTCCTAATGTTGTTTAAACCAGTGGTTCTCAAACACAAGTATTAGGCATATAAGCACCTGCCATCTCCCATGGCTTTACTGTTGCCGTACTACTGCCTCAGGACCGCTCTGCTGGCGATGCGCCGCTCCGTCTGCCTGCATCCTCTCCCTTCACCTCGGACAGCTCTGGTCATTGTTTTCACGTTAAACTGACACAAATCTATAATGCTTAGGGGAGAAAGGTCCCTTGAGCCATTTAGACCTGCAAAGCCTGTCCTCACAGGTTGGGTTTGAACAAGTCACCAAGTACAGTATGGCACCGGTGCTCAAGGTGGAGTTCGGGGACCCACAGGGATCCTTGAGGGGGTTCCAGGGGGTCCCCAGCCAAATGATTGATAGTTAGGAACCAAATGGACCCTTATGGTTCTGTAACTCATAGAGAGTACAAATGGATCCATTTTGGATCCACAAATTAACTGACGATTTTTCTGTGTAGATTGGGGTCCCGGAGGTAAAAATTTTATCAAATGGGGGTCTGTGTCCTAATGTATATGAAACTGGTGGTCCGTGAAATTAAAAAGGTTGAGAATCACTGCTACAGAGACACACCATAAATCTTCTCTTATGGGGGTCCCTGGGATATCTTTTCAAATGGTGGTCTGTGGGCTGAGTATGTATCAGTTTGGGGGTCCTTGACATGAAAAGGTTTGAGAACCAGTGCAGTATAGTACAGTATATGCGAGGGATGTTTGTCCCTACTGTTGTGAGATATAAGCCCAGGGGTCACGCAGCTGGTGGCCTCTCACAGTCAAATACCGTAGATCTAGAATTCAAACAAACCATCTCCCATTCTCCACATGATGAGCCAGTAGGGATGGAAAATATTTGAACTTGTACAACAGAGGTCAGACGAAAACCAGTGCTCGTTCAAAACGGGAGGGCAGTAAAATCCCTTACGATTCCATTTGGTTCCATTTGTACACGCTCTCGGAGTTAGAGCTGCAATCCAGAAAACATTTTAACTCTTCAATTGAGAAATGTAGACCTTAGGGTAGGTCTACTGTACATATACTGGTTGACAAGTAGTACTGCCTGTAGCTAATAAGCGCAATATGTCCCCTGGCCAAGCAGGGATTCCCTCTTGAAAGAGCGGTAGAAATGGTTTGAATCCCAGGTAGTGAGAAGAAACGTACTTTATATTAACACTGAATTTTACAAGGCATCAAGCATAGTGTTGCAGTCGGGCAGAACGTTTTGTGTTTTTTTTATAAATGAATGCCCTTCTTGATCATACTACAGCGTCATACCAAAGCAGATCCACAAGCTCAAAACGCGTCGCTTTGCACCACGTTAAGTGTTTAATGTATGTTTTGTAATAATAATCAAAATCTGCAAAGTGCAGTAACTAGAAACTAAAGTTTTGAAATAGTTGTAGTAGAGTAAAAAAATCAGATGTATTGAAACATGGAAATCCTTGAGTAAAGGGAAGATCACAAGGGAGTGTGATCTTCTCAACTCTTGACCAGACAGTACAACAGTAAAGTTTAAAAACAGAAGCCAGACAGACTAACAAGGGATTCAGTAATTCATGCTCATCTTTAATAATCTCATAGAAAATATTTGTTGAGCACAATAAACACCGTCTTACCATACGTTGTGTGAAGAAAAAAAACACAAAGTTCCATTTGAAACATTATAGTATACTGCAACAAATATACTTATGTAAATGTACAATGACCTGTCACCGTACGTACGCAATATACTGCAGTATCAATCCAGCCTTTAGGAGACTCTGGAAACGGAAGGGAAAAAGTTAACACACCTTTTCTGCCAAGTGTCTCTCACCGAGACGTTGGGCGTTAAGACCAAACTAAACACGTACATTTAGAACATTTGAATTCTCCGTTTCGTCAGAACATCGAGAAAGGTCAAAATTGAACAGCATAACTAAACATTATATGCTCTTAGCGAAATAACTCGCTAAAAACGAAACAAAAAACTAAATAAAATAAAAAAGAACCACTATTAACGGTTCAGTCAGTTCGCAATTTGACAGGTATTGGTGGTAGTGCGTATAAATTATACCAAATGTACATCGACATTAATAGTATTATTATGTACAAGAAAAAGGTAATAAATATACTGTTACAAACAGTCAAAGTATCAGCACATCACGGCTGGGTGCAAGAAGAGATTGTGCGGCTATGTGATAATTTACATACACACACTCATTCACCACCCCCCCCCCCCCACACACACCCACCCAGCCCCCCACACACACATACACACACGCACACAAAGAGGAGGAGAAGTGTTATCTTTTTGTGAAGCTGTAATGACTTCCCTCAGAGGGTAGCACCTTACAACGTGGTACCGCTGATGCCTAATTTATTCTCCATCGTAATACAGCATCACAGACTGAAAATAGCAGACCCGTAAGCTCACAACACATTGCATCAGCAACGCATTGTGAGCTTATTAGGTCGAATATTTTCGGACCACCACACCAGCATACAATTAAGTATAAATCAGGCTTAAGGTGGTTAAGACAGATCGGCAACCAGCTGCCGAAACGGTCAAAATATTAAAAAGTGCTGGGGGGAGGGAGAGGACACAACATAAAAAACTAACAAACATTCACCTGTTCAGTCACTACACACAGTCTACAGTTAATCAAAACTCAAGAACTTTCACTTGGTTTTAGCTGTCTTCATTGGCCTGGAATGCTGCAAGAAGAAATGTCTGCTCAAAACCACAAACAGGCGCATCAACTTTGCTAAATGAAAGCAGGAATTCATAGAAGGGTTGTGTTTACGGCCTCACACAATCCAGCTCAGAATTAGATGTAGAATTCTGTACTCTACGGGATCATTTAGGGTTTGATTTGGTTGAGCAGAGGATCAATCGATTTTACTAGCGACTCTTCAAGCGTAGATTCTATCAAAGTGCTTTCATCACACGTTCTTTGGAACTCTACAGATCTCTTGGACAATGTTAATCTCAATTCTAAGGAAGACTTTGCTCTGAAATAATTGCTTTTGTGCTGAAATACTGAAAATTAGACGTGTAAAATGGATAGGAGTTGCTTTTACGCAGAATAGGAACTCATCGGTTATGCTGTTGTAATCTGAATACATACACATCACACAGAATCATATTTTTTTGTTTACTATAATGTATTATGACTTGGAAAGTAACTGATGTTTTATACACTCTCTTTGTACGGTGTCTCAAAGTGCAAATTGTGCTGGGAAGTAACATTTTGGAGACATCCACCAAACACTTTTGTGAGAACAAGCTTATACTATTGCCAGAACGTCAGAGGAAGACCAAGAGAGCGAAATGTATTCTCTGTGTAGAAAACACCGTTCACACCTACATGAAAGTGTTCAATAAATTATAAAAAAAACACCTACAAAAGTCACGGCTGTAAAAAACAAAAACAAAAAAGGCACGTGACATCTTTAGACAAGTGTTAGAAAAAAAAGTATCTATTACAAATACATGTTGAGCAGTAGCTTTGGACGGACCGCCTTACTGGGTGGCGACCGATCCCAACACGACACAAGGAATCGAAGTGCAATTTCAGAGTTCTTGTTGTGTCCTTATACTGTATATACCGTCACATTCACCTTCATTCGCCTGTGAGAACCAAAATACAGCTCCAACGTCAGCATTTCTACAGCACTGGTTCTCAATGTCTGGTCCGGGCACCACCAGGTCTAAATGGACCCTTACGAATCTGTAAATTGTAGAATTCTAACAGTGTATATTGGGGACCCAAAGACAAAAAATGGTTCCATTTGTACACTCTCAGAGTTACAGACCCATAAGGGTCCATTAGGACCCCCAGATGGGCCCCAGACCAGACGTTGAAAAACAGTGTCCTACAGTAGTCCCTTCTTCAGAGAATTGAGCTGTCATGGCAAACACTCTTCATCCTCCCTTCTGGAGGCTCAGAAACATTAACCGCCGCGGGGTTTCCGACCCTCTTCTCCAGGGTGGCGTGGTGGGGGGGAGGGGGGCCCCAAAGTCAGCCAGGCCCCACTTAGCCACAAAGAGGCATATTGCAGGATTTCTCCACTGCAATGAAACCAACTCCCAAACCATAAAAAACAGCAAGAGAAGCCTGCTGTTCCCTTACGGACATCAGCGGATGGTGCTGAGAGTTCATCGATCGCCTGCTATGTCTCGGCTGGAGAGTCACCGGTGTGGTCGTCCGGACAGCCCTGGAATGTCCCGCTGTCTACGTCGCATCCCCCCGCCCCCGTCTCCATCATCATGGCGCTCTCCGCCTCGTCGCTCTGTCCGTCCTGCTCGTCCAGAGTCAGCTCAAACTGGAACTTGGCCACCGCCGGCTCTCGGTCCTCGTCCCCGAGGAGGAGGCGGCCGCCGTCGTCCTCCTCGCCGTCACCGGTGTAGAAGGGCGGCGAGGGGCTCTGGGGGATCATGCTCTGGTACCAGTTCCTGTTGTCCTCCAGCATGTCCAGGATGTCCTGGGCGTCCGGGTGCACCAGGTCAGCCCACGTCTCCCACAGAGGGTGGACGATGTAGTCGATGAAGCCAACCTGAACGAGGGGATGATGGGCGGGGGGGGAATTGGATGACCATCAGTAAATTACATTTTTTATCTTTTCAATTGGTAAGTAGCTTTGTTTTATAATCACAATATAATCAAATATATCTACAATGTTCCTAACAATGGATCATGGCTAGGGCTGGGCAATTAAACAGAAATATATCAAAACCGATGTTTACAACCGATTGTAGCAGCGTGCTAACCTGTGTCCTCTCCACGGAGGCGGTGTGTTTGTCGCACATGGGGCTGATCTCCATGCCCCTCTCCCTCTCTCTGTCTCCCTGATGGAAGAACTCGTCCATGATCCTGTCCGTCCACTGGCGGTACAGGTCCAGAGACTTGGTGGGGTTGCTGAGGTCAGCGCAGTGAACCATGTTCCGCAGGACCTGTGGGGACATTGGCCCTTTAAGTATCTAGCATCACGATCTTTGTGTGTATCTGTGTGTGTGTGTGTGTGTGTGTGTGTGTGTGTGTGTGTGTGTGTGTGTGTGTGTGTGTGTGTGTGTGTGTGTGTGTGTGTGTGTGTGTGTGTGCGCTCGCTAGTGTGCTGACCTGCATTCTGTCTGTATAGTTGTCCAGCAGCAGCACTCCAGAGCTGGTGACCTTCTTGGTCTCCACCATTGTCTTCAAGTCAGCCAGCAAGCTCATGTGTTTGGACATGTCAGTGGCCAATACCTGGACAACAGAGAGGAAAGGGTTAACCTAACTTAAAAAAAAAAAAACATAAAGTACAAAAAGCGAAATAAAGAGGAAATCATAAGAAAAGAGACAAGGTTTTGAGAGTTGAACTCTCAAGGCGTGATGAAGGCTGTTTCCTCACCATGTCTATGACCATTCTCCTGAGGCTCTGCCGCTGTTTCTTGGTCAGGTTCTGGAAGATGTCACAGTTGTCCTCCTGCAGCAGCTTGAAGCCCACCGCCAGGTGGTGGTTCTCCAGCACCGACTCGTCGTTGTACATCAGCGCCAGCTCAGAGTCTACATGGACAAAGAGAATGAGAGAGAGAGAGAGAGAGAGATGATCAGAAATCCAGGTCGGAGAACTGGTGCCTCGTCTTTGGGGCTGCAACAAACTATCCATTATTTTATGGATTACTTTTGCAATGAACCCATTATAACCGGGCAAAGCATCTGTGTCATTTTAGATTTCAACCACTTTAACCATATGTTATACTTTGGCTATTAAAAAATAGTAGATCTACAAGCTCATAGCGCGTCACTTCATGCCGCGCTATGAGCTTGTAGATCTGCTATTTTTGGATATATATTTTTTTAAAGCAAACATTTTTAACTCAAATCTTTCTGACAGCTGCCAAAGTGGACTTACTGGTGTTGATGAGAAACTGGTTTGAGACTCCTGGGTGGTCGACGTCATGGATGGCAGCGGCAAAAATGGCCGCCAAGATCTCCAGGTCAGTGAAGACTGCCTGCGTGTGAGAACATACCAGGAAATGCAGGGTGAGACAAGAGGAAGAGAGAGCATAATAAAAAATACAATGAACGTGCGTCAGAGTCAAGGGAACTGGCTTAGCAAGTCGCAGCTTTGGGACAATGGTATGAACCCGGGACTTCCCTTATGTCATCCTCTGCTATGCATCATTATGCAATGACAGTCCTAAAAATGTAAACAGACCTGAACGGGCATAACGGATAATGTGAGGGAGCATATATATAATATTTTGAGATGGGGGTCCGCAGCTAAATACATACATTTTGGGGGGTCCTTCACATGGAATAGTTTGAGAACCTGATATAGCAACAGGTAAGTTTTTCAGAAAACTGTTTTAGAAGACATTTGTAGAATCGGCCTCAGGTCTTAATGGGATAAATTAAGCATTAGAAACAGACTCTCCTCAAATCCTAAGATCAAAACAGTAGCCTTGGTTTGAGAGGAGAAAGACGGTTTGAAGAGGAGAGAGAGACGACCGAGAGGAAGAGAAAGACAGGAGAGACACTTACGTCCAGAGCGGGGGTGGACAGCAGGATGTGCGTGGACTGGGCCACATCGGCGGCGTGCAGACTGTTGTGGTATGCCACGTCAGAGTGGTAGTGCTTCTCCAGCGTCAGCATGAACGTCACAAAGGTGTCCCCTGGGATCTTGAACGTCCTCATCAGGTCTCGCTCCTGTGTCGGGAGAGACGGCGCGACAGAAAGAGGCAAAAAAAGAAAACGTTAATAAAACGGAGACGAGTACCATGGGCTATATCACTAACAATTACACAATTACAGCGCTATACCTGGGTGACTCTCTGTCTGAAAACCTTTATTATTTTACTGCTCATTTCCTTTCTGAAGACGTCCTGAGCCCTCATACAGATACAGAAGAATGAGTGTGGGTGGCTGGGTCCTAGTGACTCACCACACTCACTGCTATAAGACTAGTCTTAATGAGCGTGTGTGTGCGTGTGCGTGTGCGTGTGCGTGTGTGTATGCAGATGAATAGCACTGACCTGAAAGATGGTGTACATGATGCACGTGAGTGGTCGGTTATGGGAGTGCTCTGCCACCCTGAAGATGTTCAGACCCCATTTGTTGATGTCCTCCAGGTCCTAGGTGGTGGAAGAAACATTTATTAATGATGACACCACATCACCCACATATTATATGATAGTCCACCTCAACGATGTTCATCTTTTAATCCCCTCTCCCCTAAATACCATTTCCCCTCTGAGTCTGCGCCAACTGTTGCCAAATGCTAAATGTGACTAAATTCTAAATGTTACTAAATGCTAAATGTTGCTAAATGTTACTGTACAAATTGCCAAATGCTAGATGTTGCTAAATGTCAAATGTTGCCAAATGTGTTCATGCCAAGATGAGAACAGAGAAGAGACAGTTCCTCTATGACGCGTTCCCCATGATCAACACATCCTCCATCTAGCTACACTGTGTGGGACATACATGTGTTGAACATCATGTTCTTCGTGCTGACCGTGATCTATACCAAGGGTTCCCAAACTTTTCAGGCCGCGACCCCCCAAAATAATCATATATGAACTGGGGACCCCCCACCCTGCCAAGTAGCTTGACTCGGTTCCACAGATAAATATTGTGAAAATAGCCGAACTACAAGCTCACAACGCCTCGCAGTGCGAGGCGTTGTGAACTTGTAGATCGGGCTATTTTCAGAGAATCAAAACGGCCGTTTATCGACTTACCTTGGACAGAAGCTCCTCCTGGTCGGTCTTGACCCCGAAGCGGTGGGGGGAGTTGCACCCGGAGAGGCCGCCAGGCGTGTGGCTGAGCTTCCTCACGCCGCTGATCTGGCCGCCCAGCATCAGGCCGTCCTGCTGCTGCTGCTGGCCCTGGACGCCACCATGCTGGCCCTGCCGCCTCTTCCTCTCCCTGCTAGCCTTGGGCACCGGGCACGGAAGCTCCAGCTCATTCTGCTTGTCTGGTTGGTGGTGGGTGAAGGTGGATGGAGATAAGAGAGAGGGTGGAGAGAAAGGTGGGGAATGGGAGATGAAATGGAAAGAAGTGGTTAAGAACAGTGATTCTAAAACTTAAGCCAAGGACCCCCATTTGATCTCTGGGGCCCTAATCTACATTATAAAACCCTAACTCTGCGTAAAACACTGTAGAAAACTGTAGAACACTGGTTCTCAGCGTGGGGTATGGGAACCCCCCAGGGGTCCTTTGAGGGGGGTTCAAGGGGGTCTTCAGCTAAATGATTGATTGTCCTCAGCTCGGCTTGCTGTTGCTGCTGTACAGAGTAAACAAAGTGAACTCGGAGAGATCGCTGACCTCTTGCACCGGTTTACATGGCCATGGATCAGATATACATAGCAGCAAATATATTTTTTCCTTCCAAACATCTTTGTGTCAAGAATTGTGATTTTCAGAGGCCAGGTCGCTGAGCCCTAATGAGTTTCTGAGAAACCCTGACTAATGACAGCTCAGAGCCAGAGATGACCAAGTGGGAACTGTGAGGAGCCATGGGAACGTGGAAACGTTGACTCACACAGCATGCAGAAGTTGGGAGAAGGAAGGATGGGTTGCAGTACATTGTGCGGTACATGTGACAGGGTCTGCTAGAATGTGCCACAAGTAGGGCACTGTCATTTCTCAGTTTTCTTTTTTACAGATTATGAAACTGCAGATTGTACACTTTCAAATCACGTCATACATTGACATTTTTCATTTCAATGTTGTTAAAACTCAAATCAAGAAGCTGAGAAAGCCTCCCACCTCTAATCGCAGTTACTAGTAGGACAAATTATAATTATAAGTTTATTGTGATCCTAAAACTGCCATTTGTTATATTGAGTGAATTCTTCAGCATTTAAAGTTTTGAGGGACCATTTGTTGTATTGAGTGAATTCTTCAGCATTCAAAAAAAAAAAAAAAAAATTCTTTGATTTGCCTACTTGCGGCACATTCTATCAGACTCTGCCACCTACAGTATGTGCGCTGACTTGGTGTGTGTTGATGTGATTTCTCACTCGTCAGGGTGAGATTTCCCCCTGCCTGCATGCAGCTGCACGTGCGTGTCTGTCTGGGTAACATGCAGCAATTCATTATGCCGCCGTCGTGTAACTAAAAGCCTCCGCTGGGAAAATGATGAAGGCACAGAGGATCTCGCTACACCTGACAGATGCTCGCTGCAATGCAGACGTCAACCAATCTGACGGCCTTCTTCATGGAACCTCTCCGTTCCAAAACTAAAACGTCTCTCATGCAAGCACATACTGTACAGCAACTTCTCTGTCTCCTTGTTCCTCTATCCTTCCTCATTTCCCATGTATGTTCTTTTTATATTATTATTCTTTCCGCATCTTCGGGAAGAAGATGGAGGCATGTTTACCAGGCCTGGCAGAGTGGGGACTGTGCACTGCGCAGTATTCTCCGAGCAGGGGGAGAAGACACCGACATGCTGTGTGGAGCCCCCACAGTCAGTCAGACATACGTACAGTACATGCTGGCAGTCTGTATGTCTGTCTACTACACTCGGCTGACTTAAAAGCAGTACCACCATGTTATTTACTTTATTTATTTAGTGGCATTAAACTTAACTGCAAGTTAATTCAAAGTAAAGCCTTAGAGGGATAAAGAGGTTTTCTGTGAATAATTTTTCCTCTGCCGGAAGACATGACGTAAATAAGTATTGATCGATATCTTGAAATTGACTTTTTCCCACTTAGCTCACTGATTATATTTCAGAGAACTCAATATTGCCTTGCCCTTTTACAATAAGCCTGTTTAACGACCGGGCAGACTTTGAGTGGCTGGCTAGTTGACGTGTCTCATTAGTCTTTCTCACTGTCTGTAAGTCTGCCTGCTGGGCCCACAGGGCTGACCGAGGCCTGCTAGCTGTCACGTTGACGGGCTGACCGATGGAAGGTGACTGGCTGGCTGGCGGGTGAGTCACTAAATGCCAGCAGGCTTTTAAAAAGACAGGGAAACACTGCTGTCCCCCCACGATGAATAATACAACCACCATCTTGCCCTCGCGCCTCTGTCTGTACGCACATTTGAACACACACACCAACACACGTTTGTATACTTGTGAGGACATCAAAATAGATTTTGTTGCCATTTTTACCCCTAAAGCTTATGTAAAAGCTTTCAAAGCGTCTCAACGCGATGCGTTTAGAGCTTGTTGATCTGAGCTGGTACATCCATAAAACCATAAAACAACCATTTCTCTGGTGAGTACCTGGAAAATTATGCATGTGCGCATGTATAATTTTCCAGGTACTCACACACACGCACGCACGCACGCACGCACGCACACCTTTCTCTCCCTTTCTTTTCAGAGAGTAAAGTATGGGTAAAACCCCATCCCTCCTCCCGCCCCCTCCTCTCCGCAGTGTGTGTTTCAGACCAGATCAGACTGGTTGGCACACAGCGGTGCACAGCACACCAACTAGGAGGCTTTCCAAGACTCAGCACATGTTTGCAGTGACCCCAATGACCTTGACTGAACAGACTACATCATTCCCCAAGGATGAGAGCAGCTTTGGGCACTTCCATGTAGGGCTGCAAACCATCAACTTTCTTCCGAGTGGTTATTCTATCCATTCATTTTTTACATTAACTGAATAATCCAGGAGCATTATACCATACATGTCGCTGTTGTCGGGCAGAAACCGCTCATCTCCATATTCTAACTTTTTAAGTTTTTTCGTAAATTAATGCCCTACTACAGCGTCACACAACAGCATCAAAAGTAGCAGAAATGTGGCGCGAAGCGACACGTTTTGAGCTTGTAGATCTGTTGCATTTGCCATTTTTGAATTTGAATCTGTTTTGAATTTGTTTTGGACATATGAGGTTTATTTATATATTAGATTTTTTAAATTTAATTTTTATTATCGACTAAATAGATTAGTCTAATTAAAGACAAATTGTGTAGTTTGTTATTCAACGATGGCGTGCAAAAATGTTGTAAATAGCAGGTCTTGTAGATCAGCTAATTTAGCTGATTAACACCCCTACGTCCATGCACAATGTATACTGTAGTGCAATGGTTCCCAAACTTTTTAGTTGGAGACCCAAAAGGGAAATTCTCCCCGGGACCCAAACTAGTGAAAATGGCGAGTTGTGAGCTTGTAGATCGGCTATTTTCACTGTGTGTGTGTGTGTGTGTGTGTGTGTGTGTGTGTGTGTGTGTGTGTGTGTGTGTGTGTGTGTGTGTGTGTGTGTGTGTGTGCTCTCACCTAGGAAGGTGTTGGAGATGTACTCAGACACCTGGTTGCCAGCGCGACTCTTCTCTGACAGGTGGCTGAGCTCCCTGTTCAGCATCCTCTTGAACTGGAAAAACACCAGATGAAATCACATCAGATCAACACATACTGGACTAAAGGCCACATGCGGTAAACACAAGGAGAGGGGCGCCGATGGCCTAGTGGTTAAGGCGACCCTTGCTGCGTGTCAATCCCCATCTCTCTTACCCTGTTTCCTGTCATTCTAAACTGAACTATCCAATAAAAGGCAGAAAAGCCCCAAAAATATATATATATAAAAAAAAGGAAACACAAGGAGAGTTACAATGATGAAGGCCGACAATTAAAACAACCTGGCACCGTTACCCAAGTAGAGGCATAGAGTTTCCTGTTGTTTTTCCATTGGAAGATGCCCCTTGGGAGTGAGACCCATTGTTTATTAGATCAGTGGTTCTCAAAGTGGGGTCTGGGGACCCCTAGGGGTCCTTGAGGGGGTTCCAGGGGGTCCCCAGCCAAATCAGAAACACTGGAATTTTGAATGATTTTGAAAACATTTAACAACACTGAATCTTTTCAGATGGGGGTCCACGGCTGATTACATCCATTTAAACCACTGGTTTATTAAATATCAAACACATGAGGTCTGTCTGCAGGTCCTAGTTTAGGTTAGCGGTCAAGCTCGAGCATTTAACACCTCAGCATAAACAAAACGAGGTGCAACATCGTGTTTAGGTGCAATTTGTTTCCCACCACATAACCAAATGCTTTTTTTTTTTATCAGGAGATGCAGTCACACTGCTAACCACCCTCGGGCACTGTGCGCTGACAGAATTAGGCTAATCTAATACAAAATCACAAATTTGGCAATTTTGACAGCTATAAAATACACACTGGAACACAAAAATGATGGGTCTACAAACACACACACACACACACACACACACACACACACACACACACACACACACACACACACACACACAGCACAGTCCTGAGCCAGTCACCACTGCGGGACACACCTTGATGTATCCCCAGGAGACAGAGAGCAGGTAGTTGACGTCCGGCATGGTGCTGTGCTGTTCTACGCCCCTGGCGTTCCCCAGCAGAAGCCCTGTGCGCTCCTCTCTGAGTGGACCCCCAAAGCTGAGCTCAGACACAACAGCCGCGACGTCAGCCACCGGCAAATCAGCCGCACCGATCCCCCCGCTCCTCCGCACCCTCCGCCTCACAGCAGATCTCTGCCGAGAGACTCCGCTGCGACAGAGACCCCTAGTAGCCGCGAACGCGTGCGCCAACTCCTCATGGCCGCCGCTGTTGCCGGGAGGTAAATCGTGAGGCACGAGGGCTCGGTGTCTCCCCCAAGCCAGCGGCCACGGATCGGGACTGGTCAGTATTTCCGTCTTGTCTCCTTTTCTTGCCTCGTGCTCCCACGCCAAGGCTGCTCTTCTCTGCTCCTTCCCTGACCCTCTGAGGCAACGCACATAAATAAATACAGCCAGCCCCGTCCTTCTCTGTCCCTCTGCTGCTGATCAAAAGACAGCCACCAGCTCAGTCTGTGTGATGAAAGGCAGGCTCTACAAGTGGGAGGAACAGAGATTCTGTACTGTATGTGGGTGCGTGGGGGGTGGGGGGGGGGCTTCCAACCGTAGAGTCCCTTGTGGCAGACAGGCGGATGGAGGCTGCTTCTCTCTCTCTCTCTCTCTCTCTCTCTCTCTCTCTCTCTCTCTCTCTCTCTCTCTCTCTCTCTCTCTCTCTCTCTCTCTCTCTCTCTCTCTCTCTCTCTCTCTCTCTCTCTCTCTCTCTCTCTCTCTCTCTCTCTCTCTCTCTCTCTCTCTCTCTCTCTCTCTCTCTCTCTCTCTCTCTCTCTCTCTCTCTCTCTCTCTCTCTCTCTCTCTCTCTCTCCCTCTCTCTCTCAGCCCTACGAAGCACTCGTCAACAGTCACCACTGCAGAGGCGCCTGGAGAATCCCATCTCCTCTCTCTCTCTCTCTCTCCCCCTCCCTCCCTCCCTCTTGTTGAAACCCCCCCTGCACCCTGCTCAGTAATGCAGAACAGATCCCACCGCATGGCGCATAGTGCTGCACGCTGCTCTGCAGCAGCAGCAGGCATCCAGGCACCAGGACTGTTTACCACAGCCACGATGATGCTATGGAGTAGTTTGGTTTAGGGAGTGCTCAGGCTTTATAAAGTGCAGACTCAGAGAGGACGGCTAAAGGTATAGTTTGGTTACAGTTAGGCCCCTTGTCCGTCATAAGTTAACCACCGTTTCTCAACGTTGGGTCTCACGGGTCCATTTGGTTCTATATTTGTACACTCTCAGAGTTGGATTTTACAGTCTAGATCGGGATCCCACCCATGGATTAAAAAGGTTGAGAAGCGCCCGTCATGTCCGACGGCGTGCTTCAAACGTCTGCCTGGCAGTTATTTGCATGCAGCTCTGCATTAGTATGCAACAGGAAGTACGTTGAGGCAAGATGAGACTGAGATATTAACAATAGAGAGATAAAGAGGGAGAGAAAGAGAGAGAGAGAGAGAGAGAGAGAGAGAGAGAGGGAAGACAGAGAGAGGAAGATATAAGATAGTGAGAGAGAGAGGAAGAGAAGATAGTGAGAGAGAGGATAGAGAGAGAGAGAAAGAGAGAGAGGATAGAGAGGATAGAGAGAGAGAGAGAGAGAGAGAGAGAGAGAGAGAGAGAGAGAGAGAGAAGAAAGAAAGAAAGAAAGAAAGAAAGAGAGAGAGAGAGAGAGAGAGAGAGAGAGAAGAGAGAGACAGAGAAGATAGAGAGAGGGATAGAGAGAGAGGGTGAAACAGCAGTATATGAGTTGTAAGTAGACTGCAGTGTACCACCGGTGGACCACCAATTGCACGGCAACCTAAACGCCATGGCAACAGAGTCACGTGCACCACTCTCACTCACGGCGGCCCCCCCAAAGCCCCCCCTTCCAGCCTCCACCCCCCCCTTCCCACCCACCATCCATCTCCAAACGCATCATACCAGCCCACAGTCCCATACATACAGCACGCTGACGCACGCACGCACGCACGCACGCACGCACGCACGCACGCACACTGATGAGGAAATGTGTGGATAAGACACAGGGCAGTGTGCACAATGCACAGTGGTGTAAAATAACTAAGTACATTTACTCAAGTACTGTACTTAAGTACAATTTTGAGGTATTTTTTACTTTACTGGAGTATTTCCAATTGTCTGTACTTTTACTTCTACTCCACTACATCTCAGAGGCAAATATTGTACTTTTACTCCACTACAATTATTTGAACACTTTAGTTACTAGTTACTTTGCAGATATAAATTATATATACATTATACATTATAAAGCATACATTAACCATTTTAGCCCTATTGTATACCTATACTATTTGAAAATAGCCGATGTACAAGCTCACAATCTGCTATTTTCAAACATTTTAGTACTTTTACTTTTGGTACTTTAAGTAAATTTTACTCAAGTCAATTTTGAATTCCAGACTTTTACTTGTAACAGAGTACTTCTACATTGCAGTATTGATACTTTTACTTAAGTAAAACATTTGAGTACCTTTTCCAACACTGACAATGCACACATATCGTATCTGTCCGGTGGAAACCTGTCCAAAACTGTTACTTTTCTGGATTCAAATTCAAAAACAGCAAAAGTAGCAGATCTACAAGTGTGTGTGACGCTGTAGTACAATCAAGTAGGGCATTCATTTACGAAAAAACTAGAGATCCACAGACAGAGACGATGACAGAGAGAGAGAGAGAGAGAGAGAGAGAGAGAGGCAGCCTCCACAGTATTTCACAGACATTCTAAGCTGCACTGGAGAACACAGATAAGGAACCTTCAAGATGTTTTGTTTTAATGCTTTTTTTTTACCCTTCGTTTTTGCTTGTGACGCTGGTGACACACAAATCATGACTACGGATTATTTTCTTAGCGATTATTCCGTTGAATACTTTTTAAATGAATTTAATAACCAAAAATAGCAGATCTACAAGCTTCGCCTCGTGAGCTTGTCACAATATTTGCAATATTTTTTTTACTTTTCGCCTAGAAAATATTGTATTGTTTTATTATTGTATTATTTTATTAAATGAACGATTTATATATATTTTCAAATACTCGATTAGTTCAATTACGTGTTACACACCTAAACCATCTTTTGCCCTGCCGATCCTGTTAATAAACCATCAACTTGTTGTTGATGTTGTTTCACAATCCTCTACACTTTTTTTGTTTGTTTTGTTAATTCTTTCAACTTCCCAAACGTCCGCCATCACAAAAAAATATGGTATGCAAAGAAAAGAAACAGAAAAAAAGAAATTCAGCCGTGATTGTGCTATTTTGCAAGAGGCATCTTTGATCCATTTCACTCTCTCACAAAGGGGTCTTTTCTGGTCCTGCCAGTGCTGGCTCAGGCTCTGGCCTCAACAGCTGTCTAATAGCTGTCAACTAGACAGCTAACTTCCACTCAACTGTGAAACTTGAACGGCACTCTCAAAGCTTTGGCCTGAACCTCCAAAGCCCCCACAAATCCTGCTGCCAGAGACAGTCCATAAAAAAGAAAGAAAGAAAGAAAAAAAAGAAATCAAAGAAAGCTCATAAAAAGAGGGAAAAAAAGAAAAGAAAGAGAAAGAAAGCCCAGAATCAAGTGGCTTTATTCCAGTGGTTCTCAAACTTTTTCATGTCAAGAACTACCAAATTCATATGCATTTGGCCGCAGACACTCATCAGAAAATATTTTGTGCCAGATATGTGTTTAAATGTTTCAAAAATATTGAAAATGTCCCCAAATCTTTTAAGATTTATTTTAAATAGATTTTCAAATGGCCGATGTTTATAGGATTAAAAAGCTTAAATCGATGTTGACGCTATATTAACTCATTTAGCTGGGGACCCCCCCCCTCAAGGGCCCCTGGGGGTCCCCGGACCCCACTTTGAGAACCAGTGCTCTAGGAAACTAAAATCAGTCATAGTTCAGCTTGGACGCACAACATACGTGGATTACGCTGAGACATGATGACAGGCCCATGAGTGTGTGGAGCGGCGGCGCAGATTACCCAACGCACGCATCCTGTTATGTCAGCCTGACACGCATTCAAGTGTGTCAGCCTGACAAGACCTCTCTTAGCTCATCCACACAGAGGTCCCGCGTTGCAAGATCAGGAAAAGAGGAGAACATTGTGTTTTCACCAGAGACTGCAGTCCAAGGAGGCCTCAAAGGAAACTTAAAACTGCAGTTTGAGTATGATCGTAGCACTACAATATGTGTGTTTCTCAAAACCTTTTCATTTCAAGGACCCCCGTAACTCTGAGAGTGTACAAATGGAACCATTCGTACATTCTCAGAGTTGCAGATATGTTAGGGTTCATTTGGAACCCCCTCAAGGAACGCCCAGGGTCCCCGGACCCCACTTTGAAAACCACTGTACTATAGAATAACATTTGCACATACTGTGCGTAACTGCTGCACTGCCTGTAAGTCATCATCCTAAACTGGAAATGCACAAACATTCCACAGTTTAAGGGCAAGCAAGGTTTTGAAACCATGGCAAACTGTCTTTGAGACGCAAAAAAAGTACATCTCTTGAAACAACTTAATAAATAAAGCTTGGGTCTTACTGACTTTAATCCCAAAAGCACCATGTCATATCAGTTAGTTATGCCAGGCAACATATGCACAAAACACAAAAATCTGAAACAAAACAAAAACAATTCATAAAGAATATAACTTCATCGGCTCTTGGGTGTATAAGTCTTTTTTTTCTTCTTTTTTTTTTTACAATGCAACACAAAAAATAAGCAACTCACCTGTGTCCAACTAGTGTGTAACCCAAACTCTTTCTTGTTCTTTTCAGAGCAGCATAGTCCCATTGTAAAAACAGAAGCCACACCGCACAGTAATACTTCTTGCATGAAGTCGTGTTAAGTTCCAACCGAGGTCCGTTCAGTGTACGGAGTGAGCCACAGACTGTGTGTGCTTCAGTGTGTGACTATGCTCTTGCTTCCTCTGTGTATACAAGTCTGGTTCTGCTGGGGCGCCAGTCAGGAAGCATATAGCGATAAAGCTCAACTTGACTGACTGGAGAAAGCCATAGCTCCTCCTCTCATTACAGGCCCCAGCACGTGTCCCCACCTCCTCCTCCAGCCTCCCATCTACTTCTATGCTGACAGATCACTGAGGTCACTTACTGGCAGCCGTCCGGCCCACTGCCTCCGGCACCAAATCATAAACACACCTGAGTGCGCCAATTGGTAAATCCCCACATTACGGCAGAGCAGAAGATCTGAAGGTGAAAAGTTGAGCTGGGAGGTATTTCATAATAGGGCTGGGCAATTAAAAACCACATAAAACCCTCTAGTCGTAGAGAACCGGACTTGAGTTACAACTGGTACTTTGACCGCTTTTTTCTGTCTGCACCAAATCTCTCTTCGACAAAAATAGCCGATCTACAAGCTCACAACGTGTGTAGATCGGCTATTTTTGGCGAATGTTCCCCCCCCCAGAATAGGCAAGTAGCGGTTAACCGAAAATATATCGAAACCGGCATTTAGAGCCAACAACCAACTTAATCTTGCCCACGTACTGTAGGTTCATCGATTCATCGAGAAGCAGATGTTTTTGAGGCATTGTATGCTTGTAGATCTCCTATTTTCACTTATTCTTTTAATAATCGAAAAAGTCTGAGACAAAAGTCAGTCATTATCGCCCAGCCCTACCTGAGAGTGTGCCAATCGGTAAAGCCCCACATTGCGGCAGAGCAGAGATCTTAAAAGGTGACAAGTTGAAGATGACGGGGAGGTGTTTCATAACTAACTCATCTTTTTGTCGGGGGCTGCCCCATACAGTCACTGGGATGAGAGAGAGAGAGAGAACGAGGGAGAGATCGAAACGGGCCTGATGGCAGCAAGAGTTCAGTCGGTGCATTCGAAAGTTGAAATTGTTTAAGTTGACAGAGCCCAGAGTGAGCCAATGTCAACCACCTGTGGCCCAGATCTGACTATTTACACTGTCAACATTTCTGGAAGTCATGCACCAGAGCCACTAGAGCCTTACTACCAGTTCTCACACCACAAATACAGGCTTCATAGACAGGAGTTCAGCTAAGGCAGTGGTTCTCAAACCTTTTCATCTCAAGGACCACCAAAACAATATGTATATGGACACAGACACCCCCCCATCAGAAAATATGTTGTGCCAGGGCAGGGACCCCCTACAAGATTTGTGCTAAAGTTTTTTTTTTCACGATTTAAAAAAAAATGGCAGGTATACAAGCTCGTTGTGAGGTTGTATATCGGCTATTTTCAAAGAGCATATAGGGTCGAAATAGTTAAACTGATTTTGATGTTATATTAACTAGTTTTACTGGGGACCCCCTGGAGGTGCCTGGACCCCACTTTGAGAACCACTGAGCTAAGGTATGCAATAAAAAAAAAAGAGGACAAAATCCTGCGATGAACACTAGATTAATATCCCTCCCTCTTCCCTTTGGCTTACTCTCCATATGGTGAATGATGGTTTGTAAATCCGCATCACGTTTCTATTCACAATTAGATATCTTTAATCACCGCTGCAGCGTGTCCCGTCTCCTCACCACCCCTTCAATCAAACATAATCACCACCGCAACTATAATTTAACGTCCATTACCCCCTCGCCGAAGCTACTGACCCACCGCTACATCTGTTTCAATAATTCCGTCATTTTTTCCCCCCCAGAAGACGGTGGGGCGCTTCAAAGTCGCTAGTGACCACACGTGAGTTAAAGTTTCCTACGCTCGCTTTGCTTTTTGCGCGCCGCTCGCCCCGGCGCCCCGCTTCGCACGCTAGCCCGCAAAAAAAAAAAAGGAAAAAAAAAAGAGGGGCTGCTTCCACTAACTGGATTCAGATGGCAGTGTTTGTGCAAGGCCGTCGCCAACGTCAGAGTGGAAGTGTGGCTAACGCTAATGATAGTGAGGGGGCATGGATAGCAGCGTAGCTTCTACTGAGGTCATGGCGACCGGTGCCCGGGCGGTCAGCGGGGTGTGTGGTCCCTCACACACACACACACACACACAGGTTTGTATTTCTATAATTGTGAGGACATTTTAGGATGGCACAGAAAAATTGAGCACAATAGCCAAATAATTGCAGATCTACAAGCTCAAGCTCACCGATCTGAGCTTGTAGATCGGCTATTTTTTGGTGTGTGTGTGTGATATCGCCACACAACTATGTATAAAATAGGGAAGACTCTAACCCTAACACCTAAACCAAACCTCTAAATGCCTAATCCTATCCCTAACCTGAAGCTTTTCATAATTGTAATCCTCCAAACTCCCCAAATCATTTGTAACGGCCCTCACAATGTCTATTTCTCAATTTCTACTATACTTGTGTGGAGATTTGGGCCTCACAAGTATAGTAATACAAGTACACACACACACACACAACCGGATACACCTGCGCCCTTGGAAAATGAAAGTGGAGTCGCCCTCAACGTTTTGGTCACACTGCATGGACAACCTTCTCTATTACATCCTCTCTCCACGCATGAACAGTAATGGTGCTCATTAGCTTTTTGGGTTGGGGGGGGGCAGTGGTGGAAAAAGTACTCAAATGTTTTACTTAAGTAAAAGTATCAATACTGCAACGTAGAAGTACTCCGATACAAGTAAAAGTTCCGAATTCAGAATTTACTTGAGTAAAAGTACAAAAGTATTGGTATCAAAATGTACTTAAAGTACCAAAAGTAAAAGTACAAAAATGTTTGAAAATAGCAGATCTACAAGCTCACAACGCGTCGCGCTCAGGAATGTGACACAAACTAAAAAGTCTCCATGAATTCAAGGCTTCGTGGGGTGTGTAATTGATAGAAAATACGTTTTTTTTGGGTGAACTATCCCTTAATCTCTTTCACTTTAAAAATGTTTCTAAAATAGCAAAAAATACAACGCACAAAAGTCTTTTTTACGACAAATCAGGGCATTAATTTACAAAAAAAAAGTTGAAACATGGATAATAGAGATACAAGGTTTCTACCCGTCAGCGACGTTATGCAATGACACAGTCTCTTTGGTCAATAAGTTCTCCTTTTCCCCGTTCTGCCTGTGCGACTGCACACACACACAACAGTCAAAGGGCATTTGCCCAATTTAATTTGGGACATCTTAATCTCTCGGCGTCCCACTCTTTCAGCCCTTATTACCGAGCAGCACAGGGTACGAGGTCGCCCCCACGCCAATAAGTGGCAGCGCCGCCCGGGTCATCCACAATGAAGGACAAAGTGATTCATGGCCAACAGTGTGGCCCTGCGGTCGGCCGGGACCATGCGACTGGGACCGCCGTGAGTGTCGGGGGGCCGCCGGCTCATTGTCTTCCAGAGTCCCAGTGACGTCATTGCCTGTAAAAAGCTGCTCAACCTGGACGCCGGGACCCTGACTGGCTCTCTGGCTATTGTCGTCTGGCGACAAGGGGGGGGGGGGGGGGGGAGTGGGGAGGAGAGGGGGTGTGTGTGGGGGGTGCTGCCTGCTGAGGGCACAGGAAAGAAAGAGACAGGAAGCTTGCTGTCATGGTCACGGTCACCCGTCACGGTCCGACTCCTCGGTCCCTACCACCTCCCTCTCCTCCTTTCCCCTCCACCCCCCCTCTCCTCTCCTCTTCTCTCCTCTCCTTCGTCTCCTCCTGTCCCTTTCTCTCCTCTCCCTTCCCTTCTCCTCTCCTCTCCTGCTGTCCCTTTCTCTCCCCTCCTCTCCTCTCTTTAGTTTTCTCTCCTCTCCTCTCGTCCTTTTCTCTCCCCCCTCCTTTCCTCTCCCTCCTCCCTCAAACCACATGCGCCACCGCTCTGCCACTGTGTGTAGACTACTGGAGGAAGTGGACAAACGCCACCCTGGATGTTTACATTGTGATGCTGCCATAGTTTTCTCGCCCTCCATGTGTGTTTGCCATATATAATGCAGTTGAAGTCATGCTAAACTTTAATAGAACCCTGGGCTATACTGTACCTGGACATGATATAAGTCCAAAATATTGCCCCTCATATTTTCCTGTTACTTCTGTGCTCTGTGAGCGAGGAACCAGAAGTAGTAATTCCACTCAACCTCACTGTATGAAGGCAAACAAAGTGGATTCTGATAATACAAATATAATATTCCTGCTACTAGGGCTGGGCAATTAACCAAAAATATATCAAAACTGACATTTAGAACCAATAACCGACTTAATCTTGCTCATGTAGTTTAATCAAATAATCAAGATGATTCTTTGTATTTCCTAAACAATATATATTTTTATAATCAACTAATGGATTAGTCTGATTAACCACATAAGATGTTTCTGTGTATTTAACATACCACAACCAGGTTAAGGAAAATGTATTTGCAAGCTATCTTGATAAAGAATAGGCTACACTTCAATTAAGTTACAGCTACATTTGGAGTGCTGAACAAATAGCTTCATCGGATTGAGTGGAGTTTGCAGCATGCCCGATTTACTAAAATAGCTGAACTACAAGCTCACAATGTGTTGCAGTGCGAGGCGTTGTGAGCTCGTATATCAGCCATCTTCATTGCATGTGGTGCGTAACAAAGTTGCCATGGCATGAAAACGGATCAGGCGGAGATCGGCTATTTTTGAAGCATTTTTTTTAATCTTGAAAGATTTTGAAAAAAATTAATGTAATAAACCTTTTCAACAACACAAACCTTCTCTTACATAGTACCCGGCACAAAATATTGTCAGATGGGGGTCTGTGGCCAAATAAGATATACATTTGGGGGTCCTTGTTTGAGAACCATTGTGATAGAGAACTTCTGTCAATGGTAATTTAACATGAACACAGTCATTTAACTTTCACAAAATTAACCCAAACTCTACTTCGTTTGCAGATCTGTTTGTTTTGACACCGTCATAAGCATAAATTAAACTTTTGTCTTTAAACCACAAGGGTGGAGGCCAAAGTGGCCAAAGCTAAAACCTCATGACCTTTATGTAATGATGTCACTAGAGAAATAGAAACCCACTTATGCCGCGCAAACACACTGACAGTACCACCATTCACGTCACACATTCATTTCAAGGACATCCAGTTTGATATGCATTCGGCCACAGACCCACATTTGATTAAAAAAAACAGTTAGCTCTAGGACCACAATATACAGCACAATGTAAAATGCATTTGTATGTGATTTTGTTATAGTCCAAAGGTACAATATGGATAGGAGATGCCGTCGGTCCTAACAAGCCATTTTCATATTTTCAAATACGACCCACCTATACAAAACGTTTGGACACACCTGACATAAAGCGTTGTGTGACAGCCTCGGTTTCATGTCACGTGCTCTGCACAGATGCAGTGTAAAACATGGATAACCCCGAGTTGGAGGCAGCCGACATCGCATTGCATTCCCAGGAATGCGGGGCGGGGTGACGATATTCAAAAAGATAACAAGAAGTCTGCGGTGCTCTATGCAAAACCCACCCCAGCTGCGTTTTACTGTGGCCTATAAAACACTGGTGGCGGGGCGGCTCGGACGCGCTACCACAGAGGGGCCTGTTACTTTGCAAGTGCGTCAGAGTGGTGAAAAGGCAATCTATATTTTGCATACACTGAGCACTGGGGACAGCCCTGGAACAAAGGCCTATTGTGCAGTCGTGCACAGGCTGCTACAGTCATCACCATGCTAATTCAAGTCTCTTCATTTCCATGCGTTTTCCAACGGCTCGACTGCCCACTACCTGTACATACAGGGTGTACTGTACGCACAGTATGGCTGTGTGTGAATATACTCCATCACTACTCATTTCATATGTACTGTACTTGATATCTGCTGCTAAATGATGACTCTTTACTTGCTGCTGTGTTGAGTGGTCAGTTGGGTGGGCCGCGAACGTGAAATTTTCAAGTGGATACCGTATATCAGTGGTTCTCAAACCTTTTCATGTCAAGAACCCCCAAAATGATATGTATTTGGCCGCGGACCCCCGTGTCAAAATATTTAGTTTCAGGGACCCCCAGGCGCAAAGATTTGAGTTACAAATGTTCGCTATATAAAATATTACATTCAAAGATTTGCACACATTTTCACGATTTTTCAAAAATAGCAGATCTACAAGCTCATAGCGCGGCACTCGGTGCCGCGCTATGAGCTTGTATATCTGCTATTTTTGAATAGCCAAAGTATAAAAGGTTAAAGTGGTTACAATTATTGTGATGCTATGTTAACACATTTTGCTGGGGACCCCCTGGAACCCCCCCAAGGACCACTTTGAGAAACAACGTTGTATATATGACATTACATGTGTGTTGTATTTGTACAGCAGTCCAACAGCTGTCGTGTGTTCTTATGTAGTACCTCAGTGGATAGAGCACTGGCTCTCGTGGGGTCAGAGGTCCCACAGGGGGTCCTTGAGGGGTTTCCATGGGGTCCCTAAGCTGAACGATTGATAGTTAGGAACCAAATGTATCTTTAGGGGTCTGTAACACAGAGTGTGCACACATTTCTATTTTTGGCAAAGATGTATAGGTGTAGAGGAGAGAGCAGACCAAGTTAAAAAATGAATTGTGTAATCTGCAACGCAATTTTATACAATATAGAGGGGGTCCCAGCTTCATCTCTCTCTCGGCTAGGGGGTCCTTGACCTGAAAACGCTGAAGACCCCTGGCATCAAGCATCCAGCAGGACGTGCAGTCATATGGCATCCTTGCACGCGCAAAAGGTTCCTGCTTCTTGTCCCGTCCTCCCTGCTTAGTGCTCACATTGGTGTACAGTAGCTCTTTCAGTGATTCATCTCAACCTTTTTTTAAATTTCAAGGACCCCCTGTTTGCTACGCATTAGGCCACGGACCCCCATTTGATACGACGAGAGCCCAGTCTACACTGTACAATCCTCAGTGTTAATTTAACTCTTGAGAGTATATTAGTATATTATTATATTAGTTTTATTCGATTTTTACTCGATTATTCAATTAAATTGTTGATTATCGCCATTAACTGTTGCACACTCCTACCGTGGGCACAGAGAAAGAGGCGAGACATGTGAGACATGGCGCGAGGAGGAGTCAGATTTGAACTCGCAACTGACAAAGACCATGTGGCCAGTGCACTACAACTGGTTGAGCTACCAAGGCACCAGCTAATTACTTGGCGCTGTGCTCCTCATTGCTAGAATTGCATGTCATCGCAGCTGTTTTCGCTACTTTTGCATACGACGAAGAATACAAAATTATAAAAATGTATTAAAAACATAAATATGGAGACGCAAGGTTTCTAAGCCTACTTACAACGATATGCAAAGATGTGGTTGCAACTTCAATCAACTTGCATCACAAGCTCTCAAACCAACATCAAAAGGGGCAGGAAAAACAAACAAACAGTGGACATTTGCAGATGCATCTCCCATCAACTAGCAGCAGCCACATCACAGACAATCCCTGTTCAAATAGCAGCCTTACGCCAGCAGAGCAGCTTCTTAATCCATTAAGACCGGGAAAGCATCTTTGTGCATTTTTTTTATTTCTTTGGCTATTAAAAAAAATTGCAGATCTACAAGCTCCTATGAGCTTGTATATCAATTTTAGTTTTGAAAATTCGTGAAAATTTGTGCAAATCTTTGAATATATATATATTTTTAAAGCGGACATTTGTAAGTCAAGTCTTTGCTTCTTCTGGGGGTCCCTGGAACAAAAATATTTTGAGATGGGGGTCCGCGCCCAAATACATGGCCATTTAGAAAATGTTTAGTATGTTGCTATATCAGTGGTGCTCCAACTTTTTCATGTCAAGGACCCCCAGAATTATAGGTATTTGGCCACGGACCCCACAGAAAAATAGCAGATCTACGTTCGCATAGTGCAGCACTCTGTGCCGCGCTATGAGCTTGTAGATCTGCCATTTTTGAAGAGCCAAAGAAATCTTAAAATGACACTGATGCTTTTCCGGTCTTAATGGGTAAAGCTTCTTAAACTTAAGACAATATGATTGTTGCTGTGCAGGGCCCCGAAAACAAACAAGCTTGTGAGCTTGTTGATCGGCTAATTTTGGCTAAAGTTCTCCTCAGAAAAGGGATGCTAGGGTTCAAGTGATTAATGTAAAAAAAAAAAAAAAAAAGATCCTATCACACAAAGGATTGGACGGCCTCCCTGTAGTAGCTCTGAGGACCCCCTATGGGTCATGGGCCCCCTGTTGAAGACCCCTGGTTTAGGGTTTTAAGTGGATAAGATGCACCAACACACACATGAATGCAATCACCTTGTTTGGACTGAAAGGTCGACGAATGGATAGGATCAACCGCATGGGAAGATGCGCTTAAAACCTTTCAGGGTCATCATTTCCACGGTAGACATAACACAGACAGACTGACCTCATCCACACTCATTTCACACTAAGGCACATTAGAGACTTCTTTCAGAAGGGTTTAGCTTCACCCCAAACCAGGAGAACGTCAGACTCATCCCACTGACACAGACTATGGTTTTATGGTGCCTTGTGTACGGAAGATGCTTGCACGTCCAGTGGTGGACAAAGTACTAAACCCAAGTACTTCAGTCAAAGTATGCAGTAGCTACTCCTGTTCAAATATTCCTCCACTCCAAGTCGCTCACTCAAAATTGTACTGGAGTAGTTGCTTTTAAAAATACTCAAGTATTCAAAAGTACACATTACAAAGTACATTTTCTTTTTAAGAGTGGTTCATTTTTTAAATGGGTGCCTATTTTCACTATTGATATTTGTTGAACATTTCTGGAAAATCTTGTTTTGGAAAATATCAAAATTTCAATACAGCAATGCATTGATATTAAGTTGTTAAATGGTAGACATGTACAGTAGTAAAGTCAAAAGCATAAAATGTGTCTTTAAAAGTTTGTAGGGGAGTGAAAGCCATAAGTATCCACAATTACAAAGTAAAGTACAGATAATCAAAACAATGCACTTACTGTAAGTACAGTACTCAAGTAACGGTACTTTGCTACTGTCCACCACCGTTCACGTCAAAACAAGCCATATAAGAGGTCTAAAGCAGGGGTCTTCAACGTTTTCAGGCCAAGGACCCCCTAGCTGAGAGAAAGATGAAGCAGGGACCCCCTACTCTATATTGCATAAAATTGTGTTTCAGATTAAAGTTTTTTTTTTACTTAGTCAGCTATTTTTTCCCTCTACACCTATAGCCTCTTTGCCAAAAATAGCCGATCTACAAGCTCTCAACGCCTCGCGCTGCGAGGCGTTGAGAGCTTGTAGATCTGCTATTTTCGGCTAATGTTCCCCTCAGAAAAGGAATTCTAGGGTTCAAGTGGTTAATGTAAAAAAACTAAATCCTATCACACAAAGATTTGGCGGACCCCCTATAGTAGCTCTGAGGACCCCCTAGGGGCCCCGGACCCCCTGTTGAAGACCCCTGGGTCTAAAGGTCCCCTTACCTTGGTGGAGGCCATGTCACTGACAGAGCGATAGGTCTGGATGGTCTCCAGCTGGTCCAGACACCAGTCCAGCTCCTCCATGGTCTCCATCGCCAGCTTCTGGTACGACTCATCTGCCAACAGACACACGGACATGTACTCAGAGGGTCCCAAAGGGTCCATGTTCACAACGGCGGAGCCCCCCGGCACGACGGCGGCGGCGGGGTGCTGCTGTGGGGGTCCGGTCCGTACGGAGGAGGAGGAGGGCTGCCCTGCAACACCGGGACGTCCCGTAGTAGACGAGGAGCAGCAGGGGGGAGAGAGGGAGCACGAGGAGGAGGTGTGCACGCCACACAGCTGCTCCTTCATGGCGTTAACGCGGGGGGTCTACAGCGCGCACACGCCACCTTTAAAAACAACTTGCGATGCTGTTTCGGCCCGTTTCTCAGCTTGTCTCTCTCTCTCCCTCTCGTCTCTTTTCACTGTCTCTCTTTGTCAATATCCCCTTCTTTCCCTCGCTCCCGTGCTCCCTGTGTGCCCCCCTCCCGTTCTGTCCCATTCCCACTCTCACTCTCCTTCCCTCTCTCCTGCCTTAACCCTGTCGTGCGAACTAGGCGGTCTGCTGCCTCCTGCTGTAGCTGTGTCAATGACCCCACTAACCCCCCTTCTCCACACACACACACACACCCAGTTGTATAACTATACTTGAGAGGACATCAACATTTTCGGACAGATGATTCTATGAAATCTTTTGCATTTTTTGGACACCAACCCTAAAGCCGAAGATAGCTGATCTACAAGCTCACAACGTGTCTCGTTGCGTCACGTTGTGAGCTTGTAGATCGGCTATTGTCGGTGTGCAACCCGAATCTTTTCCTAATTGTAAACCTGACCCCAATAAAAAAACATTTTTCAACCATAAAACAGCCATTTCACTTGTGAGGACCAGGAAAACTGTCCTATAATTCTACTATGCTTGTGGGGACATTTGGCCCTCACAAGTACAGTCCCGCACAAACACACACACACACACACACACACACACACGCTACTGCCTGAGGGGGCTTTTGGAAGAGGCGGAGTCCAGTCAGGCGAACTCATGCACCCCTTCTCACATGAGGTTTTTTACCCCCAAAGCAGAAGACAAATAGTGGGACGAAGGAGGGGGGGGGGGGATGCATGGGGGTGGGGTTGAATTATTAGGGGCTAGACGTGTCAGTCAATCTGTTGCATAAGCTGTATACAATTATATCAATCCCTATATACTTTCCTGTACGATTAATAGTAAAAAATGGCTGAGCTACAAGCTCACAATGTGTCGCGATGTGACGCGTTGTGAGCTTGTAGATTTGCTATTAATCACCATGTTGGATAGTTTTCGCCTACAGTGACCTGCCCAAAATAGGGCCGCCAGGTGGAAAGTGGTTAAGAGAGAGATTCGAGAGTAAATATTTTCCCTAAACTAAACAAAAAAAGAAAGACAGATATGACTTGAAAGAGTTATTTCAAAGGGAAAGGGAGGAGGAGTGTCAATATTACTGGGACACAGGGAAACGTGTGTAGAATGACTTCAAACAGGGGTGGAAGAAGTACTCAGATATTTTACTCCAGTAAAAGTAGTAATACCACAATATAAAAATAATCGGTTACGTAAAAAGGCCAGTGCTCAAAATGTTATGTGAGTAAAAGTACAAAAGTATTGGCATCAAAATACACTTTAAGTACCAAAAGTAAAAGTACAAAAATGTTTGAAAATAGCAGATCTACAAGCTCACAACGCGCCGCGATGCGACGCGTTGTGAGCTTGTAGATCGGCTATTTTCAAATAGCCCACGGGCTGAAGTGGTTTAATGTATGTTTCGTAATAACAATAATCAAAATCTACAAAGTAACTAGTAACTAAACTAGTACAGTACTTGAGTAAATGTCGCCTTTGCGACACCGCTGTGTCGCAAAGGCAAACCACAGCAGATTCCAAAAGTCATGTGATCCACCTGAGACACCAGGCTGCTTCTTCTGAAACATGCCGTCCAGACCAGGGGCCAGTTGCACCACCTCACACTAAGTTCAAACTTAGCCTAGTTTAATGGCTTTTAAAAAGCCATTTAAACCCATTTAGCCGGGAAAGTGTCTGTGTCATTTTTAGATTTCTTTGGCTATTCAAAAATAGCAGATATACAAGCTCCGCGCTATGACAACGGCAACTTGCACCGGCACCATCACCACGTTGGCCCAAGCGGCTGTCTGCCATCCCATCCCCTCTGGACAGAGAAAGAGAGAGAGAGAGAGAGAGAGAGAGAGAGAGAGAGAGAGAGAGAGAGAGAGAGAGAGAGAGAGAAAAAAAAGTCTGTATCAAACAGCAAACGCTGTGTTTGCACAAGCAACACGAGAGGCAAACTTTGACTCCCTGAATTGGGGGGAGTCCAGACCAGGGTTTTGACTCGGTGCCAAAGAAACCAAAGCACTTCCTCCCTGGCCCTGAACTTACACAAAACACGGAGAGGAGTTTGTTTAGTAGGAGCGGGGGGGGGGGGGGGGGGGGTCAGTCACTGTCCAAGACAAATCAGAAACGGTCAACTTGACTCAAAACAACCCCGTCTCCATGCAGGAGTTATGTTGCGTTGTGTCAGGCATCTTGTCGATAAAATAAACACAAATAATAATAATTATAATGCAGAGACTGGAAGGGTATTTCGCACAGAACAGGGAGAGGGAGCGAACATTGAAGGCATCTGAACGACCCTACCTTACTCCTTTTCAGTAAAAAGTACTTTAAAGTAAAAGTACAAAATTTACACCTTTTCCCCCAAAAGCTATCAAAAAGCGTCCAAATCTTTTGAAAACAGCATATTTTCAAATAGACAAAGAGTATAAAACAGGGTTTAATTGGTTAATCTATGTTTTGTAATAATAATCTAAAAGTAACTTGTAACAAATGTTTTCAACAACAGTAGTGAGTAAAACCTCAAAGATGTGCTTAAAGACCAGCATTTGGGTAAATGTACTTAGTTACTTTTCCCTCCACAGCTCCTTTTTCTATGGAAAACACTCTTTACTTCATAGAGGGCTTCACACATGGAAGAGATTTAGCCCATATGCTTAGCACAACAGGACGACCCGCGTGCACCGCCGCCCCCCCCCCCCCCCCCCTCCCAATTTACGTCAATATAGTGGATCAAAGCACATCAAAGAGCTGCGATGACATAAAAGGCTCAACGAACCGCTGCTGTTTAAAACAAAGAGCTCCAGTGGAATCGCATTCTACGCAGCGCGCAGTTGGCGTGCGGTCGCCGCTAATGAAAGGTATAGTCGCACAGTATAATAATGATGACCATGACTCTTGTGACCCCCAAAGGGAGGGTGAGTAATTATACAGGATTACCTATATGGTTGGTTGTCACGCCATCTATCTGCCACGGCGGTTCTCAAACGGTGGCTGGCGACCCACAATGTGCCACGACTCCTATATATATATATATATATATATATATATATATATATATATATATATATATATACAGAGATTCCTCACGTGACAAAATGCACAAAAGGGTTGCGTGTGCACAAGCCCCTCAAGATGAAATTTACCTCTTAAACACTTTCAAACAGGCATCCCTATTTTGGGTTGTCATTATTGTCATTATGGGCAGAAATTATCAAACAGGGGCACAATTCTTCCAGAAAAAAAATTAAATAGCAAATCTACAAGCAAGCAGCAAATCTACAAGCAAGTTGTGGGCTTGTAGATCGTCTATTTTGGCTAATGTTGCTACTTTTGCGAAACACTGTCATACAACAAAGTATATACTGTAGAGGGCTTAAGTGGTTAATCTTGGGTCCCAAGCTGAAAGGTTTTCAAGAACCCTTTTCTACACGATATGACTTCTCGAATGTAATTGAGAAGTCTAATCCCCCCATAACCCAAAACGACTCCCAGACACCCTTGGCATTTTAGCCATGTAAAAGTCAGTGACACAGAGCAAAAGGAAAAGAAGGGGGGGTGGGGGTGGATGAGATCAAAGCAAGGCAAGGCAGCGAGGGATGTTGAACGCAGGCACACACACACACACCAACGTGCGGCTGCCCTGAGCCGTAGGAACGGGGAGACTGTGCCAAGAAGGTATTGACCACATCCTGCCCCTGGTTCCCTACGAAGGGGATATTATAGAGACATTAGAGGGCTTTTTGCAGGGCAGTCAGAAAACATCAAAGACTCAATCGCGTGGACCGCTTCGTCTCGACAGCGCTTCGCTTCCAGTTCTTAGTCTAAAGAGCAGTGGCTCTCAAACATTTTCATGTCAAGGACCCCCGTCCAGACTGAAATGTATTTGACCCCGGACCCCCATCTGAAAATGTTTTGTGCCAGAGACTCCCATAAGAGAAGATTGGCTTTCAAAAATGTTCATGTTTTGAAAATAGCTGACCTACAAGCTCACGATGGGTTGCATCGCAACACGTTGTGAGCTTGTAGACTGGCTATTTTTGAATAGCCAAAGTATAAAATAAGATTTCAGTGGTTAAACTGTTAGTGATTTTGCTGTGGGTCCGGGTCTTCTGTCTCTCCGTGTCTCTGAAATGCATTAATCCAGTGATGTTACCGAGGTCAGATCCATAACTGCAAAAACTACACCTACAGAACTACAAGCTCACAACGTGTCACTATTTAATAAAAAACAACTATTTTAAAGAATAAAAATCAACCCCCAAAAAATGATTATTTGTATTTATTTTCTTGACTTGAATACTATAAAGGACATTTTAGTTGACTATAGTGCTCGCTCAAAGTCAAAGGCACACCAGTGGCTTCCACTGGATTACACTGAAATTGTGGAACAGTACAAAAACTTGAGAATGTTGATCTTAAAAGTGACTTGGGATCCAAACACAGAAGCTGTTTATAAGAAGGGATTGCAAGTGCCTTCATTTTATGAGGAAACAGAGACAATTTAGAGTAGAGAGAGAGAGATATTATTGGTCTTATTTTATTGCTCATTTGTAGAGAGTGTTTTAACATGCTGCTTTGTAGCATGGTTTTACTCTTTAACAGTGTGTCATAAAAATGCGATGAACTAAATTGTGAACATGGCCAGCCAAATGACTGTGGTACATCCTAACCCCATGATGTTTATACAGGTGGAAAGTAACTAAGTATATACTCGAGTACTGTACTTGAGTTCATTTTAGAGGCACATTTAATACTTTTTTCTATACATCTTTCGATACTTTATACTTCTACTTTACTACTTCTCACTAGGCTACCTCCATTCCCCCCTCTACACCAACACTGAACATAGCTGATCTACAAGCTCACAACGCTTCGTAAAGCTTTGCGAGCTTGCAGATCGGCTATTTTGGGCGAAGCTTCGCCCCCCCACAAGAGGGACGCTAGGGTTCAAGTGGTTAATGTTATTCTCGAATCTAGGTTTGCCATTTGTGTTGACTATATCTAGTTTTTAATGATTGATTTGCAGGTCCTGGAATGTTTAATGTATGTTTTTGTTATGTGTTTAAAATGTATATACATTAGACTAGCTGAGCTCTAGGGCACAGCTGTGTCCTAACACAGTGGTTCTCAACCTGTGGGTGAGACCCCCAGGTGGGTCCCCACATGATTTTTTTTTTGGGGGGGGTGTCCCCAGATGACAGTAAAGTGACAATTTAAGGACTTTTAAGACCTTTTTAATACCTAAAAAGAAAAGGAAAGAAAAGACCATTACTGCATCAAAAGTAATGAACAAAACTTGTCAAACATTGGGCAAATTGTCAAATACCATAAGAAAGAAGCAAAAATTTGCGAGGCGTTTTGAGCTTGTAGATCGGCTATTTTCGCAATATTAATCTGTGGAACCGAGTCAAACTAAATGTAATGCCTTAACTCTGCCTGTGAGGGTGGGGGGGTTCCCAGTTCAAATATGATTATTTTAGGGGGCAAGTTGAGAACCACTGTCCTAACACATGAATAGAATTGTTTGACACAGATGTTACAGTCATGTTGTGTTCTTTTGAAGTTGTTTTTTTTGGGCTATTATATGTTTTATAGTCCATAGCACAAGAATTTCCTGTTGGGGACAAGCATCAATAATGTAATAGTGTTTCTTTAACCAATTAAAACCGGGAAAGCGTGTCATTTTAGAGTTGCGCTAAAAAGCATTATTTTATACTTTGGCTATTCAAAAATAACAGATATACAAGCTCATAGCGCATCACTTCGTGACTAAAAAGGTAAGGCAAGGCCAGGAATTGTCTACAGTAACAAGGAGTGCTTGTTTAACATGGAGAGGCCTAAAATAAACCGTTTCTGATGCCAACATGATGCCACCGAAGTGGAAACTATTTGTTTGTGTCAAAGAAAAACAAAAGACTAAACTGTAACAGCTTTAGTTAAACATAACAGGATAGTAGAGTCCCGATATGACACACATACACACACACACACACACACACACACACACACACACACACACACACACACACACACACACACACACACACACACACACACAGACACACACGCAACCGTTAAATCCATCATCACCTCTAGTTGGTCATAAATGCAGTGCTAAATGGGTCAGCAGACATTTCACAATGTCATCAGTCAAAGGTGGCGTGATGCTCTGTCACAGTGTGAAAAGTCCCACTCCAGGACACACAAACGCACACTGAACTTTTCCAGACAACAGGCCCGTTTTTTTTTTTTTCGTTTTTTTTTCGTCTGAGGATTTATTTTTTTCTGGTCCTCTACTCACTACTAATGCTTTGGCCATATGCTGGAGACTGCAAAGAGGACAACAGGCTCTCAGTGTGTGTGTGTGTGTGTGTGTGTGTGTGTGTGTGTGTGTGTGTGTGTGTGTGTGTGTGTGTGTGTGTGTGTACTTGTATTACTATACTAAAGAAATGGTTGTTTTATGGTTAAAAAATATATTTGGGGAGTTACAGTAGGCTTTCGGTTAGGAAAAGAACAGGCATTTAGAGTTTAGGTTTAGGGGTTGGGGTTTAGAGTTTAAGTTTAGGGGTTGGGGTATAGAGTTACGCCTGATTTATACATAGTTGTGCGCCGGTGTTACGCACCGGAAAATCTATCCGATCTACTGTACAAGCTTGCAACACGATGCGGCGCGCGATACGTCGTGAGCGTCTATTACATTTGCGGCTTTTCCACAACCATGATGTTTGGGTGGATGGTGGATGTTTTTTGTTTTGTCATCATTGGCTAGAACTGCTCAAGTGGCACGTGTTGTGTGTGCAGCCAACAGCACTCGGCATTATAATCCAGATAATCCAGCTTGGTCAATTCTCAATCGATTTTTAAAATTCAAAGTTCTCTATAATCTGTGAAGTGTCTATTTTCTAGACATACAAGCTTACAGCACATATCTGTCACATCGGCAGTGGCACGTAGGTGTCGAACTCTAGTAGTAATACAAACGCGCATGTGTGTGTGTGTGTGTGTGTGTGTGTGTGTGTGTGGACAGGCCGAGCCTGCATCCCTTCTTCCTCTCTCCTCTAACACCACAAACCAGCCTCTGTGAGAATCATCAAGTACACCAATCACCCATGAGCACCCCCCCCTCCCCACACACACACACACACACACACACACACACACACACACACACACACTACCCCTTTCTCTGCTTTCACCCGCTCCAACCCTCTTCCTAAAGCAGTTTCCCTCCGCCAGACAGACCTGCCTGAAGCTCAGGTCTTGCAGATGAGGTCAGCCTCACACAGTACATGACACCAAGCACCACAGAGCTAGATCTGTACATCATGTTATGAGCATCTCAGTATCTTAGGGTTTAAGTGGTTAAAGCTTCCATATTATACTTGGTTGACCGGAGTCCCCCAGGGGTCCATACCAGGCCCCCTACGTTTTTCCTCTACACCAATTCTCTGCACCAAAAGTAGCCAATCTACAAGCTCACACCGCACTGCATTGTGGGCTTGCAGAGCTTGTGAGCTTATACATTTGCCAATTTTGTCAATGTTTGCCTATTATGACGTGTTGTTACAGGATGAGGATCCAAATAGCCATACGCTGAACGTCACACAGCCTAACACCATGATGTAGGTGTGACTAACATAATTAGTCAATTTAATCTGTATTCCTTTGACGGGAAAGAACATGCTCAATGTAATGTCAACACGCAGTCAACCAGAAAATATCTGACTCATTTCTGGAGGAAGAAAGAATTGAACAGGTTTGTCTTATCTAAACACACACACACACACGCACACGCACACGCACACGCACACACACACACACACACACACACACACACACACACACACACACACACACACACACACACACACACACACCTCTACACTTGACCACACATCTGCTTGGTGGTGTTTACAATTTGTCTGCAGTCTGCAACACTACGTATGAATCCGGGAGGGTTGTGGGGAATTTGAGGGGAAAACAATGAATCACGCTATAGTTCTCACCCTGAAAACACACACGAGCGCACACACACACACACACACACACACACACAAAACATGCACACGTACGTCAGCTGCCTTGGCTGCTGAGTGATACAGAAAGACACAAAAGAAACAGAGAGAGGAAACAAAAAGAATGGAGTGAGAACCGAAGGAGAGAGAGACAAACAGAGAGCAGGACATATAGAGAGAGGGGGGGGGGGGGGGGGGATGAGACCAAGAAACAAAGAGAAGACAGAGCTAATGTGAAACAAAGCATGAAACAGAGAGAGGACATGAATGTCTGTTTGTCTGATGACTCAGGGAGATAAGGAGACATGAGGGCAGCCAGGTGTCTGCAGCTGAACAGCAGTGATGGAAGAAGTACTTTTTACTTGAGTAAAAGTAACAATACCACAATGTTTTTTTCCCCCGAAACTAGCTGATCTAGATCTACAAGCTCACAACACGTCGCATCGTGACACCTTGTGAGCTTGTGGATCGGCTATTCTCTAACAGCCAAAGTATGAAATAGGTATTAAGTGGTTAATGTAAGTTTTGCGATAATAATCAAAATCTGCAAAGTAACTACAGTAGTAACTAAAGTTGACGCATACAGTATTTGAAGTGGAGTGAAAAGTACAATATTTGCCTCTGAAATGTAGTGGAGTAGAAGTAGAAAGTATACGGAAACACTCAAGCCAAGTAAAAGTAGGTTACTCAAGTTCAGTACTTGAGTAACTGTACCTCCCACCTCTGCATGCTATAGACTCAACCACTGTAAACACCTCAGATCTTCCCACCGATAGGCCTGTAGCCAAATGTCACCCAAGAAAAACAAAGCCTGCTATCAGAACACTAATCAATTTTCCTCACTGTCGCAGAAACAAAAAGCAGATTAGCATTATTATTTTTTTGCCGCGCATTCCTCGCCCGGCACATAAACAAGTCTGAAAATTATGAGCCGTATGTTTGACAGCTCATTAACAATAAATAATCCCTGTATGTAAGTGGCTCAGGTTTTATGTTGCTTCAAATCAATATCACGATGATTTCACACTTTTGCCTCGATTATGATTAATAAACGATGTATTTTTATAGTGAAAATAGCAGATCTACAAGCTCACGACACGTTGTCAGCTTGTAGATGTGCTATTTTCAATATTTATTGTACACTGCCATTGTACAATGAAGTATAATACAGGGTCATGGTACTTAATCAGACTAATCGATTTAGTCGATTATAAAAAATATGTTCAAATTTATTTTAAATTATACCCCCCCCCCCCCTCAAAAAAACAGTTTCTCAATTATTCAAGTAACCCACATGAGCAACATTAAACCATTCAAACCGGGAAAGCATCCGTGTCATTTTTGATTCTTGCATTGGCTATTAAAAAATAGCCAATAGCCGTGCAAGCTCCGAGCTTGCACGAATGTACATTTTAGAAAAAATATTGAAGCGTGAGAAGAAGTAGAATCGGCCTCAGGTCTTAAAGGACGACTTCACCCATTTTCAACCTGTCTTCATATAATTGGTCCTCACTAATGCCCATGATAATATGGCACCATTTTTGTCTACTCACTCCGTGTCTCAGAGGAAGGCTGAGGACAGTTCAGAAACCAGTCTACCAGTGACATCATCGATGGGGAATCCAAGCTAATAGAAACTACAGGCTTTCTATTCCTGGAAAGTTAGCATGCTATAATGGAAGCCATTGTTCTTGAGTTAATAAAAACAAAAAATGTCACTGGTAGACGGGTTTCTGAAGTGTCCACAGCCCTTCTATGAGAGACAGAATGAGTAGAAAAAAATGACACAATTTTATCTGGAGCATTAATGAGAATCTATTATGATGAAGATAGGTTGAAAATGGGTGAAGTCATCCTTTAATGGGTTAAAGTCGATAAATGGTTCTAAATATCGGTTTGGATAATATTATTGTGGGTTAATTGCCCAGCCCTAGTTGTTGTTGTTGTGGTGGTGTTGCCAGTAGTGGCATATGGAGTGCGAGGACGCTGGCTCTTGGGGACCATGTGGTGAGTTGTTGGGACCTTCTGGTCCCACTATACTCCCACACCACAATGTCACTGCTTTGTATTCATTCCCCACGAACCTAAACAACCTGCACTGTTGTTGATTGGGTCTCTTCATGGTTTACAAGTGCGGCTTAATCTCTTCATCTATCAAAAACAACAGCCGTTCCACCGAAAACACATGAATGCATGTGCATGTGCGCACACACACAAACACACACACGCTTTTGTATTACTATACTTGTGAGGACATTGACATTTTATTGTATTAATTTATTTATTTTGCCATTTTTAGCCATAACCCTAAAGTAAAAAATAGCCAATCTACAAGCACAAAATGATGCGCAAAGCAACATGTTGTGAGCTTGTACATCGGCTATTTTCGTTGTGTCACACCGGCGCACACAGGCATATAACTCCAACTTCTGAACCCTAAACCTAACCTCTGAATACCCAATTCTAACCGTGACCCCAGCCTGAATCTTTTCCACATTGTAACTCAAAAAAATGTGCTTCAACCATGAAACATCAATTTCTCTTGTGAGGACCAGGAAAATGGTCACACAATCCCCCCACATTCTACTACTATACTTGTGGGGACATTTTGCCCTTACAAACACACACACACGCACACACACACACACACACACACACACACACACACACACACACACACACACACACACACACACACACACACACACACACACACACACACACACACACACACACACACACACACACACACACACACACACACACACACACACACACACACACACACACACACACACACACACACACACACACACACACACACACAGAGCTGAGGCCTGTTTGACAGGCCTTCACAATGCACCATGGAGCCGTGCTGGCACAGGGCAGCGGGAGGGATGGGCCAGCAGTCAGGTTTATGGCTGTGCTGACGTCAATAACATAATTCAAATACTTAACCAGGCTGCACGCTTCCAGCCCTCAGGATCCTCTCCTCTGGACGGGAGGCTGGAAAACCCGACACAGACATCCGGGAGACCGGGACGACGGTGATGCAGAGGGAGCTGAGAGCTGAGTTACTACACAGAGGCCAGGACTGGAAGGGACTGCTGGAGCAGTTAAGAATGAATGAGGGAGGGAAGGAGAGATATCGAACCTGTTGAATCCTCCAGTTCTCCACTATACTACCACTTTAATCCAGATCCGTTCTTTGTTTATGTTAGGGGTGCGACAGTTAATTGAACTATAATCAATTGTAAAAAACGAATCGATATAGATCATTTAATAAAATAACCCTATACAAAAACGTGAAACATAAAATTGTCCTATTTGACTAAACGTGCGTTATCTCCCGTAGGCTTAGCCTACTTGCCAAACACCATTTTAGAAGCGATGACTGGCTCCTGTTGTTCAGTCCCCAGTTGGGGCCGTGCATATCCACGGCTCCCTGGCTGCATCAGAACATCCAAATGGTTCCCAAACGTTATAGCTCAAGATCCAAAAGAGACTGGGACCTAAACTAGTGTAGATCTGCCATTTTCACAACTTCTTAAATATTTTTTTATATATATACATACTGTAGCGCGCGAGCGAGCGAGCGAGCGAGCGAGCGAGCGAGAGAGAGAGAGACACACACATACATTTTAAATGTAGTACACGAAAAAAAGAGGATATTTACTTGCGACCCATGAAAATTAGTCCGGGACCCAAACAGGGTCCCGACCCACTGTTTGGGAAACACTGCAATAGCACCCTGCTAATAATGTAATAATATTATCTCAATATTGTGCGGAACCTCACAGGGCAGAATAATGTTTATTCTACACTTTACCTGGCGTGGCTTGTACAGTAGAGTCCCCCCTCCTGATTCAAGCATTGAAGCCTGATAATGCACCATGGCCCATGTGTATCTTGGCACAACCTGCCCTTCTGCTAGTGTTTGCTACTTGCCAGAGGGATTACCGGGTACCAAAACATTCGTCTTAAATATTAATTTCACCCAGTACCGAGGATATGACTCCGTCCCTGCTGCAGTGCGTTCTGAAGACATGTGCCTATGCTTCTGTTTTGCAAAATGAAACTCCTCTCGTATCTTAATAGAGCCAGATCTGCCATCGCCAAGATCCAAATGGCTTTTGTTTAAATGGGTGACTGATTAAGCATCTAACCTGTTATGTCAACTGTTAACCCCGTAATTGCAACTACCCATTTATGTTAGGGAAACATAGGGTTATGTTAGATATTAGACTTTGGGTTATATAAGCAAATAAGTGTCTGCTGCATATGTTTAGATGCTTGTCAGATCTATGCTCCTTGCATGTCTATGCTGAAAAACATTTCCGTACACGAGCTGGGACCTGATGGGGGATTTGAGTTTGCGTTGAGAAGAGCATACACCAATTTTTGGCATGTGTTCAACGTTGGCATGATGTAAATGTTTTAACCTAAGGGTGGCGCTGGAGCAAAGGCCAAGGGTTCACGAATATCAGTAGGGTTCCTCCTCCGGGGACCATGAAGATGCACAGCAAATTCCATGGTAATCCAGCCGGTGGTGTTTGAAAAATGGTGGACCAAATGTCAGACGGATAGATCGACCGACCAACCGTCAGACATAGACATCCTTAGGAGTACTCATATAAAAAAAAAATCTTCCCTCCCCGTCCGACCTAAGCTGATGCCAGAGGTTTTACTCAAGCACAAGTGCCATTTCTCCTCAATTACAGTGAATTAGACCTAGGGTCATAGCCTCTCTATGACCTAGGGTCTAATTTACTGGGGGAGAAACACTTGTCAAATGAATGATTCAAGTTAGAAGTAAAAGAGTAGCTGGAACAACACACATATTTACTTAGCAGCAAAACACTTTTAGAGATTTGCGCAAAAAGGAAATAAAGTTAGCGTAGCAACTTACTACACAAAATTTAGTCTCGCGTAGCCAGACCCCACAGAAAATGAAAAACAGCGACCTCTGCTTTTCTGATATTCTGTGGAGTCTGGCAGGAGTATAATGTTAGACTAGAGCGCAGGGAAACACCGGTTTCATGTCTGCCTATAGCGCATCACTTCCGGTTGGTGCGACCATGTTTTCACTCCCACTAACAATATTTCTACACGGAACACTAACACCACTTCTCCCAGAGAACATGGATGGTTTTGGTTATAAGCCCACTTGTTTCTATGATGAAAGAGTAATTTAAAATGTGAATATCTTTCCGTGGTTTTGTCCGCTCCGAGGACGCTATTGTTAAATTAGTTTCGGCTAGTTTCGAGGGGGGGAGGGTGGATCATGGTGGATGGACACGTGAATCCCGCCCACTACATTTGATTGGGTAAAGCGCGGCCCACTTCCTGATCTGAAGGCACGCCCACTTTTAGCCAATGCGCACTGGTTAGGACGAACCGCTCCGACAGATTCCACCGCAGGTCGGAATCTGTTCTTGAGAGATTACACAAAATTAAGAATGCACTCAGAAGAGTGCAGACATCTGCCAAGGTGGAAAAATCTATTTGCTTTTTTGAAAGTTTAAATGGTGTTACTAGGAAAGGTCATGGTCTCTCTAAAATAGAAGTGCAACAGTTAATCAAACCAATCGATAATAAAATATTGTTAATTTATCATATTAAGATAATTTAATTATAATCTACAGTATGCCTCATTTTGGCATGTCATTATATTATTTCCCAAAACTTCAAAAACATTCAAAAATAGCTCATTTATAAGCTCACGACGCATTGCGTCGTGACATGAAGTTTAACCACTTAAATCCTATTATACTTAGTTGACCGGAGTCCCCCAGCTACAAGGCCCCTTACATTGTTCCTCTACGCCAGGGGTCTTCAACAGGGGGTCCGGGACCCCTAGGGGGTCCTCAGAGTTACTACAGGGGGTCCGCCAAATCTTTGTGTGATGGGATTTTTTATTTTACCTTAACCACTTGAACTCTAGTATCCCTTTTCTGAGGAGAACTTTGGCCAAAAATAGCAGATCTACTGTACAAGCTCACAGAGCTTGTAGATCGGCTATTTTTGGCAAAGAGGCATAGGTGTAGAGGGAAAAAAGAGCAGATCACGTAAACAAAAAATGTTGAATCTGAAACACAATTTTATACGATATAGAGGTGGCCCTGCTTCATCTCTCTCTCAGCTAGGGGGTCCTTGGCCTGAAAAGGTTGAAGACCCCTGCTCTACGCCAAATCTCTTCACCGAAAGTAGCCAAGCTACAACGCACTGCATTGTGAGCTTGTACATTTGCCAATTACCAGTCAGTGTTTGCCCCTTATGACATGGGTTGATACTTGATACAGGATGAGGTTACAAATAGTCACACAGCGTAACACCATGATGTAAGTGTGAATTATCAGGAGCATGGTGTGAAATAATGTCAATTCTGTATCTGTATTCCTTTCACTGGAATAGCATGGCCAATGTCAACACACAGTCAACCAGAAATATCTGACTCATTTCTGGAGAAAGAAAGGGCTGAACAGGTTCTTATCTAACGCACACATACCTCTCCACTTGACCACACATACACTTGCTTGGTGAGGTTTACATTTGTCGGAAAATCAATACAAATCTATACTTTTTCTTTGTTTCTTCCTTGTGGGAGCATGGAATGTTCCAGGCAGTCCAGCCATTCATCCAGGATGTTTGTCACAGTCAGACCAGGAAACAAACAGATGGGGGGCTAAAACATAACCTCCTTAATGCAGGTAAAAACAACACTGCTTTCCTCCCTCTGCCATTATGCCCTTGAGGCCTTGCAAGTGGGTGCCATATTACACTGTGTGCGCGCACACACACACACACACACACACACACACACACACACACACACACACACACACACACACACACACACACACACACACACACACACACACACACACACACACACACACACACACACACACACACACAACACAACATCAACATTTTAGGACAATTTTGTGACTGCCATTTTAACGCTAGCCTGAATCTTTTTTCTAATTGTAAGCATAATTCCAATAACCCGTTTTAACCATAAGAACCCATTTATCTTTCGAGGACCGGGAAAACTGTCCTCAAAATGTCCATTTCTCAATTTCAACTATACTTGTGGGGAGATTTGGCCCTCCAGTAATACAAGCACACACACACACACACACACACACACACATGCACACTAATCACAAAGGTGTGTATACACAGACGTGTGCAAAAGGACATTTCATAAAAGAGGACGATGCTAAAACCACCGTGTGACGCGCGCGTAAACAACAAGCCACACTTCAGCAACACATCCTGTGGCTTTTTCCCTAAATACAATTGCTCATCAAGAAGTACCACAGAAGTGCATAATAATCAGCACACAGACTCCACCCCGCCTCATTACCATGTCAGAACAAACCTGTTTCACATTACGGTTCATTTACAGTAGCTCTGGATGACGCGTTGACGAAAATGAGACAAAAGGTGGATGAGCAATGCTTACTGAAGAGAGGGGCCCACACCCCGAGCATTTACGCACACACTCACGTGTGTCCCCATGGTTCTCAGAATGTGTACGTTAGAATGTAGTCGTCGAGCGCAGTCAGCTCAGATTCTGTTTAGTCGAGTCATGTGGTTTCGAGTTGCACACCGACTCTGTGGTGGAAGAAGTGCTCAAATGTTTGTTTTTTTACTTAAAGGGATATTTCACTTTAAAAATAATTGGGTCTACTCAGGCTTTTGGTAATGGTAGTGGAGTAAAAATATTTGTCTCTGAGATGTAGTGGAGTAGAACTATAAAGTATTGAAAAATGAAAATAGTCAAGTAAAGTAATAGTACCTCAAAATTGTACTTAAGTACTTGAGCAACTGTACTTGGTTGCTTTCCACCTCTACACCGGCTTTCGTGGGAATGGGCCCGCAGGGCTGCACAAACAGATGTGCATTGTGAAGAATTAGGCATGCACGTGCAACAAAGACAGATAAGCATGAAGAAACATGCCGATGGGAACTCTCCGATGGGGGACCAATGGATTCAGAAGCAAGACAGATGTGAATAGCACACTCTCAACGTTATGGGGGTCCGTGGCCTAAATGCATTCCAAACTGGGGGTCCTTGAAATCAAAACGTTTCAGAACCACTGCATTAGGGACCGCTACGTATACATTAATGGTTCAGTGCGCCGGTCAAAAGGACTGTAGTGAAACATAGCTATCGCCTTCTAAGTAGATTAAGTCCAACATGCCCCATTCCTGCCCCAACCTTCCTCTTTATAGACTAGGTCAGTTTTCCAAAAATCTTAACCCTGAAGGCAAATCGTGTTAATTTATGGCACACATGTTTTCTAGGGGTATTAAGGTGTGCTGAATCCAAATCTGCTGTGTGCCAAGCCCAAAAATGGCCACTAAGCCCTCAAAATGGACCATTTAAAGATGGCGGCCACCACTATGCTGAAACATAATAAAACGCTATATGTTTGATTAAACAAGGTAGAAAATAGACTGAAATGTCCTTTTTTATGTTTACATATATAGGGAATACAATGCAATATTCTGATTTAAGATAAATTGTGAAGGAACCACTTTTATATAATTTATATTGTGAAAATTGGCCTCTTTGGTAATGAATAATGTTTTTTTTTTGGGGGGGGGGGCAGGTTTCTTGCAATTGCACACTTCAATGCACTCCATGCGTACTTTCCTGCAGCCGCAGCGTTGGCTCAGACATCCCTTTGTGCAACTGCATGACGTGATCTCCCTGCATGCTTTTGGCATAGGTGCAGGGAAAGCAGCCGTGGCACCAACTGACCATTCAGGTGCATCCATCCCATTTCGGTCACTGGAGGAAGACCAGGATGTGGCAAGTGAGCTTGGTTCCAGACAAGAGCTTGATAGTGGGAACTCATGATGTGAAACTGCTGCATCTGAGATTGTCACATCCAGTGACAGCATGGAAGGCAAGTAGTGTGTCAACTTGATCAGCAGAAAGCAACATGCAAAGTTCATGTACTGGAAGATACTTCGGCGCCTTTGATGTCCCAGCTTTCATGTAGAGACGCTTACATTGCATTCTGACATAGTGTGCCAGAAGTAGAAGAAGCACATCTGTATCACGTGCTGACACAACTAGTGTTTCCATTTGAGCATGGATGCAATGCAAAATCAGTTGTGTGTCAGCTTCCTCATGGTCAGCACTTAGAGAAGAGACTTCAAGATCTGGATCGGATGACAAATCCTTCGGCAAACCCCCCTGATACAACTTAGATTATTAGGGCTGTGTTTAATCAGATGGTTTGAAAGCAATTGAGCAAGGTCTGCTTTATTTTCCTCAAGTGCCATGAAGCTAGACCAGTCTGGTGGAAGAGGAACTGACTTGTTCTCTATTTTACAACGTATTGGTCGGTGGCGCTGCTTGCGTTTAATCCTTGTGCCTGCTTTGATCGTTTCCTCTTGATACCTGTCAAAGACTACATCAATTCTCTGGCAGTTTTCTCCCATTCTAAACACAGCTCCAGCAAACATGTTGGCATATTCACCAAATGTTCCAGGTTGCTTTCCTAGTGCCATCACGAGTGCTTGGCCATCAATGAGCAGTCAGCTGGAATCATCAAGTGTAACTTTTGCAGGGGATGGACTTGTTCTGTCAGTATGTTTACTAGCACAGATTTGTTTGTGGAATGTAGACTACCATTAGTTGTGGCCAAAGGTAGTGGGATGGTCATGAGTTCATGCGTAAGGATGTTTTCAAGGTTTACCTGGCGCCCTGCTCTGTAAGCAGTAATGAGCCTTTGTAGAATGTTCCTATCCACTTTGATCTGGGAAGGTTTCTCTAAAGAAGTGAACAGGGCAGCCGCTGGTCTGCCAGCCCCGTGCCCCAACAACCTGAACGATGCCTACGAGTCATACCGTAAGATGCTTCTGAATGCTGCCAAGAAGAACATCCCGCGCAGCATCCGCAAAGCCTATGTCCCCTGCTGGGACGACGAATGTGAACATCTACTTCGCGCCCACGCAGAAGCTCAAAACATCGAGGACAGGGACAAAGCAGCAGATGAGCTCTTCAGCAGGCTGGACGAGAATCGCAGGCAAAGATGGACTGAGACTGTGGAGTCAATCGACTTCACACACTCCAGCCGCCGGGCGTGGCAGACCCTGAACAAGCTGACTGAAAGGTCAACAACCCCAGCACAATGTCCCATCACAGCAAACTCCATTGCGTCGCTTCTGCTGAGTAATGGCCGGTTCCCTAATGCAGATAAGGACTTCACCAGAAAAACATCAGCAAGAGTCCATGAGCTGCTCAGGAACCCAGGATGCGACTTAAACCTATCCACCGACTTCACGGCTCAGGAAATCGAGCAGGCCATCCAATGCATGAAGACCGGTAAGGCGCCAGGCATAGATGGTATCCATGCGGAATATATTAAACATCAAGGCAAGAAGCTCCTTCCTCTCCGCATGTCTTCACCACTCAAAGCTGCCGAAGATCTGGCGTCGTGCTAAGGTGATCGCCCTGCTGAAGCCTAACAAGCCCAGCGATGACCCCAAGGGATACCGGCCCATCTCACTGTTGAGCATCCCATTCAAGCTCCTGGAACGCCTCATTCTGGCCCGCATCACCCCAGTGATCGACCCCCAGCTACCCAAAGAACAAGCAGGGTTCCGAAGTGGCAGGTCAACAACAGACCAGGTAACCCTCCTGTGCCAAGACATAGAGGACAGCTTCCAGGCAGGAGAGAAGGCCGGTGCCGTCTTTCTGGACCTCACAGCTGCCTACGACACGGTCTGGCTACGTGGGCTACACATGAAGCTTCTGGAAACCATCCCAGATAAGCACATGGTGAGCTTTATAATGGAGACGCTGAGCAACCGCAGCTTCCGGCTACTGACCAGCAACGGCCAGAGCAGCAGGGTGAGAAAGCTCAAGAACGGTGTCCCACAGGGTTCGGTGCTGGCACCCACGCTGTTTAACATCTACATCCATGACCTACCCCCAACAACATCAAGGAAGTACGGTTATGCAGATGACCTGGCAATCCTAACCAGCAAACCATCCTGGCAGGCAGTGGAGGAGGGCCTCTCGGAGGACATGAGCATCCTGTCCTCGTACCTGAAGGACTGGCGCCTCAAGCTCATTGTGGACAAGACCGTGTCTACAATGTTGCTGGACTGGCTTGCTGCAACGGAGCTGAGGATCTGATGACATACGCAAGAAGAAGAAGATCCACTTTGATAGTGTTTTGCTTTCCCTTGGAAAGTTGCACAACTTCATATAAAGAGGCAAATGTCTTGGCCTTATTCTTTCGAATAGGTGGTTTCAGAGCCAGGTGCTGGTCACTATCTGGAGGCTCACACAGACGTTTCTCGACAAAGACTTTCATTTGTACTTGTCCAAGTTCTTCTGCATTAAGCAGAGATTCCTGAATCTCAGATGTGACTACATCCTTGTTGATCATGTTTTTCAATGTGTCGCCACCATCTTGAAACACACCATGCTGTTTCAATGACACAACTATTCTGCCTTCATCAGAGTCGTCTTTTTCTTTTTTTGTGCACTCATTGTGTGTGTACTCATCATCTTCATTGCCTGATGTCATTCCTAGCAAAGCTGCTGTCTGATAAACTATGTGTGTCCTCAGATTATATGACAATGTCCATCTACTCAGTGCAGACCCTATTCTGATAATACCTACTAAGCCTCCACTCTTCTTTCCTGTAGCATTTAGCCATTCTCTACTTTGGTCCGCTGAGCAAGGTGTTTGTGGCTGATATTTGAGTTAGGCCATCACTTTATACCACAGGCTTGCAATATGCTCTTTCAGCAGTTTCTTCACAAGTATTATGAACTTGGTTACCTTTATATAATGACACATTTATGTACATCATTATTGGGAACATTTATTGGTGAATAATATTCACCAATAAATGACAATTTTCACAATATATGAGTTTTAAGCAGTTTCCTCACACTTTTAATTGGATTCCTCATAAATGAAAAACTAAAAAAAAAAGAAAATCAATCAAGTTTCTACCTTGTTTAGTCAAAAAGATGCTTTGTAATATATTCCAGCATAGTGGCGGCCGCCATCTTTAAATGGTCCATTTTGAGGGCTTAGCGGCCATTTTTGAGCTTGGCACACAGCAGATTTGGATTCAGCACACCTTAATACCCCTAAAAAACATGTGTGCCATAAATTAACACGATTTGCCTTCAGCACTTTAAATAAGCACATTTTCTGAAATCCTGCCTAGTCTATTAGCATCTGTGACTACATTCAGCTCATGCCAGCAAATAGCCGTCGCAGATTTTCCACTGATCACTGATGGCAAAAGACGTCACAACGAGCCATTTGCCTGAGAAATACCACTTATCAAGTATAATTCAGAGTAAAGCCCATAATCTAATTCGTCCACGGGTGAGTGTGGCTTTTGTTGCTCCACTGGCTCATGAGACTTGGGTGCAATGGGCCAAGGAGAAGCGTGCAGCATTAAAAGTAAACTCACGTGTGACAAACAATATGGCTAATAACGTAGACTGGCCTACAGTGACGCAATTGCAAACTGATCTGATTTAGGCTTATCCTTTGCTTCTCTTTCATGTTTCCCCCCCCCGCACACACACACTGGCAGTGGTCATGTTCCTTCTCTCTAGGCAAAAAATAATTGGCAAAACACTAGGATAATATAACATTAATAAATAAATAAATACAGTTTTTTTTAGTACTGTTATTTTTTTCTCTTTAAAACCTGGATAATGTAGTTTTCCTTGTGATACAGGTATATCAACTTAAGGTGTACTATGTTAGTGCCATTGATCCACGCCGGAACACAATCAATCGATTGATCATAAAATAAACATGCTCTGAAAATGCACACAAGGGTGGGCTACGAACGCTTGTAAGATTTTCAGATGGGCCCTGATCCATAAAGGGTTTGGAACCCCTGCTGCATACAGTCATGCAGAGACCCGCCTTTCCAGGTTGGTGAGGGCGAGAAGTAAACATTCTAATGCTGATTTCACAATGGCTAATGGAAAAAAACATACAAAACACTCCTCAACTAACAAAGGTTTGGTTATGATCAAACTGTCCAAGGACAGTGACGTCTGAAGCCTAATGAACTGATAACGATAATTGCTTGGAAATCTGTTATTTACAGAAGGACAATTTGTTAATTAGGTTCAACACCGACCTTGCCATTCCATTTCTCTCTCTTCTACGTCCGTTTTTCTTTCTGACAACAAACTGTCCCTGTGGTTCCTTGCCACAGTCAACGTCAACTTCTCTTGATCTTGCTACATTTCTCTTGAACCCTGTACTGTGTGTGTGTGTGTGTGTGTGTGTGTGTGTGTGTGTGTGTGTGTGTGTGTGTGTGTGTGTGTGTGTGTGTGTGTGTGTGTGTGTGTGTGTGTGCGCACACACACGTGCGTGTCTATTACTATACTTGTGAGGGCCAAGTACAGAACACACAATGTACTGTAAATGTACAGGACCACAATGGAAACAAGACCCTAGGGCTTTTTGTGTTATCCTTTTTAACAATCATTGTAAATCGTATCTCTGTGCTAATTGCAAACTGTTAATAAAGTATTCAATCAATCAATCAATCAATCAATCAATACAGTAAAATTTGAGAAATAAGACGCTGTTAGGACAACTTTCCTGGTCCTCACAAGAGAAATGGTTGTTTGATCCTATATAAAAATGGCCTTGTGTGGGTGGACGTTGGGTGGACGGACGTCACAACAAACATAATGATTTTCAGGCAACGAAGAGGCTTAAGGGTTAAGAATGGCAAAGTGTGCCATTCACAAAATCGGCACATGTGTGTGTGTGTGTGTGTGTGTGTGTGTGTGTGTGTGTGTGTGTGTGTGTGTGTGTGTGTGTGTGTGTGTGTGTGTGTGTGTGTGTGTGTGTTTGTCTCTTTTTCCACCCTCGTTAATCCCTTTAATGGAGGTGCTCAGCGTTGCAGCTGTCAACAACGGAGCTCCCGTGCGGAAACACGCAGGTACCCTCCTTCCCACCATGATGCGGCTCGTTAACAGTGGGAATATTATTACCTCATCCCAAAAAAAAACGGCGAGGCGACGGCGAAAAACAGGAAAAATCTGTTCTCCTTTTTCCTGCCAATGAATGATTGTATTGAGAAACAAGACAACGAGGCGGCGGGAGGGCTGAGAGCGTCCTTCCTACGCTACGTTCATTGACTCATTGTTATGGGCTCTGGTGTCGTTGTTTAGTGGCAGGTGGACACGCTTCTATGCAGGCTTACATTTGCTTAAAGAGTGAAAGTACGCGATTTACAAGCTGCACTTATTTTCATTATCTTGAAAGTTTTTTAATTTTTGGGGAGATTTCCACCCATAATGACATGCCTAAAATAGGGATATAAACCGATTACTTTCTTATTTGCTTTTGATACCACCCCCTATGGTCATTGGTGCATTTGTCTCCGTTTTCCTATGCATTTTTGGGTGTAAATTCTGTCTGCAACCAGAATTTGGGGATAAATTGGGGCTGTGTACAGTCATCATCTGAATGAGGCCTTCAGAGGGATTAAATCAAAGGAGGCAAGACCTGAATAAGGGGGTGAATGCAGGGGGTGCACGGGGTCCCCAGCTAAATAATTGATAGTTATGAACCACAATTGATAGTTATGAACCAAATGGACCATTATAGGTGCAGTATGTGACTCAGAGGAGTGTACACTCTCAAAGTTATGATAAACAGACAAAGCACCCGCCCACTGCGCGGTGTTCCGGTCACCACAACCTTCTTCAAGCATGCAGCGTGCTTGCATTGGGTCCCAGAGATAAACATGTCAAACGGGGGTCCGTGGACCCAATGCATATCAAATCGCGGGATCCTTGACATTAGAAAAGGCTGAGAAGAACCAGTGGCGTACAAGACTTGCAGCGTTGTGATATCTTTCTTTTTTTTCAGCGATGGGAGCCGACGGCAAGGTCAAGGTTTTGGGAGGGAGGGAGCGGAGGAGGAAGGACAATGAGGGACTCCTCGCAGTCATGTTGTGTCTGGCGTGTTTTTTCCTGCCGGGGGACGCTGCTAGCGGCCCCATCTGTGCTGATAGGAAGCGGAGAGCGCCCGTATGTGGGCCAGCATGACGTCAATGGACCTGCAGGAACCTGCGCTACAGGAACCAAAATCTCACTGACAACACCCCCCCCTCCTCCCGCTTGCTCTCCCCTGAATCTACAAAGCTAAATACTAGAGTGTTAATTAACACTGAGAGTGTAAAATTGTACCCAAAGAGCTGGTCTCTCTGTCTGTTTCTCTATCTTGTCTGTATGTATGTGTCTCTCTCTCGTCTGTCTGTCTGTCTGTCTCTCTCTCTATCTAGGCTGTCTTGAGTCTCTCTCTCTCTTTCTCTCTCTCTCTCTCTGGTCTGTCTGTCTGTCTGTCTGTCTGTCTCTGTGTCTCTCTCTCCGTCTGTCTATCTGGTCCGTCTGTCTCTCTCTTCATCTATCTGGGCTGTCTGTCTGAGTGTCTCTCACTCTCTCTGTCACTCTCTCTCTGCTCTGTCTGTCTGTCTCTCTATCTGGGCTGTCTCTTTCTCTCTAGTCTGTCTCTCTTATCTGGTCTGTCTCTCACTCCCTCTCTCACTCTCTGTGGTCTCTCTCTCTCTTTCTCTCTTTTTCCTTCCACCTCACAGATAATAACGTCAGCATGCGCGTGCGTGTGTGTTTTCTCTGTGTGTATGTTTCCTCAAACCATAACCACAAGGTTACAGTCGTTCGTTTGCAAACTTGCACAGTTACAGTAGGTTGAGGCTGGGTTAGGGTGAGGGCGAGGCAACCTAAAACCTGATTACAGAGTTGTTGCACATGTACATCTCCAAAGGGCAGTGGTGGGAGAAGTACTCAGTTTTTTAAGTGAAAGCAGCAGTACTGCAATATAAAAGAACTCTGTTACAAGTAAAAGCATGTATTCAAAACTCTACTTGAGTAAAAGTACAAAATATACTCGAAGTACATTTGTGTGTGTGTGTGTGTGTGTGTGTGTGTGTGTGTGAATAGCGATAATGAATGGTGAGCTATCTGTAACGGTTAAACATCTACAGTTTAATCGTTATAATGACCTTTATTTAATACACAACGGTTAGTTCCAACATAAGCAAGAAACATAAGCAAACATTTGGACAGGTTGTTTGTGTGTTTTTGCAAGTATTGGAGCAGCTTGTTTCCTCTTTTGATGGTGCAACGTATTGTGTCCTGCACCAGCGCCAAAAATGGAATGTGCATAACATCTCCTTGTGAACTTAATGGAAAGACATGTCAAAGTGTCATAGCAGTAGTTTGAGACAGAGACGCAGTAACAGAGGAAGGCGGAGAGGTGGGTCGGAGGAAACGGCTATAGGACTGTATGTTGTGACTGAAAGGTACCGAAAGCCTGTCAGCTGCCATTTCAATGTAAGATTAATTTACAATTGAGTCCCCTTGGAGTCTATACATGTTTTCTCAGTGATGGAAAGTAAGTAAAAATAATGTAAACTAGTACATTTACTTAAGTACTCTACTTACAGTAAGTACAATTTTGAGGTATTTGTACTTTACTTGAGTATTTCCAATTTCCAAAACTTTTACTTCTACTCCACTACATCTCGGATCCAAATAATAATTTGAAAACTTTAGTTAATAGTTACTTTGCAGATACTGTATAAATTATTACGTTATAAAACATACATGGTATTTAATTCTGTCATTTTACTTGTAACAGAGTACTTCTACATTGCAGTATTGATACTTTTACTTAAGTAAAACATGTGAGTACTTTTTGCACCACTGGTGTGGTGTACTTGTACATCATGGCTGGGGGTGGGGGGATGTACTTGCACATCAAGTGGCCTCACGCTACAGTAAACAGGAGTTAGGCTATATGGGCCGCATGGCTTGGGACCTCATGGTTCCCAACGCTTACTTACTACTATTGTTCAACTGATCTTGTGTGTAACATCATCATAAGCATCATCATTGTACTGTAGCAGGACTCACCTGACAGACAGACTTTGTTGACAGGGGGCGGAGCAGCCGGAGACCTCCTGCGAGCGGAGAGCCAAAGATCAATAAGATTCTTGTATAAGCCAAACACCTTGACACATATAATAACCCATTAAGACCTGAGGCCCATTCTACAAATGTCTTCTAAATCCTAACAGTTTTCTGAAAAACGTATGTTGCCATGTGAGTGGTGGTCAAACTTTTTCATGTCAAAATATTGTGTTGATGGGACCCAAGGAAGCAAAGATTTTAGTTAAAAATGTTCGCTTTAAAAAATATATATATTCAAAGATTTGCACAAATTTTCTAGATAAAAGAAAATTGCAGATACTGTATACAAGCTCATGAGCTATGAGCTTGTATATCTGCTATTTTTGAATAGCCAAAAAAATAATGCTTCTTAGCTCAAATCTAAAAGGACACAGATGCTTTCCCGATCTTAATGGGATAAATAGCTTGCAAGTAACAGTGTTAAACAGTGTAGAAATTGACCAAAATGGACCATATGGGTCAATCTTTACATTCCGAGAGAAAAATTAACACTTGAGGATTTTCCTGTGCATGTCTGACGCTACTGTAGCCCAAAGTGACCTTATTCTGTGAGGTTATATTGAATATGTCACTGTTGGGAGGGCTTGGTTTATGGTGCACTTCAACGGTTAGGGTATGATCATCATCACACTAGTGCAATTTAATTATTCACCTCCTGTTAATTTCCATTCTATGCAAGCAAAAGGGCATAGTTTCAGGTGACAAAGGAAATTTGCGTGCCTCGAGTGGCGTTCAACATTGTTGAATGTTAATGTGGATTTCGCCATCGAACCATGCCATCAAACTAGTCGATGAAAACATTTTCGATAATCAATCATTTAATAAAATAATCCATTAATAATCAATCCCTATTTTGGCATGCCATTATAGGAGAAAAAAGTTTCAAAAAGTAAAAAAAGAAAAAGTGTTGTGAACTTGTAGATCGATTATTTTCACTATTCTTGCACGACATCATTGTGCGAAGGGGGAATAAAATAACGCTTAGGTGGTTAATCAATTTGTTGATTTATATATCTTTTTAAATACTTTGTATTTGATTAATCGAAAAAGTAATGGATAGAAGGATTGCTAAGAAGATAAATCGACAGTTGCAGCCCTAATCTCATGCCACTCAATTCTTCTCCCCAAAATCATGAAAATATTTCATTAAACTGGTGTTGCGTACTGTACAAATACTGCTTTAATTCCTCTGTCTGAGGAGTCTAGCATTGCAAATGCAACCAGCCGTGGTAAAAAAAAAACTAGCACAGGACTCATGGGAAGCTTAAAACTCTCTGAAGTCTCAGTTGCATGAGAACTATTTTCTCTGAACATGTCAACTAGAGGCTGCTGTATGAAACATCTGTGGCCCACTGGCGCCCCCAAGTGATTCATGTTGACACAGTCAAACCCCAGCAGCAAAGGACAGGGGTTTCTGAAAATGAGACTTTTAGGGAGGGTTTGCATAATTGGATACTTTTGAGTCAGAGTCAGAGTCAGTCGGGTCATCCCACATTAAGAGAGATGACGTCCGCGGGGGTCCGGGGACCCCCAGGGGTCTTTGAGGGGTTCAAGGGAGTCCCCCCCCCAGCTAAATGACTGATACTTAAGAACTTAAGAAGAATACTCAAGAGTGTGCAACATGGTTTGTAACACTGATGATTTTACAGTGTAGATTAGATTGGGGTCCTAGAGATTAAAACTGTATCAAATGGGGGTCTGTGACCTAATGACAAACTGGGGTCCTTTAGATTAAAAGAGGTTGAGAATCACTTGGAAACTGCCATGAATCTCGAGCTTTTTTTTACAACGCATCCTGGTAAGGACAATTTAACGAGCAGTGCCTCCGTCCCACTCCTTCCGCCAAACACTCCCCGCTGAACCCCGCCAAACACTCTCCTACGGACTGCCCCAGTCCGTAGGAGTACCCCTAGACTCCACAGTGATGGGCAGGTACTTTACCACTGTGCCACCCGAGCATTAAACCCATTTTCTATTTGCATTAAACCCATTTTACATTTCTGGTTCCACAGTGGAATCACTTACTTATTTGACGAGCACTGTACATTGGTCAATGTGGTGAAGTTGTTCCTGACTGTGCGGAGACTTGCCAGGACCTAAGGAAACAACAGAATAACCTGAACCAGCCATTACAATTAATTTACTGTTAATCATGACATGGTGTTGAATGAGGGCAGAAACAAAAGGGGTCTGACTCTTACCTGCGCAAATGGAGTCACAATCAAGTCTTCTCCATGTCTGAAATAGCAAGAAAGAGTAAATTAGTAGGGGTCTTCACGGGTCAAACATTATGGACCTGAACCCAAATGGACCCATAAAATTAGCTCTGAGATCTGAATGGTTCCAAAAAAGCTTTTTTAATGACTGACCCGTACCCTAATTGGACCCATTAAATTCTGGTAATATATAGATCTGACAAAATAATTGCAATTGCAAAATGCTGTTCTACCAGCAGATGCCAGTGATAAACTACTCCATTTGGAATATTGCAGCTTGTTGCCTATAATGAGAGATAATTGTATGTTTTCACCTCCGTTCTTATTTAGTTTGTCAGTGAAAAAAAGTAGTCAACGAACATTTTTCATCATAGTTTTAGTCGACGAAATCAACAGTGTTACACAGCACTATTCACTCCGAAACAGTCATCCCGAGTACAGGTCTTCTCGGATCCACTTGGGTATATTACACATAATAATAAACAGACCTGAGGTAATAGAATCTGAAACTGACCCTGACCCAGCTGATTATAATAAAACATGGACCCGATCCGTGTCTCTGGTTTTGTCTAGTATTTTCGGACCCGTGAAGACTTCTAATGATTAGTTTCTTTGATGCTTATAACTTGATATAGTTCACTGGTCTGGGGGTCGGGTCCGGGGGACCACCAAGGGGTCCAAATGGACACTTACTGGTCCTTTTTGTTTTGTTCCAATTGTACACTCTCTGAGTTAAATTAACACTGAGAATTGCACAGTATAGATTGGGGACCCAAAGAGAAAACATGGTTCCATGTGTACACTCTCAAGAGTTAGGTTCCATTTTGACCCCTGGTGGGTCCCGGACCACTGAGAAACAGTGATATAGCTTAAAGATGTAGCTAGTGTGACAGTGTGATATTTAAGTGCGTCAAGGTGAGGTGCCAGAGTGAATGAGTAATGTAAAAGAGTACAACCGCCACACTTGAAAATCCATTAATACACCTTTTTATTGTCGATTAATTAGTTCTAAGTGTGCAGGCTTTATTGCTTTTATTGCTAGAGATAAAACACTGCTCTACATAAAATGTGCACCTTTGAAACTACAGTAAAAGCCCATCTGAATATGAGCACAACAGGGGTTTGAGAAGATTTATGCATAATTTAATGACCTTGTAGATTGGCTATTTTCGATGCGCAAATGTGATGCACAACCCAAGTATAACTCAGGCTTGAGGCAACTAATCTCTGTCAGCACCACAGCCCTAAACATGTAATGTTGTATTAAGTAGGAATAAACACACAAAGTACCCGGGAGGGTAAGAAAGGGGGAGTAGCCAAACCGAGAGTTCCTGTTCTACACGAAAAAGCAGGTGGGCCGCCAGAGGCCAAGAAAAAACTACTTTTTTTTACAGAATGGGTGCCCAGATTGTGAGGCAGCAGACTCACAGTTCACTGACGATGGAGGAGTTGCGGGACATGGACCTGGGCGACAGCTCATAGTCGCTGTCAGAGCGGTAGAGGAAGGACTCTCGCCGCCCGCCGTCTCTGGCCAGGTTGGGATGCAGAACCAGGCCCGAACCCGGAGATGATGCCTGGAGGTCTGAAGGGCTGCCGCACGCCGACGCGCCATTTTCTATTTCAAAGCTAAGAGAGAAGAGAAGAGATGAGAGAGTAATGATGACACATGGATTAAAGCTAAATAAAATCTCACCACTGAAAAAAAAAATGCGATTTGTGAAACAGCGTGAACGGAGGCGCCCCCCCCCCCCCCCCCACACTAGCACTGTTTCATAACCAATTAGCACAATATGTCAAATTATGATGTTTTGATATACAGCCAGCTAGTTGAAGAAATTGCAGATTGAGGTTTTAACCATTGCTTTTTATGAAATATCCGAGATCATTGGGGTTTTCTGGAAGATTGAACATGTTGCTAGTTTGACCATTTCAAATGCTCCTTAATTAAAAAAATAAAATAGGCTATCTACAAGCTCACAACGTGTCGCAGTGTGACACGTTGTGAGCTTGTAGATAGTCTATTTTCGGCATGTGACATGCTTCCATAGAGGACATGCTGACTTCTATGGAAGCCAAATGACTGAAATCAGTCATAACGACAGAGAACTTTAATCCATGATGACCATGACGATTCTGTGTCTTTGTAGACACAAAACATTCATCAACTATATTAGGCGATACTATGCAGGCTTGCACAATTATCATACCAATCAGATCATCAACCAATCAACCTTTGTCTGTTTAAAAAAAAAGTACTTCCAAAAACATAGGTCAGCTCCATAAATAGTGAGCAAATGTGTGTGTGTGTGTGCGTGTGCGTGTGCGTGTGCGTGTGCGTGTGTGTGTGTGTGTGTGCGCGCATACCTATGCATGCACCTATGCGTGGGGGGGTCACCCCCCACGCGCATAGGTCTAGGTCCTAGACCATGCCATTGTTCAAAGTCCATAGTCAGACACGGATGTCATAGACACAAAGTTGTGCGTTTGATCTGACGAACGTGCTTTGAGGTGGGGAGGGGAACCAAAGAAACTACTGTCCATGACTGATCTCCAAAATCAGCTCAGATATGGGATCTGTTATGGTACTCTGTCTGATGTCAGTAGTTTTGTTAGTTTAGTTTCTAACTAGGTTTCATCAACCCTCCAAACCGCTGTGGAGAAAATAGGGACGATACTGGATGAGTGTGAAATGTGATATTTGCATTTCCGTCTGTCCAACGCTCGTACAGACGTACGGGCAGACAGAGTCCATTCTTCACCATGAAAAACGGGGTGAAGGACCGGATGGGTACTTATGTAACCAGATCACCAGGCAGGAAGCGGAGGTCAGATGGGTGGGACTGGGCTTAGAGGGCAGAGGTCCAAGGATCAGCGGCCCCACAAACCAGGACAACATATGCCAGTAATCCTAAATTAAATGAAATATTCATTCGCGGTCCTGAATGTGTTATTTTACAGTGAGAGAGAGTGAGATTGTGTGTGTGACAGAGAGATACTGAATGGGAGAGAGGGCTCAAGAGTGAGAGAGACAGACAGCCACAGATTTTGTTTCCGTCTCGGATGTAGGCCTACTGTAGTACCTGCTCTTAATAAAGCCTAATTTATAATTGATGAAGACAGCTTCGCTTGCCAGAAATAACTGAAGAAAGCTATCATATCATAAAAACAAAGTATAAATTAGGCTGGGGCCTTATCATGATCCACCCACGAACATCATGTTTATTCCACCACTGCATTTAGCAGAGCAACCATAGCTTGAGAGCGGCTATAGCCGAGTGTTAAGTGAGCCCGCCTGGGGAGCCAGAGCCCCTGGTTGTCCCGGGTACGATTCCAGGCCAGCAATGTGTCGAAGTGTGTCCCTGAGCAAGGCTCTTAACCCCTAATTGCTCCTGGTGATTATAATATGGGTAAACGCAGAGCACAAATTTCACGTATGTGTAGTACTAATCTCTCAAGAACGGATTCAGAGCTGCGCTACTGAATCTGTCGGGAGCCCCGTTCAGAACGTGTCATCATTGGCCTACAAGTGGGCGTGCCTTAGATCAGGAAGCGGGCCGTGCTTTACCCAATCAAATGTAGTGGGCGGGATTTACATCTGTGCGTTCGCTTCCCACTGGAAACAAACCCAAACTCATTTAACACATTGAGTGCCAAAACCGGAGATCTACGGTTTTTCAAATACGCCCGTTGAGTGCCATAACCGTAGATCTACGTGTGTTAAAAATTATTATTATTTTTTTTTTCACATGGGGCGCTCTAAAGCAAATTAGGAATGATCCTCGGACACTGTAAAATGGAATGGACGGATGCAAGTCCTGTCCAAAAAAACGTACCTCCCGTCCTCTCCAAAGATCTGGAGGAAAAGGTCCCTATCTCCATATCTTTTTACAGTGGTGAAAACAAGCCATTTTCGACGCACGATCACTCTGCAATGGCGGATCGCGTTAGAAATGTTATTGTTCCAGTCGAAAGTCGGGACCCTCGACCATCACGCACGCAACGCACCCTTTGTTTACATCTGCGTCCTCGTCGTAACAAAAAAAAAAGTGACAGAGGACTTGTTGTTACCATGGATATGGATTGTATACAGTCACTACATCGCGATGACGACAGTGGTGAGTGACATTGTTTGTACAAGTACGTATATCCATATAGAGTCCCATGTGCATCTGTGCGGTGCAGTTGGTGCGGATCTATAAATAGGATGATATAATCAATGCGGGTGGATGGCGGATGGATAATAAATGTGTACATGCGGATTTGGGTGACGCAAAAGCCCAGCCGCGCATCTCTAATGTGCAGATATACAGTACAGTGACCAAAACACCCCAAGGAGTGGGGACCAATATTATTATTATTATTATTATATCATAATCCAGCTGCACTGACACGAGATGAGCCTGTCCTCAGGAATCACTCAACAAGCTCACCGTCTATCCTTAATGGAACCACGGTCAGACCATGTCAGTGTTTGACCCACATTCAGCCACCACACCTCCACACCATAATCTGTGTTATACTTGGGATTGTCTGACCAGATATGCCACCAAGATACTCTCAACGACCCCACACCTCTGCCAGGGAAGAGTGATGTGAAATGTGGACGCTGTAGTGTAGAATACACACACGCACGCACGCACACACACACACACACACACACACACACACACACACACACACACACACACACGTATGTCAACCAGGGTATACCAGCACAGTGTGCGTCATCATAGACGTACACAAATACTCATGGTGGTGCATTTAAAATCCCTTAATCTGACACATGCATTAAGCCGTAGTAGTATTTAACAACCTGGGTTTGCTATAAATCCTTAATCTGCAAAATAGAGCAGTTGAATAGATTGAATAGAGAGAAATAGACGTCAGTTATTACCAAAACAAAACAATTTTGATGCATATTGTCTCTGTCGGGTGGAAACTTCATATGTCCAAAACTTTTCAGGATTCAAATAAAAAAATCACACCTGTGTGAAGGTAGCGGCGCCTTTGATATATTTTGTCATAGATATGTGTTTCTACTAGAGAAACAATATTAAAAGGCTTCCAGTGGCACTAAATAGTGCCATTGGAAGCGAATCACCAAATGCATTCCAAGGTAAGTGGCAAAAGTAGCAGATCTACAAGCTCAAAACGTGGCGCTTTCGTGCCGCGTTTCAAGCTTGCGGATCTGCTACTTTTGTGTGACACTGTAGTATGATCAAGTAGGGCATTAATTTATGAAAAAACATTTTAAATATAAAGTTTAAATATGGAAATAAGAGGTTTCTGCCCGACAGCAACGATATGCTTATTCCAAAATACACACATACTGTAGAGGCCTTTACACACCGGGAGAGTGACGAATAAACGCAACTATTTCAAACTTTGGTGATGCCTGTGTGGAGTTTGCATGTTCTCCCCGTGTCTCCTAGGGTAGGTACCCTCACAAAAAAACATGCAGTAATCCTGGTCTCTATACTGCCTCCCCCTGGTCAGCCGGGGCACCTGATGGAGGGGAAAGGAACTGGTTGGAATAACGTGTTTCTTCCACACGCTACGTCCAACCGGGGAAACTCCCCCCTGTCAGGTGACAAGAAGCAGCTTGTTAGCTCCTCATGCATTGAAGGAGGCATGAGCTCAGTTCGAGCTCTCCCTAGGCTGGCAGAGGGAGAGTAGCGCCCAGGATTACATAGGCAATTGGCACTGGGTGAAAAAATGGGTTACAAAATTGTGGGATATTTTTTTTTTTTAAACACAAAAAAAAAAACGGTGATGCCTGGTGATGCCTCATTCATACAGGTTGATGCCTTGATTCAGCGTCAAAATAAAACCTGATCTTGTAAAGATGTACTCAATCAATCACACACACACACACACACGAGTCAGAGCTAATTCATCCTTCATTGTACGATGAAGTATGAATAAGTACAGTATGACTGTACAAGCAGCTAGAGATGCAACACACAGTTCATCAAATGAATACATGTAATCGATTATTTAAAAAATCAATGATCAATAATGTAATAAAAGTATCAATTAATAATCTATCGCGATTTAGGTCATGTACAGTATAGGCAATAGGCATTGTGACAACGTATCACGATGCGCCGCATTGTGAACTTGTAGATCTGCTATTTTCACTATTTTTGCACCACATCGCTGCACGACGAAATGCTTAAGTGGTTAATCGATTCATTGATTTATGATGTAAAAAAAACAAGCTTCTTGATTAGTCAATTAATCAAACTAAAAGTAATCAACTAAGAAAACAATCGACAGTTGAAGCCCGCCTACAAGCAACACCATCTGTCCTCGGAGTGGAACGTCACCTGGGTGCAGAGAGGTGGCCGAGCACCTCCTCGCTGAAGTCAAAGTGCGCTGCCGAGCGGCCTCTATGGGACTTCCTGAACATTCTCCTCCTCTCCCATTCCACTCGCCTGCTCCCTCTCTCCTCGCTGGCCATGACTAAACACTGGCCGCTCTATCCGCTGTGTGCACACATGCACACAGACTTGCACATACACACGCTTACACATTACACACAGACTTACACGCATACACACGCTGCTCTGTCCTGCAAAAGGCCACATGCTGTCTGGACGTAGGCTGAGGCTGATGACCACAGGACAGAGGGCAGACCAGGGCCGGACTCCAGGGACTGGACTCGTTTCCCTTGCTCTCCGTTCATCTGAATGCTTCTCTCTCCGCCGATCTCTCTCTCTCTCTCTCTTAATCTCACTCTCTTTCTCTCTCTTAATCTCTCTCTCTTTCTGTCGCTCTCTCCCCCTCAACTTGTCACCGTCTGTCTGTCTCTGTCTCTCTCTTGGATTATGGATCCCAATTTCATGAGAAATGTCAGTGGGTGTTACTGTTCAATGAGGAGAATGTGTGCCCATCTTATACCTGTATTTAGGACAGGTACTATCTGCACAATGAGACCTACAGTATAAGGCCGAAACGTTGCCCTTGTAGTAATAAAACAGCGTGCAGATATTTTACCTCTCTTTCAGTAGATGTTAAGTTACTGTAGCCTGGTAAACCCTCCCTCCGGAAATCTCATTTCCATTTGATTTCAGGAAGGAGTCTGGTCTGAAACGCCTTTCTCCAATAATCGCTCTGCTCGCCGAGCCGACGAGCCTATCAGCGTCGTCGCTCATTGTTCTGTGATTGACAGCGACAGTTGGCCAATCAGGTGGCGAGTTCGAGTGAGCCCGAATGAACCCGAGTGCAGCCTGAGAGCCGCCGACAAAAGACGAACGGCAGCCATTGTTGCTGTCCGAGTGCAGTCACTTCTTAGTTTCGTTCTTAAAACGGTCTCAAACTTCTTTTTTGAGGCACGGAATTTACTATTAACATATCGTTTGGATAGAATTTATTTGTTTAACTTCATATATGTGGTCAATTAATCATGACAGAGCCTATTTAAAAATATAAATTTAGAGAACCGGCAGGGGCGGGGAGTGACACGCATGTATCCTAATAAGGCAACCTATTTTCGGCATGGCCGTCCCAAAAGTCCCGTTGCGTCACATAGTCTGGAGCTCGTCAAAATGAACTGCTCATTGGCTGAAGGGGAAAAACGATCATTGGTTGAAGGGGTTGTCAGTCAACGGTATTACTCCCGCCCAACTCCAGCCCACAGCGATTATTGCAGAAAGGCGTTTCAGACCAGACTCCTTCCTGAAATCAAATGGAAATGAGATTTCCGGAGGGAGGGTTTACCAGGCTAAAGTTACTGACCCACAAGGGTCTATTTGTACACTCTCAGATTTACAGACAGTAGGGTCCATTTGGACCCATGGGTGGTTTCCGAACCAGACATTGAGAAACAGTGTGTGAAATTTGCATTTCAGCTTAAACAGCATGTTTGTCCATCACGTCACGTCAGCCTCTCTCCCACAGCATGCCCATTTGCTGCACATGCATCTGCTCCAAAGGCAGTTTATTTATTCAACAAGGCAATTCAATGTACACAAAACGTTAAGCAAAGGGAACAAATTACATTTGAATTCAGTAAAAAGGAAGAAAAGGTATTACAGCGCAGAAGAATAACACAATAAATCTCAATGAAAGGCCGCGGCAAACGGAAAGCTTTCCGCTGTGATTTAAAATGACTGAGTTGCAGCAGAGCTGCAGTTTTGTGCGAGTTTGTTCCAGATGTGTGGTGCATTCAAACTAAACGCTGTTATACTGTATATCGGCTCCAAAGCCTCATGGAGAGAGGGGAGTGGTGTGTGCGTGTACCAAAGATGGCCACAAAGAAAGAAACCTCCAGTCCATTGTGATTGCATGGTGACATTTTAACAACCTACTTAGTAGATGAACAGACTAAATTGGGCTGAATTGAATGGACGTGGGGTGCTGTGTGGTGTGAAAGGAAAGTAAGTGCAGTAGCACAGTGAGGGACTAGTCCCTTCCTCTCCTTCTTCCTTGCAAAAACTGCCTCTCACTGTTTACAAAGCTTGTGCTGGGAGTTGCTCTTTGCAACTGTACACTTGTTGCACAACGTTAAAAAGCAATTTCCACCATCCCCTGGGACCCCAAATGATGCCCCTGCCCTGTTCCTAAAAAGGACTAACAAAAATTAAAGGACGCTTAGAAAAGGAGTCGGAAATATAGGGCTTGACAAAAGGAGGAACTTCAGTATACTGTAGGTAGAGGGGACTTGGGCATGTTACTGTTTTCAAAATGTGTCAAAAATCTTTCTAAAATGGCAGATCTACAAGCTCACACAACTGGTACCAATAGACTGTAAGTCTATTGGTACCATGCAGTAGGTAGAGGGGACTGGGGCAGAGTACAGACAGACTGTAAGTACAATATACAGTAGATAGAGGGGACTGGGGCATGGGACCACAGACTGTAAGTAAACAGTTGTGGCCTCGAGTCAACCATGGAAAATTATGAAATGACCACATTTCAAAATCTGCCCATCATCATACAAAACAGATCCTGAAATTCATAGAAAAGTGAAAGTTCAGACGGTTCAGATGTCAGTGTTGTTGTTTTGTTTCGTTTTCCTTTGGCACGTCCAAGCCCGTCTCTGCGCTAACTAGATGAGTGTGACTGGGCGATGTCTGAATGGCCACGCGAAACCAGAGACATCCATTGTTGTCTGAGTGGAAACAGATCAGCGTAGAGGAGGGTGGAGACACACTGGCTGTTCTTTCTTCACCAAAACCACACTGCTACAGCACAGTACGCCAATCAACAAGCTTCAGGGAATACACATGGTGGTGGACAAATACTCAACCCCCAGTACTTGAGTCAAAGTATACAGTAGATAATCCTGGTCAAATATTACTCAGCTACAAGTGGAAGTTGCTCTGTCAAATTTGTGCTCAAGTTAAAGAACTGCAGAACTTGCTGAAAATAAATATTCAAAAGTGGATGCTTAAAAAAAACTTAAGGTAGGGTAAGTGATTTACTTTTGTTAAAATAGGTATATATTCTGATAGTACTCATTGCTATAGAGTGTTTGTGCAGTAAAAGGAGTCTCCCAGGTCTCTCCAGCTCTTTATTTAACAGAAAATGCATTTTCAATGCCCTCTCCTGATTGGCTTAAATTTTGTCACCTTTCAAAGAAAAAAAATACCAAAAAATATCACTTACCCTACCTTTAAGTATTCAAAAGTACAAATTCCCTTTTCTTTTTTAATATCGGCGCTCACTTGCCCTGCATAGGATGAGGAGAGTGTGTGTGATCTGAAATGGGAGAAAACCTCAATAGGCGGCTGTTTGTGGCAACAGTGGAGTCATTCTCAGTACTGCTGTATGGGGCCGAGACAGGGACGCTCACGGCACAGCAGGAATGGGCCCTGGATGGCGTCTAGACTACACAAGAATGCTACAAATGGCACTAGGTGACACATAGGCGGACCACATCAGACAAATGTGGACCTCTACAGGGACCAACCACGGGTTACAGACAAGGGCAGAGAGAAGGATGAGGCTGGCTGGGCACTGCGTCAGGCACCTGGAACTGGTGGCAGGCAAACCGACTCAGTGGGAGCCAACACAGGGCACAAAAAAAGGAAGGAAAGAGGCTCACCATCAACGTAGACACACTGCGGCGCTACAGCGGAGCTAACAACACTGCAGAGCTCAAGAAGTCCCGAGTTGGTGTTGGCTAGCTAGACCACAGTCTCGCATCGCAAGTACAGCACTCAATTAAATGTACTGAATCCTGTGTATTTGGTCAAGTGAAACTAAGGGCCTCATTGGATGTTTATTCAAATGCCAGATAATGATACTATGAAGTGTTACACAATAATCACATTTCCCTGACAAAAATACTCACACTGGGCGATGCTTTTCAACAAATCAGCATTCAAAATCTTCTGGGGGAAAAAATGAAAAGAAAGAAAAACATTGGGACCCTGGTGGAGATGTAGGAAATGATTGTATCTGAACAATAACACTTTACACATTGCAACACCAGATCCAGAACCACATTGGATGGCAACATTCTGTTTTGTTTGGGCAGCAGTATTTTATCATTTTGAAATGAATACAATAAAAGTATATTTTTTTACATCCAGAGTATTATTACTGATACAATTATTACTGATAAACGTTTTCGTTATTGGGCCTCTATTTCAGTTCAAGCCAGGTTGAATACTGTCATTTCTTGCAGAAAGTTGAAATTCTGCTCAGTGAGTGTGCACTGTGCACCTCATAAATGTCACATGCCCTTTCATTTCATTCTCTTAACAGCCTTTTTACATTTCAGTCTATCTGTGACATTTCACTTATGACTCTGACTCGGCCTCTAAATGATTCTGATGGAATATTACTTAGTAGGCTGAATCATGTATGCAAATAAGTGACTTTGTCATGCCGTTGCAAAGTTCAGCTGAACATTTAAAACTGAAACATGAATAATTTAGCAAAAACAAAAGTCAACATGGCGTGGTTAAAACATTGCAAAAATGATTATCAAAGATGCAGTTCGTCAACAGTGTAACTACCATCTGTTCAATTATGATGAACATTCCTTTGAATAAAACCTCAGACTGCACTTACGCTTTTGTTATCGTGTCTTATCTGATAAAAGTAAAATTGTTTAAGTACAGTATGGCACAATCTCTGTCATCTCTTTCTGACACCCACGCACTATCTAAAATGTGGATGCAACATTTAATCAAATGTATCAATTTAATCAATTATTAAAAATACTTGATTTAATAAAAAATGATAATCAAAGATAAAAAAAAATGTATTTTGCCAATCTACAGGCTCACAACGTGTCGCAATGCCATGCGTTGTGAGCTTCTTCTAGATCGGTTATTTTAGCTATTTTTATGCAACGCTGTTCTATGACAAAGTACAAGGGTCAATTGGTTAAGCAGACTTATCAAATTAGTCAAATTATAAAGAAGAAGAAACCATTAGATTTTTTTGCAATGAGTCATTGATTAATCAGAAAAGTAATCAATAGAATAATCTCTAAAAAGATAATCAATAGTTGCAAGCCTAATCCAAAATGACTTTTGTTTTCTGTCATACTGTCAAATTCTGTCATATCATTCTCTCTTCTCACGCATGCACGTGCATAGCACACACACTACACAGCGGGTCCTATCTTACACTGCCTTATCCCTTATGCCTAAACTATTTTGGCACTTTGTACTATTTTGAAAAACATTTTAAAATAGTTAAAATAGCTAATCTACTATTTAAAAATGTTTTTCAAAATAGTACAAAAATGCCAAAAAAAGTTTAGGCATAAGGGGTAAGGCGGCACGCAAGATAGCCTAAGTTTCTAAAATCCTTACCAAGTGTGAGCTACAGTGAAGCGTCTGTAACGGCGCAGATCCTTATTGCCAGCCTGCCTGCGAAAGCACCTGGGGGAGCTGAGAGGCGAAGCTGTCAGACTCTTTGCACTCTGACCGTGATGATGACTGACAGGATCAATGCGACCGCGCTCCTCCTGGTCTAGGATGAGCTCCATGCTTCCAACAACACTGCACTCCATTCCACTACTACTCCTGCTTAAAAAGCTGCCCGTGTCCAGTCCAGTGTCGGAGGAGTGGAAAACTGAACGGTCGGTTTCTTCCCTCCACAACAGTCAACGTCACACACTATTCTAAAGTTTAAATATCACTGCCCTCAATCACTTGCTGACACATTTTTGACATCTCTCCATTCCCAGAGTGATATTCACTCTGCTGTGGCAAGGGTTTTTAAAGCTACCAGACGGAGTGGGATTCTCACAGATCTTGGCTTGACCGTGATTGGCGAGTGTCTGGTTTCAGTCGAGCCCCGAGAGGATGTGATGTCACCCCCCAAAGATTACAAAATAACACGACGCAAGCTGGGTTGGCTAATCAATGATCGTCAGAAACTCAACACAACACAGCTGTGAAGCGTCACCGCCAGTAATACACACCAGTGGTTCTCAAGCTTTTTAATTTCAATGACCCCCGTAACCCTGATAGTGTACAAAATACAAATGGAACCCATAAGGGTCCATTTGGTTCCATTTGTACGCTCTCAGAGTTACAGACCTGTAAGGGTCCATTTGGAAGCCGCTCAAGGAACACAGAGGGTCTCTGGACCCCACTTTGAGAACCACTGACATACAGCAACTAAACAAACCAAAAGGTTCTTAAAGACATGGCAACAGATCATTTTAAATCAAATGCTGGATTCAAATTCAAATCATGTTAAGAAACAGCACCTATTTAATTTTTGGCATTCTTATAAACAATAAATGTTATATACATTTTGGTGTTTGAACAGCTCAACAGTTCCCATACTCAAGGCTGTGATGACAGGAGTGGAAGAAGTCCAACCTACACCCAAGCTCAGTATAAACAAATACTTATGTACTGTATATCATCAGTAGACATTTCATTTAATGTCATATCTAAACAGAAGGAATGCTTCCAGACCATTGCAATAGCTAGTTTTATACCAGCGTTAGTGAGCTTGTCAGAAAAGATGATAAAAGTCTGCAGGTAGCAGCCAATATAATTCCCGTGCTCAATAGTGGCAAGTGCTTTATGTTGAGTGAGTTAAGCCTGAATTATACTTAGTTGCTCTCTGGTGTCGCACATTGAAAATATCAGATCTACAAGCTCACAACGTGCCACGGTGTGACGCATTGTGAGCTTGTAGAACTGAGTATTTTCAATGTGCAACACAGGCACGCAACTACTGAGTATAAATCTGTCTTTAGAGGGATTCAAAGGAAAGGAAAAAGTTTAAATAAAAGACATTTCAGAGAACTTTGGTCGCTGAAGAATGTGAAACGAAATGGCTAGGCCCTCTGTGCTATGACTCATTGTATGACCCAAAGCATAGATGCTGCATCTCAATGGGCTATCCTCTCAATAAATTCTGTCCAAATTCTGACCAAAGCAAACAACCATGAAGCACTGTCATCACCTCTGATGTTTGCTGCGAATAAGGCTGTCACGATCATGACATTTTACTTGACCATTAAATGTAATTAAATGACCATTAAATTAACAATTTAATGGTAATAATTACATTTCTGTTTGCCTTTTAGGCTTTGTAAAAAAAAAGGGGGGGGGGGGCAGATTTTACAAAGAAATTACTTCAACGATGACAGGTATCATTAATCATAATAAATAATGTAATATTAGCCAAACAAGTTGTGAGCTTGTACAGTAGATCGGCTCTTTCCGCAATTTTTTCAACAGATGAATTCATACAGATGAATGGAAACGATTCTGGCGATTATGCAAGAAATAACTGCGATTACCTCAAATAACTGCGATCAGGCAGACAAAGTAATTTGTGAGCAGCCTGCTGTACTGTATATAGCGGCGACTCTCACCTGTTGGGGTCAGCCTGGGTGATGTCGATGCGAGGCAGGGTGGTGATGGGCAGGCTGGTGGGTCGGATTCGGGCCCCCCTCTCCTCTTCGGGGGTGAGGGAGACGGACCTGCCTCTCTCCCTGTCCCTCTCCATCTGCCGCCACGACAACGGAGGAAGCTGCAGGTTGCCGGAGAAACGGCGGTAGCCCCGGCGTAGGTCCACGCCCAGAGTGCTGCCGGCGGAGAACAGCATCCCCGGAGTCTCCTGACAGGCCGATGGGACACAAAGGAAAATCAGGGTAAACATTACATGTTCATTATGAATCGAAGGTGGAAAAAGTACTCAATCCCCGGTACTTGAGTCAAAGTAGACTTACAAACAAGGAATTGTTGCAGATCGAACAGGTTTTCTAAGTGCCAAGCAGATACACTACATAAAACTGAATGCATTGCATGTTTACATTATTTACTAGTCCACATTAAAAAGTCTGTTTTGTGAAGCTCTTTGTTCATATTGGGGCACTTGTGTCTGCACTGATCAGAAGCTGATCGATTTGACTACCTTGTTCATAGGCAAGAACCTCCCTATTACCCATGAATAAAATAATTAAATAATCAATAACTTTATTTGTATAGAACCTTTTATACAAAACATGCACTCAAAGTGCTTTAGATTAGGTATAAAACAAATGGAATCATGTGGATCTCTGCATCCACATGGGAATGCACGGTTCCAATGTGGATCTTGGACTTCATGTGGCCAGCCTGCCCTGTGCATCAGTCATCTGTGATGTCAGTGGGTCTATGACATCATTTATATATGATGTATGACTCCAAATATGGGCAAGGTTTCAGCCCGATCAGAGCCCCTTTGACTGCATTAAAATGAGGAAAAGTTAAATATTTAAAAAAAGTATAAAACATGTAAATTTGCAGGAGTACATAATATGATCGACTGGCTGTGTGCACAAGACTTTTGTCACTGATCGGTCCAGCAGTTTGCCAGATTAGCTCCAGACGAAGACAGATGGACACAGTTCTCTAGACAGCACTGACGGAACAGGACATGCATTAAAAGGAAGCAAAATGAAAACAAAATGCTTTGCATTAAAAAAGAAAACAAAAAAAACTTAGACTGCCCAGTACATTCATGAATTCCAGTCAAGCACTGTTTAACTGTGAATGTTAAATCTCTATTCAAAATGAGTCAGTCATACTTGGTGATAATGAGCACTGAGCAGTCAATAATGTCACCAGAAATGTTGACATTGGGTGCCTGAATAACGTAATACGATGGCTCAGCTTTAAGCACTAGGGCAAGGTATTCAAAGCATGAGAACTTACAGATGATGGCAGACAGGAGATAGATATCGAGTTAGAAAGAGTTTAGTTAGAAAGAGTTTCAGCACGTGTTGAAGGCAAATTGTTTACTCTTTCAATAGTCACAACAAGCAGTACAAGTTGAAGGCCCTGTGTTCAGACTAGTCACAATAGTCACTCACTCACAACAAGCAAGGTATAATATTGAAGTCAGGGTTCATGCTATCAGTGAACTGCAGATGAGGGTTGGTTCCTTTCATTGAAGGAACTATGAACTGCATTGATTGTTGAACTCTTTGAGGAACAGAGACGAATTTGTTATGGCACTGGAATGAACTATACTTTATCTTTTTTCTTTTTAATCTAATATAACCTTTGAAAATCAAACTGACTGATGTTGAGGTTCATTTAATTTGACCGTTTCATTTTACTGTCCTGCAATGAACTTAATGCAAGTCATTTGTGTTGGGAAAATAAGCAGGGTACTGTGTTTCATAAATGCATGTTAACCTTTGCGGGGTGGGTGGACACTGACATTTTGACTAGTTTAAAACTTGGGTGAAACCGCTACATAAAAAAAAGCCCCATATTTTTAAGTGACAATGTTGACAGTTCTGGTCAGCAGTGTGTCATCGTGGACGTCATGGGACAGATGCTGGGTCCTTGTTTTGTCTCCTTGGTTGTTGTTGTCCTGGGTTAACCACTGAAACCCTATGTCAGACATTCCAAACCTGTGGGCCAGGGCCCACTGGTGGGCTGTGAGGGTATTGCAAGTGGGCAAGTGTGTTTGATTGATTGAAGCACTTTATTTAGAAAGACATGTGCACTATAATGCAGTGGTTCCCAAACTTTTTAGCTCAAGACCCAAGAGAATTTTACATTTCTGCTTAGCATCGATCTATATATGCTTAGGTGATTTTGATTTATACTAGGATAAATTTGCACGACTCTAAAGACGACACGGAAGTGGAGAGGAGGCTTAGCATCCGCTTTATATTGTAATCATGATCAGAGCTTCCGTGTCCCAGATTGTATGACCGGAAACATTTGAAAATTGTGGCAACTGGCCACTTGAAGCAACTGGCCACGCGAGACTACCCCGGGACCCAAACTACTGAAAGTAGCAGGTCTACAAGCTCACAATGCGTCGCTTCACCCGCGTTGTGAGCTTGTAGATCGGCTATTTTCACTATTACAATTTTTAAAAAATGTATTTATGGAAATTATTAGATTTGTTTTCCTTTTGAAAAAGTTGGAATTGTTTTGAATTTATGAATGTTGTTTTTTTTCCTTTTCTTATACTTTTTTTTAAAGATGTCGGCAATTTAAAAAAGGGAATATTTACTCAAGACCCATACAAATTGCTCCGCAACCCAAAGATGGGTCCCGACCCACTGTCTGGGATATAGTGCTATAATGAATCCACAAAACATCCATACCAAAGCCCACCTCTTTTGCATGAGGAACAACTAGTACTTGTATGAAATTGTAAGGAATGCCAGAAAGACAGACTCATTTTAAACAAGTTGTAATTCTGTCTGTTTTGGTTTTTACGAGTAATTTCCTTGCTTGCCCTACAATACCTTGCAATCCTAAATGTATTGTCTAACCGGCAATCCATTCCAATGGGGCAGTTATCATATATTTTCAATAGCCGTTACTATAAGAATAAAAACTAGGCCACTAACAACTGGACAAGTAGAAATGTCAGGCTGCTAATCTGGCTGGCAACTGGTAAAGCGATTAGGTTTGGTACTATGTCGTCTTGTCTAATCTAAAGACAAACATTCATTTTTTTCTCAGAATAATAAAGAAAATTGTTGTATATTGTATATTCATCATACAATATATTCATAAGTCTAATGGACTACATTGGACAACAATTTCCATTTCTTTCTTAGGCCTACATTTACACCAACACACCCCTAGAGGGCACTGTAAGACAATCATAAACCATCTATTACAGTAGTGTTAAAACTCAGAATGAGACGACATATCACAATATTATACTTTGCTTTGATCCAAAAGAGAACACGGGGACATCCAAAAATATTCAACCAAATAATTAAAATCAGCAAAGCAGCCCATTACCGAGTTAACATCAAACAGCAAGTGAAACATTATAAATAAAAAGTGAGGCATCATGGCCTTGGCAGAGAAGCACATCAATGAGTATTCAACCGGGACTTGAACAGAGCATGTTGATTCAGTAACCCAAACACAGTCCTGTCCGCCCGGCAGCTATAAAAACAACCGCAATTCCACGGACGAACTAGACAAGGCTGATTTATGAATATGCTGCCTTTTAACAAATACACCATTTCTTGGATCTATTCCCTCCGACTCATTAGAGTGAGTAAATTAACCCATTAAGACCTGGAACTGTATAATTTTTAGATTTGAGCTAAAAAGCATTATTTTACACTTTGGGCTATTCAAAAATAGCAGATATACAAGCTCATAGCGCGGCACGAGCTTGTAGATCTGCTATTTTTGAAAAATAGTGAAAGTGTGTGCAAATCTTTGAATATATATATTTTTAAAGCGGACATTTTTAACTCAAATCTTTGTTTCTGGGGGTCCCTGGAACAAAATATTTTGATGGGGGTCCGCGGCCAAATACATATAATTTTGGGGGTACTTGACATGAAAAAAATTGAGCACCACTGATATATAGAAACATACGTTTTTCAGAATACTGTTGAGATTTAGGAGACATGTAGAATCGGCTTCAGGTCTCAATGGGTTAACTGTTTAGTCAAAGCCCATTTCCAGCACTCGATGCCTTGGAGACATTCTTTACGGTGTGGTGTTGAATATAAATCGTGTGCATTTGATGCGGTTGATTGGGTGGCGTGACCCTGGCCGAGGGGGCGGGAGCGCAGGGACGCCTTTGGTGCTTCGGCGTAATGGTCGGCAGTAAACCAAGCTGCCATTCCTCGCAGGAGAGGAGGCTGCCAAGCCAGGGCACATATACTACATCACCAGTCACTTTTACGTCCACTCCATCCCGGTGTAAATGAAGAGACCTGACACGTCCCAAATGGAACAGGAGAGACAGAGCCGGGGGCAAGAGGAGAATCGAGGAATTCCTAGAAGCCCATCAGTGTGAGTTTCTTAATAGGGCCTATGCTGCAGCCCATGAAATTGGACTGCATGTGACTTCCTTCAAAAAGGTGTTACCCCATGATACTAATTAGGCTCTGTTCCATATGTGCAGCAGGGCCTTTCCACAGTGAGCCAACCAGAAGAGAACACAATCTTAATTATCATTGGTGGTGACACCTGTGAAATATTCCTTCGAAAGGTGTTACCATATGATACTAATTAAGGCTATGTTCCATATACGTGTGCAGCCTTTCCAGTGAGTCCAATTTCCAGGTCCAATTTCATGCCAATATAGCTGCAGCGCATACGGCCTGTGTGTGTGTGTGTGTGTGTGTGTGTGTGTGTGTGTGTGTGTGTGTGTGTGTGTGTGTGTGTGTGTGTGTGTGTGTGTGCGTGTGCGTGTGTTGAGAGAATGACTAGAAAGGAAAAGGGAAAGAGAGAAGAGAAACTAGAAATACTGCATCGCGGTTGTATGCCTCCACCAACCGGTTGCTGTGTCTGTCTAGACTCATACAGTATACTGTGTATGTAGTGAATGGTGATTGTCAAGAAATTCACAATCACCATTCTCATATTTCGTGAGATCACAGTGACCTTCCCATGACCACCTACTTCTAACCAGGTCATCCTTTCAGTCCAAGGGGACGTTTGTGCCAAATGTCGCGAAATTCCCTCAACGCATTCCTGAGTTCCTGTGTTCACACCGGTGGGACGGACAGACAACCCAAAAATGGCATGGCTGTCCGGCTGCGGAGACATGAAAATGAGATGATGATAAAGAGAGATAGGGAGGTGAGAGAGAGATAGGGAGGTGAGAGAGAGAGAGAGAGAGAGAGAGAGAGAGAGAGAGAGAGAGAGAGAGAGAGAGAGAGAGAGAGAGAGAGAGAGAGAGAGAGAGAGAGAGAGAGAGAGAGAGAGAGAGAGAGAGAGAGAGAGAGAGAGAGAGAGAGAGAGAGAGAGAGAGAGAGAGAGAGAGAGAGAGAGAGAGAGAGAGAGAGAGAGAGAGAGAGAGAGAGAGAGAGAGAGAGAGAGAGAGAGAGAGCAGGAGATATAAGCCGGAGGGAGGTCATTTGAATAGCACTACATCCTCCCCGGGCCGCGTACTCTCCCTTTTTAAGCCCAATTAACTGCTCAACAGCCCTCCTACAAACTGTCCAGGCCAAAATGCCAAAGCGAGGCTTGTGTTGAAACTGTAAGGTGACTCTCCACCAAACAGACTACTTCAGACTACAACAGACAGGCAGTCTGTTGGCAAAAGTTGGTATTTAGTTCAGCACAAACTGTCGGCCAACGTTAATGAGGACTCCTTTTTACAGGCAGTGTTGCCATATTATGTGAGAGAAATAAGCAACCAGGTCTGGGAAAACAAGCCCAAAAGAAGCAACTTAGGCCACATGAGCACTTTAAACCTATATGCATCGGCCATTTGAAAATAACAGATCTACAAGCTTGGCTATTTTCAAAGACACAAACGCACAAAACATTTTCATGAAAATATTTGAGAACCACTGGTTTGAATAATGCAAACAAAAATTGGAAACAAGCCTAAATAAGAAACTACAATTTAGAAACAAGGCCAAAAAAACGCAAACACCAATTTGTACAAGCAACTTCTACAGAAAAAGAAGCCCAAAGTCGCTTATAGTAAGCCGACATGGCAACACTGATTACAGGGGCTAGGGAAGCCAGCGACCAGCGAGTCGATGTTCCGGGCATAGGAAGTGGGAGTCATCCTCAACCAACCAGAGTGCAGTGGGCGTCGCTCCAAATGTTATGCGGAGCGGGGCGGGGGTGACGGACAGATCAGTGAACTTCACTTCACTACCCCACGGCTATCGACGGCTCTAGCGGTTAGGACACGACCAAACCTGCTCGGTCGTTCATCGACGGTAATCTATAAGTCCCGACCCGACGACACAGCGCTATCTACAACAGGTTGTTGGCAGGAGACACTTTCCAATGCCTTCCGCGGCCGAGTCGGGCCGATATCGGTGTAGTGGAGAGCTGCCTTAACTGTATCACAGAGAACGGTACAGTACGTATACAAACTATCAAACAAACAGACTGCAGCACACCTGTGCATACAGAGTTCCACAAGAGAATAAGATGGGCAGACGTGTGGCTCTTTTCAACTACAGTATGAAGGGCAACCCAGAAACTTCCATAACCTGAACATTTCCATAACCTGTAAGTTATGTCATGTTTTTTGTTTATGGAGGTACAGTAAAATACATAATTAAAAAAAGCTTGTGGAGCAGCTATTTTTGACCATTTTAGACACATTTTAACACTTGCATGACGGCATTTAGCCGACCTACCACACAAACAGACTTGAGATCAAATTGACAGTTTTTTTCTGCAATTTCATTGGCCACTGTCTTTCCTCGGGGTCTAACACCTACTCACCCATACAGCTGGATAGCAGCAGGGATACCATTGTCTATTAAATGTCGATTAGCGTTGCTTACACAACATGTAATCCACTCACAGCTCACAGGAACACTTCATTTGGTTAGAGACAGAAAGCATATAAATAATATCTTACCAGACGAGCTGAGCGTCTGTAAAATTATGTCAAAGTGTGGTGTTTATCATGTTGATGTTGTTTACAATCCTCCTTAAGTCCTTGACAAAATATCCAGGTTTGTTCCACTTTGAATGTAGTCTTCTTCTCCTGGTTTTATAACTAATTACAAAACTTATGAAACTGCATGCTATCTTTTACGTTCTGTTTTAAATTAACAGCGCAGCTCTGAGGCAGAATTATCATATATCCATGGGTCATCATATATGTTTGTGACGTCATCCCGACAAACAGACCGCTAGTAGGCTATACATACGGAAGTGCTTTTGTACACTTCACCAAATTTTCCTTGGATAATTATTTGTTCGACATCCAACGGCAAAATCGTCCATTTGGTTACACGCCAAGGTGCCGACAGACAGACAGACAGACAGAGATATGAAGGCTGTCAGTCCATTTCGGTTACAATTTAGCCTACACTGTTCAGAGTTAAACATTTATGAATTAACACTTAGGGTTTTAGTGTGCAGTGTGGCGTGCACTGAGGTGAGAGAGGCGGACACGCCGGACAGAGATAGCCTATGTGTGTGTTATTTTAAACACAGTGCGCAACCAGGACACAAGCATGAGATTTGATTTGGCTGTCATCTGAAGAATTGCACAAAGGGATAAACTGTTCTTTCAGTTGCATTCGAGTTGGCACAAGTGAAACACTACACCACTTTACACACATCCACACACAATGGATCCAAATGATCGCATTAACGATGACACATCTCCAGGCGGTCTGAGGTGTGAAGACCTGCCCTGCTTGGGGGACAGAGGGTGAGAGCGGTCAATGTAGACGAACATTTACGTCCGAGATGGTATCAAGGTGCCTAATTTCATATTTAGAAAACGTTTCAGATGGGGAAAAAAAAACTAGATCATTTGGCTATTTAGGAAAAGTCATGGAAGGGGAACCTTCTGAGAGCTTCCTGAGCAAAGATAATTGACTTCAAAATCTCTTAGACACGCATGTGTTAAAAGAATAAGTTCTGAATTCTGGGTTCCCAGAAGTCCCGTTAGAACTACCTCTTGTGCAGGGCCCATATTAGTTTCTGATAACTTAATGTGAAACAGAGCCACAATGTATGGAAACAAATCCAGAACCTGTGAAATAAGTTATGGCACGGCTCACTTCTTAGTTCTTATAGTCGACAAGAGCTAGAACCAATTGGTGATTGAAGAACGAGAGAAGATCTTAGATTGAGAACGAGAGAGGTAAGAACAAGTAGGATCCACAGAAGACTGAGCCAAGGAAGAGAAGAAAGGACAAGAGACAGAGAAACTGTGAGGGAAACCAGAGACAAAGACCAGTGTCTCCAGTTTCCCAGCTCCCTCCATCCACCTGACTATCAATGAACACAGTTCTGCTGACTGCGTCTGTCCTTTATACAGGCTTAGAGGAAATGGGAGGCTGTCTGGTTTATTCTTAGACATTCTTCCTGTACCAGAGAAAAAACACGATGTCAGTTGAGACTCCGACATTATTCTCTCTGTTCCAGGGAAGAAAAAAAAAACAAGTGTCAGTTGAGACACTGGCAATACGATCATTCAAACGGCAGATATCTAAATGACACCCTGTCGATACATGACGGTATTGTAGGCATTCTGTTAGCGTTATCTATCCATCTATTCATTGTGCATGGATTGTGTCTCTGTAATGAGAACATTTCGTTCTCTCCCGTTTATAGATTCCTTCCTCGATGGCCTTGATTGGACAAGGGTAAACTTCCTTCCTCAATGGCCTTGATTGGACAAAGGGAAAGGAAACACTGCATAACGTTATGTATTTCTCATTATATCCACTTACACAGCATGAGAATAGAGCAGTGGTTCTCAAACGTTTTCATGACAAGGACCCCCAAATGTATATGCATTTGGCCGCAGACCCCCATCTAAAAAGGTTTTGTTGCTAGGGAGAGCTTGAGATCTGCTATTTTTGAATAGCTTAAGTATAATGATGAAATGAGGTAATAGGGTTAAAGTGGTAAAACTGATTTTGACGCTAGATCACATTATTTTGCTGGGGACCCCCCTGGTTCCTTGGGACCCCTGGAAGTGGCCAGACCCCACTTTGAGAACCACTGGAATAGAACACTCGATCGAAAACAAGTGTCAAAAGTCTAGTTTCTTCATACTGAGCTGTATTGTATCCAATCCAAATTAACAGCACAGGAAGTACAGTGTGATGAGTGGTACAGCGCCATGTCATATGGAGGCACTTTGCCTTCTGTGTCAAACAAACTTGTGCTGGATAATATTTGGGATTAAGATTAAAGGGCTTTTTGTTGGCCACAAAGACTAAACAACTGTGATGTTGTCTGGGCTGCCTCCAAACCCACAGTCCTGTTCGTGTGTGTATGTCGTTTTTTTCTTTAACATTTTTGCACAACACTGTTGTACGACAAAGTGTAAAATAACGCTTAATTGGTTAATCGGGTCCATACAGAAATGTTATATAAAATAACAAACTTTGATCATTCCATTAATCTAAATAGTAATTCATAGAAGAATCGCTGCTAAGGTAATAATGTTGTTGAAGCCCTATAGGACAACTTCCGGGATAGGACAACTTCCGGGGCGCTGCTCAGCTGCGAACCGTGTCCATGTCGAATCCGCTCAAGCAAATTTCGGTGAAAGCTGACAATAAAGTTGTATCGTAGATGAATAAATGGTAGATTTATATAGCGGTTTTATCCAAAGCGCTTTACATAGATTGTGCATTACATTCACCCATTTCACACACACACACATTCATACACACATTCATACACCGATGGCGGAGGAAACCATGCAAGGCACCAACCTGCTCATCGGGAGCAATTAAGGGTTCAGCGTCTTGCTCAAGGTCACTTCGACACTAACTGTGGGGGAGCCCCCCACCCCGGGATTGAACTGGGAACCTTGCGGTTTCCAGTTCACTCTACCCGGCCACTCTACCCCTGAGCCACTGCCGCCCCTAAATTATGAATAAATGATATGAGGCTTTGGCATTGAGGCTTTGAGAACATGGCGTGCAGTTGAGCCATGGCAGAGCTGCTTGTTTCTGGTAGTTGATGTGAAGAGGAAGACTGTTCACATCAATTATTGACGGCATATAAAATGTGAATGGCTTCATGAAAGGCTGGGAGGGCAGAGGTGTTCAGGGGTGTAGCAGGATGTCTGGCCACTATTCACAACCAATGTATCATCACCTGGGGTAGACAAGGTACTCAACTATCCTGTACAATCCTGGTCAAATATTACTCATCTGAAAGATGCTCAATCACATTTTTACTTGGGTTAAAATACTGGAGTACTTGCTATATATATATAAAAAGACTCAAGTATTCAAAAGTACAAATTACAATGTAACAAGGTACATTTTCCCCTCCTAGGAATGCAGTGGAGTCAAAAGTGCAACATTTGTCTTTGAAAATAAATTACTTAAAAAAAGTCATAGCTCAAAAGTGAGTAACAGATACTAATTTGTTTTCACTAAAAAGGAAGGGTAAGTGATATTTTTTGGTTAAAACAAAACGTTTTTTGTTAAAAGGTTAAAGCACTATATTCTGCTATAGAGTTCGGTAACAGGAGTCTTCTAGCCTCGCGTGGCCAGACAATATCACACGACACACTGCGTGGATATTAGTCTGGTCCCTATCAACGATAATTTTTTTTCCAAGGGGCGGTTACAAAAAGATCCAAACGGACTCTATTGGTTAGACCTAAACCAATCAGAGCAGTGCTTCCTTGAACGAACCAATCAGAGCAGTGCTTCCTTGTGCTAAGCCCACCCACATTTGGATACTGGGCCCTGGTTGGTTCCGCACAACTGCGGAGGGAGAGAAATGAAATCTCTATGGATGGGGGCCAGACCTAATCTGCCGAGGGCTAAAGTGCATGCAATTTTGCAAAGGCAGATTCGTCTGGAACCAGGCTAGGAGTCTTCCTGTCTCTCCAGCTCTTTGATAAACAGAAAATACATACATTTTCAGTTAGGTGACAACATTTCTGCCCGAGAGTACCCGTTTATCAGTTTAATTCGTATAGTGTTCCAGTTCCAATTGTGTCTGCTCATTTCTTTGTTTCATCACTTCCAATTTCACTTGTTTAATCTGTATCCTGTCCGAGTGCTCTATCCTGATTGGATAAAATTGGTATACTGACCTGAAAATGCATTTTCTGTTTAATAAAGAGCTGGAGAGACATGGAGACTCTAGTTACAAACAATCAGAATATAGAGCTATTTTAACCAAAGAAAATAACCACTTACCCTACCTTTAATAGAGTACTCAAGTAAATGTACTTAGTTACTGACTAACACCATTCTATATTCTGTACAATATTGATTATTTCAGTGTCACAGATCTGGCAACCCACAACAAAGAAAGAAAAATCATGAATAAATCATGCAATTGGGAATACTTCTGAACTCAGTGCTATTTGATGTTTTCTGGGCAAAATAAATCCAACAAAATTGTAGAAAAAAAGGAGATACTACATCTGACGCTTTTGCAATGGAGGTTATCGAACCTAGTGCATTTTTTATGTGCCGAAGTGCATTGAAATTTTGGGGCAAGAATTGAAAAATCTAACATGCTCGCTCGCAAGCAGAGCCAATAGTCAGAGCAGAGCTGTAGGCGCACATTTGGAACGACTTCAAAGTCAAAACGCTGTTGGACTCAGGGACATAGAGGACAGTTTCTGTCAGCCTTTGTCCAGCAGTGTCAAGATGTCAAACTGGAGAGAACAGGTTACAGAGCTGAAAACTGTGTGTTTGAAAGTGCCTGGGAAACCATGTCATTAGTAGCCATCTAATTAGCTATTAGCTCATTATTTTACAAAACAGCACTTTTTTGGGGAAGATATTTTTATATTGAGCAATGAGCATCAGGTAGTCTAAAATGATCAAATGGAAAGACAGAAAATAAAAACTCATTATGCAAATGTATTCTCTACATCCCCAGTAATGCTAACCACCTCAGAAGACTAAAGCCAATTTATGCTCCATCGTGCAGTGCCAAAAATAGCAGATATACAAGCTGTGTGACGCATTGTGAACTTGTAGATCTGCCATTGTCGGCGTGCAACACCACAATACAACCAAGTATAAATCAGGCTTGAAGATGAATATGACGAGATTGACCACGCTTTGTATGCAGGCGTACCTCAACCAGGTATGGAAGTGGATTACCGAGATGTACAGAGTGGTAATAACGCAGGCAGTGTCCAGAGTTCCAGACACAGTGCAGACAGTACAGACAGTGCAGACAGTACAGACACAGTGCAGACAGTACAGACACACAGTGCAGACAGTACAGACACAGTGCAGACAGTACAGACACTGTGCAGACAGTACAGACACAGTGCAGACAGTACAGACACAGTGCAGACAGTGCAGACACAGTGCAGACAGTGCAGACACAGTGCAGACAGTACAGACACAGTGCAGACAGTACAGACACAGTGCAGACAGTACAGACACAGTGCAGACAGTACAGACACAGTGCAGACAGTACAGACACAGTGCAGACAGTACAGACACAGTGCAGACAGTACAGACACAGTGCAGACAGTACAGACACAGTGCAGACTAGGGATGGAGCTCGTTAATTTTTATTGATAATGAGCACCTTATCGAGCCTGCTTATCGAACCGAGCTTTTATCGAGCCCACTATCGATCTTTTTCTATTATTAAGAAAAAAGACGTGAGGCGAAAAATTCTGAACAGATCCGTTATCTTTTTTTATTGGCCAGTTGTGACAGTGAGTTTGTGGCTGACCACTATATAAAATTAAATGAAGATGACAAAAGTAAAAAATATTTTTGCCTATCATTAAAACAACCATTCATATAATGTGCAATAAGTGTTAAATGGCTTTATATTATGAATAGTACTGTAACAATTACTATAAAATCTCCATGTCTCTTCAACTTTTTATAAACAAAAAATGCATAGTTATTTTTTCTATTCTTTTTTCTTTGTTTTAACCAAAATATATCACTTGCACTACATTTTACTAGGGCCTTCAAATACAGTACTTTTCTAACAGACAGAAGGCAAGTGACCTTTTTACTTTTGGAAAATAATATTGAAGAAACGGTCAATGTGTGTACTGTCACTTTAAAAGCGCAATGTATACTTCATCGTACGACGGTGTCACGCACCAAACATGGCCGATCTCCAAGCTCACACTGCGTCTGTTCGCACCACGTTGTGAGCTTGTAGATCTGCCATTTTCGGCAACGATAGACTGAGGGACGGACACGCTCCGGGCAGCGCTGTTTGGCACAACTTGCAGCTATCAATACACTTTTAGACCAACATGTTTGTGCCAGCGTGGGTGATTAGATTTATTTCTTGATCGCCTCTTGTTTTGATAGTTTAGACATGACGTCATGGGCCGCTACACTCGATAACAGGCTCGACAAGCCTAAAGCTTATCGAAAACCGGGTCTCGATAAATTCATGCCCGGGTATATAATGGACCCGGTTTTCGAGCTCCATCCCTAGTGCAGACAGTACAGACACACAGTGCAGACAGTACAGACACAGTGCAGACAGTACAGACACAGTGCAGACAGTACAGACACAGTGCAGACAGTACAGACACACAGTGCAGACAGTACAGACACAGTGCAGACAGTACAGACACAGTGCAGACAGCACAGACACAGTGCAGACAGTACAGACACACAGTGCAGACAGTACAGACACACAGTGCAGACAGTACAGACACACAGTGCAGACAGTACAGACACAGTGCAGCAGACAGTACAGACACAGTGCAGACAGTACAGACACAGTGCAGACAGTACAGACACACAGTGCAGACAGTACAGATGGTGCAAACAGTACAGAAACGGTACTGACAGTACACAGACAGGAAAGAGATGAGGTGCTTCTGGTCATCGTCACAAATGTTCTGGTCTTGCCGTCTAATTATAAACACTGCCGCTTTTGAGGGGAAACAGATGGACCTTTTCACTCTTGCACTCTCTGCGCACACACACCCGCACCACTATCCCACCCTTTTGTCAGATCTCCCGCTCGCTTTTCCTGTTTTTCTTCACCTTTGTCTCCTTCTGTCTTCCTCCATGCCTGTTGGTTTTTAATCCCCCCCCCCCTTTCTCTCTCTCTCTCTCTCTTTTTCCCCCCTTCTTGCTCTTACCTCACCCCACCACCCTCCCCTCTCCGCAGTTGGCCCTGCCCAGGCCAGCCGTCTGTTGAATGGGCATCTGTTCAGTGAGTCACAGCCAGCATCTCCTGATGAGAGACTGCACCATAACATTGTCCAAAAGCCTCACCGCCACCCCGGTTCAACGTGGACAACGACACACGGACGAGGCGGCGCGTTGCAAAGGATGAGGTGCTGCACACCAGGCAAAGAATGGCTACGATGTAAAGTTCTACATAGAGGAATGAATGGCAGTGGGCTCGGCAACTATAGGTTCATTCAGGATTTTCAGAAGTGGCCGCGGGGCGCAGTGATGTATGCAGGGGTGCAACAGTTAATCTAACTAATCGATTTAATCAATTGTAATAAAACAATAATAGATTTTGGACGGAACATTTGAAACATCGCTTTTTGTTCTTAATTGTTCTTAATCGATTATATAAAAATCAAGTAATATACTGTATATTTTTTTATATATAAAACAAATCATCCAAAAAACATGCTTCTCCATTATTCGATTAATCTTAAAAGTAATCGATAGAATAATGGCTAAGAACATCATCGATACTTGCATCCCTAGAGGAATGAACTGATGAACGAATGGCTGGATGGATGATACGGGACAGCAAAGGCGGGTCGATAATACTCACGTCACCTGGGGTGACTCCCAGCGCACTCCTGCTTTTCTTCATCCTGACTGATGTTTACTCAGAGGAATCGTCCGCCTCCTCCTTTCGATCTGTTTTTTAACCTCCCTCCGTCAGTCCGTCAGTCCACACGCTGCCTCCCGTGTCTCCTCCTGCTCTGGGCAGCTTCAGCGCTACACCTGCACATCGAGAGAGAGGAGTGTGGTGGGCGAGAAGAATCACCAACATCATTCCAAAAACTGCTCTTTTGGAATACATACATTCAGTGCCTGTAAGACCAATGGCTGTCAAACATTTTCACGTCAAGGACCCCCAAGTTTATATGTGTTAGGCTGCGGACCCCCTTCTGATAAGATTTTCTTTCATAATCTTTCAATCTTGGAAAATAGCCGATCCAAAAGCTCAAAACGCATCGCAGCACATTTTGAGCTTGTAGATCGGTTATTTTTTAGCTTTTATGCTACAGTATATTAACAGATTGGGGACCCCCTAGAATTCTGTCAAGGATTTGTGAACCACTGCCGTAATATATGATATTAACAACTGAGTGTTTGTTGTTTATCTACATGCATATCATTATGGCAATATTACCTGATATACTCTCTATTCTGAAGAGTTGGATCAGGTAAAGGCCACATTGCATACCCAACAATAGCCAGATTAAGGTCATGCCGTCCTTTGATCATTAGAACCTTCAACCTGCATTTGATGCCAGGGATATGTAAGCCACACAAACACCTCATCCCGTTTGCTGTTGGTTTGCAGGTTCCCATTGCAATATTCACAGCAATCATGTAATCCAGGTTTGTAGATCTTTGAGTGCATTTAAACACAATAAAGGTGGGTGTAAGCTGGCAGATAGGGGGGTTGAAGGTACAGTTAACTACAAATGTCTTCTAAACCCAACAGTATTCTGAAAAACTTATGTTTCTTTATCAGTGGTGCTCAAACTTTTTCATGTCAACGACCCCCAAAATGATATGTATTTGGCCGCGGACCCCCAACTCAAAATATTTTGTTCCAGGGACCCTCAGAAGCAAAGATTTGAGCTAAAAGTGTTTTTTTGCTTTAAAAGAATAAATATATATTCAAAGATTTTCACACATTTTCACATTGTTTTTAAAGAAATAGGAGATCTACAAGCTCTTAGCTTGTAGATCTGCTATTTTTGAATAGTGTAAAATAATGTTTTTTTTTGCTCAAATCAAAAAATTACACAGATGCGTTCCAGGTCTTAATGGGTTAAATAATGAGGTCACAGTGGGATCTTTATACCCAATACAAGTTTTATTATGTCTGTTTAAAGTTGTTATATAATAGCCTCCTGTCCTGTCCAGTCCTGTCCGTCTGTCTGCTAGGCAGCATCCTCTGGATGCCAGAACAGAACATCACTTACAGAATTACCTCAGCTCTCCCAAAGCATCCAACAGTAGGACACGGTTGGCTGATCCATCAACCAATCTATACCAATCATGTCACTATTGATTTTTCCATTTATTTTGATTAACAGGCCTCTGTGTGTTGTGGCGATGGGGTTTACGGTTCAAATGTGGATTTAACCTTCTGGTACTATTTAACCTTCTCTGGTACTATTTAACCTTCTGGTACTATTTAACCTTCCGTTAAATAGTACCGGTACAGGCTAATGATAGGTTCTTGGTTTACGTATGTATTAGTTATTATTAGATTTTTATGCATTTGATGTATTATGTGTATTATCTTGTGTCCTTGCTTATTGTAAGTCGCTCTGGATTAAGAGTGTCTGCTTTATGCCTAAACTGTAAACTGTACTATTGACAAGTGGTCATGAAGAGAATATGAATAGAACTATGCTGCGACACAGGTTTGCTTCATTTTGTTGAAGCTTACAAGACATCAGCTTCCTGGAGCTCTCAGTAATTGCCAAGTGAAGTGACATGAAAAGCAAGGGGGCAGCGGTAGTGTTATCACACACAGCATGTCATGGACGTTGGCGGTACGATGATCAAACAGGTTCCAGCATGTCAAGAAGATCTGAGGTATGATCACACAGCCTGTCATGAAGGTCTGATCTCAGCAGGAAGGGAAGAGAACTGCTCCATATTATGCACGGTCAGCAGGCATGAGGGTTTGCGCGTTTATCAGAAGTGCATCCGTGCCTCTCTAGACTCCCTGACATGCTTCAAACACCGTTATCTAGGCAAGATTGGCAAAGGCATGGCTAAATGTGACCCTAACCAGCAGGAGAGAGATGAGAAGATGATAATGTATGAATGGATGGGTGTTTTTAATGCTCTTGTCCCCATTCCCTATTTTGGGCATGTCATCATAGGCCAACACTATCCAATGAAGTATAAAATACTAGCTAATCAATAGCAATACACTGCATTGATTATAATATCGATATCCTGATACAGTATGCAACTATATGCAACCACCCCTGTGCTCGGGTGGTGAACGCAAGTGTTCGGGGAAGGGAAGCTGGCCATGGAGGGTGATGTTTGTCACTGCACAATGTGCACATACTCCTGCAGCACCTGTCAGCGGGGAATGTTGAGTGGAAGGATTAGGACAGAGGCGCGATCTCCAGTGGTAAGCAGCGGGAGGAATTAATTGGCATTATAACTATATAAGGAGAAATAAAATGCTCCACACCGTAGGGCCTTTCATTTCTCCATATTTGACCGTAGAGTCTACGGTCAGCCTGCCCTCTCACATATACACACACACACACCTGCTGTAGGATCTCCAATACTCCAAGGTCCACCGTCTCCACTGACGCCAAGAGGTTCATTAAAACTCTAACTGAAGTGTTGCTATGGCTTCTGGAGTGTTGTTCTACTCTCTCTGTAGCAAGCATCCAAGGGACTTTCCAGACACTGACATGACATGAAGGGTCCACATGATGATTATGATGCACACTGCATAATAATCATTAAAATTAACACCTTGTGGGGAAATAAATGGTTCTACAGTTGAATGAGGAAAAGACAAGAAGTTTAGGGTTAGCTAGGCTAGCGATTTTATATAATTTATATTATATCAAATCAATTAACCACTTGTTTTGTCGCACAACGATGCCATACAAAAATAGCTCACAACAGGTTTAGATTGGCTATTTTAACTTTTTTTAGCGGTGCCAACCGCTCTATACGTGGCTTTGACTCGGTGTCTGTGTGTGTGTCTGTGTGTCTGTCTGTGTGTCTGTGTGTCTGTGTGTCTGTGTGTATGAGCCCGGGATGAGCACGGCAAAGAAGCAACACATACAAACACACGCACACACACACACACACACACGGACTTGGAGATTGCCTATGCCATCTCTCCTCTCATTTGCCACACGTGCCACCGGTTATCAAAGAGGGGTCCAGGGACCCCCAGGGACGTCCGCCCGTGTGAGCACGGGATGAGCACGGGATTTTAAACAGCTATAACTCCAGTTTGCAGCATGCCACCAAGTCCAAATTTGGTATGTGGACTTAGACCACCAATACGGGCCGAGCATGAATTGCTCAAGCCCCGCCCACTCTGTCTTCCCATTGGCTGGCCTTTAAACAGCCATAACTCAAGTTCGCAGCATGCTACGGAGTACAAATTTTGGACATGGACTAAAACCACCAATAGGGACAAACTGTAATTACTTAAGCCCCGCCCCCTCTGTCTGCCCATTGGCTGGGCTTTAAACAGCCATTATTCCAGTTTGCAGCATGCTACCAAGTACAAATTTGGTAAGTGGACTCAGACCACCAATAGGGACGAACTGAAATGAGTTAAGCCCCGCCCCAAAGGCACCGCTTCCTTCACACAGGGTGTGATTTTTTTCTTTTAGGAAACTTTTCACCTATGAGTAATGACATGCCCAAAATAGGGATCGATTATTATTAATCGATAAAGTATCGATTACGTTTTATAATCGGTAAAATGTATTAGTTCGCCCCTAAAGAAGAGGTTATCATCTTTGGTCTCCTGACTCCAGAGGTTTAGCCACCAACCTAGGACCTCTGTCCTCAAATGTACATACCGGTACTGATGCAAAAGATCTTGGTGTCATCTTTGTTTCTGACCTAAAACTTCTATTGTGGCTGGTAATGTACTAGCTGGTAGCTTCTTCTAGCTTAGAACCATTGCAACCATTGCAATTAATCTTTCCTCTCATCAAAGGATCTGCTGGAGATTGTGTTACGTGCCTTCATTTCCTCCTGAATCAATTATTGGAATTCCCTTTAAGTGTCTTTCTGGGCTGCAGTTAGCTTAGAAGGGCTATAGGCTCCTGAGTCCTGACTGCCACCAAGGACATGTAAAGAAGGAAAGGACATTTACGTCACATTTACGTCACGTCACCAGCAATTCCAGTTGGCAGATTGGTCACACTGGGATGCAAACTGGAGCCAAATGTTCCATGGAATGCATTGAAGTCAAAGAGAGCCGGTTGGACAAACTTTGTTTAATTGATTCAGTAAAATAAAAGACATAGATATCGCACATCGTCTCCTGCGGTCTTGGTTTTGATGTGCACACTATATAATAATTTCATTGGGGCAATCTAAAGAGCAGAATATGTTTCTTTCTGACTGTGCAGTAAGTAAGGGCTGTTCTCGCGAGATCAATCATTGACAGCCTGTAAACCAATTCTCGTGATGACAGCCCATACTGCCCAGTCAGAAACTAACTCTGTGAGTGTAAACCTCAAATCAAAGTCAAATCAACAGACCGGTTAGTAGAGCAGTCCCTTGTGACGTCGTCAAAGGATATCACAATGCAAGAGTGTGTAGCAGGATGTTGTTGGTTCCCACACTACCCACAGCCCATCCTCCACCCACACCCACTGGTACCAGTATTAAGGCAGCGCACCTCCTGTCAGAGTTAGCTGTCTGTCTCTTCCTCGGTGGGTGTGGGTCCACATGAAATGTGTGTCCACTGAAGCCCAACAGGCCAGCCTGGTTCAGTGGTCACATGTTTAGTGTGAACACACACACACACACACACACACACACACACACACACACACACACACACACGTCGAGGAAGAGCGTGTGGGAACCAACGCCCATCCTGCTACAAGTGCACAAACATCAACACCCATCACCAATACTGAAAAATGCTGCAGGACCATTTCTGGAGGTTGATAAAGATGTTTTATAGCATCAGGCCTCAAGTAACCTGTCCTCCCCAAACACCCGTTCAACCATCACCACTACACGTAATTGGCTCGCTGATGTGGAGTTGGTAAGTGGTAACCACAGTAACAAGGGCACTTTGCCCAGGCTTGTACCATCAAAGTGCGAACATCTAATTTATGACACTGAAACAAGGTGCTGGAGGTCAGGATGAGTTTCAGATGCTTAAAAGCATGTGGGGGTGCCCGGTGGCGAGTGGGGGTGCCGATTTAAAATCAGATTCCCATCATGTCTCCTTAACCCATTAAGACCTGATCTACAAATGTCTTCTAAATCCTGACAGTTTTCTGAAAAACGTATGTTACTATATCAGTGGTGCTCAAACTTTTTCATGTCAAGGAAATGAAATGACTGATGCCAGATTTTGGGTCCGATGCCAATCTTGATTAATCAATTAATAGAAAAAGTCATCGATAGAATAATCAGCGAGAAATTAATCGGGAGTTACAGCCTTAAATCTAAATAACGCTATGAATAAAATGTGAGGCTGCCTATGGTGCAGTGCAGGATTGTGTGCTCTTAAGGTTAACTTTACTGTCATTCAGAGTATACACAGGATACAGCAGAACTCAATTACGTTACATCCGGCAGTACTAACAGTACTAAACAAACATGAGCGTATTTGCACACACTTTAATAAAATTGTAAAATACCAATTGCACATCACAGCTTAAAAGCAGTCACTAGACCGGCACTGTGTGTGTGTGTGTGTGTGTGTGTGTGTGTGTGTGAGTGTGAGTGTGAGTGTGTGTGTGTGTGTGTGTGCGTGCGTGCATGTGTGCGTCGTGCATGTGTGGGTGGGGGGGGTATGAGTCAGGGGATGTGTGAGTGGGTCGAGGAAGCTAAGTGTTTTTCCTAAATGTGATGCACATCATGTGGATGTAGGTGTACATACTTACAAAACACTGAGTCTTGACTCAGGCTAAATGTGTTCTCCATTGAAAACCTGCAGCACCCACAGTCTGTTTCACTAAAACTGTAGAATCGGCCCCAGGTCTAAATGGGTTAAAACTATAGGTAACTTACAAACGTAATCCCGAGCGAGTGAGATGTCTCGCTTTCCTATTTTTGCCCTCGTCTTCATAAAGGCAACATTTTCAAATATTAGTAAAAAATAGCAAATCCACAAGAGCACAATGTATCGCAGATTCGCAGCACATTGTGAGCTTAGTAGGCTACTTTCACTATTATATTAATGATGTGACAAAGTATATAGGCCTTAATTGGTTAATTTCTCACTGCAACACAATAAAAACACTGAATGCAGCCTCCAACATGTTAATGAGCAAACTTTGAACCTGGGATCTTCTGTCTCTCAAGCGGCCTCTGTACTCATGCAGCTATGGCCGTCCACCAAACGGTAGCAGAACGTGATGTACTGTAGCCTGTAACATTACCACAGCAAATGATCTTTAAGTTTGTACTGCCTGTAAAGCACGTGGTTCTCAAAGTCAGGTCCAGGAACCCCCGAGAGTCTTTGAGGAGGTTCCAGAGGGTCCCCAGGAAAATGAGTTTTCAAAATATTTTCAGATAGGGGGGTCCGTGGCCAAATTCATATCAGGTCCTTAACATGTTTTTTTTGTGAGAACCATTGCTAAAGAATTTACAGTAGAGTTCAGTGGGTCTCCAAAACCCAGACACAATACATTTATCGTTGTGTGCCGTGAGTCGTGACTCATTCAAAATATTGCAAGGGAAAGAGAAAGCCTTCCTGTCAGACAGCTCAATTTGTGTCACATGTCTACGTGCACACAATGCCAAGGCTGTGACGTGCGAGTCAGTAGCCGTCACACACTTATGAGCACAGGACACCCAAACAAAGGTATCTTTTGTGGCGCCACAACAAAGGGAGGTCAAGGCATCATGCCTTCAATTGCATTAATATATAAAGTTCAATTTCCGTTTGTCTCAATAATGAAAGTATTCAAGGCCATAGGGATCTACACACTACTGTAATTCCCATGTCCACTTGCATAGCTTTCAACTTTTTATGTTTTTTTTTCCCCTGAATTAACGCCCTACTTCATCTTAGCGAAAATAGCCGATCTACAAGCTCGTATCGACCTGCTATTTTCTACTTTTCATTTCATGTCATCTTTAAGCTCCATATTTAATGCTTCAGTCTAACCATATTAAATGTCAAGTATACAGTGAGCGGTAGTCAATAACAATAATTAACATGCCAGACCACTGGCATGTTCCTTTAAAACCTCACTTTGAAGCTTTGATATACTGCACTGTACGTAGCTGTCTGCCTCTCTTGGAAGTTGTTGACATAATGACATTTATATCTATATCAAATTAAGACTCGTAAGAGATGATTAGACCACGACAATGGTTCCCACTGTGGCAGAGAAGAGGCCGGGCCAAACTAGCGGCATGGACTGTGTTGGCCTGCGTTTATAGAAAACCACACAACAGCTGGGCCTTTATACAAACAAACTATACAGTTCACATGACCACAGCTTTCTACATATTACTAGAAAACGTAATTAACAGGGAAATAAATTAATCAGATGATACTGTAGTAAATCTGTGGGATACATTCTCGTAAACAGGCTGTTTTTCTTCACATCAAATTCATAGGGAAACATTGTAGAGGTCATTTTTATTCCGAGCTAACCTTCAAGAAACAAATAAAAGGTTGTTGTTAAGGTCAGTACAATCTTGTTTTTATCATTAGAAAGATATTCAAAAGATTAAGTTGCTTTTAGTCTCCTGCTTCTGCTGAGAAAGTCATCTGTATTCTGTACGAATTGACTTATTCAAAAATACCCCAGCAAGGCTTTTAACGCATTAAGACCGGGAAAGTATCTGTGTCATTTTTAGATTTCTTTGGCTATTCAAAAATAGCAGATATACAAGCTCATAGCGCGGCTATGAGCTTGTAGATCTGCTATTTTTGAAAAATCGTGAAAATTTGTGCAAATCTTTGAAATACATATTTTTTAAAGTGAAAGTTTTTTACTCAAATCTTTGCTTTTGGGGGGTCCCTGGAAGAATATATTTTGAGATGGGGGTCCACAGCCGAATACATATCATTTTGGGGGCTCTTGACATGAAAAAGTTTGAGAACCACTGATTATAGCAACATACTGTAATTTCTTTTTTTAAACTGTTAGGATTTAGAAGATATTTGTAGAATCCCCAAAAGCAAAGATTTGAGTTAAAAATGTTCGCTTAAAAAATACATATTTTCAAAGATTTTTCAAAAAATAGCAGATCTACAAGCTCACACTGCGGCACTCGGTGCCATGCTATGAGCTTGAATATCTGCTATTTTTTAATAGCCAAAGTATAACATAATGGTTAAAGTGGTAGATGTGGCAGACCCATTAAGACAGATGCTTTCCTGGTATTAATGGGTTAAACTCCATAACAACATGCTGTATATCCATTTAAACCTGTACTGAACTCTTGAAAACCTGCATGCCTGACATTCATCATCACACCAGAAATTCCATTGGTAACTCGGGAACACTATGTTCCCATTTACACTCCATTTGATATCCAAAGAGTGTCCAGATAGTACAATGTTACAATTGGATTACATTTACACCTGGCATTAAAGCAGATCTCTTTCCCCACGCAAAATGCAGATTCGTCATTTCTATGCATTTCTACTGCATACATTATTTACATGCAGATTGAAGATGCATTGCATTTAATATATTAAGACTTGGAACGCATCTGTGTCATTTTAGATTTATTTGGCTATTCAAAAATAGCAGATATACAAGCTCATAGCAAGGCACAGAGTGCCGTGCTATGACTTTGTAAATCTGCATTTAAAAAAAAAATCATGAACATTATTTTGATATATCGCGATACTTTCTACCACGATAAATAATCGATATACTGCCGAAAATATCGATATAAAAAAAAATATATATATTTTTTTCTTCGTTTGTGATACGTTGTTTTTCCGACTCTGTATTTGTGTAATGATGATTTTGAACTGTTTGGTGCTATTTTATGTGTTTATGAATTGAATACAAGGACTATCGTGATATACCGTTGGTGACATTTCGTGAAATATATCGTGATATCGCAATATATCGAATATCGTGATATTATTGTTATCGAGGGCCTAATATCGCCACAGATATCGTATCGTGAGATACCCATATCGTCCCACCCCTAGTCACAATCATGAAATATTAGTTGACGATAAACTGTCATACAAATATATACATATATGTCATACAAATGCGATTAAATTGTGTTTTTTGGCATTGAACATTGGAAGATATAAATAAAAAATACATTTCTGTATATTAGGAAAAAAAATCCACAGGGCAGATATGACAAAGAACTAAAAAGAAATGACTGACATATATATCGCAATGCACTGTGAGCTTGTAGCTCTGCTACTTCTCCTATTGTTTTGAGGAACATCTTTCAACATGGAAACGATTATGCACAATAATTGCTATTATCTGAAGTCTGAAATAATTGCAATTAGGCGATTAAGTAATAATTGTGACAGGCCCAGTTTAAACTTGAAATGAGTACTTCTTCTTTTGACTAACTTGTGACACAATCGGTACACAAAAATTCTGAACTTTTCAGGCAGCTATTATAATCTGGATAAACTAAATGTGATACTTTGCAGTATACAATGGAACCCACTCATAAGGAGTCAGGTTTCACAGATGGGCAAGCTTGTCCCCGGAACAGATCTAAATTGCAAAACAGTGTCACATTATTACTAAGCAGTCCTAGTGCATAATGTCCTTGAATATAAAACAAGTCCACCAACACCTATAGTATAATATTCTCGAGTATCATCGATGATACAGCCAGAGGAAGTGTGGTTAACAACAAGCACTGAATAAGGACAGAATGGCAATAGGCCAATGTAAAACACAGTACAAGCAGAACACCACATTTATACTGTACTGTACATCAGTGGTTCTCAAACTTTTTCATGTCAAGGACCCCCAAATTGACACTTATTAGCCCGCGGACCCCCATTTCAAAAGATAAGCCAGGGACCCCCATAAGAGAAGATTTTTTACGGCTCTAGCAGTGATTCTCAACCATTTTAATTTCAAGGACCCCCAGTTTGACATACATTAGGGCTACAGACCCCCATTTAATCGCATTTCTATCACTTGGACCGCAATTTATAATGTAAAATCTATGTCAATTTAACTCTGAGAGTGTACAAATGGAACCAAATGGACCCGTTAGGGTCCATTTGGTGCCTAATCTATCATTTAGCTGGGGACCCCCTGGAACTCCCTCAAGGACCCCTGGGGGTCCCCGGACCCCACTTTGAGAACCAATGCTGTACATGGCCCCACTCAGTGCAGTGAGTGCAGTGAGATAAAAAACATGTACATTACAATACAAGCAGCACTCTACATTTAGAACATGGTACATTTACACATTACATTAGGTAACATGTGTACCACTAAGTACTGTAAGTAAGTAAGTAGCCTTGAGATCCAACGGTTCCAAATGCGAGGCGTTGTGATGTTTGCCTCTTTCTTATATTATTTGACAATTTGGCCAATGTTTGACCAGTTTTTATAGTTTGTTGATTACTTTTGATGCAGAAATGGTCTTTTTCATTTCTGAGGTATTAAAGGTCCTTAATGTGACACTTCACTGTCATCTGGGGACCCCCAAAAATCATAAGGGGATCCCCTAGGGGTCCTGATCCACAGGTTGAGAACCACCACTGTTTCTGTCGAGTGAGGCGGCTTCCCGAGCCATGATGCACTGTACTAGTACACCCCCTGGTCATGATGCTTGTATGTCGCAGGGACTTACCACCAATCCAACCCTTAATCCTGATTCTGAATGCCAAGCAGGGAGACACTGGGTACCCTTTTTTATAGTCTTTGATATGACCGGTCTGGGGGGATTTAGGTGAAGAGTATCAGGGCGGACACTCTCTTTTTTTTTTTTTATATATTTTTTGGGCTTTTTCTGCCTTTATTGATAGGATAGTAGGCTGACAGGAAATGGGGAGAGAGATGGGGGATGACATACAGCAAAGGTCGTCGGGATCGGGAGTCGAACCTACGACGCGCTGTCAAGCTGGATTACCAGCATGTGGTATGCGCCTGGACCGCTAGGCCAGCGAACGCCCCTGGGGCGGATACTCTTAACCGCAAGGCCACTGAGCTGGTGAAGTGCAGTGAGGTAAAACATACACTACAATACAAGCAGAACACTACATTTACACATGGTACACTCACATTTACACATGGTACACTCAGTGCAGTGAGGTAAAAAATCTGTGCCTTGTGGAGGAGACAAAATGACAGCGCACACAACAGTGTGTGGATCGGAAGCTGTGATGGTGACATCACCATGGAGGCCACATCATGCAAGCAGTCAGCCAACAACACACTATACTGTCCCACACATTCAGCCTGTCACAACTACATCGCAAAGGTCATTCATATGCTGTGTAGGCCATGCTGTATTAGTGATAACGCGTATCGCAATACATATCGTATCGTGGCCTCTGTATCGTGATACGTATCTATCGTGAGGTTGTAGGCAATACCCAGCCCTAGTTTTGAGGCGTGTTAGGGTAACTGAGAGGAGTCATAGAGTGGATGATCTAAACAACCTAGGCGCAGGAAGTGGGGTCAGCAGATCGTAAATGTATGGAGGAGCTAGACCGTTAAGAGCTTTAAAAATAAAAAGCTAAATGTTGAAATCCCAGGTTAGGCTAGTGCAAAAAACAAGCCATGTACTCTGACTGCATGGGCTCAAACGCAGGTGTGACTGGTGTTCTTATACACCGTTTGTCCCCTTGTCCTCTGTCTGTTACATGGAAAAGCTACTCACTTTCTGAATGACAGTGAACTCCACACTCTAGGCTTGCTAGAGGCCAGTGACAGCCCGGATTAAAACATTGTGTGGCCCTAGGCTATTTTGAGACCTCTCGAGACTGAACAATTGTAGGAAAAAGGCAATACTGAGGACTGCATGGTGAATGCGATAAGACCCTTTTTACAGACTTGTCATAACAAGGTCAAACTATAGCTAATAAAAATGAATAGTGGGTACATTTGATTTACAGTAGTTAGGTACTGTATCAGGCATTGACAATACTATTGACAATAGTCAGTGTTGATTGATTGATTTGTATAGTAAAACACACAACAACACAACATATTTCCAATCTGAGGTGGCAAGTAAAAGAATAGACCAAAATATAAAACGAGACAATTAAAAATTTGAAAATCTAAAACATAGATATATCATATAAAACTACCGTCTATGAAGTGATTCATTCATTCAGACTTCACAGCAACAGGAATGCAAAATAATATGTAAGCTCTCAAATGTAAAAACACCATTATGACTTAAATAGTAGCCTTATAATAACAGCACCATGACAGCACCATGACAGGCTACTAGGGCTGGGCAATTTCCCCAAAATAATATCGAAACTGACTTAACCTTGCTCATGTGGGTTAATCGAATAATCAAGAATATATCAAAAACTTTGAATATAGTTTTTTATAATCAACTAAATCCATTAGTACTGTATGATTAACCATTTAACCTGTATTATACTTGTTGTACAATGGTGCCGTACAAACATTTGTCAGCTATTTTCACTATTTAGTAGTGACATTTTCAATTAGTATTTAACACATTGGCTGCCAATTATTTCAGATTTTTTGCAGTAGACTGCCAGAGATTTTTCAATGAAAAAACAAAAGTACTCAGGAGCCGAGATACAGAATTTTTAAGTTAACAAGGAAGTGGATGGGAGTCTAAATCTTCGAAAAATCATATCTCCTTGGTCTTTGGGACAAATTAAAAAGATCTGCGTCTTTGGCAGCCAATGCGTTCTATTCAATAGAACGCAGATCTGCGTTTTTGGCAGCCATAAAGCTCAAAAGCTTGAGCTTGTAGAGCTGTTATTTAAACTTTTATTAAATAATCATTCGAGGCAAAAGTTTGAAATAATCGTGATATTGATTTGAACAGTCATATCGCCCAGCAATTAAGCTCAGGCCACCGATCTTGGAGATGCGCTACTGTATGTGAGCTCTGTGCAACAACGCGCTCAGTGTACTGTCACAAGTCCATTCCTGAGAAAGAACCTTAACCGAAATAGCAAGCTTATACTGAAAACCCATTTAAAAACTGCAGTAGCAGAGGCAGTAGCAGAGGCAAGTTAAAATAAAATTGCAGGCGAGACCAGGACCATCAACATCGCTCCACCATAATGTCACAATATTCTTCCACATCGCCGACTAAACATGCACCTCTGGTCGCTTTAATGAGAGGGTCACTAATTTCTGCCACCGCCATACTTCTCTGCTAATAAGATAGAAGAAAAGGCAAGAGAAAAAAAAGCAGTTTGTTTTGTGGACTAATTACTAGGTCTTACTGCATACAGAGCTCTATAGCTGCTGCTATAGAGAGGAATCACAGAGGCTATCCAAACCAAAAGAAAGGAAAACTAATTGGGCCAGTCACCATTTGATCAGATATCTGACTGCTGCCGGCCGGGTAAACATAATAAATCATTGGGGAGTTCTGCCAAGTTCTAAACTCTGGCATTAATACTATAGGCGACTACAAGCCCATTGAGGTACTGACAAAAGAGTCAATGGCCACTCAAAATGAAACGCCAACCAATTCAGCACTTCATCAATTAGACATTCACTGGATCATGCCACTATGATGGATGGAATTGGGCTCCAGGGTGAGTTATAAAGAATGACATACTGCGTGACTAACAGGATAACAATAGCACCTGGCACCTGAGGGATTTGGGGGAGGAAGAGGTGCTTGGGGAACCTCCACGGATCGGCAGCATGTTCAATCAACAGAGTAGTCTAGTCAAACCTTCACCTGACTGTCGAGAGGGAAATGAATCAAAGTGCAGCCTTGGCTGTCCTAATGAACCCCTGCCTCTGTCCAAACCGCAAGCACAAGACACACATCTTGATAAAACCAGAACAACCGTGCATGTGCGAGCCAATCAGAAATCAATGATTTTGAATTCTTGGGTCAGGGGACCATTAAAACTGGTCCCCAAACTAATCAGGTAAATTTGAACACAAAATATTGCCGCAATACTGTGGAGGTTCTGTACCATTTTAAAATCACAGGGACCAAGCTGGGGCCAGAAGTTTTTAAATATTAACAATAATATCAGTTTCTTTTTTTCCATATAATTCTATGGAAAATATTTAAAATGAGAGTTGAAATGAGTTTTGAAAAGGTGACCCTAAAGGTAGCAGAATGGAATTGCACAGCGATTACCTCACGAGTAGTGGAAGTTCCTAGTGATGTACACTCCATTGCCAGTGTATTAGAATAGTAGAGTTTACCAGATTGGACCTCTTCCACTCCTCACCACAAAACCGCTCAATTTGGGATATTGAATGTTTAGGCAGATTTAGCTGTTCAAACACCTTTTTCCTAGCCTGGCTCCGGCCCCTGAAATCGCTAGCCTCGCATTCAGGGTCTGGTGACGCTGTAAAAGGCGGAGTTTTTCGGTTGAGAATCTAACCGGCGGCCCGGCCCAATCTGGATTGGGTTAATCCAGTATGAATGAATCGCTAAAGAGTCCCACTTGGCCACGCCCTCAGCTCAGAAAACGGCTGCACTGAGAAGGCTTTCAGACTGAATAATGGAGTGAAACGAAATTAATATTCAGGCTGAGTGTCAGGCTACCTTTTTCCAACATTTACAAAACATACTTATCGGTTATGAGTAGGGATGGGACGATAATCATTATAATGTTCATCATGATAAAAAACGCTCACAATAATTGTGTCGCAGAGATTTGAATTTATCGTGAAATTGTCCTCCGACATACACTAGGATGAATTAGCTTTTGTTGAGCTACAAATTCAGTACCACTTAAACCCTCTAGACTTCATAAAATGAACCTGTAAAGGGCGCATTTGGTACGCTCTTATTTCACTGTACACAAATCGATTCACCAAAAATCGGAGATCTACACTGTGAGCTTGTAGATCTGCTATTTTTGGCAAACGTTCCACCCTGGAATAGGGATGCTGAGGGTTCAAGTGGCGTTTTAAGCACATTTCGATTATCGCGATAATATCGTTAATCGCAATTATTTTTTCCACAGTAATCGTGACATGTCATTTTCGTATCGTCCCATGTTATGAGAATGCCAAATTATAATATAAATCCACATTTTTTGAATATCCAGTATTTAAAATGATCTGTTACCCTGCCTTTAAATATTATATTTAAATTTAAATAAATGTATTTTAAAAATATTTATTATACACAGCCACTAACTGTTTTGCAAATGTCTCCAAACAGGGCCTTATGGGATGTCATCAGATTTGTCTCAGAGCCACTGACTTGCTTAATTTCGACCCCACGTTAGCATATTAAACTTAGTATATTAAACCATAGTGAAATTAAATTGTATCAAATTTATCCTTTTCCAAAAAAGGGTACATGACAGTGTGCATGGCACCATAACACTTAATGCCTCCATGGTGGAGGTCTGCCATCTACTAAGTGCATTTTCTTGTTTAGGCTAGAAGATGTTTTTAGCCCCACAAGACAAGTGAGATGGCAATGTTGGTGAGTCAGCTGGTCACATGGGGTTTAAAGATGAGCTGAAATGAAAAGTATGTTTTTCTCAATTTTAGAGCATATCCATGGTAATAAACGGACATAGTCAACAATGTATGCCAAAAGAAAATGGGAAAAGTAACATGCATGACATGAACCTGTTGAACTACATGTATCTGCATGTTGTTATCAATTTTGTTAAAAAACGCTTATTTGTTAGTGTCTATCCTGTTGAACAAACTTAGCACCTTCTGGTGTACGATTTAAATAACCATGATGAGTCACTGGCTGGAGATCCAAAATAAATCTTCTCTAACAGATGGTTCTGTCCTACTTTTCTGAATTTTAATGCATGCACAAGACTGATGAAGATGTCAGGCGTGATGTGTAAAATGTATATATAAATGACAGTGTTTCAGAGTTTGGAACTTGTCTTTGTAAATGGACTGTTGCACAAATGTCACTTTGGCCATTATGCTCCCAAAGCAGTAATGAATATTAATTTAGTCTGGCAAACTAAAGACTAATGCATGAAACGGAACATTATACACAGCCAATGCATAAAATCCTTGTTGAACTGGTTCTGGCCAAAACTGCAACCACTTCCAGACACAATGTGTACACATGAGTGTAATTAACAGGTCAGCAGGTGGTGTAACAACATTATAGCATATTTTAGTTATACCTACTGTTGTTTATAATTCATGCCAAAATAAGTTGCGTTGTATGCAGCGGACAGAGAGACTGCATTTATGTTATATACTGTGCATGTTTCGAGAAGAACGGAGCGTAGGTCAAAACTAAGAAATGTGGGTGCAGCCTAAACAGGATGAGAGATCGGTGCAATGTACAGCAGTAGGGGTATCACAGTTAATCAAACTAATCGATTTAACCGTAAACGAAATAATCGATCAACAATCAATATCTATTTTGAGCAGTCATTATTGGTGAAAATAGTGAAAATAGCCAATCTACAAGCACACATCGGGATGCGAGGCATTGTGAGATTGTACATCTGCTATTTTAAAAATGTCTTTGCATGACACATGTGCGATGAAGTATATAAAACAACCTTTATGTTTTTAAGCAATTAACTGACATTTTCGTTTTGTTTTATACATTATATAAAATAGAAAAAACCCATGCTTCTTGATTATTCGATTAATCGAAAAAGTAATCGATAGAATAATCGCTTAGTTGCAGCCCTATAATACAGCAGATTGCAGCCGGCAGCAGTCAGCAATGCATAGCTGCATGACTCGCAGGCTGCAGACAGCAGTGCAAATAACCACTGGGGAAGATGGGACGGATTTACTTGTGGTAGTGAATGGGTTAACAGAATTCAATTGAATACGTTTTTTCTCTTTCACTCAAGATTATCTTAGACACAATGTGGGTGCAGCCTTGTTGGCAAAAGTTAAATTAAGAGTCAGGACACGTACAGAAAAAAGTTTTACTTTTGTGCTACTGCTTCAATGCACAGCAAGAAACAGCAGACTCAGTAGTTATCTCAGTGCATGGAATTACAATCCAAGCCTACAAAAGAAACCTCGATTCAGCACCAGAGATTTCATTAGATGTCCCAGCCAGATAAACATTCAGAGTGACAAAAGGAATGTGTCACACGGACATAGCATGTATTCATTCACTGGTGAACATTAATCATACATTAATCATACAAGGCCAGCTCTTATGGCTTGCTTACCAACAGCATAGCCTTAAAACAGACCAGTCAGCTAGCCGGCCAGTCAGTCAGGCAGCCAGCCAGAATAATTCACCCATGCCAGTCAGCCTGGCAGTCAGCCAATCAGTCAGTGAGATATTTCATCCAGGGGCACCATAAGGGGGAGGGGATGCCCTGAATGATTCAGAGGGGCCAGAGCTGGACAGGGGCCCTGCATCACGCCCGAGATACCAGCCAGGCTTGGAATCCGTGAAGCTTGCTGACGGCAAGAAACCCTGTTCAGACAATGCGTGCCACCCTTCAGCCAGTTGCGTGTCCAAAATGTTGGCAATTTTGGAGTATTTTAAAAGTGACGTGTTGTGAGCATGTATTTTCACAATTTTTGAAAAAAAACAAACATTGTTTTCACCTATAATGACATGCCCAAAAAAGGGAACCATTTTTTATCGATTTTATTAAATTATCAATAATTTCTTATAATCATTTAAATAGATTAGTTTGATTAAGTGTTGCACCCCTGGTGATATTGACAGTACGAAATACACCAGCATTCTAAATTGAAAATGTAATATACCACTACATTACAGGCATTTCATTTGAGTGGGAAAGGGGTTTCATAGTATTAAGGGGCCCAGGATCCCAGATGTCAGGTGGGCCAAGATTTCTAGCCAAACCCTTACTTGATTATATCGCTGACAAACATAAGCAAGGTCTTGGATGCATTCCTGCTGTGGGGGTAATGACTATGTACCTATTCAGTTTTATTGGTTTGACCTTAAAAAGAATTTGGGCAGTGAAGATAACACCCTGCCTATCACATGCCAGTGAGTGTTCACAAAAAGAGTTCTGTTATCCCATCATAAGATGTGATGCCACCACCACACTGTCAAAACATGTAAACAGATGAGTCTGACGATGTTCAGAATGATTTTTTTTCTGGGGATAAGATTCTTAAGACAAGAATTTAAGTTTTGAGCTGGAGCTGAGACATTAGAATATTAAATATTGTTTGCATCTACAAACAACTACTAAGATGAAAATCCAGCCAGGTCTGACTCGAGTCACTTTTGTTGACTACTATGATTTCTAAAAATGTTTTAGAATGACACAAGAAATCTGGCCTCAGGAGGTAGAGCGACCGCTCGGGAAACGGAAGGTTCCCAGTTCAATTCCAGGCTCCCCCAGAGTTAGTGTTGAAGTGTCCTTGAGCAAGACACTGAACCCCTAACTGCTCCCAATGAGCAGGTTGGTGACCTGAATGGTTTACCCCGCCTTGTGTGTGAATGGGTGAATGTAATGCACATTGTAAAGCGCTTTACTAAATAAATGCACCATTTACTGTATTTTACTTGAGTATTTGTATTTTTGGATACTACATTCCAAAGAAAAATATTGTACTTTTGACTCCACTACATTTCTAGGGTAGAGGACAGAGAACAGCAACTTGCAATGGGCCTGGTTTTCAAGATACTCAAGGAACCAGTGACCATGTACCTGTCAAACTAGAGAGAAACGCCCACAGGCACAACACCAGAGGAAGCTCCACTGATCTAATTCCGGGTCTGCACAAACATGGGGAAGAATTAATTCTACTATCATGCCACCAAAATGTGGAATGCCCTACCACCAGCTATCAAAAACTGACTCCCTACCCGCCTTCAAACCCGCCATAAAAGAGCACCTGTCTGCAATTTTCAACTGGACCTAGGCAAGTCTTCTGGCTTGCCAAAAGAAATTATCTGTATTTTTCTGTAAATACGTGTACTGCTCCTAGTATTGACATTGCATGTCTTTATATGTCTTGATGAATTGAATACATAGGACCACAATGGAAACGAGCCCTCGGTGCTTTTTGTGTTATCATTTTAGCATCATTGTATAACTGAACCTCTGCACTTTTTGCAAACTGTTAATAAAGTATTCAATCAATCAATTACCTGAGAGCCTCTCTCAGGCGCCCTCCAGTGGCGAAGAGACGCAAGGCTAGGTTACAATGGGGCAGCCCAGCCTACACCCACCACAAACCTCTCTCTATCAGATTCACATGATTCAACATTAACACAAGGAAAGAGACCAACTAAACTGACCCGTACCGTACGGACGAAAGCACGCTCACCCCACCATGTCGACTGTCTGCAGCATTATTTACCACATAACGAAAAGTAGCGAGGAGACAAAGAACCAGACATAAGAGACGGCAGGATTGTAGGAGCATGCGATGCGGGTACACATGACACGAATCTCTGGATTTTCATTAAAACTATTAAGCTATTCTGATTCAGCTATGTTTAGTCGGAAATGAGTTCTGCACAACTTAAGTTCCGCAGAGGAAATGTGCTCAACTTCCATTTTTTTTGCAAACTCATTGGCTTTAGGTTTAGCCTACAAATAGACGGCAAGTGCAAGTCACATACGGGATAAATAATCACCCAGAGCCTTGCTTGTTCTTTCCCCATAGTAATTATTAGCGGTGCTGTACCTGTTTTAGTGCGTTGAGAAGACGCCTGTGGTTGCGGGGCTGATGGATGGTGTGTGCTGCGGTAGACAGACTCTATGAATGCACTGCCTTTATGAGCCTGTCTGCCAGCGCGCTTTGCTTTCATTCCCTGCCCACCTCCCAGACCACATCGATTGGTTTGACAGCCATGACGAAAGGCTTTCCATTTACCAATGACGCGTGCTTATGGATGCCACCGCTTTTCAAGGGAGACCCACAGTGATTGGCCAGTAGTCGCTGTGATTGACAGTTCTCGTTTTTGCAACTATGCCCAAACCTAACCTTAATGATTAAGGTTAGCTTAATCCTAACCCTAACCTCAGTAAAACTATGGCTAAACCTACCCCTAAACTCAGTAAAAAAAATATGGCTAAACCTACCCCTAAACTCAGTAAAACTATGCCTAAACCTAACCTTATTCCGAACCGAACCGCAGTAAAACTATGCCTGTCAGGGAGCCAATCAGACACAGGTAAAGGCGGGTCTATCCCATAACGTAACGTCGGTGAAATTCATAATAACGCACCAATTGACTGCTGCAGGTCCCCTCTCTCTCTCTCTCTAGTCTTCTCTTTTTGCTCCTGTTAAATTAATCTGTGTCTGTCTGCAGAGTCTGCTAATAAGAAAGTTTCTCTCTCTCTCTCTCTCTCTCTCTCTCTCTCTCTCTCTCTCTCTCTCTCTCTCTCTCTCTCTCTCTCTCTCTCTCTCTCTCCCCCCTCATATTCAAACAACAAGCTTATATTGACGACACTGACAGACTGACAGATAGCAACCCTAAATTGCTGTTGCTGCTGCTGTGAGATTATAGATACTAGGCTATTTTTGGCAAATAGATATGATCCACAAAAAAAAGAAAAAAGGAGGGGACCAAGTCTCCCGTTATACTGTAGCCTAACCAAGTATACATAATACATACATAACTACATACTATATTAACAGTTAATTTATACAGTAGCTATACAGAGTTTGTTTCAGTCAACATAATTTTCAGCTAATAATGTACTTTGTCCCCAGTGTATAGTTCTGAGGATCAGGGAATTGGATAAACTAGGACAGATATTATTTATTTACACTCAAATACTGGTGCAATAGTGAATCAAACTAATCTGTTTAATCCATTATTTAAAAGAATAATCGATAAGTTACTAAAATAATGGATTAATAATCAATCCCTATATATTTGGGGCATGCCATTATAGGTGAAAGCCTAAAACTAGTGAAAATAGCAGATCTACAAGCTCACAATGCATTGCAATGTGACATGTTGAAGTATGAAACAACACTTACTCTTAGTGGTTAATTGATTAATTGATACACATTGTTTTCTTTACATTAACACTTCATATTTACACTAAACGATTATTCAATTAATTGAAAAAGTAATCGATAGTTGCAGCCCTACTCAGATACTTTCTCACAGCACAGTATAAGATGTAAAGATTCCCTCAGTGATGACAAAGTGAACACACAGTCTGGTCTCTCTGGGTAGCAGGTCTGCCTGTGACTGCCTGATCAGACTGTGTCCAGTCAGTCTGTACATTGTCACCGTTTGTCTCAGTTTTCTATCAGCCACGGTGGTGAGGTAGGCCTATTCTGCCACCATCTCTGTTTAGGTTCAAGTCAAATTGTGATTTAGTGCTTCATTCCAATACTTGAGATAATTTTCATTTGGTTTTGAGATAATTGGGTTGGAGCAGATTGATTGCTACTGTCCTGAAGCCCCTGGTGTGAGTGGGCAGAGCAGAGCATCAAGGGCAGCTGGTCCTTGTCTTTGTTCAACTCTTGGCTCTGAGGGGCTTTGTAGTGGTACTCCACTTGATTGGAGATGTTTACTGTGATGGCTGGCTTTTAGATGATTCACCCCTTAAGCCCTACTTTATACGTAGGCTAGTTGTACAACGGATTTGCACAGCCACAGACATAACAAAAATAGCCGATTTACAAGCTCAGATAGTCAATCTACAAGTTGTGAGCTTGTAGATCGGCTATTTTCCCCTTTCTCTTTTCTTTCTTTTTCTTCCTCTAAGTTGAAAGTGGTTAATGGGCCGCACACTTCTTAATTGGGTCTATTACTGAATTTAAGGTAATGAATCCGGGTAGCTCAGTCGGTAGAGCACTCGCCTTTCGATCACATGGGTTCGATCCTGGTCACCGCCAACTCAGCGTATGAGTAGCAGAGCTTGGGTGCGGCAAGTTGTGCGGTAAGTAACTGGGAGCTGATGGTACGCGTGTTGCGCTCCACATCAGCAATCCATCTCCCAGAAGTCTAGCGCAGTGGTTTTCAACCTTTTTCGTGTCAAGGACCACCAAATTCACACATATTAGCCCACGGACCCCCCATTTGAAAGGATATGCCAGGGACTCAACCATTTTGATTTCTTGGGGGTCCCAATCTACACTGTATCAGCATGATTAGTGTTCATTTAACTCTGAGAGTGTACAAATGGAACCAAATGGACCCGTTAGGGTCCATTTGGTTCCATTTGTACACTCTCAGAGTTACAGACACATAAGGGTCAATTTGGTTCCTAACTATTAATTTGGCTGGGGAAACCCTGGAACCCCCTCAAGGACCACTGGTGGTCCCCGGACCACTGGTTGAAAACCACTGGTCTAGCGCATTGTGAAAGGGGGATATACTCCCACACTCTGGCTGATATACCGACAATAAGCCTCTCCGACCTACTTATACTGAATTTATAATTTTGAGTCAGGTCCTAATTGGAATGTCAATTGGAATGTTCCTTTTGATGTCATAGAAATCCCCATCCTTTGTCTTTGTGCCCAAGGCTGGATGCGAGCCGAGGTCAACGGAAAACATTTTTGATTGATTATGGTGATGCTGATTACCAACAAACTACTGCTCAGAACAGTTTACTATCATGTGATAAACTGTAGTCGTAAAGTCATTTTTGTGTTGCTATGATCACATACACACGATACAAAACACTGCACTGCCCTACACACACACACACACACACACACACACACACACACACACACACACACACACACACACACACACACACACACACACACACACATATAAACCCAACAAACGCATGAGCGCACACATGTGCGTGCACAGTGGGTCGCCGGGTCTTTGGTTCCAGTCCCAGCCTATTTGCTGAATTTATCTGCCGATCAATCAGAAGAAACATCCAGTACCCATTTATCAGCTTCCCTTTCTAGTGTCTTTCTAGTGCAGTTTCAATTGTGTCTGCTCATTTCTTTGTGTCATCACTTGCAATTTCACTTGTTTATCCTGTATCCTGTATGAGTTCTCTCTCCTGATTGGATAAAATCGGTATCCCAAGCTGAAAATGCATTTTCTGTTTTCTAAAGAGCTTGAGCTTAACACTTATTTTAACAACAATACATAATCTACTTCATCTTTAACATAATTTGTTGTTTCTTGACCCCCTGTGGCAGCAACCGATTAGTCAAGTTTTTTCCATTTTCAATGTGACAGCACACGGGATACAGTAGCTGCTTCCATGTTTGTGAAACTGTGAGCTACAGTATATTCAGGCCATGTTCACCGTATAGCTGGTGATAAGCTCGGCATAATTATGCTCATATTCAACATCTGAACACCTTGAGATGGGTAAGGTGCAGCTGAAACACTTGAAAGACGTACCGGACCGCCTGAAGGAAAATCACAGACCCTCTGGACCAGAGCAGTTTCCCTATACTGTATAGGTATAAATGGATTATGCTGTCAGCAGCACCTGGACTGCCCATGCAGGGGCCTATGCAAAGATTTTGTTTGTGAACTAGATTCATTCAACACCATGGTGTGACAGAGCCCATAAACTCCAAACTAGGGCTGGGTGATTGATAATGATCACGATTATTTCAAACGTTTGCCTCGATTGCGATTAATGAATGTTTTTGTATTATGTATTTGGTACGCCACCATTGAAAAACAAAGTATATATCTATATTACGTAGATTTAGTCGATTATGCTTCAGGTACAGTCAGCTTCCCAGCTGACTGTACCTGAACAATGGATGTAATTAGGCCTGAACCCCGATAAGTCCTGGGTCCTGACAGATATAGAGCAGCATGCAAGGCAGGGAAAGCACATCTCAAACCCACTGAACCTCAGCACAGGAGCGCTGCAAGGCTACGTGTTCTCTCTCCTCTTCTCTTCTCTTCGTACACCTCCACAAACTCCTCTGTCTTAACCACTTAAATCCTATATACTTGTTGGCCAGAATCCCCCAGGGCTCTCTATCCAAGGCCCCCTAATTTTGGGCCTTTCCACTAAATATCTTCGACCCAGAGAAACAGGAATGCTATAGTATTCAAGCTGTTAAGTTTGTGGAAGACAGCTTTGATTGGACTCATCTGGAATGGTTATGAATCTGCATATAGCCAGGAGTTGGATCAATGGTTAGCACTGTTATATCTCACAGCAAGAAATTTAAACAACCCCATTGAGACCTTTCTGTGTGGAGTTTGCATGGTCTCCCTTATGGTCATGTATGGTAGGGTGTGTATACCCAGAAAGCAAATGGGCAAGATCATCTCTGACACCTTCCATCCTGGCCAAGATCTCTTTGAAGTTCTCCACTCTGAGGACAACTGCAGATTATCAAAACTATAAGAACAGTACGCACTAAACCGCTTCTTCCCACATGCTTTTGGACTCAACAGCTGAACCGCATATAGTTGGACTATAAGGAAATGCATTTGGACTACTGCTGGTCTCCAGTGCTGCACACATCAACCCTTGTTCTTGCTTTTGCACTCATGCACCTACCAAATGCAACATCTACTGTATATGTGCAGTATCTGATATTTATCCCTTACCCAGAAGGTATTTGACCTGGGTAAAAAAACAAAGTATATAAAAAGGAGTGATCGAAGGGAGTTAAGGCTGATAAGCTTGTGCTGAATGGTTGTATACCTGCCATATAACCACTAGGGCTCTTTCTTTGCTTAAGGAACTCAACTGATGTGTTTGGTGGCCAAACACATCGGTGGCAGATAGGGTGGTAGAATTCTCAGCTGAGGAGACACTGGACTTTATCTGGGTCAGTGGTGAAAGAAGTACTCAGATATCTTACTTGAGTAAAAGTAGAAATACCACGATATGAAAATACTGTGTTATAATTAAAAGGCCTGTATTCAAAATTTTACTTTAGTAAAAGTAAAAAATTATTGGCATCAAAATATACTTACAGTACCAAAGTAAAAGTACTAGAATATTTTAAACTTTTTCAATAGCAGATCTACAAGCTCACTGCATCACTCGTGACAAAACACGTTGTGAGCTTGTAAATCGTCTATTCTCAAATAGACAATGTATAAAATGAAGCTTAATTTGTTAATATACTCTATGTTTTGTAACAATAATCAAAATCTACAAAGTAACTTATAATAACCAATGTTTTCAAATAATTGTAGTGGAGTAAAACAGTCCTTTCAGATGTGTGGAGTAATACTCAAGCAATGTAAAAGTACTTTGACATTGTACTTGCACAGTACTTGAGTAAATGTCTACCTTGTTACTATCCACCACTGATCTGGGTGAAAAGTAACAAAAACACTGAGAGGAAATTAAACAGCAAACACTGAATGGCTGGAAGCCAGCAGCACATACTGTCAAGGTCAAGTCAAGGTCAAGGACAGCTTTATTGCACCACAATTGAGGGAATTAGGCAAGGGCTTACCATGAAAGACAAACATATAAACCTATAAGTTGCATGTTTTCAAGCTACTCCAGGGCAAGGTTTTACCTTGTACTGTACCTGTATGCTCATTATAAGATGGCACCATTTCTGTCTATTCACTCTGTGTCTCATTAGTGGGCTGTGGACAGTTCAGAAACCTTCACCAATGACATCATACTGTAGATGGGGATTCTAAGCTAATAGAAACTACAACCTTTCTCTTCCTGGCAAGTTAGCACACTGAAATAGAAGCCATTGTTCTTTAATTGATACAAAAAAAGGTGATGTCATTGGTAGTCAGGTTTCTGAACTGTTCACAGCCTCCTCTGCAACACATTGTAAATAGACAGAAATGGTGCCATCTTATAATGAGCATTAGTGAGGACCAATTATATGAAGACAGGTTGAAAATGGGTGAAAGGATCCTTTAAGTAAAGTACTTCTTCCACCAGTGCCTGAGGCTTCTTGTTTTAGGTACCCAATTTGGTAGTTGTGTTGTGTTGCACAGTACTTACTGCCTGGATGTATAGTTGTATGGCTTTTATGACTGTTTTCAATTTCAGTTTTATTATTATTATCATAAAAAAAAATTAATCCCTTTTTCCCACCAATTTAGACGTTATGCCAATTGATTCCTCCCCACACACATTTCTGTGTGTTGTCACTGCTATTGTATCCTACTGGCTCACCAGTGAGGAGCCCCCACCGGGAGGACGTAGCACCTCCATCCCGCTCCTCCCATCCGCCACTCCCTGCTGACAGGTGCCGCTCCAGCCTCCAACCCGTAGGAGTACGTGCAGTAACAAATATCACCCTCCCCGCCCAACTTCCCTCCCAGAAACACGGGCCAATTGTGTTCATAACTTCATATAGATGCTCAACATGGATTCTAACCCCTAGAGTCCGCAGTGGTGGGCAGGTACTTTACCTCTGCTCAACCCGAGTGCAGATTTTAGTTGTAGATCGACTATTTTCACATTTTTTAAAGAAAAATATTGGATACTGACAAAGACTAAAATTAAGGGGATTTTCTCTATGAATTTAGTTTGTTTTAGTTAGTTTTGTAAATACACAATACAGGTTCAGTTACAGCAAAAGAACAGCTATCGTTCTTTTGTGAAGGCTCGTTTTAATCATTTAATTTATTTAATTTGAGTTAACAAATAAAACAAAAAACATCTAGTTTTCATTATGTCGTAACTATAATAACTGACATTGAGTTGAGTTGTATCACATTGGGCTGAAGTTGCAAAGTTTTTCTTTTCCGTTTTTGCAACAAGGCTACAATACCATTGTGTCAAAGATATTATGTTGAGGAAGTCTGATCTGGGTCTGATGCCTTGGCTGTTGCCAGGCAACAGTTGTCCTGAGATGAATGGATGTCCCCTTACTCATTCTCATTCTCATCCTCATCATCTTCATCTCTCTTTGTGAGCTAACACACAAACGCACACACGCACACACGCACACGAGCGCGCACACACACACACACACACACACACACACACACACACACGCGAGCGCACACACACACACACACACACACACGCGCGAGCGCGCACACACACACACACACACACACACACACACACACACACACACATGCTCGCACACACACATACACTCACAAACTTGATAAAATATAAATGAAGTTTGATTTCACCTTTACTTTCATTTCATAGGTCTCTAGCAGAGCCCTGAGGAGGCTCCTATGGGTTTACAAGACAGCGTAAAAAAAACAGCACAACAAATAACACCAAAATACAATATCATCAACAAATATAAAACACTATATGTACAGAGTAGAAAAGGGGGGGATGTAGGCAGTGAATGCCATCACCTTTCTATGGGAGAAGTGAGATTTACGTCCCCCTTTGGCATCCTGAGAGATGAATTTTCAGGCCTGTTTTAGAAGGAAACCAGTGATCCAATTCCAATGCGTAAAGTCAGTGTATATACGTCAACCAAGGTGAAGATATTAAGTTTAAAAGATGAAGCAGACGCATGCACACTCACAGCCTCGATGCGATGTGAATTTATCAAACAGAGCCCAACATTTCGTTGTTGTCAGGCAGAAACCTGCTATCTCCATATTTGTTTAACTTTTTATGTTCTTTCGTAAATGTATGCCTTACTCCTGACAGCAAAGACTTCGACACAGTCTTAATAAGCTACCTTGCAGAGCTGGCTGGAGTTCAGCTCCACATCTATAGCAGCCTAATTTAATTTGTGGAGGTACTCTACATGAGGTTGGTGTGAGCTGTGGTGGTGAAAGCAAAAGTAGCACAATGTAGAAATACTCTGCTACAAGTAAAAGTCCTGTATTCATGATTTTACTTCAAGAATCAAGAAGTTTTTAGTTGTCTTATCTTACTTATACAAGTACAAGCAGACAAATGTTGTTGGAACTTGTTCCGCAAAACTTTACTTGAGTAAAAGTACAAAAGTATTGGCATCAAACCAAGACCATGCCCAAGGGCCCTTGACTACCAGGGGCCACTGGGGGGCATATAGATTTATATTACTTTACTCCAAGTCAGGAACATAGCCAAACTCCGTCCCACCCTCATTCTCTCTGATTCCGAAAAGCTCGTCCACGCCTTTGTCTCCTCCAGGCTGGATTACTGCAACGCACCAAAAGCTCCAATACATTCAGAACAGCGCTGCTATAGGATCCTGATGAGAGTGCGTGAATACGAGCACATCACACCCATACTCCATTCACTGCACTGGCTTCTATCTCCTCCCAGACAGAATACAAGACCTCTCTGTTAACCCAGCAATGCATCCACGCACGGTAATGCCCCCTTCTACCTCAATGAAACTGCTCAAGCCACAAACCTCCACTCGCAACCTCCGGTCTGGAAACAATAACCGCCTCCGTCCCCCCATCACCAAGCTCCGCACCATGGGCGACCAGGCCTTCTGTTCAGCTGCCCCTCGACCGTGGAACTCACTCCCGGACCACCTAAGAGCTCCACAGTCTGCTGATGTTATCAAGAGATGATTAAAGACTTTCCTTTTTAATAAAGCATTCTGTTAGCTATACTGGTTTTACCCCATAGGCTTTTTGCATGTTTTTAAATGTGTTTTATACTCTTTTTCTTTTTATGTGTTGTTTTTATGCAAATGTTTTCATTCTGTAGTGTAGCACAGATTTGTTTCAAAAGTGCAATATAAATAAAATGTATTATTATTATTAAAATAAATCATGTACAATAAAATGTCTGGCTACAGGGGACACATGCCTTTCCACCCGACTGCCCATTCTGTGTATCATGTGGTCGGACCGGGGGTCCTACAAAATAATTGGCCCAGGGGCCTCTTTGAGTCTTAATCTGTCCCTGACACATGTCAGTCCTTCTGTGTACCACATCACTTTTCTACACCAGTGATTCACAAACGTTTTCATTTCAAGGACCCCAAACTGATATATATTTGACAACGGACCCCCCATCTGAACAGATTTTGTGCCATGCAGGGACCCCAATACAAACTTTGTGTTGTTAAAATGTTTCAAAAACATTCCACATTTTTTCAAGATTTTGTGCTACACTAAGTCATTTTGCTGGGGACCCCCTGGAACCTCAAGGACCCCCAGGGGTCCCCGGAACACATTTTGAGAACCACTGTTCTACACATGCAAGGGCAGATTAGCCTTAATGGCAGACCCGCTCACATTCCACACTGATGCTTCTCCTCATTAAACCCGTGTAATGGAGGCAGAGATGTGTGTAATTAATTGTGTGTCTTAACACACAAACAGGATGTCACTGAGCGGAGCGCATCCCACTGATCTGAAGTGATTACAACACTGTTGAGTTGAGACACAGTTTATTGGCTGGTTGTTATTGCTTCCCATTAAAACTTTATCAAAGCTTCCTGTTGTCATGCTCACAAAGTGGAATAATAAATCCCCATCTGTATTCAGCATCAGCATGTTTGTGTTGGAGATAAAACAGAGAGAGAGAGAGAGAGAGAGAGGGAGAGAGAGAGAGAGAGAGAGAGAAAGAGAGATATTCTACGTGTCTGACTGAGATTCAGTGGTTTCATCATGTGTTCAACAGCACGATACCTGAATTATTCACCAACTCCTTACATCAAGGCCAAATAGCATATTTGTCTGTCAATTAAGCCGAGGCTCGACTCTCTCTCTCTCATTCCCTCTCCAGGGTGGTCATTACTAATCAATACTAGGCTACTGTACTGTACTACAAACCTACGGGTAAAGGTGGACAGTAACAAAGTACATTTACTTAATTTTTTGAGTATCTGTACTTGGGAACTTGTATTTTTAGATACTTGACTTTTACTCCACTATATTTCAAAGACAAATATTGTAGGAATATTTCTAGGAAGTGAAAAAGTAGGCTACATTATGAATTAACCCCTTAAGGCCTATTTCAAATCTAGTTTAAATCGATCTACAAGCTCACAACACATCACGATCATCATCGCATTATTGATATTTTTGGAAAATGTCTACATTTCAATAGAGTAATGCATTGATATTAAAAAGAAAATGTAGGCTACTTTGTAATTCGTACTTTTAAACATTTTTTTCCCCATTTACTTTTGAATACTTACGTATTTTTTTAAAGAAAGTACTCTACTTTTAACTCAAGTACAAATTTGACACAAGCAACTTTCACTTGCAGTTGAGTATTAGACCAGAGTGCTGTATCTACACTTTGACATAAGTACTGGTGTTGAGTGCTTTTGTCTATCACTGTCAATAGGCCACTGTACTATAGCCTACTATAGTACCTAAAGGAGTCTCACTGTCTGTCTGAATGCATCTTCCATCATCACTGGGACTGACAGGTCAGGGTGCAGTTTATAATGAAGTTAGTCACGATTCCCCCTTCAATTTCACAGGTCTTGCATCAACATATTTCTCATTACATCAACAGCAGACAGAGCGACACAGTCAGATATTATTTCATATCGTTGTTTTTGAAATGTATAATATTTCCTGAAGCAACAGTCAACTCACTCACTATAAAGAGCTTTTAATCAGTGTTAGAAAACAGAAGGCAGTCCAGTTCCAAGGCCTCGTTAGAGTTCGCTAGTGTTTTCAAAGTGCGGTTGGGTTCTGGGAGTCACATGATATAGAGATAGAGAACGTACGATGTTCCAAACATTCTTGTAGTGTACAATGTTTTCCCTTGTTAGCCGTGTAGCAGAAATTCAATTATTATATCAACGATTGAAACGTACAAAGAGTGAGAATATGACAGCAACAGCTGGTCAAAATTGAGCAAATCACACCTCAGACATTCACTAAAACATTGACCAGTTCTTTGGCCGTAATGGGGCAATGACAACAGATACAACTCCCCAATAATGCTACATAGACTTTCTTGACAGTCCAGTGCAACATAAAAAAATACTTTTCTATGCAAACTTTTTATATGTCATGTGTATAGAAGAGATTTCTACTTTAGGGGAAAAAAATAGATATGGTCTAAAAAGACATACATATACATGTATATAACATTAAATGTGTAAAAATACAATTCTAAATCTGATATAATTGCCAATATTGTTGTCATGTAGGTAGTTATAAAAGGACTACCCAATTTCTTATGGAAGACTGCTTAAACATCTCGTATGGGTTACTTTTTTTGCCTGGCGTTGTGGACATCTGTGCGTGGCACACAAATAGATTTCATTTTACAGTCCAAAAAAAAAGGGTCTTTGGTGAACATGTAAACATTTGCAACAGGATACAACAAGGCTTTAAAGTCGCAGTGCCAAATGAACTAACACATTATTTTCTTTTGATAAGAATGTTAAGTTGTATTAGAAGCAATACAATTCTGACAATAGTTGTCTAACAATACAATTCTGAATACTTGTCAGAAAGCCTGCCATTACTGTATGAGTGCTTACAATGTGCATTGCATAGTACAGACAGGTGACAGATAGAAAGAAAAACCCAAATAAATGAATGGATAAACATAACTAATGCATCCAACGTAAGCCCAGTTGACCGCTGTTTTGGATCAAGATAACAGGAAAAGATTTGTGGTACTATAAAAGGTTTGTTATTGAGGCACAGATGGCAGGAGCTTCACTGCTCAGCTGGCTAGTGTTGACTAAAGCGACTGCATCTACATTTAAATTAGGGCTGCAACTAGCCATTATTCTCTTGATTACTCTTTTGGTTAATCGAATAATCAAGAGGCACTTTTTTCTTTTTTATAATCCAACTAAATAAATTAGTCTGATTAACCATTTAAGCCCCATTATGTACACTTCATCATGCAATGGTGTCTGTCATGCAAAAACAGTGAATTTAGCTGATCTACACAATGCGTTATGAGCTTGTAGATCAGCTATTTATATTTTCACTACTTATAGAAGAAAATAAATTAGGGATTTTCTATTTCAAATCAATTAGTTCGATTAACTGTTGCACCCCTAATTTCAATCTTTGGGAAATACATCAGTAAATAGAAATTGTGGTAGAAATCTCACATTCGATGACCGTGACATAAGAGGAAAATCATAACTCTCCCTGAGGAGACTGAGAATGTCAAAGCAGGACGTGATCAGACTGGATCAACAACCATGAGTCAACAACTAGAGAGGGGTGTTATAATAGGGTTGCAGTGCAGAAACCCCTCAGTACAAAGACAAATGCACATTTGAGAGCTCAGTGGTACAAATTACAAAAATCATAGACCCCGGTCTATAGTGATTGGGGGAAAAGGTGTTATGTTCAGATGAGTCATCCTTCAACATTTGTTCACCACAACAACTGGGTGAGTGCATGTGTGGTGTACACCAAGAGAAAGGTACATGCCTGAATGCTTTACTGCTTGATCCTGACAGTGAGGGGTCCAGTGGGCTGTTATTGGTGTGTGTCTGGGGGAGAATATTCCTGGCATGGTTTGGGTCCACTTAAAGATATTCTGAGTGATCACCTTTATGCCATGATGAAACATTTCTATCCTGATGATATTGGTCATTTCCAGGAGGGCATTTGCCTCCACCCACAAGGCATGAGGTGTCACTGGTTGGTTTGATCGATGAGTATGAAAATCATGTCAATCATATGCTATGACACTCACAGTCGCCAGACCTCAACCCAGTTGTATACCTATGGGAGATTTTGGACTGATGTTTTAGACGGTGCTCTCCGCCGCCATCATCAAAACATCAAATGAGGGAATATCTCTTGTTAGAATGGTGTTCCAACCCTCCAGTAGAGTTCCGGAGACACAATCTATACCAAGGTCCTGGTGGCATGTAGTGGGCCAGCACCTTACTAAAGACACTTTATGTTGTTTTTTTCTTTCATTTGTCACCTCTGCATTTCACTCCAGCGAATTCCCTCCGGAAGGAAAAAGATTGAGGGTATCCAGTGAGAGAAAGAAAGAGATTGTTGCAGTGCGAATTACAACAGAATTACTAATTAATGTCCCTTATTATAAAAACTAATTGAAGCATAATGTATATAGATGTAAAAAAAAAAAAAAAAGAGAAAAAGAATGTAGAAAAGAAATGGGGCGGCCAGGTGGAGCAGGGGTAAAGTTCCTGCCACCACTATGGAGTCTTGCGGCTTTATTCCTCCACGGTGCCTCCGGCTTGGCTGGCCGTGTTTGCGGATGGGAAGCTGGCAGGGGATTGAGTTCTCGGTCGCTGCACAAGCAACTCCTAGTTTGGTCGGGGCACCTGTTCAACAAGGAGTGGAACCGTGAGGAATAGCGCCGTGTTCCTCCACATGTGCAACGCCCTCCCGGTGAATCTCCTTCTGAAAAGAAGCGCCTTGCGACTCCATGTGTATCAGAGGAGACATGTGGTTGTCTATAGCCACCACAGACCAAACAGTAGGGGTTCGCTGGGACAGGGACTATCATAGACATGGGGGCAAATGGCAATGACTAAAATTGGGGACAAAAACAACAAAAACATGATTTAAGGAAAAAGAAAATGTTTTTTTTCTTTTTTGGGTGGAAGCATTCTACCTCAGTAAAGAAAAAAAACGTGACTGCGGACAAAGAAAACTTGAGTTGGATACATGCAGATTGAGGGCTACAGGTATGGTTATATCAGTGTCTGCGCTCTCTACAGACACAAGACACAGGTATAGAGGCCACGGTGTCACCCCCAGCCTCCCTCCCCATGAATAACAATCAAAATATGTCCTCTAGCAAAAGAATTATAGGCATTATACATGAGCAACAGATGCATCACTCTCCAGGGAGTGTAGTAGACTTCAGAGTCCCTCCCGTCTTCTCTTCGGTCAGGCCATCCACCCGTTCCTCTATCTGTCTGTCTGTCCATCCATAGTCCACAGGGAGGTGCTCTACCACTGCTCCCAGCTGAAGTCATCCCCACCACCAAACACAACAAAGAAGCCGAGGATGGTGAGAAAGATGACCGTGTTTCCTGCCATCACCAGACCACAAGCGCCCCACTCGATCTGTAAAAGAGACATATTTTAACCCATTGATACCTGGAACGCATCTGTGTCACTTTAGATTTCTTCGGTGCCGCGCTATGAGCTTGTATATCTGCTATTTTTGAAAAATCGTGATTTTTTTTCTCTCGTTTTTTTCCAAAAACTGTTAGGATTTAGAAAACATTTTTAAGATTCGCCTCAGGTCTTAATGGGTTAAGTTGTAGCGCCAGCACCCCCCAGTGGCTCTTTAGACAAACACGTTTCACAGATACAAGGTGTTCTACAGGAAAATAAACTTGATTGGTCCTCCACACTAGTGGGACTATACTGTATATGTTCAGTAAAATACACTATATGTATGGACGTTAGAAGGGCAAGGCATAACAGTGTAATTAGATCAAAAGCAAAAGCAAATTTTGTTTTTCCTCTAATTTTCCAAGGTGTTGTATTTCTCTACTAACTAATCAGTTATGTACGGAGAGCTGTGACAGCAAAGCTAGTTTCTAATGTCAAATGCATGAGCACACACACATTCCAGGAAAAAACGGACACCCAATATTTATTAACAAGGAAAGGGAGAACTCACAATAGCCTTGCGGGCTAGGACAATCGGAAGGCCGAAACTTGATACCACAATTCCAGTGGTGAAGAAATATGCCAGCTCCCTACACGCGTTGCTGGCAGCATCAGTGTCATCACTGAGTCTTCTGGCAATGAATGTCGGGATGGGGCTCAAGACGTAGAAGATGAGAACAAAGAGTGGCCAATATTGCCTAAGAAAAGCAAGAGTCATTAAGTAAAGAGTAAAGACTGAACATCTTCAGAATCAGAATATTGTCACTTCCACAATACACACTAGGCATACAGGGGAGCAAAATACCGTTCTCCACAACTTGCTTCACATTTAAAAACAAGAGACACATTAAAAAGACACATTTTAAAAAAGTGCTGATGCATTCAAATTGCAATATAGATAAAGTACTATTCATCTCTCAAGATGTTGGTTTTGCATTTCTTTGAAGTGCACTCCTTTGAAGTGCATGACTGCATATAAGGATGGGAATTGTATGCCTCCGAGCTTATCCTTTGAATAGCCCTTTGATCAATAGTGGCATGTTTTTCTGACAATTGCTCATTGCAAACAATGTTTTGATTGATTGATTGAATTAACGGTTTGCAAATAGTACAGTGGTACGATTATACAATGGTGCTAAAAGGATAACACAAAAAGCCCTGAGTGCTTATTTCCATTGTGGTCCTGTGTATTCAATTCATCGAGGCATTAAAGACATACGATAATATACAAGACATCATCTACACTAGTAGCAATGAAACATATGTGTACAGTAAACAGTTGGGGGTGGGGGGGTCATTTCTGGTGTTAAGCTTAGACCAGGGGTCTTCAACGTTCTCGCGCTGCGAGGCGTTGTGAGCTTGTAGATCTGCTATTTTTTGGCTAAAGTTCTCCTCAGAAAAGGGATGCTAGGGTTCAAGTGGTTAAGGTAAAAAAAAAATCACATCACACAAAGATTTGGCAGACCCCCTGTAGTAACTCTGAGGACCCCCTGTTGAAGACCTCTGGCTTAGACGTTAATAGGACCAGGTACAATTTGCAGTGGTAGGGCATTCCACATTCTGGTGGCATAGCAGTAGAACGAATTTGACCCCATGTTTGAGCTGAATCTGGGTTGAGTGAGATCAGTGGAGCTCCCTCTGGTGTTGTGCCTGTGTGTGTCTTTTACGCTACTGAAGTTGTCTGACAGGTACATGGGTATCCCCGTTTTCATGCGTATCTTGAAGACCAGGCGCCTTGCAGGTTGCTTTACTCTGTCCTCTACCCTGAGCCATCCCACCCTAGCATAATGAGCAGGGATTAGCCGGTCAGTTCTGGGTGTAAGGCCAAGTAGTAACGTGTTTTGAGAGGTCTGCAGCTTTGTTTTTAATGCCTTTGTGGCGCTAAAGTACCATGAGGTGCATGCATGCATGCATGCATGCATGCATAGTCGAAATGACATTGGACGAGTGCTCCAGCTAGTGTCCTCAGTGTGTTCCTACTGACCACCGAGGAGATTCTGAAAAAAGACTGAACACCTTTGTGCATGACTGCATATAAGGATAGGAATTGTACGAGTCTGAGCTTATTCTTTGATCAATAGTGGCATGTTTTTCTGACAGTTTCTCATTGCAAACAATGGCATGTGTCTACTTACTTCTGAAAAGGAAAAGCTTAGTTAAAAGTGATATAAGAGACTGCACAAGGCAGACATGTATGCCTTTTGTCTACCGTTTCTACACTGTGTTGTTCAGACTCAGGGATACAGTTTAAAACCTGTGCACCGCCACCTCCTCTTTTCCCATGAAAATTGATCAAGAGTCAATTATGGAATCCATAAAGAATCGGACTAATAAGCATGCTAATAGAGCACCGAAGTCTGACGCAATTTACGCATCCTACCTGGGTCGCGCCCCCCCCCCCCCCCCCCATTCTGAATTCCCATAGATGTGTTTAATATCGCGTCAAATAAGAACTGTGTTCCAAAAATAAACAAATGATCCCGGCGGTTTGACTCATATGGATATGAAGCATCAACTGACGGTGAGAAAACGCTAATGTTCTGTTGAAAAATACATTTCTCTTATGGGACACCTGCAGAGCATTTTCAGGTAGGGGTCTGCAGCCCGTCTAATACATAATGTGGGGGTCCACGGCTTGACATGAAAATGTTTGAGAATCACATACATACCCGTACTGGTCCAATGCACAGCCCAGCAGAAGGAATGTCAGCCCGATGGCACCACTAAACGACAAGCCAACTAGTGCTGAAAGGCAAACAGAAAACGTAGAGTCATTCTCAGTGGTGGAAAAAAGTACTAACATTTCTTACTTAAGTACTGTAAAAGTATCAATACTGCAATGTAGAAATACTCTGTTACAAGTAGAAAGTACTCATTATGCAGAATGTCCCATTTCACAAGTTTTCAAATGTATAAAATGCATTAAAATCTTCTGAAAATAGCAGATCTACAAGCTCACAATGCATGGCATTGTGAGATTGTAGATCGGCTATTTTCAAACGGCCAAAATGTATGTAGGTCTGAAGTGGGTAACATACGTTTTGTAATAATAATCAAAATCAACAAACTAGCAACTAAAGTTTTCAATTAATTATAGTGGAGTAACAGTACTATTTGCCTCCAGTCTGAGATGAAGTGGAGTAGAAGTAAACGGACTCCTTACTGCCATGAAAGTCAGAGACAAAAAGTGTTCTGAGCTTCATAAAAGTAGGATCAAACTAGCCAAATGTTTTAACAAAGGTCTCGAATCCCACGTAGCTAAACTTGAAAAGGAAAAAAACAAGCTAAGAAACAAGGTAAATAGCATGCTCCTGTTAGCAGAAAAAAGCTACCTCGATGACAAGATTGAGGAAAATCAAAAAAAAACACGAGAGCTTTGGAGGCTACTCAAGAACCTCCTAGGCTGCAGCAAAAAATTGAAAACCAGGCTTTCAAACTTAAGCCTCAAGGTGAATGACACTCTCATTTCATCCAAACACGAAGTGAGTAAAATCCTCAACATATTCTTCACGACCGTAGCCTCAGATTTGGTTGAAAAACTTCCTCCACACTCTGGGAGATATGGTGAGGAGTATGTTGTCTCATTTTACGAAAAACAGGGTGTTTGCAAAGATGACTTTAAACTCTCCCCTGTGAAAACAGAAGAGGTGTTTAAAAAATTGAGTGCTCTTCATCAACACAGAGCCACAGGCCTCGACAATATCCCCCCCAAATTTCTAAAAGACTCAGCCGCCTCCATTGCTCCAATCATTACCCACATATTTAACCTCTCCACCACACAGGGACAGGTCCCCAACGACTTCAAAAAAGCAAGGGTGACCCCTCTGTTCAAAAAAGGAAACCAATTAGACCCTGGCAACTACCGCCCTATTTCTATTCTAAGCTCCATCTCGAAAGTCATGGAAAAAATAGTCTATGAACAGGTCGACAAGTATCTTGCCGAGAAAAATCTAATCTACAAATTCCAATCTGGCTTCAGAACAAACCACTCCACTGACACATGCCTTCTCTATTTGAACGACTCTATCAAACAAGAGATTGAAAAGGGCAAATATTGCGGCATGGTCATGCTGGACCTCCAGAAGACTTTTGACACCGTTAATCACCCGATTATGATCAATAAGCTCAAAGCAATAGGTTTTGATGACACGTCAGTGAACTGGATGAGATCCTACCTGGAAGGGAGGGAGCAAGTGGTGGAAGTAAACGGCACCCAGTCCCCCCCCCTCCCAGTGACTTGTGGTGTTCCCCAAGGAAGTATACTAGGACCCTTACTGTTCCTGATATATGTGAATGACATGTCGTCAGCCTGCGACTGCAACCTGTTCCTGTTCGCAGATGACTCGGCCCTGCTAGTCTCGGACAGGGACAGGCTGCAGGTTGAGAAAACTCTCAGCTCTGAACTCAACAAGATCTGCATCTGGCTCTCCGACAACAAGCTCTCATTACACCTGGGCAAAACGGAATGCATCCTCTTTGGGTCCACTCCTAACCTCAGAAAGGCAGAGAGCTTCACGATCAAAGCGGGTGATGATATCATCAAAAGAAAAAACGAAATTACCTACCTGGGCTCTATCTTGGAGGCTGACCTCTCTGGTGACAAAAATGCTGAAAAAAACGATCAAAACGGTCCACAAAAAAACACGCTATTTGCGGAGTATTGATCGTAAAGTCAGTAAGAAGACTCTGAAGACTCTTGCAGTGGCCCTCATACAAGGTCATTACGATTATGCATGTACTTCATGGTATCGCAACACCTCCAAGGCCTTAAAAACAAGGCTCCAAACATCCCAAAACAAACTTGTAAGGCTACTTCTTGGCCTCAACTACAAAACCCATCTAACCCCTGATCATTTTGATAGGATTGGATGGCTTAGGGTTGCGGACAGAGTACAGCAACTTGCTATGGGCCTGGTCTTCAAGATATATCACAACATTGGGATCCCCCTGTATTTGTCAAAATACTTCCAAAATGTTAATGATGTCCACGATCACAATACCAGAGGCAGCTCCACAAACCTTGTCCAACCCTTTTTTGGCTCAACAAAGGGAAGTAACTCGTTCTCATGCTATTCATCAAAAATGTGGAACGCCCTACCAAAAGGAGTAAAGGAGTGTAAAACCCTACTCTCTTTCAAAAATGTCCTAAAGATACACCTTCAGGAGGCTGCAATTGGAAAATGGCCCCTGTCTAAGTCCTAACCTAACCTACCCCCCTACCCCCCCCCCCCCCTCTCTCCTTCTCCTTTTGTACATATTTCTCACTCTTCATACCAGTAACCTGTAAACTGATTGTATGACATTCTATAGTAGTTGTGTATATCTGTCTGTCTCTTATATGTCATCATGATTTGTGTGCATGGGGAACTCATTTGAAACAAGCTCAGTGCTTTTATGAGTCTTCCAGTTAAGTAGACCTTGTATTGTGAATTTGTACTTCCATGTACTGTTGTTCTCATGTCTTACTAAATAAAGTACATCAATCAATCAATCAATCAATCAATCAAACTGAACATTGGAAATAGTAAAGTAAAAAGTACGTAAGAGTAAAAGTATGTAAGTACTAAAGTTACTTTACACCAGTGGTTTTCAACCAGTGGTCCTTGAGGGAGTAACAGGGGGTCCCCAGTGAAATTAGTTAACATGCGTCACAATCATTTTAACCGCTTAGCTTTGGCTATTCAAAAATAGCAGATATAGAGATCTGCTATTTTTGAAAAACCTTGGAAAAAGTGTGCATATCAAAACATTTTCAATTGGTGGTCCGCAGCCAAATGTATAATGTTGTTTAGGGGTCCTTGGCATGAAAAAGGTTGAAAACCACTGCTTTACACCACTGTTCTATTGCATGGCCGACATACAACACGTTACTATGTCGACGTGAATGTAAACATGGATGATGGGGCACCGTGATGAGAACTATATTGCTGGTATACTGTTATTACGCATTTTAAAGATCAAAACCAATGTTGACAACGTTATGTTAAAACAACTTTGCTCATACGTTTCAGAAAATGTCGCGAACAAAAAAAAGAGCCTTAGAAAATGTAACTTACGATAACAAGCTGTCGTGGCCTTATTGGTGATCAAAGTTAGTAAATGACCAGTAACTCCCTTATGGGAGTAATCTGATTACCTTTCACGCCCGCCATTGTATAAAGATGTGCTTTTATTTCAGCTTCTCTCCTTTTGTTTGGTGTTGTTTATATGCTCCTTTCTGTCGTCACTTTGTAGACTCACCAACGTCGTCTCACTTCCTCCTTTTCCAGTCTATGGTTTTTTGTCTCTCTTTTCTGGTCATCAGCTGACTTTCTTAAAGGTACAGTGACTGTCCCTGAGGCGTTATTATGAATCCCACGCCGCGTCCTGGATTTAGACCCGCCTTACGTGTCTGATTGGCTCCCCGGCAGGCATAGTTTTACTGAGGTTAGGGTTAGGGTTAGGGTTAGGTTTAGGCATAGTCTTACTGAGGTTAGGGTTATGGTTAGGGTTAGGTTTAGGCATAGTTTTACTGAGGTTAGGGTTAGGGTTAAGGTTAGGTATAGGCATAGTAGCAAAAACGAGAACTGTCAATCACAGCGACTACTGACCAATCACAGCGCCCGCTCAGCGGGTTTGCCACGACGCGGTGTGGGAATCATAATAACGCGTCACGCAGAGTTCCTGACCCAGCTCAGTGATTCTTACTCAAACCCATTTCATTTGGGAAAGGACTCCCCCAGTTTGATGTGGATTAGGCCAGTGGTTCTAATGTTTTCACGTCAAGGACCCCCAAATTAATATGTATATGGCTGCGGACCCCCATCTGAAAATATTTTGTGCCAGGGACCCACATTATATTTGTGTTGTTAAAATGTTTCAAATATGTTTCAAAATTGTCAATTATTTTCAAGACTTTTGTTTATATATAATCGTATATAATGTATATAATAGTTAAAGTGGTTAGACAGATTTTTAATAACTAATTTCGCTGGGGACTCCCTGGAACCCTCTCAAGGATCCCTCCAGTTGCACTTTGAGAGCAACTGTTAGGCCTTGGACTAACAGCTCTTTGATATTTGTTTTTTGTTTTATCACGTCAAATTACGGGTCCATTTAGTAAACCCAGGGGCTCAAGCTGAGAACCAGTGGCCTCTCGTTGATACACATGCATATTTGTACAAACAGTAATCCATCTGTAACTATGGTGAGGCAATGCATAGTTACATCAGTTACACTCATGTACTGCATTCCACATTTGAGACATAATATAAATTGGGACAATTGTATATGCATATTGGTATAGCACCTTTATTATATATCCATTTGTTTCAGCCATGTCAGCTCCAACCTAACCTAATAGATCACTTCTTATAAATATTTTCATGCTTACAGGGAAGGAAGAGATTTGAGACAGAGAGAGCCTTGATGTGTGTGTGTGTGTGTGTGTGTGTGTGTGTGTGTGTGTGTGTGTGTGTGTGTGTGTGTGTGTGTGTGTGTGTGTGTGTGTGTGTGTGTGTGTGTGTGATTTATGCTCAATAACTCTATTTATTTCAATCCAAGAATTGTATGACTGAACTAAGACAGTGAAACACCCTCTTAAATTCTCACAAACGGAAGTGTATAGTTTCATATTTCTGCTGGGATTTCTATCAGAGGCCGAAATTTAAAAGAGTCCTTCCCTCTCTATTTCTTTGTGTGGCTGTGGATTTATTGGGGAGATTAAACTGGGTGGGGAATATACAGCACTTCAAAGAGCCTAATCACAGAGCTGAACTGTCTGAGGCCAGCTGTTGCCCAGTATCTGTCCAGCCAGCCAGCCAGTCAACCAGCCACGCACGCACGCACGCACGCACACAAGTTCCCAACTTATGTCCCAACTTAACATGTGAAATGTTGGTGGTGTTGTTGATGATGTTGAACAGGCAAATAATTGCCTAGGTGCTGTCTCCACTAAAGCTGTTTTTTTGGTCTTAAATTGGCAAGACTTTGCCCTGTAGCCTTAGCCTGGCTCCAGGCCACTGTAGCCTACCTGTTATTTGCAATGTGTTGCTATGGCTTTTATGTAGACAGTAGAGACTGCACCAAAGATCTTATATCTTTGACTGGACATTGAACACTTTGAGCGAACGATCGGTGGCCTTCTCAGATTGGTCTACAGCAGCATTTCCCAAACAATGGGACAACCCCTACATTTCCAGAAAAAAACAAATCCAGAAAAAATAACAGATCTACAAGCGCATAACGTGTTGGGCTCATCCTTTGTTTTACTGCATTGTCATTGTGACGGTGGCCAGGTTGTCACATGTGACTTGCCACTTCTTTCTAGAATGCTGGCACTCTTTACTCTTTCTCAATAAATAAATAAATAACAATACGCATTAAACTCACAATAATAAAATATCAGTTGCACAATAAAGTGCGGGGTGCGTAATTACTGTGAGAATAATAATGATTGTCAAATACTGCAAGACTACGCCACCCTTTTGTTTAAGAGGTGGGTCCTCTGTAACACTTTCTTAGGCTATTCACAGGTTCGAGTTTACCCAGGTAAGTATAACACTTTTGAATGAGAACAACACTTTATAAAATATCCCTCGGAGAAAACTGGACGGAAACAGGTTTGTATAAAAAGGTAATTAATTTTATTGTCCTAATACAACGGCATCTATAAGCCATAAAACAATGAAAAGCATAAACAAAAATATAACACTAAACACTAAAACCCTCAACCTCCTATGGCGCCCGCTAACTAACTAAAATACACAATCACAGGAACTCAACAACAAGGCTTAAAACACAGGGCTTGTGCAAATTTAGCAAATAAATATAAATCTAGCATAAAGTGCCTACTTCTACTGAACCAGTAAAGTGACAGGTGCTGATTTAAAGTGCTAAATACTCATCACGGTTTGAATGCAAAAGGTGGGGAATGTCCTTATATGGGTGTAATGGATCGGGGGTTTAGGCCAGGAATCTCTGCCTCTTCAGTTCTTCGTATGCGCTGCCTGCAATTATAGAAACTAGAACCAGTTCATCTGTTCAATGTAACTTCACATGGGAGGTTTAGGACCGTGGTTTTATAAAGGTAACGTTGCATAGGAAGGTACTTACACGCACGCCAGACTTAACGTCTGGCTATGAGTGTGTAGAGCGCGCAACGTTATCGCCACTGGCCGTCTCCTCTGCTCCTTGGTTCGGTTCGTCTCCTTTTCCTCCCCGTCGCTCTCGTCTACCGCTGCGGCTTCTTGTCACTGGAAGCGGGCACGTCTCAGCTCACCGTCCGCTGCTTGTGGCGTCTCGCTGTATCCTTGTTCTCCACCTTTGCTCCGTGGCTCTCCTATACCTGTGCACAACCTGCTCCCTCGGCTGTCACCTTCACACTGCCCTGTGTGCCTGTCTCTCTCCTGTCCAAATGCCCGCGCCCACTTTTGAACAGTGTGGACCACACCCTATCCTACTCCCATTCGCTCTGCCAACAGCGTGACCTGGGGACATTGGCTGGCTGGAGTCACACGGTCAAAGTCATGCAGCCTATCATGGGGTTCATTGTCAAGTGTCTCAGGGACCGTGGGGAAATATATTGGCAGGTTAAAACGTTCAGTGAGAGATTACATAGGATACATTTAAGATGATGGTTATTTTCAGTCCATTATACAGGTTTTTACGCATCAATAAAATAGTACAAAATGTATTTTCATCACTGGTTGTTGACCCTGTCACATCATCATTACAAGATATCAACCTTTGAGCATTGATTTCATCCGGCTTACACCATCGATTGTCCCCGTAAACAGAAGCCATTGAAAACCATTGAAAAACGGTTCATTTGCACATTAAAACTATACATTAAGCATTTAAAGAAGCTATACAAAACACATTATGTTTCTGTGTAACAAAAAAGGGTTTGATAACGTTAATAACTTATCTCAATGGATAAATGCTGTTCAAAGGAGTGCATAGCCTATACAAATTGAACACTGGACAGGTGACGGCTGTAGGTGCCACTCCTCTACAACGCCACACTCTCAGCTAAGCCGAAAAGGTGTAGAAAAAAGTGTCAGAAGCCCGAAAGGTGCCGTTTTCAGACAATAGTGGACACTGGACAGGAGACGGCTGTGGGTGCCAACACTTCTGACGTACGCACACGTGCGGGGAGACCTCCCCTACAACGCCACACTCTCAGCTAAGCGGGAGAGGTGTCACACTCAGTGTGTTGAGTTGCATGTTTTTATATTTCTTTCCACTGAGCTTAGAACTCCAATTGACATTTATAACGAGCAGAGGGAACGACAGAAAGACGGACACGAGAGAGAGTAACAGACGAGTGGAGAGCAGAGACGGGCAGTGTGAGGCGACGGAGATCGGAGACGTGAGACGCCAGTGTTGTACTCCTACCAACCGCAGCGGCAGAGTCATAGACTGCCTGGCCAGTAAGTCTTTGACTTAAAAAAAACACTTGACCTACAGAGCGACAGCGTGGCTATGCCACTATAACAGTTATCCCCAGTATACCAGTGATCTGCCCAGTATTTTCGGAGACGTGAGTGAAGTGCTGCTCTACCCACCCGTCTTGTCATCACTACTCTACGCATCCTCCTTACCCTTGCTGCTTGTTTTTATTGTTTGGATATATTTTAGGTTTGGTTTAGTGTAATTTTATTGTTGAATTGCATTTCTATAGAAACACTGTATAGGGCTTTTTATTAAATAAATGGGTTTTTACCTTTTAACCTTCAACAACTGCCTTCCTTCACTATTGTTTTTGCCATCTTTTATTGTTCACACAAACCTGCGTAGCCTGTTTTATATTTTAGCTTGAGTTTTAGACCAGAGGACCAACACCTCTTTTAAAAAGGTGGCATAGTCGGTGTTTTATATTTTTAAGGTCTCGACACAAGCACTGGGCACTTTAAATTGCCTGTGTCGGGCTGAGGGCCACATACACATGTTTCTATTACTGGTATCGAATGTCCCATGACCTATTTTTGTTTGTTTGATTATCCGTATATTTTTGCCTTATTTTTTTTTACTAAATTAGTTTTCTTGTCCTTTTTTTTCTTGCCTTTTTGTACTATTTGATTTTATGTCTTGTCTAAATGTTTAAACCTATAAATAAAGAATTTACTCGATCGATTTTCAATTAATTACGGGGCCAGGCTTCCAGCATGGCTCCGTTTTCTTCTTCTTCTTCTTCTTCTTCTTCTTCTTCTTCTTCTTCTTCTTCTTCTTCTTCTTCTTCTTCTTCTGCCGTTTTTGCCAGTTCTGCGTGCATACGCTTTTTACGAAACTCACCACATGATAGATGGTCACGAAAAACTATCAAGAAATAAATCTCAAAATCTTTCGTCAAAAGGTGGCGCTATAGCACTCAGTTGAAAATGCCAACTTTGAACAGGTACAACTCATGCCCTGTTTGACCTACAGCCATAAAACTTCAATACACACATGCGTCTCCTCATGATGAAAAACTTTCACACTCTGACTTTTGACCTCTGACCTTTAGATCTCCCACCATTTTGAATTACATGAAAAGCTGTTAAAATCTATCTCCTCCTGGGATTTTGAGCAATCTGCACGAAACTACACATGAACTTTGGACCTATGCCGACAAAACGGTGCAAGCGTAAAAAATTAAGCTTTAATGAGCCAATGAATATTGCAGTTTTATGACAATTATTCATCTGCCCCTAACACATACATGCAGACTAACATTTCTTTGAAAATTTGCAGTAATGTACAGGGTCATTCCAAATATCACTGAAACCAATCTTACTCCAATTGGTGAAACGGGGGTGCAATTTTTTGAAAATGCAAACTTTAAACAGGCAAAAGTCATGCCTCGTTTGGCCGACAGCCATTAAACCTGCTTACACATGTGCCTTGACTCATGAGGAACACATGTATCACTTTTACCAGTAAGCTCCGCCCTTAGATTGTCCGCAATTTTGAGCAGTTTGAAAAACACCTAAACCTAGGATTTTTCAGCTATTTGCGTGAAATGGTATCATCTGTCTGACCTCCGTTTTCACTAGATCAGGTCTGTTGGTCCAATGGCTTCCCGCTTAAGTGAATGTCTCACAACATCAAGGTAACCGGTTCAAGCCTCACTTGGTGCAGACTTCATTTAAAGTGCATTGCAAACAACAAGACTGTATCAATGAACACATGTGCAAATGATAAAGATAACATGATATGCTTATTTGAGAGGGTACAGTATGTTTTTGCAATGTATGACATACTTCATTCTGAAAATAGCCGATCTACAATCTCAAAACTTTTCAGATAGCAACGTGTTTCTGAGCTTGTAGATCGGCTGCTTTCACTGGTTCACTTTTATCTTCAACAGACAACCTCAGCCTGGACAAAGCTATAGCATAGGTAGTGTTGCAGCCTGTCAATCCGAAGGTTGAGGATTCGATTCCTGTTAATGGCAATAGGTTGAGATGTCCAATGAATCCAATCTGCTTCCATCTCTCTTCAATCTATTCCCCCTCTCTCTTTCTCTCTCAGTGAGAGGTGGCATTGCAAAAAACATGACCTTAAGCTCAGTCTTCTATGGCTTATTGTGCATATTACTTATATCGGAAGTAAAGATACCAAGGATGCGTCAGTGATGTCAGCCATCTGCGTTGCCACGTTGCCATAACAACACAAGCACAAAACACACGAAAATATCAGTGTTGCCACATTTGCGGCAGAAACAAGCAACCACCTTCATGAAAAAAAAAAACAGCCAAGGAGTCCGCCATGTTCCACGGGGGTCCCCGGGGGTCCCAACACTCCCAGGGGGTCCGCGGACCCCCACGTAAAAAAGAAATATATATATTTTTTTCAAATTTTTTTGTTTTTTACTTTTGGAAATTTCTATCCCACCATTTTGGTACCCCAAAATAAGCGCGCCCTCACAGCCCTAGAGCCCCGTGCGCGGCTAGCGGGTCGGCCGCCCATAGGGCGGCCGAACCTCTAGTTACATATAGTTTTGTCTCTCTTTTAATGTATGATATACTTCATTTTGAAAATAGCCGATCTACAACCTCACAACTTTTCAGATAGCAACGTTTTGTGAGCTTGTAGATCGGCTACTTTCACTAGTTTTCGTTCTGAGGAGACACAAAAATGCCTTTATTGGTAAATGGTTTGTGAACCAGTGATCTAGAGTAGTTCGGGACACAGAGGCCTGGTTCAAAATGAACGGAAATACTTATAAATATCAACAGACACTATCAGGGAGGCCATATATTTAGCTCAATGAGAAGAAAGGCAGTCTTGGAGTCCGTAGGTTGCTGGTTCGATCCCTGTCCACGACAATGTATTGAGGTGATCATGTGATTTGGCATTATTCGGATAACACATCGTGTGTCTTGAGGATAGGCTTAGGCGTTGTTTTACTGAGGTTAGGGTTAGTGAGGGTTTAAAATCCTCATGTTAATTGCATGGTCTTCTTTCTCTCAAGTTCAGTATTCTATGTTTCAATGGCTTATTGTGCATATTACTTATCATTGCTTCTTTCTTTTTTCTCTCATTACCCGTATTATCGCTGCTTGCAGCTATATTTGAATTTGTTTTTGGGGCTAGGGAAAGTTACAGGTATGGTGTGTGTGTGATATCAAATGTGAGCTTACCATAATCGCAGTAATCCTTAATCATATTCCATCATATTCAAGGGCTTGGAGAGGACTCCATAGAGCTCTGCAGAGGGGATGTGTGTGTGTGGGTGTGTGTGTGTGTGTGTGTGTGTGTGTGTGTGTGTGTGTGTGTGTGTGTGTGTGTGTGCGTGTGCGTGTGTGCGTGTGTGCGTGCGTGTGTGTGCGCGTGTGTGTGTGTGTGTGTCCAGCTGATGCTCGTTGACGCTCGATAATGTTATATACATCAGGGCAATTATGTTTCTGCACTCTTTTTTTAATCAATCAATCTATCAATTAAGGAATTAATCGATCATTTGCATCCCCAATCAGGCTGCATTAGGAGCCTAGGTGCCCGGACCGCTAGGCCAGCCCGGGCCAGTGACAATACTCCACCACTGCTACCACCACTGCTACACACTCCAATACTTGACCACTGCTACACACCCTTCAAAGGTGGATACAAAGCTCTCCGCCGCCCACCGCGTGGAACCTCTGACCACTGCTGCCGGGCCTATTCAAGCAAAGACTTAAAAGGGAGAGGGTCGTTGAGAAGGAGGTCCTAATATTCTGTCGGAGTATACAGACTCACACACCTATGGCAACACACACACTGCCCTTTCACTCTCTGTATTGGAATGGCGTTTTCTTTCTTTTTTTCCCCCCATTTGTTCATTATTTCTTAATTTCTTTCTCTCTTTGTTCTTTTTTAGCGGTGCCAACCGCTCTACACTTGACTTTGTCCGTATGTCCGTCCGTATCAGCACGGGATGACGAGCACGGGATTTTACACAGCTATAACTCCAGTTTGCAGCATGCCACCAAGTCCAAATATGGTATGTGGACTTAGACCACCAATAGGGACGAGCATGAATTGCTGAAGTTATCACAGCGGGGTCCAGGGACCCCCCGCGTATGTTCTGTCCGTCCGCCCGTTTAGGGCACGGGATTTAAAACAGCTATAACTCCAGTTTGCAGCATGCCACCAAGTCCACATTTGGTATGTGGACTTACACCACAAATAGGGACCAGCATGAATTGCTGAAGCCCAGCCCCCTCTGTCTTCCCATTGGCTGGCCTTTAAACAGCCATAACTCACGTTCGCAGCATGCTACGGAGTACAAATTTTGTGCATGGACTAAAACCACCAATAGGGACAAACTGTAACTACTTAAGCCCCGCCCCCTCTGTCTGCCCATTGGCTGGGCTTTAAACAGCCATTATTCCAGTTTGCAGCATGCTACCAAGTACAAATTTGGTAAGTGGACTCAGACCACCAATAGGGACGAACTGAAATGAGTTACGCCCCGCCCCAAAGGCACCGCTTCCTTCACACAGGTGTGATTTTTTTTTACACTGTAGGTCAAGTGTTGTTTTTAAGTCAAAGACCTACCGGCCAGGCAGTCTATGACTCTGCCGCTGCGGTTGTTAGGAGTACAACACTGGCGTCTCACGTCTCCAATCTTCGTTGCCTCACACTGCCCGTCTCTGCTCTCCACTCGTCTGTTGCTCTCTCTCGTGTCTCGTCTCCTCTCTGTCCTTCCCTCTGCTTGTGCGCACGCACACACACACACACACACACACACACACACACACACACACACACACACACACACACACACACACACACACACACACACACACACACACACACACACACACACACACACACACACACGTTTGTATTACTATATTTTGGAGAATATCTACATTTTAGGATGCCAATTTTCTAAATGCCATTTTCAACCCGAACCTGGAAGTCTACTGGTGTTGGTGTCGCACACCAAAGAGTAGCAGATCTACAAGCTCACAATATGTGTCACAGTGTGATGCATTGTAAGCTTGCAGATGGGCTATTTTCAGTGCGCGACACTGGTGTGCAATTAAGTATAAATCAGACATAAAATATTTTTAGAGTCCTTGTGAGGACCATTGTCCAAACAATGTCTACTTCTCCAATTCTACTTGTGGGGACAGTTGGCCCTCACTAGTAGAGCACAAGTACACACATAGCATACACAGTATGTTAATGTGTTTGTTTAGTTGCCTGGGTTCCCTGTCATCATTACATACTGTCCTGCCATAGAAATATATGCCAACCTTCACCTCACTAACTCTTCATGGTCGCCTAGAGAACGTTCTCTGTGACCACCTGCTGAATTCTAAAGTGACTCTACTCTTAACTTAACTGTGTGTGTGTGTGTGTGTGTGTGTGTGTGTGTGTGTGTGTGTGTGTGTGTGTGTGTGTGTGTGTGTGTGTGTGTGTGTGTGTGTGTGTGTGTGTGTGTGTGTGTGTGTGTGTGTGTGTGTGTGTGCGCGCGCGCGCGCGCGCGCGCACACACACACACACACACACACAATAAGTTTGCTACTTATTTTGATGATGTCATCATACAATGACATCACAACATCATCATCACAACCATAACTGTCCAGGTACAAATGTGATTTACCAAGACATCTGCTTTCTTACAACTTCCTCTTGTAAAATAGTTATCAGCACTGATTCGTGTTGGTGAGAGAAATGTTTCATTGGAAGGTACATCTGAATGGAAGAGAAAATAATTACTTCCATGGTGCTGTGGTAGTTGGGCACAAGGTCTACTGCTTTGGAGGAAACTTGAAGAGGAATGATCGGACTGAAGTGCATGTCTTCAACACAGTGTCTCTGTGCTGGATGATGTTACCCCCTGTGACAGCTGGAAGAGGAGAACGCCACCTTGAGGTTCCCTCCATAAACTGTGGCCCGGTGTCAGCTATGCTGATCGAACGTTCCATCTATATTTTTGGGGGCGGATTGCTTGATGCATTTGATGTCGACACCCACAGATGGTTGAAGCTCAAGGTTTGTGGGAATGTTCCAGAAAACAGACACTACTACTCAGCCTGTGTCTTGGGGAAGGCCATATATGCAATGAGGGCTGGAGGCACTAATGTCATCTACAAATTGGACACCACCATAATGGTCTGGTCTTTAATTAACACCAGAGGCACTCCACCAACTGCTTCCTCAGGTTACTCTGCCACCATCATTGGGACAAAGATGTTTGTATTTGGGGGCACACACCAATGGTTTAACAACAACATTTGTGTGTTTGACACAGAGACCAACTGCTGGCTGAGCACTCCTTCTGCACAGCTTCCTTCAGAAGGACGCAGTGATCATTCAGCCTTTGCCTACAATGGAGAGCTGTACATATTTGGTGGAAAAGGCAATAACAAGGACTTGAAGGATCTGTGGAAATTAAATCCAGAAACCTTCTCCTGGAGGAAGGTGGAGCCCAAAGGAAAGGGCCCGTTTTCAATGCATAGAATGTTATGTTGCATGGTGGGAGATCGTATCATCATCTTTGGAGGATACAAACGATGCTTCTTCAACTCATCCCGAATGTACTCAGCGCCTGTTCGCACTGATAAACTGTTCATGTTAGATTTGAGGCCTTGTCTGAAGACATTATGCAAGCTAACAGTTATTCAGTACAATCTGGAGCAGTCAGAACTCCCACACAACATCAGGTGGGAACTGGCAAAACTGAAAAAACTGGAAACACCGAAACTGAAAGAAATGGTTCTTCGATTTGTGCGGCGAAATGAATGTCTTTATAACGAATATTATGGGAGGAATCGCTTTAATAAATTGATCGATCGATTGAAGATGGCGGAGAGAGGAGTAGCTTGAGGGGTTAGCTCTCTACAGTCGGTCAAAATAACTCGACAAAAACAGAACCAAAATGGAAAAATAATGAAAAGAAACGAATAGGAGACACAGATGAAGCCGTAGGAACACCCGAAGATAAACAGCAGAAAAATAAAGTAACGAAAACATCGACGACGACGGAGGGATAGTGAGGAAGACTCGGATGAGAAAATGGACAAGGGCTTAGCTGAAATACTGCATACTGGACCCGACAATATAACTAAAGAACTACAATCTTTCAAGCAGGAAATACGGTAGGAGCTGTCGTCGTTTAAAGAAGAAATGAAAAAATAAATGAAGGAGGAAATCACAAGTTTTCACATTGAGGTGGACCGCCGCTGTACAAACGAAACCCAAATGCGCTTATCGGAGATAGAGGACTGGCGAGTGGGAGCGGACGAGGCGATGATGGTGCTGGTGGAACATGTGGAGCAATTACAGGCAAGGCAACTGGACGCTGAGATGAGGGGAAGACGCAACAACATACGCCTGTTTGGACTCGTGGACGGGACCGAAGGGGCTTCAGTAGTGAAACATATGGAGCAACTGTTTCAAATGGAGCTTGATTTGCCTGAAGGGCACTCAGAAACCGAACCACCCATCTGCTCCACTCCGGTCCATTGTGATCCGAGCGGGGAACGAGGCGCCGAATCGCCGTCGCAGGAAGGGAGACCCGTGGAGTCGGAGGCAGTTCCGTCAGGAGGGAGGGAGGGAGATGGCCACAAGGGAGAGAACCATGGCGTCCCGGAATGGAAGCGAGTGGAGTGGAGGGGAGGAGAGGAGCGAAGGAACAGCCGCGGAGGTTCTCGAAAAAAAAGTGAATATATTCTGCTTAAAGAAGAGACTTAAAAAGACCTGGAGCTCCAACAGCATCACAAGAAGAACCAAGCTAAGACTGTACAAGACACTAGTGGTGCCAGTATTGCTATACGGATGTGAAACATGGAAAATGAACAAAGGAGACAACAAGGCAGTTGATGTGTTCCATAATAGATGCCTACGAAGAATACTCTGTATACATTGGCAAGATCATGTCAGTACTGAAGACCTGCTAGAAAGAGCTGAGATGAAGCCGCTGAGTGAGGAAGTGAAGCTAAGAAGATGGAAGATGATTGGACACATACTACGGCAGGACCACAACAACGACTGCAACATAGCAATGACCTGGGCACCAGAAGGGAAAAGAAGAAAAGGAAGACCAAAGACCACCTGGAGGCGTACCGTTGAGAAGGAAAGAAAAGAAGCAGGATGGAAATCATGGTCTGAAGTGAGGACTGCAGCAGCTGACTGTGAGAAGTGGAAGCGCTCTGTGAAGGCCTTATGTGCCACAAGGCACAAAGTGGATAGGTAAGAGGTAACGCTGAGTTGATATGGGGGAGGAGGGGGAGGAGGGAAAAAAGGGGGAAATGGGCAAATGACAAGGGAAGGGACAATATAAGAAGAAAGAGCAGTAACATTGACATCATATTGCCACATTTTTTCGTTTTTAGGAGCAACACTCCCTCCTACTGGTTCTGATTTAAGGATTTAACAAAAAAAAACACCAACTCATATGGGGACTATGTTAGAAAATAGTGTTTCTATGAAAACTAAATGTTTTTTGTTTTATTTTTCTGTTTTTGGGGTTAAAATATACCGAAAAGGGAAGTTTCCGGTGGCGTTACACCGCACGTAATCTTTTTTTTTTGCTACCGAGAAGGGCTTTATGACGCCCTCATCTGTGTTAGGAAATTCCTTATATTATAGTTATCTTTTTTTGAATGTCTTGTTGTATTTTTATTTCTGTTTTTTTTGTGAGATCTGGGATGTTACAGGTATCCTACAGTGTATCCTCCTATAATTTGACAAACCTCTGTAGTGCGTGGTGTAGTGCGTGGTGTCATGGAAAGCTGCCCGGTTCTCCTCAGTGACTGGAGCAATTGCTCTGAATTTGCACACAGCCATTGACCATTACCATATGAACTTAACTGCGAAGCCCGTTTCTCAATTTCATCAAATCTCAGCGTATTGTTAGCGTTTATGTGTCAAACAATGGGAGATAACGTTATCAGGTTTCGCGCGAGAAACAAGCAGCAAGGTCTATGAAAACAATGGCAAACGACGCAAGCCCTACAAGCAACAATTGCCCCTAAACCGCTTACAATAGGCGAACATGGCAACGTGAGCCCCATTCCATTCACTACTTTCCGCTCCGTTCACTCTCTGTGTGTGTGTGTGTGTGTGCGTGCGTGCGTGCGTGCATGCGTGTTTGCGACGGGACCCGCGGGCTCCGCGGCGGGGGTTGCCACGGGGGGTGCCGTGACGAGACCCGCGGGAGGAAGGAGGGGGGGCTGCCACGACGGAACGCACTGGGGGGGACGCGCGACAGGACCTGCAATAACCCCAAGTTTGCAACTACTTTCCCTGCACACTTCACCGGGTATGGTCTAGTGCTCTTTAAAGTGCGGGATGTTGTGATCTGGGAAGTTACAGGTCTGAGGCTTATGATATTTCTTCCTTTTTTTATGTGTGGGATACATTATGCACACAGGGGTTTGTAACGAAAAACGTATGCAATTTCAACATTATAATCTACTATCTTTAAATGTAAATGGGTTAAATAGCCTGATTAAGAGGAGTAAAATGAACAAGACCAGGAGACCTGGTTCTGCCAGACCCAGAATAAGTACTTTATAAGATCAGAGCACTACGTCACGGCTAAGCCGGACTTCACATGACGTGTCAGCCTGTGTCTATGCCCATGTATGGACGAAAGGGGGACAGACTTTTATGGCTGGGGCCTAAGGGCAAAGGGGGCATGCCCATGTATGGAGAAAACAGGTACAGTCTATGCCCATGTATGGACGAAAGGGGGACAGACCTTTATGGCTGGGGCCTAAGGGCAAAGGGGGCATGCCCATGTATGGAGAAAACAGGTACAAAGCCTCATGTAGGCCAACCTCTTGGGTCTGGCAAAAAAGGAGAAGATTAATATTGCCTTTTGGCAGGAAACACACATATCTTGTGCAGAACACGAAAAAAATAAAGAAATGGGCTTCAGGAATACCTTCTTGTCATACAAAAATGGTAAAAAAAAAAAAAAAAAAAAGGAGGGGTTGCTCGATCCGGTTTGAATTAATATCCGAAATAATTGATAAGGAGGGTAGATATGCTCTACTAAAGGGGAAAATAGACCAAAAAGAGGTCACACTGTTTAATGTTTATGCCCCCCCTGGTAGTACTATGTCCTTCTTCAGCCGAGTCGCCGGCTTGGGGTGCCAAATCTGACCCTCTGTCTGGGACAAGAGGTCTGCTCTGGCTGGTAGAGGCCATGGGGATCCCTGAACCAGCCGAAGAAGGTCTGGAAACCAATGTCTCCTTGGCCACCGGGGTGCAATCAGCAGAACCTTGTAGCAACCCAGTCTCACCCGATGTAGCACCTGAGGGATCAGGGGCAGTGGAGGAAAAGGGTACAACAAGCCGTCCGGCCACTCTTCCGACAGAGCATCCAGGCCCAAGGGCCCCCCTGGCCTGCCAGGGGGAACCATAGCTCACAGTGAGCGTTCCCTCGAGAGGCAAATAGGTCGGCTTGGGCCACGCCGAAGCCGAACGCGAGCCCATAACCGAGAAACCACCTGTGGGTGAAGTCTCCACTCCCCGGGAAGGGGCCGGCCCTGGACAGAAGGTCTGCCGCCCTGTTCACCACTCCCGGCATATAAATCGCCCTGAGTGAAGCCAAGCGAGGCGCGGCCCACAACAACAGCTCCTGAGACACCTGTAGACAACGAAGCGACTTCGTGCCCCCTTGGTGATTGATGTGGTAGACAGCAGAAGTGTTGTCTGTCCTGACTAAGACATGCTTGTCGTGGACGAAGGGGAGGAGAGCCCTGAGGGCAAGGTGGACAGCCCTCAGCTCCAACACGATGTGCTCGGACGTCCAGGGAGGTGACCACAGGCCTCTCGCCATCCTGCCCTCCCATACAGCTCCCCAACCAGTCAAGGAGGCATCTGTTGTCACCACGGTCCTCCTGAAGGGGAGGTTCTGTAGTGGGACTCCACGTCACGTGCCAGCATTGTCACGTCCCTCCACGGGCGTAGAGCCTGCAGGCAAGACCTTGTAACCACAAGCTTCACATGCCTGTCTCGCTTGGGATCGAGATGGGAGGAATTCAGCCACCTCTGGAGAGGTCGGGCCCTGAGAAGGCCAAGTGGAATGACGGCTGTGGCTGATGCGATCATCCCCAACAGCCGCTGGCAAAGAACTATCTCGACACGCCTGCCGAGACGGAAATGGCGGAGGAGTGTATGGATCCGCAGAACCCTCTCGGGAGACAGAGAGACCACCATGGTCACATAATTGAGACACAACCCGAGAAAACCTGTCTGCTGCCTGGGTTCGAGATTGCTCGTCTTCAGATTCACTCTGAACCCCAAAGACTGGACATGAGACATCACATGCTCTGTGTCCGCCATGACCTGGCTGCGAGATGGTGCAACGACCAGCCAGTCGTCAAGGTAAGGAAGGACATTCAGGCCAGAAAGTTGAAGAGGGTATAGAGCGGCCGCCGTAACCCTCGCGAACACTCTTGGTGCCAACGACAGGCCAAATGGGAGTAGTGAAAGGCAAAACGGAGAAAGGGCCTGTGACCCGGCCAGATGCGCAAGTGAAAGTACGCGTCCTTTAGGTCGAGAGTGGCGAACCACTCCCCCTGACCAATGGATTGAAGGATGTGCTTGGTCTGCAACATCTTGAAAGGCAGAACCTTCATGTATTCGTTCAGCCGCCTGAGATCCAGGACGGAACGATACCCGCCGTCTTTTTTTGGCACCAGAAAATATGTTGAGTAAAACCCTGCTTGCTGATCGGTTGAACTCACCTTTGAAATTGCACCCTTCTGCAGCAGGGTGGAAACCTGCTCCGCCAGTATAGAAGCTTGGACAGGGTCCCTGACCAAAGTCGTCTGGACCCTTAAAAATGGGGGGGACGCCGCCGAAATTGGAGTTTCATCACAGGGGTCCATAGCGGCCTCGCAAAAACGGCAGACCTGGGGAGCCATAGTAGCCCCAACACCTCACAGTACGCGAACGTACAAGGGGGACAGAAGAAAACCCCACCAGCTGCGAACAGCGTAGTACAAGGGCCGCAATATACAATAAATAAACACCCACTCACTGCACGCGAACATGCGAGAAGGAAGCAATTAATAACCAAAATAAAAAAGCCCACCTGCTCTGAACAGCGTAGTACCAGGCCAGCAATATGCAAAATAAAAATAAAATATATACATAAACCACCTACTCACTGCACGCAAACGTACAAGAGGGAAGAAAAAACTAACCAAAAAAAAACACCTGCTGCGAACAGCGGTCTGAGGGAAACAAACAAAGTTGTGTGACACTGCTGACTTTTTATGAATGACAACAACACTTGCAAAACAGCAACGTGAAATATAGCCCTAGAATGTCTGTGATCTTACATACATTTCATGTATTCCAAATACACAGTCATAGATCACCCTGGCCGACGCGCTGTGTAGTCACGATCTGCGCGGCCGTAAAAGTGCTCTAAACTCCGTCTGTACTCACCCAATAATTAAGACTTGGAGTCAGATATTTCATATCCATTTGAAAGTTCTGCCAGAAAACGTGTGTTTAGTCAAATATCTCCACGAGCTGCACACAGACGACTTTCTGTACGGGCGAGGAGCCCGGAATGAGTGCAGGACTGAATATATCTAAACTTCCTTTGGGAAGCACAAATGTTTGGGACACACAATTGGCAGGTGATGTGACTCATTACCCCGCACCACGCACCAATCACAAGCACCTGTCAATTGTGTGCCCCATTCGTTTGTGCTTCCCTGTGTCAATTTGTTATGACGTTTGTGATGACCCTGTAGGCACAAACAAAACAAGTAACACAACAGCGTGTTACCCTAGCTTAGCAAAGCAACAAACACAGTAGGTTAATTTAAAACACTACACTGCAACCCACAGGGACGCAAGGCGCCTGCACCGAAGTGTACGGCTTTCAAGCAGCCAGCGCGAAAACTACCAGCACAAGCAAAAGCACTTTTTATTCAATATAGGTATATATCTCAAACGGATACCCTACCATGCAGGTCTCTTCAATGAGGCGAGAGAGGCAAAGAGGCGGAGCCGCTCTCACCAGGCATGGTTAAAGGTGAGACCGCCTCCTCGGATCATGTGGGCATGTCTATGTTGGTATTTGCATAGATATAGAAACCTAGATACCTCATAGACCATGTTCACACGGCGGCCATATTGCCATTAAGTCAATGAAATGCCACCCCAGTTGCCACAGCAACGCAATGTTAAATTCCAAAATGGCCGCCGTGTGAATATGGACTATTGGCCTCTGCAGTTCGTTGGAGCGACCTGTTTCGTATGGTCCAAGAGGGAAATAGCAAGAGTCGCATTCTCCGGTTTACTTCCCGTTTCTGCGTGACGTAGGTGGACGCCTTTTTAGGAGACAGGAAGCAGCTTGGAGTATATTGATTCCAATGGTAGAGTGAACGTGAACACAGCTTCTGAACCATTCTTTAGCTCCATGGTTACTGAACTAAATATTGGACCCAATCGTCAAAAGACACACAATATGTACAAGATTTTCATACTAAAATGGCTTTTTTTTGTGACACAAATGAGGAAAAAATCGACTTTTCTCTATCCCAAGATATGTGGAGGGTCCATCTCGGTCCATCTGCAGTCGGACGGACGAGACATAGGGCTCTGTCCCTTATATTATATTTTATTATTATATTAGATTTGAACTCTATGCTCTGTCCCCATAAGATGCTCTAAAAACTGATAAACTGAGATTCTGAATATAGTATATGAAATCATATGGACATATTAAAAATGTAATAAAATGTGTGTTCCAATGCTCAATAATATCATTTTCCATTATTATACATATATATATTATTTAACACACCATTATTATTTAATAATTGTGTGTGTGTGTGGGGGGGGGGGGGGGGGGGTTGATTCAAAATGTCATGATTCCCAAATCATGGCATTTTGCTAAACATTCATGCTAAACATACTATGGTCTATAGTGGTAAAATATATACCTTATAAATAAATACCTTATATATGGTTAACATTGAGCAGAAACAGGAGCACATCTAGCATAATACATGTGTGTTTGTAGAGGGAATTTCATAGGTTTCTTAAAAGCATCTTTGCAAATAACAGTTTACTTTCAAACATGTAAAGCATGTATTTTCTTTAATGAAGAAAATACACAAATACACATCCATATGACGTTGTCAGCCAGGGAGAGGGGAGGGTGGTGGGATGATCATGGGAGAAGACAACCACGCCTACTTAGGAGACCATTTGTAGGATTTGTGTACTACTTCGCCTCTGGCTCCAATGGAGAATGTGTATCTTGCTAAATTAACAATCTTTGATTTGGTCTCGATAATATAGTAGGGTCCAAAAGTGAGGTTCTGTGACCATCCTTTGGCAAGTATGTTTTGACGATTGATTTGACCTCTATGGACCTTTTAGAAAAGATTTAGCCCCCAGGTCCCTCCCAAAAATCCCGGCATTTTTAGCTAGACAGCCAAATTCAAAATGGCGCCCGGCGCCATCTCTAAAAAATTACTTTTGATCTGAATGACCTAGAATCATGTATGAAGGCACTTTTCCATACAAGTCAACCATGAGGATTCCAAATCTGACACAATTTTAATTGTAAGAGCTCGTTTTGACTCCGAAATTCAAGATGGCCGACATCCAGTAGAGTAAAAACTTATACCCAGGGGGCAAAGGGGGGTATGCTGCATTTGACCTGCCATAAAAGGTTGGCCACCAGAAATAATATCTATGACCCAGTAGGATCACAACCTATATGGACAACCCGGTCACCTTGCTGCTGGAAATCCAATATGGCTGCCTCAGTTACAGTCTAGTCGCCGAGATGAGAAGTCGCATGAAGACGCGCTCTCCGCGCTCCCGCTTGGAGACGCGCTCTCACGGCAACATATTTGCCAGTTTTTCACTGGATATACTCTTCATTTTCATCTTTTTGTGGACGACGGATTCATTCCTTGAATATCCACAAAATCTACACCTGATGGAGACAGAAAGGGGTAATCCACGGGAAATGAAAAACGAAAAACACTCGGACTTCTACCTACTCGACGACACTACAGAATCAAAACATCTGGGGTTTGCGGCTGGAGCTCTCCATATGCTCCTAACCATGGACTCGACTAGAAAGTACGCGCCCCCGACAGGACGCATGGACCGAAGATTTTTAATCATCCTTTTTCTTCTCCTGTCGGGTGATATCCACGTTAATCCAGGCCCAGTTACCACCAGGCAAACTTCTGCCCGTCTGGCGAGAGAGGCAAACTTGGCCAACGAAGCTAGCGCTGCTAACGTTGCTATCGTTGCCAGCGACAACGTCGCACAACAACAACAACAACTCCACGCCGCTAGCTCTCGGTCCCAACAAGCCAACGCACCCTCGGACCACTACGACACCGCAGCTGTACTCGACGCACCACGACGCGCGACGGAGAGACGCTGCGAAACGGAAGAAACCTATCCACGGACACATCTGGCGTTTCCAGGCGGCACACGGACCAGGATGGACCCCCGTGGACACAGACGAAGGCCCCCCTCAACCCCCCATCCCCCCATCCCCCAAGCCCCACAGCTGGTTGCTTACCAACAAGAACCAGACGATGCCCAACCCCCCACCCCCCCCCAACCCCCACAGATGGCCGCGTACAGCGAAACAGAGGCTTTGATGGACGCTAACACCTCAACACCCCCCTCCCCCCCCGACACTGCTCCTCTCTGTGGACTCTCAGTGGACAGACATCTTTTCATTGAACAAATGAAAAAATCGTTTGGCGTTGGTTTGCACATGATACACCTCAATGTGAATTCCCTTGTAGGAGACAAGCTAACACAAATCAAGCAGATGTTTTATGATGGTAAGGTTGACATTTTAACTTTCTCTGAAACGAAACTTGATCATACGATAGATGCTACTGATATTGAGATTGAAAACTACAAACTTTTCAGAAAAGATAGGAACAGAAACGGGGGCGGCGTATGCATGTATGTACATAAAGACAATGTCTGCATCCTTCGCGAAGACCTGAATGATGCAGACATTGAAGCTGTGTGGGTCGAGATCATTTTTGAAAATGCTAAACCTGTGCTAGTCGGTACCATATACAGACCTCCTAACCAGACTGATTTCTATGATAGACTTGATGAATGTTTAGCTAAAGTGGACAATGAGGAGACAGTACTTCTTGGTGACTTTAACACTGACATGCTCCGTAAGGAAGCGTCAGTGTTTAAGTCATTCAGGGGGTTTTGTAATCGGCACTCACTCCACCAGCTGATCACTCAGCCCACAAGGCTGTGTGTTTCCACTCAAACTATCATAGATCTCATTCTAACAACGGACAAGGACAAAATCCTCAATAGTGGTGTTTCTACCTGTGGCATATCTGATCATAACATGATCTTCTGCACCAGAAAGAAACGTAAACCTAAGACCGGTTACCACCAAACAGTCACGATCAGAGACCTCAAAAACTACAAGAGTGAGGACTTAGATCACAGACTGGAGGAACAGGATTGGTCCGACGTACTAAACAGCACACAGGTAGACGAATCTTGGCTTGGTTTCAAAACCAAATTCATTCAAATTTTGGACAGTGTGGCTCCCATGAAAACCATCAGGGTCAAAACCCGCTCGGTTCCATGGATGAATTCGGATATCCTTACTACCATGAAAGTCAGAGACAAAAAGTGTTCTGACTATCATAAAAGTAGGATCAAACTTGCCAAAAGCTTCAATAAAGGTCTCGAATCCCACGTAGCGAAACTCAAAAAAGAGAAAAACATGCTAAGAAACAAGGTTAATGGCATGCTGTTGTTAGCAGAAAAAAGCTACCTCGATGGCAAAATTGAGGAAAATCAAAACAAACCACGTGAGCTCTGGAAGCTATTCAACAACCTACTAGGCTGCAGCAAGAAATTGAAAACCAGGTTTACAAACATAAACCTCAAGGTGAATGACACTCTCATTTCATCCAAACGGGAAGTGAGTAAAATCCTCAACATATTCTTCACGACCGTGGCCTCAGAGTTAGTTGAAAAACTACCCCCTCACTCTGGGAGTCATGGTGGAGAGTATGTTGATTCATTTTACGATAAACAGGGTGTACGCAAAGATGATTTTAAACTCTCCCCTGTGTCAACAGATGAGGTGTTTAAAAAATTGAGTGCACTCCAACAACACAGAGCCACAGGTCCCGACAACATCCCCGCTAAATTTCTAAAAGACTCAGCCGCCTCCATTGCCCCAATCATTACCCACATAATAAACCTCTCCATCATACAGGGACGGGTCCCTAACGACTTCAAAAAAGCAAGAGTGACCCCTCTGTACAAAAAAGGAAACCAATTAGACCCTGGCAACTACCGCCCTATTTCTATTCTTAGCTCCATCTCGAAAGTCATGGAAAAAATAGTCTATGAACAGGTTGATAAGTACCTTGCCGAAAAAAATCTAATTTACGAATTCCAATCTGGTTTCAGAACAAACCACTCCACTGACACATGCCTTCTCTATTTGAACGACTCTATCAAACAAGATGTCGACAAGGGCAAATATTGCGGCATGGTCATGCTGGACCTCCAGAAGGCTTTTGACACCGTTAATCACCCAATTATGATCAATAAGCTCAAAGCAATAGGCTTTGATGACACGTCGGTGAACTGGATGAGATCCTACCTGGAAGGGAGGGAGCAAGTGGTGGAAGTAAACGGCACCCAGTCCCCTCCCCTCCCAGTGACTTGTGGTGTTCCTCAAGGAAGCATACTAGGACCACTACTGTTCCTGATATATGTGAATGATATGTCCTCAGCTTGCGACTGCAAACTGTTCCTGTTCGCAGATGACTCGGCTCTGCTGGTCTCGGACAGGGACAGGCTGCAGGTTGAGAAAACTCTCAGCACTGAACTCAACAAGATCTGCATCTGGCTCTCCGACAACAAACTCTCATTACACCTGGGTAAAACTGAATCCATCCTCTTTGGGTCCAACCCTAACCTTAGAAAGGCTGAGAGTTTCACGATCAAAGTGGGTGAAAATGTTATCACAAGAAAGGAGGAAATTACCTACCTGGGTTCCATCTTGGAGGCAAACCTCTCAGGTGACAAAAACGCTGAAAAGACGATCAAAAGGGTCCACAAAATAACACGGAGGATGTGGAGGCTTGTTCGTAAAGTCAGTAAGAATACTCTGAAGATTCTTATAGGGGCCCTCATACAAGGTCATTATGATTATGCATGCACTTCATGGTATCACAACACCTCCAAGGCCCTAAAAACAAGGCTCCAAACATCCCAAAACAAACTTGTAAGGCTACTTCTTGGCCTCAATTACAAAACCCATCTAACCCATGCCCATTTTGCTAGGCTTGGATGGCTTAGGGTTGAGGACAGAGTACAGCAACTTGCTATGGGCCTGGTCTTCAAGATACACCACAACATTTGGATCCCCCTGTATTTGTCAAAATACTTCCAAAATGTTAATCAAGTCCATGATCATAACACCAGAGGCAGCTCCACAAACCATGTTCAACCCAGATTTGGCACAACAAAGGGAATGAACTCTTTCTCATGCTATTCATCTAAAATGTGGAATGCCCTACCAAAAGGAGTAAAGGAGTGTAAAACCCTACTCACTTTCAAAAATGCCCTAAAGATACACCTTCAGGAGGCTGCAATTCAAAAATGGCCCCTGTCCAAGTCCTAACCTACCCCATGTCCTAACCTAACCTACCCCCCCCCCCCTCTCTTTCTTTTTTGTACATATTTTTCACCCTTCATACTTCATACCAGTAACCTGTAAACTGATTGTATGACATTCTGTATAGTAGTGTGTATATCTGTCTGTCTCTTATATGTCAACATGATTTGTGTGCATGGGGATCTCATCTTAAACAAGCTACGTGCTTAATGAGCTATCCAGTTTAGTAGACCTTGTATTGCGAATTTGTACTTCCATGTACTGTTATGTACTGCCATGTACTGTTCTCATGTCTTACTAAATAAAGTACATCAATCAATCAATCAATCAATATTATCAGAAAATATCTTTGGCAATAACTTTTGAACCAGATGGGCTAGAAATAAAAACTTGGTGTCTATTTCATGGTTTCAGAGCATGAGAAACTCAATGGAATACTTATCTTCATGATTGGGTGTGTCTGGACCTTTCTTTGCATATTTCCAAGATGGACGCCATGCGAAAATGAGTTTTACTTTGACTTTTACAGTGACAGCTGACTGTTATGGCAAAAAGTCTGCTTTTTAAGTAATATGAACACATTTGGTCAGTTTGAGCTTTAATTTATATGTTGTCAATATGGCAGACCCACACCATGAGTCTGGTCAGAGTCGTGTAATCCGGGATGCAGAGATGGTAGTCAAGGCAGCAGTGGAGACTAACCCATTTACAGTGAGCACATCATCCATGATCAACATATCTACAGGACAGTGTGCTGATTCCACAGTCAAGGACGACTTGATGAGTGTGAAAGAACTGGGTCTGAAGGCACTGTGTGTGTCACTGTCCAGTGAACAGAAGAAGACAAGAATAATGAAGCTTAACACTTTCTACACTCAAAACACAAAATCTAAACAATCTAATCTTCACTGAAGGCATCATCTATCAGAGCGGATAGCTCTCATCCACTCCATTCTGTGTATGAACTCTTGCCCTCCGGCCAATGGCTAAAGGCCCCTGTAGCAAAACAAAATAGGTACAAATTTTCATTTGTGCCTACTTCCATCCGTGCCATCAACGGGGGAAGCAGAAGGAGGTAGCTCATGTATGTAACTGCACTTTACTGGTATTATCTGGATTTTGTGACGATGTCTTTGTCTATGTCTTTGTTATTGTTCATGTGTTTGTTTTTTAGAGTTTTTTACCTACTGCTGTAAAATGAATTGCCCAATTTGGGACATAATAAACTTGACCTTGACCTTGACCTTGACTGGGAAGAAGGCATGGTTCAAGGCCATCATGCGTCTGGATCTCTGCACTTGAGGAGTTTGGTGAAAACTCATATGATTCCCTCTCAGATGACGTCCATCAATCAGGCACGAGACCTCACAATTGCTGTATATACATCCAAAGCGGACCACCAGGAGGATTTTGACCTGAGTAAGCTTAGAGTGTACAAGTTCCTCAATAATAGATCAACCCTCTTAAAGCTGCTGCCCCCGACAGAGAATGCCTTTGACCTGCACCTGAGAAGAGCTGTTCTAGCAACCATAATAGATAAATGTGCACATATCGCCAAGCCGGATATTCCTTCTTTCACAGAGTATGGATGTTCTCTCAGTGCTAGCAATGCAGTCCCCCTTGCATCTACCGAGCCAGCCTGGCCTGTGTCAATGAACAAGGCAATATCATGCAGCTGTATCAAAGGCTGCCAGAAAGACTGTTCCCGTGCAAAGAAGGCAATTCTATGCTACTTAGGATGCCGTTGCCAGGGACTGGAGACACGATGCAGCAGGATCAGTGCAACACATGACAACAGTGACAGTGAATAGCATTGTAGGCCTACCATAGTATCATTGGCTTTAGAAGCAGGCAAGACAGCACCATAGAGGTCAACATTAACCTTTTGTAGGCAACCTCAACTCCGCCTTTACTCTATTTGTCACTAAGTAGTCTATCTTTTGTTAAGTTACTTGAATGCATACCACTATGTTAATTTGTATAGCCCTAAAGTTGAAGTTTTTGGCAAGTCTTGGAGTGTGCATGTGTCTGTTTATATTGTATTTAGTTTATTAAAATGATACATAAGATACATTGTGGGCTTTTTCTCAGATTTTTCTCTGCAATCATCCCCACAACTATAGATCTATAAATCAATAAATCTGAGGGAAAATGTAATATCATACATTATTTATGACTGCAGCCATATTGACAACATATAAATTAAAGCTCAAACTGACCAAATGTGTTCATATTGCTTAAAAAGCAGACAGTAAGCTGTCACTGTAAAAGTCATAGTAAAACTCATTTTCGCGTGGCGTCCATCTTGGAAATATGTAAATTAAAGGTCCAGACACACCCAATCATAAAGATAAGTATTCCATTGAGTTTCTCATGCTCTGAAACCATGAAATAGACACCAAGTTTTTATTTCTAGCCCATCTGGTTCAAAAGTTATTTTCTGATAGGGGCCAATATTGAGGCGGCCATATTGGATTTCCAGCAGCAAGTTGACCGGGTTGTCCATTTAGGTTGTGATCCTACTGGGTCATAGATATTATTTCTGGTGGCCAACCTTTTATGGCAGGGCAAATGCAGCATACCCCCCTTTGCCCCTGGGTACTGATAGGGAACAATATTGAGGCGGCCATATTGGATTTCCAGAAAAAAATTGACCGGGTTGTAGGTTGTGATCCTACTGGGTCATAGATATGATTTCTGGTGGCCAACCTTTTATAGCAGGGCAAATGCAGCATACCCCCCTTTGCCCCCTGGGTATAAGTTTTTACTCTACTGGATGTCGGCCATCTTGAATTTCGGAGTCAAAACGAGGTCTGACGATTAAAATTGTGTCAGATTTGGAATCCTCATGGTTGACTTGTATGGAAAAGTGCCTTCATACATGATTCTAGGTCATCCAGATCAAAAGTTAATTTTTAGAGATGGCGCCGGGCGCCATTTTGAATTTGGCTGTCTAGCAAAAAATGCCGGGATTTTTGGGAGGGACCTGGGGGCTAAATCTTTTCTAAAGGGTCCATAGAGGTCAAATCAATCGTCAAACCATACTTGCCAAAGGATTGTCACAGAACCTCACTTTTGGACCCAACTAATAGGTAGAAGATGAGGGCATCATTCATTGTTATGACCGTAGTGACGGTCAGAGTGAGGTCGAAATAGATCTGCTGCCCATGCTGCTGCCTGTCGTTGTGTCATGCATTTGTCATGCGTCCTAGGTCACTGCGGCTGGCGTCAGCGTTGTCATGGCAAACGGGGACCAAAACAGGAAGTCTCTCGTGAGTGTTAGCTAGCATAGAGTGTTAGCTTCCTATAGCTGTGTTCCGTGAGCAGAAATAAGACTTCCGGTTGACGATCTCTTCAGAATAAGAGTACCCTCTAGAGTAAAATGAAACCATTGAAAACCATTGAAAAACTGTCCATTTGCACATTAAAACTATAAATTAAGCATTTAAACGAAGCTAGAAAACACATATTATGTATATTTGTAATTTAAAAAGTGTTTAACTGTTTTAATAACATAAAAATGTATCTAAATGGATAAATGCTGTTCACTGGAGTGCATAGACTTCACAAATTGGACGCTGGACACGAGACAGCTATTTGTGGCGGCACTTGTGACATACGCACGCGTTCAGGGAGACCCCCTCTACAACGCCACACTCTCCGCTAAGCCAGACAGGTGTATTTGGAAAAATGGCGGGCCGTCCAGTGAGGTCAGGGGTCAGAAAACAGCCATTTTTAGTGCATAGACTTCACAAATTGGGCGCTGGACACGAGACAGCTATTTGTGGCGGCACTTGTGACATACGCACGCGTTCAGGGAGCCCCCCTCTACAACGCCACACTCTCCGCTAAGCCAGACAGGTGTATTTGGAAAAGTGGCGGGCCGTCCAGTGAGGTCAGGGGTCAGAAAACAGCCATTTTTAGTGCATAGACTTCACAAATTGGGCGCTGGACACGAGACAGCTATTTGTGGCGGCACTTGTGACATACGCACGCGTTCAGGGAGACCCCCTCTACAACGCCACACTCTCCGCTAAGCCAGACAGGTGTATTTGGAAAAATGGCGGGCCGTCCAGTGAGGTCAGGGGTCAGAAAACAGCCATTTTTAGTGCATAGACTTCACAAATTGGGCGCTGGACACGAGACAGCTATTTGTGGCGGCACTTGTGACATACGCACGCGTTCAGGGAGACCCCCTCTACAACGCCACACTCTCCGCTAAGCCAGACAGGTGTATTTGGAAAAATGGCGGGCCGTCCAGTGAGGTCAGGGGTCAGAAAACAGCCATTTTTAGTACATAGACTTCACAAATTGGGCGCTGGACACGAGACAGCTATTTGTGGCGGCACTTGTGACATACGCACGCGTTCAGGGAGACCCCCTCTACAACGCCACACTCTCCGCTAAGCCAGAGAGGTGTATTTGGAAAAATGGCGGGCCGTCCAGTGAGGTCAGGGGTCAGAAAACAGCCATTTTTAGTGCATAGACTTCACAAATTGGGCGCTGGACACGAGACAGCTATTTGTGGCGGCACTTGTGACATACGCACGCGTTCAGGGAGACCCCCTCTACAACGCCACACTCTCCGCTAAGCCAGACAGGTGTATTTGGAAAAGTGGCGGGCCGTCCAGTGAGGTCAGGGGTCAGAAAACAGCCATTTTTAGTGAATAGACTTCACAAATTGGGCGCTGGACACGAGACAGCTATTTGTGGCGGCACTTGTGACATACGCACGCGTTCAGGGAGACCCCCTCTACAACGCCACACTCTCCGCTAAGCCAGACAGGTGTATTTGGAAAAGTGGCGGGCCGTCCAGTGAGGTCAGGGATCAGAAAACAGCCATTTTTAGTGCATAGACTTCACAAATTGGGCGCTGGACACGAGACAGCTATTTGTGGCGGCACTTGTGACATACGCACGCGTTCAGGGAGACTCCCTCTACAACGCCACACTCTCCGCTAAGCCAGACAGGTGTATTTGGAAAAATGGCGGGCCGTCCAGTGAGGTCAGGGGTCAGAAAACAGCCATTTTTAGTGCATAGACTTCACAAATTGGGCGCTGGACACGAGACAGCTATTTGTGGCGGCACTTGTGACATACGCACGCGTTCAGGGAGACCCCCTCTACAACGCCACACTCTCCGCTAAGCCAGACAGGTGTATTTGGAAAAGTGGCGGGCCGTCCAGTGAGGTCAGGGGTCAGAAAACAGCCATTTTTAGTGAATAGACTTAACAAATTGGACGCTGGACACGAGACAGCTATTTGTGGCGGCACTTGTGACATACGCACGCGTTCAGGGAGACCCCCTCTACAACGCCACACTCTCCGCTAAGCCAGACAGGTGTATTTGGAAAAGTGGCGGGCCGTCCAGTGAGGTCAGGGATCAGAAAACAGCCATTTTTAGTGCATAGACTTCACAAATTGGGCGCTGGACACGAGACAGCTATTTGTGGCGGCACTTGTGACATACGCACGCGTTCAGGGAGACCCCCTCTACAACGCCACACTCTCCGCTAAGCCAGACAGGTGTATTTGGAAAAATGGCGGGCCGTCCAGTGAGGTCAGGGGTCAGAAAACAGCCATTTTTAGTGCATAGACTTCACAAATTGGGCGCTGGACACGAGACAGCTATTTGTGGCGGCACTTGTGACATACGCACGCGTTCAGGGAGACCCCCTCTACAACGCCACACTCTCCGCTAAGCCAGACAGGTGTATTTGGAAAAGTGGCGGGCCGTCCAGTGAGGTCAGGGGTCAGAAAACAGCCATTTTCAGTGCATAGACTCCACAAATTGGACGCTGGACATGAGACAGCTATTTGCCGTGGCACTTACTATTACTTACTTACAATTATAACAATCTGTTCTTGCTTACAGTTGACCGCTGATCATTCAGGCTACAGTCACAATTTAACACAAAAAATTGTAGATTAATATCACAGACTGAGGTTACCTGTTGTTGTCATGTCACTGTGACGCAGTGTTAATTTTTATTTCGTTTTAGTCATAGTCTTAGACCTATGACCTCACTGGACGGCCCGCCATTTTTCCAAATACACCTGTCTGGCTTAGCGGAGAGTGTGGCGTTGTAGAGGGGGTCTCCCTGAACGCGTGCGTATGTCACAAGTGCCGCCACAAATAGCTGTCTCGTGTCCAGCGCCCAATTTGTGAAGTCTATGCACTAAAAATGGCTGTTTTCTGACCCCTGACCTCACTGGACGGCCCGCCATTTTTCCAAATACACCTGTCTGGCTTAGCGGAGAGTGTGGCGTTGTAGAGGGGGTCTCCCTGAACACGTGCGTATGTCACAAGTGCCGCCACAAATAGCTGTCTCGTGTCCAGCGCCCAATTTGTGAAGTCTATGCACTAAAAATGGCTGTTTTCTGACCCCTGACCTCACTGGACGGCCCGCCACTTTTCCAAATACACCTGTCTGGCTTAGCGGAGAGTGTGGCGTTGTAGAGGGGGTCTCCCTGAACGCGTGCGTATGTCACAAGTGCCGCCACAAATAGCTGTCTCGTGTCCAGCGCCCAATTTGTGAAGTCTATGCACTAAAAATGGCTGTTTTCTGACCCCTGACCTCACTGGACGGCCCGCCATTTTTCCAAATACACCTGTCTGGCTTAGCGGAGAGTGTGGCGTTGTAGAGGGGGTCTCCCTGAACGTGTGCGTGTGTCAAAAGTGCTGGCGCCAACAGCCGTCTCCTGTCCAGTGTCCAGTATTGTCTGAAATTGGCACTTTTCTTACGTCAGGCCGCACCATAACGAGCGCCCCTGAACTTGATGGAAAATTGATACAGGCCAGTACAGAACAATAGTGGACACTGGACAGGAGACGGCTGTTGGCGCCAGCACTTCTGACGTACGCACGTGTTCGGGGAGACCTCCCCTACAACCACACTTTCAGGTAAACCGGAGAGGTGATAAAATAAGTTTGGTGGGCCGTCCAGTGAGGCCAGATGTCAGAAAGGTGCCTCTGGGTGCATTGGACGGCCTGCCACTTTTTTGTGTGGGCAAATATTGGACATTGTGTGTGTGTGTGTGTGTGTGTGTGTGTGTGTGTGTGTGTGTGTGTGTGTGTGTGTGTCTGTGTTTTGACTGTAGCTGCACTCTGGCGCACTCTGTTGGCCGCACCCAGGCAGTGCACTGCACACAGACAGACAGACACACACACAAGCCGAGCAGACTTTCATAGTAAGCTCCACTTGGGCGGAGGCGCGCCTTCGGCGCGCCTCCTTCCGCGTTCGCAAAAAGATAAAGGATAGAAATATTAGTAGATTTGTGGTATATGTGCTAGTATGCTAGTGTGTGTGTGTGTGTGTGTGTGTGTAAGCAAAGCAAAGCAAAGTAAAGCAAAGTTTGTTGTTTACCCAGGGTGTCGGACTAAGTACGAAACTTGTTTCCAGCCGGACCCTGCATGGAAGCCTTGCTCAAGGGCTATTCAGCGGTGATTCATGATTGATGTGATAAATTGGGGAATCGAACTAGGGACCTTCCGGTATCAAGGCCGCCCCTCTAACCACTAGGCCACCGCTGCCACTGTGTGTGTATGTGTGTGTGTGTGTGTGTGTGTGTGTGTGTGTGTGTGTGTGTGTGTGTGTGTGTGTGTGTGTGTGTGTGTGTGTGTGTGTGTGTGTGTGTGTGTGTGTGTGTGTGTGTGTGTGTGTGTGTGTGTGTGTGTGTGTGTGTGTGTGTGTGTGTGTGTGTGTGTGTGTGTGTGTGTGTGTGTGTGTGTGTGTGTGTGTGTGTGTGTGTGTGTGTGTGTGTGTGTGTGTGTGTGTGTGAACTGTTCCATAACGAGCGCCCCTGAACTTGATGGAAAATTGATACAGGCCAGTACAGAACAATAGTGGACACTGGACAGGAGACGGCTGTTGGCGCCAGCACTTCTGACGTACGCACGTGTTCGGGGAGACCTCCCCTACAACCACACTTTCAGGTAAACCGGAGAGGTCTTATCTTATCAGGCCTTTTTCTTATTTTGAAAAACATTTCAAAATAGTGAAAATAGCCGATCTACAGCGACGCATTGCAGGCTTGCAGGCAAACACTAAAATGTAATTAGATACCATGTTGTGTAGTTTGTATAGTTTCAATGTACAGATTTTTTTTTTTTTTTTATATTCTACTGTTGAACTGATAATTCTTGGTTTACCTATGATCCTAGATTACTATTTCTATGCATTTCATTTATTACCTTATGTTGTCCTTGCGTAAATCGCTCTGGATTAAGAGCGCCTGCTAAATGCCAAAATTGGAAATTGTATTGTGAGCTTGTAGATAGACTGGATAGTCCCAGTCGGCAAAGTGTCACCTGCACTACCAGGTGACCAATTGATACTTATACTTGCACAATGTGCATAGACAAGTGATTCTGACTTATATCTGTATGCTTTCTGTTTTTGCACATTTGGCACTGCTGCTACAGATATCATACGTGTTTTAAGAGGTTTATCATACCTGCCATTCCATCTGTACTTTAATTTTATTTCTGTTATCTATAATTGTATTTCTACTTCATTACATCACTATTGGTACTTAAAAAGACATATTTTGTTTGGTTGTGTTAGCACAGTCTCTGTAGAAACAGGTCCCAACATTTAACTGCTTGTACCTGTATTGAATAAGTGACAAATAAATCCCTCTTGATTCTTGTTCCATATTAGTTCCAGGGTTCTCTTTGAAAATTTCACACATTTTGAAATGGCTCCACATCCATTAATGGACACGCCACTAAAAGTGTACACTTAAAAGTTTATTTTCATTCATTATTTATATTATTCTTTATAATTGTGAATGTAAAAAATGTGGGGGTTCTGTTATAGTCACTTACAAAACTTTATTCACTATTTTAATGTTAAATGAAAGTGTTGTTTACTGGAGTCAAACTGGGTTTGTGTCAAATATACTGCAGTTCTCCCATTTAAATCAAGTCGGATCAGGACCAACTTGGAAGTGAAACCCATGTTTGGTACAAGACAAATCTTGGACCTAAATACTAGTCATCAGTGGACATTAATTCACTTGCTCCTAAATAACTTGGATAAACATGTTTTCATTTTTAACACAATCTATTAATGTAGCTTATATAGTAATACCTATCACCGTCATTTGACTTTATTTGACTCTAGTGAGCAAGACTCAAGTTACTTGAGTCAGCGTTTCATAGCCAGCGTTTAATAGCCTACAGGCTACAGCCAGCAATTGTTTCTAATTATGACAAGCACAATAACACAAAATAATGCTGTATGCGAGTCTGTTGAGAAGAAAATAACTCCAGAAGACAGTGGCAGATTTTCATGGAACTTGGCAGAAATGATCTCTAGGCTGCCCTAGAAAAATGACTCACGGTCACAATCATGGTAAAATATGACTGAAACTAAAGGAAAATATATTCAAAAGACTATGACATGACTATGTCTATAAAAAATTGCTGTCAAAATTAACACGTCACAGTGACATGACAACAATAGGTAACCTCACACTGTGATATTAAACTACACAGTTTTGTGTTAAATTGTGACTGTATGCTGAAAGCATCAGCGGTCAATTGTAAGCAACAACAGAGACTGCCAAGAGACACTTTTCAGACCTCTGACCTCACTGGACGGTCCGCCACAGCCGTCTCCTGTCCAGTGTCCACTATTGTCTGAAAACGGCACTTTTCAGACAAAGTGTGGCGGACAGTCAGTGGTGTAAAGTAACTAAGTACATTTACTCAAGTACTGTACTTAAGTACAATGTTGATGTATTTTTACTTTACTGGAGTATTTCCAATTTTCAGTACTTTTACTTCTACTCCACTACATCTCAGGCAAATATTGTACTTTTACTCCATTACAATTATTTGAAAACTTTAGTTACTAGTTACTTTGCAGATATAAATTACTACATTATAAAACATGCATATAACCACTTTAGCCCTATTTTATACTAGCCGATCTACAAGCTCGCGTTGTGAGCTTGTAGATCTACTATTTTCAAACATTTTTGTACTTTTACTTTTGGTACTTTAAGTACATTTTGATGCCAATACTTCTGTACTTTTACTCAAGTAAATTTAGAATTCCGGACTTTTACTTGTAACAGAGTACTTCTACAGTGCAGTATTGATATTTTAACTTAAGTAAAACATTTGAGTACTTTTTCCATCACTGCGGACAGCAGCCCGCCACACTTTTTCATACACCTCTCCGGCTTAGCTGAGAGTGTGGCATTGTAGGGGACGTCTCCCCGAACGTGTGCGTACGTCAGAAGTGTCCAGCGTTCAATTTGTATAGGCTATGCACTCCATGAAGCATTTATCCATTTAGATAAATTATTAATGTTATTAAAACCATTTTTGTTACACAGAAACATAATTTGTGTTCTATAGCTTCGTTTAAATGCTTAATTTATAGTTTTAATGTGCAAATGAACTGTTTTCCAATGGTTTTCAATGGCTTTTTACTCCATCCAATGGTTTACTCTAGAGGATGCTCTTATTCTGAAGAGATCGTCCACCGGATTGACCGGAAGTCCTATTGCTGATATTGCTAAATTATTGCTGCTCACGGAACACAGCTGCCCCCAAGCCCCCAGAGAGCCGCTGAGAAATCTTGATAAATCTCATCTTCCGGGTGCTTCAAAACGCCACTGAGCAAATTCATTGAAATGATAGCTGGGGGCGGGGCAATCCGCCCTCTGGTTATATTATACCTCTATGAGCTGCCCAGTAGCCAGGAAATAAGGAAACATCATAATCATGATGAAAATCCTTCAGTGGAATGCTAGAAGCATGATATCAAATGGACAAGAGTTTAAGTACTATTTAAGAGAAATGAACGAAAAGCCTGATATGTATCCAAGAGACCTTTTTGAAACCAGTATTAGATTGTGTGATATATGGATATGTAGTAGTAAGAAGAGATAGAAGTGAAGGCGAAGGGGATAGTGGAGGTGGGTGTGCAATATTTATTAAACAAAATATTGCTTATAGGGTACTTGAAAAAGGAAAAGATCAGGAGTATATGTGGTGGAAGTGTGGGAAAGGGGGGAGGAAGTTGTTATAATTAACTACTATAATCCGTGTAATAAGTTAGAGATAGACAGATTAGTTAGGATCAAAGGAATAGACAGAAATAAGTTAGTTTGGTGTGCATGATTTTAATGCCCATAATACTTTGTGGGGAGGGGCACACACCGATACAAATGGGAAGGTTATTGAAGAGTTAATGGAGGAAAGGGATTTTGTATGTTTGAATGATGGAAGGGGGACACGAGTGGATGTTAGAACAGGTAACGAGTCTGCAATAGATTTAACACTTGTTTCAAGTAGTCTTGCAGGGATTAGCAAGTGGGAGGTTTTGTCAGGCACTAATTTAGGTAGTGATCATTATTTAGTTTTGTGCTCAGTAGGAGGGAAAGTGGAGATGAATGTAGGAGATGGGATTCAGAAGTGGGTGTATGGTAAAGCAGAGTGGGATAAATTTAAATTGGTAAGTGAGGAAATTATGGAATCAATTGATTTGTGTGGGGAAGATGTAGATACGCTAAACAGCAAATTTACATCAGCTATAATAGCAGCAGCAAATGAAGCCATTCCGAAGAGCAAAAATAGAAGAAATAGAAAATTAGTTCCGTGGTGGACAGAGGAGTGTTCCAAGGCAGTAAAAGCCCGGAACAAAGCATTTAAGTTAGTTAAAAGAAATCATGATTTACATAGTCTGATAGAGTACAAGAGGGCGCAGGCAGTGGTGAGAAGAGTAATTAGGCAAGTAAAGAGGGCAAGTTGGAGACTATTTTGTAGTGAAATAGGAAGAACAACACCAGTAGGAGAGGTGTGGGGAATGATTAGGAAGATGGGAGGAGACAGAAGGGAGTGGGATTATCCAGTGATTACAACCGAGGAGCAAACGGCAGTAAATGATATTGATAAAGCTGAATTAATGGCAAAATCATTTGCTAAAGTACATAGTGAAGAAAATTTGACAGTGGAAGGGAGAAGAGAGATTACTATGAGCCAGTATCCAGGTGTGCTAGATAGGAGGGCAGGTAAAGGAGGGGATATGGATGACGGTTTCTATATGGCAGAGCTTGTGAGAGCAGTTAAAAGAGCTAAGCCCACAGCTCCTGGGCAAGATCAGGTGAGCTATATTATGTTAAAGAATTTAGGAGTAGTAGGATTGGCTAAATTGTTAGGGTTATACAACAGAGTGTGGAGTGAGGGTAGGTTGCCAAGCATTTGGAAGGAAGCAGTAGTGATCCCGATAAGGAAGCCAGGAAAGGACCCAAGCAAACCCTCTAGCTATAGGCCAATAGCATTAACATCAAATATATGTAAAATAATGGAGAGAATGATAACAGATAGATTAACGTATATGATCTTGAGAAGAAAGGCATGGTGGCAAGCTGCCAAAGTGGTTTTAGGAAAGGAAGAAATACTATGGATGCAGTGGTAAGGCTTGCAGAAATAAGGAAAGCACAGGCAAATAAGGATTCAGTTGTGGTAGTGTTTTTTGATATTGAGAAAGCATATGATATGATGTGGAAAAAGGGTTTGCTTATTAAGTTGCACAAGATGGGTGTGGGGGGTAGGGTCTTTAATTGGATAAAGGATTTTCTGTTTGGTAGGAAAATTCAGGTAAGGATCGGGTCTGAGGTATCAGGAAAATATGTGGTGGGGAATGGTACTCCTCAAGGTAGTGTAATTAGTCCCCTACTATTTATAATTATGATAAATGATGTATTTTCAAAGGTTCCAGCAGATATTGGTAGGTCCCTGTTTGCAGATGATGGTGCATTATGGAAAAGAGGAAGAAATGTGAGTCATATAATAGGTAAGGTACAGCTAGCAATTGAGGAAGTGACAGAGTGGGGGTTTGACTGGGGGTGTAGGTTTTCTGTAGAGAAAACGCAGACAGTATTTTTCACCAGGAAAAGAATTGAGGAAGGGATGAAACTGAAGATGTATGGGAAAGTGTTAGAGAGAGTTAGTTCATTTAAATATTTAGGAGTTATTTTTGATTCAAGGCTAACATGGGTTGATCATATCAAGAGGATTGAGGACAAGTGCAAGAAAGTAATGAATGTGATGAGATGTCTGAGTGGAAGGGAATGGGGAGCAAGTTGTGCATCATTGAGATCAATTTATGTGGCTATGGTTAAAGCAACAATAGATTATGGTAGTATAGTTTATGGGTCAGCAGCTGCTTCTTTGTTGAAAAAGGTGGATGTGATTCAGGCCCGGGCTTTAAGGATATGTAGTGGGGCTTTTAAGTCTTCACCAGTGTCTGCTCTGCAAGTAGAAATGGGGGAGATGCCTATGGAATTGAGGAGGATTCAATTGAGGTTAAATTATTGGGCTAATTTGCAAGGTCATGGTGATTCCCACCCTACTAAAGTAGTTTTGCAGGAATGCTGGCATTATGGAAAATGTAAGAGGGATCATTTTGGTAAGGTAGGGAATGAAATAGCAAAAGACTTTGGGGTGTTTGGGTGGAAAATAAGTCCATCAGTGGTATATCCAGTGATGCCGCCTTGGAGGATGGAGTGGCCGGAGGTAGATTGGCACTTGATGGAAGTGAAGAGAGAGGGGGGAGACCTGGTTTGTGCCTTTAATAATAGAGTGGATATAAAGTATAAGGATTGTGTTAAAATATATACAGACGGAGCAAAGCAACCTGAGATCATTTAGGGGTGTACACTGTGGAGATGTTGGGGGTGTTGGTAGCGTTAAGGTGGGTGGAAAGAGAAAGGCTTGTAAATTTTGTTTACAGGCAGATGTTGGTACCTGCAGGGCATCTCTACCTGACGCACCTCCGACGGTGCCTATGCACCAGCTGTAGGGTCTTCAGCTGGGAGCCATCCTGGCCTGGTGTTTTTCCCCTTGCTCACCAGGGAGTGCCGCTGGACTCTGCATGGCAGGGGCGTCCTCCTCCCTGAGCCAGGCTTGCACCTGGCCGCATACCTGATGGTTGAATATTTTAGGTTGATGTTGGAACCTCTCGGGGCACTTCTGTCAGACCCACTTCAGCCAATATCTAAATACCAGCTGCAGGGTCTTCAGCTGGGAGCCATCCTTCACTGATGTTTCGCCCCTTTATCGCCAGAACATCTCAGGATGGTGGGGCAGCGGTCAGGGACGTCTCCCTGCCGCTCCCTGCAGCTGGATTTCGATTATCAGGTTTTTTCACTAGGTGGCATCTCGTTTCCCCCAACCCCTGTCTTTTCTTCGCAGCCAGAGCCAGAAACTTCCTTTTTCCGCTTCTTCCGAGAGATCCTTTAGGACCTTCTTGACCTTTGCTGCCGTGAAGCCAATGTCCCTCAGGAAGCGGTTGGTTGAGAGGCCAACATAGCCGCGGCATCCAACTTCCACTGGATAGGTCGTTGCTCTCCAGCCTTTCTCTTGGCATTCTGCCACTAGCTCGGCATACCGTGCCTTTTTCCTCTCTTACGCTTCCTGAATGTTCTGCTCCCATGGGACCGTCAACTCGACTAACAGGACTTGCTTCTCGGTTGTCGACCACAGGACCATGTCGGGTCTCAGTGTGGTGATGGTGATGTCAATGGGGAAGCGTAACTGTTTGTCAAGGTCTGCTCTCATTGACCAGTCTTTGCCTGGAGCCAGGACCGATGTTTTGTCCGCTCTTGGGCAGTTTTTCCTGGCTTTTCCTGCTGTTACGAACTGAACCAGCTGCCTCTGTTGGAATCCTGACTTCTCATTGGCCAGGACTCTCATGCTTTCTGTGTGTTCTGCTAGCTTCCTTAGTACCTGGTCATGCCGCCACCTATAACGACCCTGGGCCAAGGCCGTCCGGCAGCCACACAGGATGTGGCGGAGATTTCCCTTGGCTGTTTTGCAAAGGCCACAGATGTCCTCGGAGCCATACCATCGTGCCAGGTTTGTTGGACTTGGAAGGGTGTCATAAGTAGCTCTAATAAGAAAACTTAGCCTTGCCTGAGGCATCTTCCACAGGTCACTCCATTTTACTGACCTTGGTAAGAGGCCCTCCCACTTTGTCCACTGGCCTTGCTGGCATTGGCCAATAGACTTGGCAAAGAACCTGTCTTCCTCCATCCTTGTCACTTCTGTGACCACCAGATTCTTCCTTTCTTTCAAGGATGCTTTTGACCACAGCTTCTGTGGCTCTCCCCAGCCCAAGCCACGCCTTCCTTGCTGTGTTCTTCCGACAAGCTCTTGGTGCTTTAATCTGGAGATTTGGGGTGTCAGTACCTTCGAAGGGAATTGGTATTAATAGAAGAATATCTGATCATTTAGGGGTGTACACTGTGGAGATGTTGGGGCTGTTGGTAGCGTTAAGGTGGGTGGAAAGAGAAAGGCTTGAAAAGGTAGTGGTCTGTTCAGATTCAGCCTCAGTATTGGCAAGTTTAAGGTCATTTCATTCAAACAGTCGTCAAGGTCTTTTATATGAAGTTCTTCAGTCAGTTACTAGAATAGGTAAAAAGGGAGGTAAGATTAATTTTATTTGGGTGCCAGCACACATAGGGGTGAAGGGGAATGAAAGGGCGGATGAGTTGGCAAAGAAGTCATTTTTGAAGGGATCGATAGAAATGCAAGTTAGTATAAGTAAAGCAGAAGTAAAGAGTGTTATTTGGGAAATAATAAATCAAAGATGGCAAGAGAGGTGGGACAGTGAGGAGAAAACCCTAACCCTACATTTATATAATATTCAAAAGAGTGTTAAAGTAAACAGGGCTAGAAGTGGACTTAGAAGAGAGGATATGGTTTTGATTAGGTTAAAGGGGCTACACCATGAATTAAAAAAAAATATATTATATATAAATATTGCCCCCTAATACGTTTTAAACAGGTTGTAAGCCTAAAAAACATCCAGATATTTTTTAGTCTGTCATTCCAAGCTTTTTCAGCTGCAATACCTAAACGTCCTATTGGGCAGGGGGGAGCTACTGAGCAATTCTGTCTGGCCATCATCAATGCAAAATCAGGGCAAGTGACATCACTTGCCCTGCCATTCTGAAATGGCCTGTTCAGACACGCCCATTCAGGAAATCCATGAAATGAGCATGAATGACTGAATGTTAAAAATATATATTTTTTTGGGTACAAGAGACACTGGGGAGCCCAAAAAATACTAAAAACCTAAAAAAAAATGAAATTCATGGTGTAGCCCCTTTAAGGTTAGGGCATAGTGGACTAAATAAAACATTGAAAATGATAGGGAAACATGAGACCGGGTTATGTGAGGGATGTCAGGATGAAGAGGAGTCAGTGCATCATGTAATATTAGAGTGTAGTGAATATGAGAGAGAGAGGGACATAATGAGGAACAAACTTAGGGATTTAGGGTTGCAGGAGTTTTCTTTGAGAGGGATTTTAGGTATGAGTAAAAGAACACACGTTAAAGTTTTGTTAGGTTTTTTGAGGGATATAGGATTATTTGATAGAATTTAGAGTAGTAAAGTGTGAATGAGAGTGTGTATGGGATTTAGAGTGTGTGTGATCCACAATATCACAAGGGGGCGGTAATGCAACACTAGTATGGATGCAAGCCGCCGTAAAAAGACAGTAAGAAGAAGAAGAAGAACACAGCTGCCCACAGCTTACTGATCGTAACATGTGATACCTGCAGCCCCCTGGTAAGTATCGAATTAATTAATGATTTTAATTGCAAACTGGTTCACAGAAGGGCATATATGGTAGAGTGATTGCCTAAGCATCTGGAAATATCTGATGCTTTTATTTATGCACAATGGAAAACGTTGAATGGCTATGCTACCAAAGTTAGCCATAGCTAGCTAACAGGTTGTTTAGGGGAGGCATCTTAACTCTATGGGAGGCATGCGATAATCCGACAGACCTTTTCTCCGACTATGTGGCATCCGCGTGCGGTTAGGGTGCGGGTTTGGTTCGGGTTTAGTATTGAAACGGTGGAGCGCTGCGCTGCACCCGTTGTTTAGACCATGTAGGCACGGTTGCACCAGGAATAATTAAATAAAGCTTAGTTTAGGGTTAATCTAGCTATGGCATGACGCTGGTCTGTCACAAGCGTTATGGAACCACTTTCCTGGTTTGAGAATATTTTACATTTACAACCAGTGACGCCGGATGTTGTGCGCGACCGTTGGGGCTGAACTTGACCACCACCCGCCTGCCCCCCACCCCCACACTGCGTAGCGTGGTCATTTAATGAATTAGCTTAATTCATTAAATGACCATAAAACAACATTAACAACACTCCACCCATACTTCAGTGTGTCCCATCCTCAAATGTTTTACTTAAAGGGATATTTCACTTTCAAAAAAACTTTTGGTCATTTTATTGATTGATTCATTGATGTACTTTATTTAGTAAGACATGAGAAATACAGTACATTATCATCTACTCAGGCCTTTGTGAGCCCCCCAGACAGTTTTTAAGTTGCTTGATTCATTATTTAGATATTTGATATTAATTTTATCAGACACGCCCCCTTCCTATACAAACCCATTGTAACTTCAAACGTCATTTTAACCATGTTAGATTCATCAAAAACACCCGTCCTTGGTTCTGGTGACTTATCCTGCCCTCCTAATGCGTGAGCTCTAGGGGGCTCTAGGGGCCCGTGTTTTTTCAATTACTTTTTTCATTTATTTTTTTCATTTTTTGGGGGAAAATGAAAAAAATAAAATACAATAAAAAAATTAAACAAAATAAATGAAAAAAGTAATTGAAAAAACATGGTTAAAATGGAGTTGCAATGTAGAATTAAAAGTCTGGATTTCAAAATGTACTCGAGTAAAAGTATAAAAGTATTTGCATCAAAATGTACTTAGAGTACCACGTAAAAGTACTCATTATACAAAATGTCCCTTTTCAAGTTTTCAAATATAAATATTTTGAAAATAGCAGATCTACAAGCTCACAATGCCTTAAATGTGATTTGTGAGCTTGTAGATCTGCTATTTTCAAATAGCGATATGGGCTGAAGTGCAGTGGTGTGTTCTACCGTTATACACTGTATACGGCGTACACAGTCCAGATTATTTTGGGAAGAAGCATATACAGTCTAATAACCATTTCATCCATTGAAAACGCGAGACCGCATACCCACGACCACGCGCATCGTATCGTAGCGTATACCCTCCGAAAAAACCTAGAACACAACACTGCTGAAGTGGTTACTGTTTGTTTTGTATAATCAAAATCTACAAAGTAACTAGTAACTAAAGTTTTCAAATAATTGTAGTGGAGTAAAAGTACAATATTTGCCTCTGAGATGTAGTGGAGTAGTAGTAAAAGTATTGGAAATTAGAAATACTCCAGTAAAGTAGCCTACAAATGCCTCAAAATTGTACGTAGAGTACTTGAGTACATGTACTTAGTTACTCACCTCTGTAATTTCATTCATGAATCCCACCTGATGGCCTATGTAACTTGATGAACCTACAGGATTGGGGGGGGGGGGGGTTGATGACTACATTCCTCTGGCCACTGATTCTCCTTTCACTCTGGGTACATCCACATATGAGCGCAAGCTAGCGTCAACTTGACGGAAGTCCCGTCCACTCCCATGTTAAGTTAAAAACCGGAAGTTCCGGTCCGTTTTTTCCTATAACATGGGAGTGGACGGGACTTCCGACTTCCGGGCGTACAATTGCACGCTAGCGTGTGCTCATGTGTGGATGTACCCTCTGTCTGCGTTATTGTTCTATAGGTGTTAACGGCCGGCGCGTTGCGTGCGGCTCTCTCGTGGGCACATCTTCAGAGAGCTGCTTTGCGCTATAGTCATGGAAATGAAATTTGGCCCCGATGTGAGGGGGCTGATCATTTGATCGTGGGGGCTGTAGACCCGAGGCCCCCACCCTTCCAGCGCCTCTGTTTACAACCGCTACATCTACATTAATGCTCAGATTTCAAATTGACATCCCACCTCTCCCGGAACATCACAACATATATTGTATAATTATGTATACAATTGTGTTTCATAAACATACATGTTATTGTGCATCAATACTAACCTATTAAAAATAGACAGATTCATATATTCATGCTTTTATTTTAAACATACATGTACTGTACAGGGTACAGTGAGTAGGGTAGCTCCATTAAAGGAGTAGTACTTATTTTCTATCAATGACACACCCCATGAAGCATTGAATTCATTATTTATTTATTTTTTTTGTCGCATTCCTAAGCCAATAATTTGATTACTGGCGGAAAGATGCTAATGTATCCCTTGAGTGTCCTATTGGAAATACACCCAGTCATCAAATTATTGGCTAAGGAATGTGGAATAAACTATCCTTTAAAGAACCTCTCACTTCACTATACAGCTCCGAGATGAGGTTCTATGTGGATGTCACCCAGAATTGGTGGAATGGCCGCAAACGCTCCGCTGTTTACTCTTTTGTATACATCGCATCCCAAAACTATTGGTAGATTCCACACTGCACGGATGTTTAAGGTTTGGTCTGGGGCATAATATTTTAGGTCCGGAGCGAAACTACCTGTTTAAATCGCTTATTTAGTCAGCCTGTGGCCATGTTTCCCATTGTAGCCAAACCGGGAGCAGTAGGCCTACTGGCAGCGGACGAAGGGCGGTTTCCAGGTTTTTTTTATATATATATATATATATATATATATATACATATATATATATATATATTAGTTTTAATTGTCTAATCAAGCAACAATTTCGCGGACCCCCTGCAGTACCTCGCGGATGGACCCCTGTTGAAGACTTGCACTAGGCCATTATGAGCACTTTAAACCTTTACTGTATACATTGAAAATAGCTGATCTACAAGCTCACAACGCGTTGTAAATTTGTGAAGCCCAAGTCCAAATAATCAACTACACTTTAGAAGAAGAAGAAAAAAACGCAACCCGCAACTACCAATATATACAAGCAACTTCACAGAAAAATAAGCTCAAAGTCGCTTATAATAAGTGGACATGGCAACACTAGTTTCTGGCTCGGCAGTATCGCATACTTTGTGCTCCTTTAGATAGCTCAATAAACTTACAGTGGACACATCGAAAAGCAACACAGCAGAAAACAATGTGTGATATGTCTTTTATTTTCCAGAAGCAATTACTTTACAAAGGTCTCAGTCATTCAGAAATATATTTTGTTCATGAGCTGATCCACCGGGCTCTCATTAACTCCAATGCATTCCACTGAACTCACGGCTGCAGTCTGGCTCCCATGGTGCAACCAATCTGCCGGCTGGAATTGCATGATAGCGAACGACGTCTCGCTCGCTCTCTCTTGTGCGGGGCAGGTTATGAAAAAAAAACCTGACCCACACATCACCCCCCAGAGGGGTCCCCGGACCCCACTTTGAGAACCAATCTTGAATGGTCAATTCTAAATTTACTTGCGTAAAAGTACAAAAGTATTGGTATCAAAATATATTAATGTACAAAAGTAAAAGGACTCTTATGCATAATGTCCCATTTCCAGTTTTCAAAATGTATAAAAACCTTTTGAAAATAGCAGATCTACAAGCATGCATTGTGAGCTTGTAGATCTGCTATTTTAAAATGTCCAGAATATATATAAGGCTGAAGTGGTTAATGTATGTTTTTGAAATAATAATCAAAATCAAAAAGTAACTAGTAACTGAAGTTTTCAAATAATTGTAGTGGAGTAAAAGCATAATATTTGCCTTTGAGATGTAGTGGAGTAGAAGTAAAAGTACTGAAAGTTGGAAATACTCCAGGTAAAAGTAAAAATTCCAGTAAAATAAAAATTGTACTGAAGTACTTGAGTAAATGTATTTAGTTACTTTCCATCACTGAGTGATGATCTGGTCATGGTTTTATTGAATAAGAAAAGGAATAGAAGTGTTTGAGAACAGAACCGTGGTATGTACCTCAAGCAGTTTCGAGGGGAATTTTCATCAATGGAATTTGATTACAAAATAGTAGAAGGAAAGAAGTCCACAGCGACTGGTCATTTTACATGACAAGTCAATGTCGCTGTTTTTGATTGGCAGTGGTTGAAAAAGTACTCAAATGTTGTACTTTAGTAAAAGTATCAATACCACAATGTATTTTCTGCACTTTTACTTCTACTCCACTACATCTCAGAGGCAAATATTGTACTTTTACTCCACTACAATTATTAATTGAAAACTTTAGTTACTAGTTACTTAGTAGATTTTTATTATTATTACAAAACACACATAACCCACTTCAGCCCTATCATAATAGCAGATCTACAAGCTTATACATTTGAAAACTTGTGAAATGGGATATTCTGCATAATGAGTAGCCTACTTTTACTTTTGTACGTTTAAGTATATTTTTATACCAATACTTTTGTACCTTTACTCAAGTAAATTTTGCATTCCGGAATCCGGACCTTTACTTGTAACAGAGTATTTCTATATTGCAGTATTGATACTTTTACTTTAAGTAAAAAATGTGTGTACTTTTTTTTTCTTTTTTGTACTTTAAGTACCAAAAGTAGAAAATGCTCGTTATGCAGAGTGTCCCATTTCACAAGTTTTCAAATGTATAAAATGTATAAAAAGCTTTTGAAAATAGCCGATCTACAAGCTCACAGATCTTGTAGTTCTGCTTTTTCAAAAGTTTCAAAAACGTTCTTATATAAAGTATATTATAATATACTTAAAGTTTTACCGGTTCATAGCATCTTGTAGCATATGCCTCTTTTATCTTCTTTGCAGAACTGTCAACATGGAACAGGTATTCCAAGCACTATGTCGATTCGAAATAGGAGAGCCGCCAACCATAACCACCAAGGTGTACCAGGGATTTGATGTTAAGTCTATAAGTGTGAAGAACGCCAATGGGGATGTCATAACACCAAACATAATAAATGGCAAACACGGCATTAAGGGAGGATTTGATGTTAACACTAAAACGGTGTACAACAGCGACGGGGTTGGAGTACCCCATCGGGAGTTTAAACTTACTGACCCTGGCTTCAAGGCAACTGCCACGTTCACAATACACACAGGTAGGGATGGGTCAGAATAATTGAATATTCACAATCGTTTTTAGGATAAAAATTGAATATTAAAAACATATCATTAATGTGTTTTCCTTACCGTTTTCCTTTCTTTTCTTTTTTTAAATAGCTGAGGGGGGGTGTCGAATATTGGAATAATCGTTATTAATAGCATCAAAATAATCAAATTTCATTTTGGTCCCTTCCCTACATCCATGCAGACAAGTTCATGGAGCTAAATCCTCCCCCAAACATTCGTGTGGGGTGGGTGCAATTTATTAACGAGTCTATGGCCTTTGGCAACTATAACAACATCAGCAACGTGGACGACGAAGCCGAAGAAGCCGATTGTGGAACGTAAGTGTTGTGACAGGTGCCGTGGTCACCCATTAGACATATAGGGCCCTATTTTGCACCCACATTGCACTACCCACTATTTGGGGATTTAGCATTGCGCAAGGGGTGTTCCCGTGGCCGAGTTGCTATCTTCCGACACCTCTCTTATCCCTAAAACACCTGCGCAACCGTTACATTATGCATTGGTGTGGTTTGGGCGTTACATTAATAAAACCAATCACCATGCCAGATACCATTGCCTTTGAGAGCTGAGCTGCACTATGTGTTATCCCCAGTGCTATCGTACGCTCTCTCCCTCTCTGCCCATTATTGTAAATTGCTGTGGATTTAGAGTGTCTGCTAAATGCCTAAATTTGCGCTCAGCTGCCCGACCCGTCCGAAGGGCCACCCTTCCTGGGTACCAGATGGGACGAGTTCCCCCCTCCCAACTCTGGAAATTTATATTATTTATTATTGTGATTATGATGTATTATTTAAGTATAATTATAATAATAATACAATATAAAAATATAATCAGCAAATCTACCTAGTAACAATTCTAACCAATGATATTTTTTCAAAAGACTAACGTCATGACGTGGTCGCCACGTCATGACGTTGTGTGATGCCAATCACAGGCGCAGAGGACCCAGAGTAGATATTGTAGCCGAGCGAATCTTGTACGCACACCGGTCTCTACACAGGGAATTGGGCGGTGCCCCCAGAGGCAAATTCAAAGGGGAAAAAGTTCTTTGACGTTTTTTTGCCAATGGATTCTGGGATCTTTGCATGCATGCAGTGTGCCCAACATTTACAGTACATTTCCACTCCAGGCGCGCTCAACAATTTAGCGGGTGGTCTGAGAAGTTGCAACCCGCTTTCTCATACGCGTGTGTGGGCAAGATAGCAAATTTAAGGATAGCGCAACAACACACCCATTGCCACACCTCCAGGCGCAAATAACGGAGTCGGCATAACATATAGTGGGTTGTGCGGACGTAAGATACTGTTTGGGGACAGCGGGAGCTGCCTTTTGCGTAACGGGTAGTGGGTAGTGCGATGGGATAGTGCACTGTGAAAGATAGGGCCCATAGGCTTTATATATATTAGCTCACTTTGCTGTGTTTGTGCGTGCATGTGTGTAGCATGTATATATATATGTGTGTGTGTGTGTGTATGTATGTGTGTGTGTGTGTGTGTATACACACCACCAGACAGAACCTGGTAGCCCTGGTTGTTAATTGTCAGTGAATCTCTCTCTGTCCTGCTCACTCTCTCTCTCTGCCCGCTACAGGTTACGTTATGTATATCCCAAGGACAGGCCTTACATCCTGGATCAAACGGACAATATGAAAGAAACGGGTTTGCCCTTCGCTGACACAACCGCGATGGTCACCCTGGATCCCAAGATCCCCACCTTCCCAGTGTCGATAGAGGACACTCCTAGCGTCTCATTCCCTGAGAGGTTAACATATTCTGCAAAGGAGTACAGGTTAACTTAACCACGATACGCATTACGATACAATTATGATACATGGACGATATTGGTTCATTCATGGCGATACGATTCAATGATTTATAATTTTTGAGGGAAAATTGTATTATGTATTTAAAAAAGTAAACGGTTATTCTCTGGCAAATACATGGATATTGTATTTGAACACATATGGACAAACCCGCAACTTGACATGAACATAGAAATTACACCCATTTATCGATAAACCAAATATAGCAATATGTAGGGGAAAAGTAATTAAACCCCTCTTCTTCTTCTTAAAATTGCTAAGTACAACGCACAAGCACTTAGTATCGATAACATTGATTACTTGCATTGCAAAACGATTCGGTACGATACAAAGTCAAGCGATAAAAACGATGCAGTTACTGTGTCGTTACACCTCTTGTAATGAGTTTTTAATGATGATTGACAGTCTGTGGTCGCTATATAATGAAGAGTGTGTGCATGTCATAACTATTGGACCCTGATGAAGGCCCCCCAAGCAAGCCATGACAAACGGAGTGCCTTAGATCTTTCTTAACTCATTCAGTGCCTGACTTATTTCTGGCACTTTGGCTCTGAGTGCCAGAGCCAAAATTCATTGTAAAAAAAAAAGTGCTTAGGAGCCGAGATACAGATGGAAGCTGTCTGCTCGTAGGATATTGTTGCCGTCACTACTTTTTCTATAGATAGATTTGTGTACATTGCCATTATCATCCCTCTAAATTTATGTCAAGAAAGTTCATTTCTGATTTTCTGTACATGCCAGGTTGGACAATGCCTATCGTGCAGGGAAGTACACCGCCATCCTGGCTGCCAAGTTCGATGATGCCGAGGTAGGACTAGCCTGACCCATGCCAGATTCTTGGGTCCGATGCCAATCCCAGTTGTGGAGAATCCCAGACCACTGATTGCCGATATTTGATTTGAGGACAAAATCAATTATAATCAATTTGAAAACAAACAAACATTAAAACATTTTTCCTTTCCTTCTTTTTTCCCCAATTCTTTTTCACTTACCTACCTATCCATTGAATGAAAACAAAAAACAGAACACGGCTTTGTCATAGGCCAGCATGATTAATCAATATATTAATGCAGCAGAACTCGACAGGCACTTAATCGGTGGGACCAGTGAAAATAAAAACATTAACATCTAATAATTTCACATTATTTCCCTGTAGTACTGTGTCTTGTAACGATTTCAGTTAAATCGTCTCTGTAATTACCGTGAAAACATAGTGTTACGTGAGCCCGATATATTGGATCAAAGAAAGAGCCGTCAATGGGAAAAATGCATTGGCTTTTTTGGAGTGGAACCAGAAAATGGCCACCACTGCTATGCCCTATAGGACAGAGAGAGGCTTGATACTGGGTTTTCTCCTTTTACTTTCTCCCTTTCAGCCACAGACATGGAGTACAGTTCAACAATAATACATGTGTGTGTGGTTTTCTGGAAATAAACAGGATATAAAGACAGAAATATGTGCATTATTTAATATAAAGTACAATGTACCAAAGGGGTTCAGGTAAACATATATATAACCAGTTAATTGGAGACATTTAGCTGGAGATACTTTACCAAATATAACACTTCACAGTTTAGGTAGTTTAGTTTAGTACTCAATAGGGAGGGATGCACCGATGAGACATTTTGGCCGATATCGATATCCGATATAATTAATTGCTGTTATGGGCAATAACCGATATTACCGATGTCGATATGATCTGTAAAAAAAACAAGTTTTGTCCATTCTGAAAAACAATAGTAAACACTGAATTTGAAAAAGCAATGCCTGTTTATTCCAAATTATTTTATATTATCTGGATAATCCCCAGAGCAAAAAAACATTTGTGTCAACTGCAAAAAGTACCAGTGACAGCAGCTTAGAAACTTGACCCCTGGGAGACGCCACAAGCAATGTCCAATTGATTTGAGCTGTAATTGCCCAGCTTCACAAACTGTTGACGTCTGTCCAAATAACTTTGTTTTAATCCAGTCTATTGCAATGCCTCGAATACCAATTTTCTCTTGAGGTGAATTAATATAGGTAAAGATGTTGATCTGTTAGTTCTAAAACCATATTGACTCTTTGAGAGTAGGCTACATTAAATCTTTCCAAAAAAGAATCTAGTCTGATATTGAAACGTTAATCCAGTAGGCCTATCTTTGAAAATTCTGACCAATTGGTTCCATTTGGATACTCTTGAGTTACAAACCCATAAGGGTCCATTTGGTTCCATTTGTACACTCTGAGTTACAGACCATAAGGGTCCATTTGGTTCCATTTGTACACTCTGAGTTACAGACCCATAAGGGTCCATTTGGTTCCATTTGTACACTCTTGAGTTACAGACCCTAAGGCCCCTACAGGATTCAAATTCAAAAACAGCAAGTAGCTGATCTACAAGCTCAAAACGCTTGTGCTGCGTTTTGAGCTTGCGGATCTGCTACTTTTGATACTTTTGTGTGATGCTGTAGTTACTACTTTTTTACTTAAATTAGTGCCCTACTTGATCATACTACAGTGTAGTATCTATGATCAAGTAGGACTCTAATTTACAAAAAAAACACAAAGTTAGAATATGGCGATGAGCGGTTTCTGCCCGACAGCAATGATATCAAATATACTAACGTTACACTTTCCTCTCTTTCTGCCCAAGGGATTAGTTGAGCTGACACGGATTAATTGGGACTTTACAATGAAGTACGATCTGAAGAACGATGTCATGGAGCCCGACGGGAACATAAATCCCACCACTGGAGACGACGATGGAAAGAATTTCGACCTCAACGTAGCATTACTTAACCCCTTAACTAACAACGATTATACTTTTAAATGGGTCCCTTATACTGCTGGTGGTGGTGATGATGATTCTGGAACGGTGGTCTTGATTGACGGCTTGTCCAAAATAAAGAACTAATTTGCTGACAAAAAAATCCAGTTCCACTTTTATCTGCTCACTTCTTTCTGTCATCACTTTTGATTTAACTTGTTTATCCTTTAACCTGAAAAAGTTCCAGTTCCACTTTTATCTGCTCACTTCTTTCTGTCATCACTTCTGTTTTAATATGTTTATTCTGTAACCTGTATGAGATCTCTCTCTTGATTGAACAAAATTGGTATCCCGATTTCCCTTGGCCTCTAGGGAGAGTGCGTGCAAAGTTTCACGCTTAGCGGTCCAACGGTGACTTGGGACTCCCAAGTGACAAGTCATGTCTCAAGTCAAAACAAGCCCACGTTCCAATTTGGGACTTGCCTGTTGACTTACAGTTTACAGTTTAGGCATTTAGCAGACGCTCTTAATCCAGAGTGATTTACAGTAATCAAGGACACAAGATAATACATCATAATGCATCAATAATACATGAAATGCATAGACATAATAAATAATAAAGTAATACATAAGTAAACCAATAATCTAATACATATACGTAAACCAAGAACCTATCATCAGCCTGTACATTGAAACTATAAACACTAGTGACTAGGATGCCAGATCAACACTGACCTGGCATCTGTCTACATAACATGCTATCTAAATTACATTTTAGCCTTTGCATAATCCTGCAAGGTCGTCAAGGCTAGGGCAAGTGCTACGACTTGGACTTGACACCGGGAGTGCAAAGTGGTAACATTTAACTTGAGGGGGCAAATTCATACACGTTACTAATTAACACTTAATTAATGATGAACACATACATCCATTTATCATGAATTTCTGGTATTCATCAATACCTAATGATGACCTTATTAACCAAGAGTAATTTATCATTAGTTAGACTATTCCACATTTCCACTTCTATGCCCAGGTTGAGTGCTCATAGGCGGGTAGGAGTAGTGGGATGGGTCATTCTCCACTCTGAACAACCAGAGAGACCGACACCTCCTCGATTCTCCTACCCGCATATGCACTCATCCTGGGCATACTGGAGCTGTGGAATAACGTCCTTAACTAGCCTATTATAGACTATATATTACACTTGGTTCACGTAATGGTGAGGACCAGGAATTAATGATGAATTGATTATGTATCATTTGAGATGCTCCGATCGATCGGTGACCGATCGCGATCAGCCGATAATGCCTCTATCGGCTTTGATCGGGCACTAATTAATGGCAGCTGTGAATAATATCCAACTGAATGTTTTCTTGCCTAGATATAAAGTAATTCCCTGTAGAGCAGGGGTCTTCAACGTGGGGTCCGGGACCCCAAGGGGTTCTTCAGAGTTACCACAGGAGGGTCTCCAAATCTCTGTGTAATGGGACCTTTTTCTTTATTTACATTAACCACTTACCCTAAAATCCCTATATTCTGAGGGGAACTTTAGAAGAGGTAGAGTGTAGAGGGAAAAAGAGCAGACCAAGTATGGAGCCTATGGTCAAGTTAACTAAGTACTGAGAGTTTTAAATGTCTGATAAATACACTGATCACAGTGCTGTCAGACAAGTCTATGTGCCTATTGAAAAGCGTCAGATTCAAAACAACAGTGCAGTACTAACGTTTGAGGTCAGCAAAGCTTAGCATGTGTCAAGTCAGATGAAAGTAAACTATTGACTTCCGGTCGGTGGATAGGCAAGTAAGTGACTTGTCACTTCTGGTCTGTGGAATTTAAAATAAGAGCTGAGGACAGCTGACCTAAAATATGCTGATTTTGAAGAATGACGAGTTTTCACTGTTGCTGTACTTAAAGATATAAATATCATATTGGCTATTGAGATATTTGGCATAAGTATTGAGGTATGACATGACGCATCTGGTCCCCTTAATCAGGCGAAAACACCACCATTTCCTGAGTGTAAGAATAACAAGAATCCAGTTCGAAAGTGGGTTTGTCCATAGAAATGTGTTTATTTCCATTCGAACATGACATCTGTGTGTTGCCAATCACAGTGTAACTTGTTGAATCATACACAGACATTTGACATGGTAAACACTCCCTCCTGGTCCTGCTTCTGACCACTCACAAACAGGTTTTTAAGAACAATAGACTTCTTGGTCAGCCTTTCTCAGTCAGCACAAGGAATTAGCATCTGCCTAGGTTTTAACATGTGACAATTTAATTTAACCCTTATCTATAACACTGTACTTTTACACAAGCTCATATTATGAAATCTTTGTTTAACATCTTATTATCTTCAAATGAAGACCACACATATATGTATTCAACTTGTATGAATGATTTAAAAGAACATGACATTATCCTTAGATTCAACAAGAAGAAAAGTTACATGAAACTAACTGTTTTTTTCCCCAACCACATTTCACCAACGTTCATACTTGTGTACTTACTCCAAAATAAGTGTGGCTAGCACACTCAAAGAGAGACAAAGCCATCTTAATTAATTCAGTGAAAACAATAGGTTTGGCTCAAAGCTCTCCGAGGGACTTGTTGTAGTTCACACCAAGACCTGGGAACTCCTGTTGAGGACAAAGGCCAGGATCTTATCAGGGTGTGACTTGATTAACTCAATAGCAGAGACATGCATTAATATTCAAATCAAGGGGGTTTGCTGCCTGATTGTTAGTGACTGCCTTCTCATCCTCTTGACTCCAAAAGGTCACAGCCTCGCCTGAAAATTCCCACACTGTTATTGACCAATGATAAATGATAACATTAGTTTAGACTTCCTAATCCATGTTTAAAGCTCCATATGAAAGTCATGGAAAAAGTTTGCATATTTGACAACCTCTTCGACGGCGCCCAAAGCTGCTGCGTGACAGCGCAGAGTCGGAGAAGGTGAGGAAGGAGGCAGCGTCTGGCATCCTGGCCCAAACACCCCCCCCCCCCCCCCCGACCGTCTGGGGTTCTATTCGAAATATTTTCTGGTGAAAAACAAAGGGGGGGGGGGGTGAGACCCATTCTGAATCTGAAGGGCCTCAACAGATATTTGAAGGTTTTCAATTTCAGAATGTTAACGACCGTGGCGTTGCTACGCACGATACGTCAGGGAGATAGGTGGACGAGCATAGACCTCAAGGATGCCTATTTTCATATTCCGATCTACCCTCCGCACCGAACGTTCCTGCGCTTCGGCTATGAAGGAAAAGTGTACACGTACACGGTGCTCCCGTTTGGTATGTGTCTGAGCCCTCGAGTGTTTGTGAAGTGTACCGATGTGGCCATAGCTCCACTGCGTCAGCAGGGGATACGTCTGTCAACTTACATCGACGACTGGCTGCTGGCTGCGGGCTCGAGGGAAGAGGTGGCGCGGCACACGGAGGTGGCCATCGCGCACCTGACCTCCCTGGGTTTCACCATCAACACTCAGAAGAGCGTCTTGGTCCCGTCTCAGCAGACCACCTTCATAGGGATCTCCTTGGACTCAACCACACTTATGGCACGTCTGTCTCAGGACAGGATAGCCGGTTTTCTGGCATGCGTGAGGTCTCTTCGCCTGGGGCGTCGAATCACGTACAGAACATGCATGCAAGCGACGGGTCTCATGGCGTCGGCCATACACCTGGTGCGTTTGGGCAGGCTCCACATGAGACCATTTCAGAGATGGATGAGGGCCCTACGGATCCCACACACCATGGGCTCTCGGAAGGTAGTAGTGACCTCACGTTGTGTGGAGGCACTCCGACCGTGGTCACAAGCGACTTTTCTTTCCGAAGGGGTCAGTATAGGTGCTGTGATATCGCGGAAGGTCATTACCACGGACGCCAGCCTCTCGGGTTGGGGGGCCGTCCACGAGGGCTACTCGGCCAGGGGGACGTGGGGTCCCGCTCTGCGGGAAGCCCACATCAATTACCTGGAGCTAATGGCGGTCTTCCTTGCTCTCAAACACTTCGAGGCTCGTATCCTGGGTTGTCATGTCTCGATCAGAACGGACAACACCACGACTATGTGTTATGTCAACAAACAGGGGGGCTTGACCTCCTTAACGTTGGACAAACTAGCACGCGATCTGACGCTCTGGTGCGACTGGCGCTTGGCGTCGATACGAGCATGTCATGTACCGGGCCTCCTGAACCGCGGGCCGGACCTGCTGTCCAGCGGCGGGGTTCGGTAGAGTGGGGAGTGGTCCCTCAACCCTTGGGTGACGGACCCGATTTGGGCCAGGTTCGGCCGACCTCAGGTCGATTTGTTTGCATCCAGAGAGAACGCGAAGTGCTCTCGGTTCTTCTCGATGAGGGACGGGGACCTTTCTTTGGGCTTCGACGCCCTGGCACACAGTTGGCCGGACGTGCTACTGTATGCTTTCCCGCCACTGTTGAGTTGATCCCTCAAACCTTGGAGAGGGTCAGGCACCAGGGCCTATCGGTTTTACTGGTGGCCCCAGCGTGGGGCGTGTGGAGGTCAGACATAACTCCTCTCCGACGAGCCATGGCCCCTCCCCCTGTTCAGAGACCTGCTGAGACAGGGAGGGGACAAGGTTTTCCACGAACGCCCGCAGGAACTGGACCTGTGGGTCTGGCCCGTGAAAGGGCGAATTTGAGTTTGCATGCCCCCTGATGTAGTAGCTACCATCCAGGGCGCAAGGGCCGTTTCCACGAGGTTGGCGTATGACGTCAGGTGGAACATGTTTGTATCTTGGTGTCTGGAACAGTCACCGTCGGTGGTGGCTTTCCAGGCTCCGGTTTGCAGCATCCTCATTTTCCTGCAGGACAGGCTAAGTCAGGATTTAGCTTTTTCAACTGTTAAAGTGTACCTGGCGGCCATTTCCGCTTGTCACGAGGGGTTCGATGGCAAGACGGTTGGTCAGCATCCGCTAATACGCCGTTTTATGAACGGTGCTAGGTGGGCGAGGCCGGTTAACAGGCCTCTGTTTCCGGCCTGGGACCTGGCGGTGGTGCTGGAGGCACTCTGCCGTCCTCCTTTCGAGCCTTTTGAGTCTGCGGATCTGAGGATCGTGAGTCTCAAGACGATCCTCTTGGTGGCCCTGTGTACAGCTAAACGGGTCAGTGACATGCAGGCGCTCTCAGTGAGTGCGGAATGCATGTGGTTCTCAAACGACGGCAAGAGGGTTTTGCTTAAACCCAACTTGGTGTTTGTGTCCAAGACTGGGATGGTGGCCCAGGCCCCAGTTGAGCTGGTGGCTTTCCATCCACCTCCCTTTGCTTCGGCGGAGGATAGACGGTTGAACTGTCTTTGTCCAGTAAGAGCTTTGAAGCTTTACTGCCAGAGGACAGCGGCTGGCCGGGTGTCGACGCAGCTGTTTGTCTCTTTTGGCCGGGGTGGTCAGAGGATGGCGGTGGCTAAACCGACGCTGTTCAGATGGAATGTGGATGCCATCAGGCTGGCCTACGTGAGTGGTGGTACCCCTGTCCCAGAGAGACTGCGGGCCCACTCGACTCGGGGCGTAGCTGCATCTTGGGCCCTCTATAAGGGGGTTTCGATGCAGGAAATGTGCTCAGCGGCAAGCTGGTCGTCTCCGTCGACTTTTGTGACTTTCTACAGCTTGGATGTGGCGGCGTCTTCAATGGCGCACACAGTCCTTGGTGTAGCAGCTGTCTCTAGCCAGGAGAGAGGTGTGCAGGCCTAGGGGTCGTGCTTTCTCTCTTGATTTTCCATCCTCTTAGGTCCTCCTGGGACCGGCTTGAGGTTGGGTCCCGGGGGAGGAGGCCCTGATTCCCTCATTATGGTATGGGATAGACTTGTGTCTGTCCATTAGCTGAATGAGGCAGACCTTGTGGTCTGTCAGGGTCTTTCCTTCTGGTACTTATCCCGCACCCGTGCCCGGAGGGCTGGGGCGCCCGTGTGGCCGGGGTCCCGCCTGTGGGGCGGGGCCTGGGGCCGAGGGCATGCGGGTCTGTAAGGGTCGTGTGACTTGTCGACCCAGGGGGGTTTATGAGTCCCATAGTGAGTATATCAAGGAGAAAGGAAAAGAGAACTAGAGGTTACGTATGTAACCCCAGTTTCTTTACTTTCGGAGTAATATACTCTCCTAACACCCCTTCTGTGCGCATTTGGCGTGCAGAGGGAAGTTGTTAAGAGGGCGTGGTATAGTTACACGAGGGGTTTTATACCTCTTCCGGACTGCCGGATCGCGTAACATGACCCTATCCAATCAGAATTGTCGCGGGAGTCAATGTGTGTTGCTCTGTGCATCGCCAGGGGGCTCTGTTATCCCATAGTGAGTACTCCGAAAGTAAAGAAACTGGGGTTACATACGTAACCTCTAGTTACTATCGCTGTGTCCACAAAGTCAGTCTCCTGTGCCTTGTCAATGCAAGAACTCCAGAAAGTGTTTCTTGATGACATCACATATTTTCTTTGGCATTTTCAAGCTTTTAGTATTTTGACCAACAAATACACCTACAAGGGAATTCAATTGACTTATTAAGCTACAGTAATCAACGTTCCAGTCAACATTTGTATGACAGGTAAGACAGCAAATGTATAACTAGACTAGAGTTTGAAATATTTCTATATGAAAACAAAGTGATATAATAATTGTGAATAGAGTCTTCTGTCTCTTTAATCCATCAGATATTTGGCAATATTTTGTGGCAATGTATGATAACATTAATACAGAGTTGACATAAATTAACATTGACATTACTGTACGTCATTATGATGACACTCTATTACACCTTCCATAGTGCATCTTTGACATTTGTTGCAAGACTGCAGGGATAGGTGACTGTGACACAGTACAGACAAACCAATTAAGACAGAGGGGACAGTTAGGGCGAGTTACAGCTCTTGTGATTTGGTTGATTGATAGGCGGATAACGTGATATAAAAAAAGGTAGGACAGAATAAAACTCTGTTCCAGGCGTTCATTCTGTCTCTCATGCTGAGGAAGAGTAGGGATCCTTTAGTGAGTAGGTCCTCAGATAACACCCCACATCATGACTACCTTGGGACTCATGATTCTTGTTTCTCTTGTGGCAACCTTTCTGGGACCCTGTGCACATCTTTCAGGTAAAGTACACAGTAAAATCTCAAAGGAAAATATCACAACCCTGCCTGGGTAGACATGAGCTAAAAATGTGGAGGTGTGTTAATACCATTGCAATACATTATTCCCATAACTCTGATTATTTCCCATAATTTGAATTATTTGAATTATCTCAATTTAAAATTTAGGAATTTAGCAGACACAGAAGTGTGAAATTGGAATAAGCAGAGTAGCCTAAGCATGAGTCAATAAACAACAAGGTGGTCACATATAGGGCAGAGATAGAGACAATGTAGTGCCTCAAAGAAGCTTGGATACCAGGTAAACAATGCTAGCATTTGTCTAAACAACATCATACCTAAATCACATTCTTTACATATTACTGAATCGCAACCAGACCATTTCTGTTGGCCTGTGAATATAACATCACCAAAGGCTTAATCGTTTAAAGCTGCAATCCGTAACATATTCTATCATACAGATTGGTTAACATAACATTTTATTCACAAAGAATAGTGATGGATTGCAGCATTAATGCTGCTGCATTCCACTTCGTGTAATGCACTGTTGTGTGCATGTGTGTGTGTGTGTGTGTGTGCGTGTTGCTGTCTTTACTCACTGAACTTAAAGGTTTCATGACGTTCAGTTTTACCACACTTTAAAAGTCTTTGTCATGGTCCTTCAAACGTGTATAGAAAGTTTTAACAAAAAAATCCACTCCATTATCCATGGCAGGTGTTTTTCTCTCACATTTCTAAAGCCTTTTCAACTGCAATGAAAAAATAAATCTTTGCCTGCGGGTGTCGCTGGTGAGGGATTTGGCCTGTCAATCATCGCCTCTGCTCCGCCCCCCCAAAGGAAAGGATAGGGGAGGGGAGGGGCGAGGAGGAGAGTGGGCGGGATTAATCGGCTGTGACCTCACTGCCGAAGGGCTCAGATTACTTTTCAGCCTAATTATTCAGAAAACCCCAGACCACAGAAAATCCACTGAATGTTCAAAGTTCAGATTTTTTGGGTGTAATTGAGGTCATAAAACCCCCCCAAAAAACATAAAAAATAAGAAAAGTGAAAATGAATGTCATAGAACCTTTAAATTCCCTTGCATGCAGACATATCAATGAATCAAAGCAGTTATTTTCGAGGATACAAGGTAATTGAAGGCATACTCCTTGCCCAGAAGTTTTATTACTTATGTCAAGGTGTCTCTGTAGTATGACTTGTTCAATTCCAAACTCTCACATAATGAGTTGTGGCTGAGTTGATCACTTGATTTCATAGTGGTTTGTGGCAATGCATTTTATGACATTTGAGATAATGAAATTAAATTGCTACACATTTGGCACATTTTTGGCACGGCCCAAATCTTTTGAAAGATCAAAATGATATCACGTTTAGCAAAGTCTGCAACAGTTAATTGAACTATTCCATCCATCCATCCATCTTCAACCGCTTATCCGTAGTCGGGTCGCGGGGGTAACAGTTCCAGCAGAGAGCTCCAGACTTTCCTCTCCTGAGCAACATTAGCAACTTCCTCCTGGGGGATCCCGAGGCGTTCCCAGGCCAGTGTGGAGATGTAATCCGCCCATCTGGTCCTTGGTCTGCCCCGGGGTCTCCTCCCAGTGGGACGTGCAGCGAGGACCTCCCTAGGGAGACGCTCGGGAGGCATCCGTACTAGATGCCCGAACCACCTAAGCTGGCTCCTTTCCAAGCGAAGGAGCAGCGACTCTACTCCGAGTCTCTCCCGGGTGACCGAACTTCTCACCCTATCTCTAAGGGAGATGCCAGCCACCCGTCTGAGAAAACTCATTTCGGCCGCTTGTACCCGCGACCTTATTCTTTCGGTCATGACCCACACTTCATGACCATAGGTGAGAGTAGGAACGAAGATTGCTCGGAAGACCGAGAGCTTTGCCTTCTGGCTCAGCTCTCTTTTCGTCACAACAGTAATTGAACTATTCGATTTAATCAATTGTAAGTAAAATAAATCTATTTTATATATATTATAAATCAATAAAATAATCTATTAATAGGCTAATCAACCCTATTTTGGGTGAAAAGTTTAAAAGGTCTATAAAAAAGAACGTTGTGAGCTTGAGTTTCTCGATTATTTGATTGAAAGTAATCGGTAGAATAATAGCTAATAAAAGAATTGACAGCTGCAGCCCTATTTTCAGTCTCTCCATAATACTATCAAGTCACTGCTATGACCTGCAAAGATACAGTATACAGTTTAGGTGTACCTGTTGCCTAATATGACAAACAAAACACAAAACAACAACTCATGAACCAGACCTCAACAAAATAAGCAGATGTTTATTGTGGTACAGTGGTACAGTGAATGGGGTTGTCTACATTGTCCTGCACTGCAAACCACAGGTTGTGGATTTGAATACCGTTGTGCCTTTTCAAAGGTATGAGGGAGAAATGGACATAAGAGTTGGGATGTTGGAGTGAAATGTAGGTAAAAATAAAAGCTCATGTGATGACTGAGGGTCCTGTTCGACCCGTCCTGTCGTGAAGCTGAGAGATCTTCAGAGCGATGGTCGCCAGGGGTGCCAGCATCACCTGTTCCAAACACAGACACACCACTGTAGTTAGACATTCACAGCGGTGGGGCCAGGCAGTAGTGAGAAGTCATTAAGTACATTTACTTAACACATTGAACGCCAGAGGTTAATCTCATAATGTACTCACCAGTCCCAAGCTCTTTTTGTTTCTTTTTTGGTTTTTTCATGTCGCCATAGCCCCCGCTAAATCCGTTTAAAATCCGCGTTCATTTGGTTCGACACAAACACGGGATCCGTGAAAAACAAACAGTGAAAAACAAACAGTGAAAACTGCGATGCGAACCGATCCTCCATTTTGAAGTTACAGACGATAACGTTAGACTGGTGGATGCGGTGAGGAAAACCACAGCTGAGATAACCGCTTGCAAAGTTGATTCCTAGACAGGAAACGGAGGCGGGACAAAAAAACGGAACCAGTTTTATTTCGTTTCCGGTCGGCCCCCGGAACCGGAAGGGCTCGAAAAAAATCCGGAAAGTGCACTTGTTCGATTTAACATGGGATTTGCGAGTCGCGTAGATCTACGCGACTGGCACGTTGCGGCTTTGAATCGGTTTGCGTAGATCTACGCGATTGGCAGTCAATGTGTTAAGTACTGTACTCTACATATGTGAGGTACTTTTACTTTACTTACTATACTTCTTCTCCTATACTTACTGTACTTTATTATTTAACAGGTTTAGTTACTAGTTAATTTGCATATTTAGATATTTTTTACAAAACATAAATTAACTAGGTCCTATTTTATACTTATGCTATTCAAATATGTTGGCTATTCGGCTATTAAAAATAACTGATCTATAAGTTGACGACGCGGTGAGATGCGATGCGTTTTCATCTTATAGATCTGCTATTTTCAAAAGAGTGTACAAATGGACCCTAAAATGGAACCAAATGGATCATTATGGGTCCATTTGGTTCCATTTGTACACTCTCAGAGTTATGGGTATTCTGTGGCCTAATGCATACCAAACTCCTTGAAATTAAAAAGTTTGAGAACCACTGAGTTAGACACTTTACCTGTGTGTCTTGAGTTAAGACACTTTACCTGTGTGTCTTGAGTTAAGACACTTTACCTGTGTGTCTTGAGTTAAGACACTTTACCTGTGTGTCTTGAGTTAGACACTTTACCTGTGTGTCTTGAGTTAGACACTTTACCTGTGTGTCTTGAGTTAGACACTTTACCTGTGTGTCTTGAGTTAGACACTTTACCTGTGTGTCTTGAGTTAGACACTTTACCTGTGTGTCTTGAGTTAGACACTTTACCTGTGTGTCTTGAGTTAAGACACTTTACCTGTGTGTCTTGAGTTAAGACACTTTACCTGTGTGTCTTAAGTTAAGACACTTTACCTGTGTGTCTTGAGTTAAGACACTTTACCTGTGTGTCTTAAGTTAAGACACTTTACCTGTGTGTCTTGAGTTAGATACTTTACCTGTGTGTCTTGAGTTAAGACACTTTACCTGTGTGTCTTGAGTTAAGACACTTTACCTGTGTGTCTTGAGTTAAGACACTTTACCTGTGTGTCTTGAGTTAAGACACTTTACCTGTGTGTCTTGAGTTAAGACACTTTACCTGTGTGTCTTGAGTTAAGACACTTTACCTGTGTGTCTTGAGTTAGACACTTTACCTGTGTGTCTTGAGTTAAGACACTTTACCTGTGTGTCTTGAGTTAAGACACTTTACCTGTGTGTCTTGAGTTAAGACACTTTACCTGTGTGTCTTGAGTTAAGACACTTTACCTGTGTGTCTTGAGTTAGACACTTTACCTGTGTGTCTTGAGTTAGACACTTTACCTGTGTGTCTTGAGTTAGACACTTTACCTGTGTGTCTTGAGTTAAGACACTTTACCTGTGTGTCTTGAGTTAGACACTTTACCTGTGTGTCTTGAGTTAGACACTTTACCTGTGTGTCTTGAGTTAAGACACTTTACCTGTGTGTCTTGAGTTAGACACTTTACCTGTGTGTCTTGAGTTAGACACTTTACCTGTGTGTCTTGAGTTAGACACTTTACCTGTGTGTCTTGAGTTAGACACTTTACCTGTGTGTCTTGAGTTAGACACTTTACCTGTGTGTCTTGAGTTAGACACTTTACCTGTGTGTCTTGAGTTAGACACTTTACCTGTGTGTCTTGAGTTAGACACTTTACCTGTGTGTCTTGAGTTAAGACACTTTACCTGTGTGTCTTGAGTTAAGACACTTTACCTGTGTGTCTTGAGTTAAGACACTTTACCTGTGTGTCTTGAGTTAAGACACTTTACCTGTGTGTCTTGAGTTAGACACTTTACCTGTGTGTCTTGAGTTAGACACTTTACCTGTGTGTCTTGAGTTAGACACTTTACCTGTGTGTCTTGGGAGACGTCCGCCTTCTCGTAGCTGTCAATGTAGATCCGAACAGTTGCCCCGACGCTTCCTGTCCCACTGAGTCTGTAGATGATCCGAGATCCATCTGTGAAGATTATCCTAAGGCCCTACAATAAAATGAAAAAAAAAAACATAAACAATGAAAACATAAAACAATACCCTACTTGTTCTCTTTTTTATCATTGTATTGGCCTGTGCGTTTCGGAGCAAGCTCCTCCCTCAGTGTGCAATATATAAGACTGTCAAGCAATGCACAAAACAACTAGCCTGGCATTGCCAGGCTAGTTGCTAGCCAAACATGTACAGTTGAAATCAGAAGCCCCTTTGTTAACCACTTGAACCCCAGCAGTCCTATTCTTGGGGGAACGTTCACCACAAACAGTAGATCTACAACCTCGTGTCTGTCTGTCTGTCTGTCTGTCTGTTTGTCTGTCTGTCAGTCGGTCCATCCTGTACCTGGTTCCTTGTGATGGTGCTGTCCACTGGGTCGGTGTATTCAAAATTGTCTGCTTTCTCCACCTGGTAGATTTTGTCCCCCACGGCAAACCTCTGTCCTGCAAAGGACTTGTCCACTATCGTGTTTTCCAAGTATTCCATCATCTCGAAGGCTGCGTCCAGGTCTACATCCTCGTAGTCATATCTGGGTTGGGGCGATGACAATGACAAAAATCACAACAGCATTAACATTGAAAACTTGTGCTGGACTGGTCACTTCCATGCCATCCGATGTGTCTTTTATTATTTTATCATTAGAGTTTTTGGTTTAATTACCACTCTGTGTTTGGGGGAAATACAATTTCAGAATCAGAGTATTGTTATTTTCAGACTAGATTGAACTAGTATTCACATTCCCTTATGTCATTTACTCAAATTCAACTTACCAAGAAAACTAATATTATTTTTCACAATGGTTTTTATCTCCAAGTAAACTTGTGAATAGGCCCCAGTGCCAATACTATACTGACAGGCAAGGCAGTGCAATAGTTTTAACAATGTGCAACAGCACAGTTTGGCCACTAGATGTCAGTTAAATCCTTATCTTTTATGCCTTTGAGTGCTTTTCTTTTCTTTTTCTTTTATGGATTCTGCTATACCAATAAAAAGGCATTGTCTTGACATATCTATCAAATTCTGTGTTAATATGTGTATAAGGACCAAATGTTTCGTCTAAGACTGGCACACACACACACACACACACACACACACACACACACACACACACACACACACACACACACACACAAGAAGAATTATGAATGTGTGCTATAAAGTACTGGTGTAAATGTGTCTTTGATACATGAAGCCTACCAAGTCAGAGCCACACATGTAATCTTATTGAACTCCCAGCACCCTTACACACACACAGCGAGTTAATGTGCTTCCCTCATTGTGGAGTTTTTTTTTACCACCCTATGAGGTCTTTTATTTGTCTTTTTAAACAAATGGGACTTGTCTGGGACTATCTGTGGTCTGTGGATGCAATTCGGCCGTCCTTTTTCTTTTTCCTTGCTGCAGCTTCTTATAGTATGTCTATATTGAATGGATTCCATTTTAGATTTTCTAGATGTGCTATTTTCAGTGCACGACACCTGTGCACAACCAAGTATAACTGAGGCTTAACAGGCCTGTCTTTGTGTGATGCTTTTAAATACCTGGTGTAGTAATTTCTGCCATACTTCAGCCAGTGGTCCCTCATAATATCCTCCACACTCCGCCGTCTAGTTGCCAGGATGGATAGCCATGCCAGCACGGCCCAAAGCCCATCCTTCTCACGAATATGGTCTCCACCTGTCAGGGTGGTATACAGTATACTGTAGGGGCAGATTTGTAATCAAGTTCACTGTAAACTCTCCAAACAAATCATTGATTCAACTTAACATCACCCGTAATCAGTGCAAGACTTATTGGGGAATTCAAGACAAGAGAAGGCAGAATTGTCTGGGAACCCTCAAGTCCTCTATTAAAAAACTGCAGCAGAATTTCTTGTGGTTTTAACTTTTAACTTACGTTTTAACATATGTTTTAAACTTAGGTAAAGCCAAGAGATTTGACTCTCTTGGTTAAAGTAAGAGATTTCAAGTTTTAAAATGATTTACGATTTAAAAGTGATTTCTGTAGTCCGCTTCACTCACTGAAGAGCTACCTGTGCCGAAACTCTCCTCTCCACACAAGGACAGTCGGCCAGCGTCCATTAGGCTCCCAAAGAACTTCCAGCCAGTGGGAGTTTCATATAGCTCTATTTTTGATGCCTTGGCTACTCTACAAGAAATACACAGAAACAGCATTCAAAGAAGAGCTCAAAATATCAACACTAACAACAATAAAACAATGTCGCCTGATATGGTAACATCTTCAAATGGAAATGGACAACCTTATCATGCAGTCAATCCATATATATCTTTGACTACGTAACATCTCTAAAGTCCATGTAGATTTCACCCAATAGGCCTTTTCACAACAGACCATATACTTGTGTAATGTTACTTCCTTTACAGGTGATCACAATGATACAAATTATGACTCCATTCCATTCAGGTCAAAAGAGTCAGGATGCTGCTATTGTGCAGTTTCAGGTTGGATCATAGATATAGGCTACAGTACTAACAGTAATGTTATAAAACAGAAAAAGGTTTTAGTCTCAGTCAGGTACTTATACAACTCAGGCATATTTCTTGCTTTGGTATTATGGCAAGCTGACCTGGTTAATAAGGCGGCGGCACTGATGTACGGCCGCAGTGGAACAGAGCCTAATAACCATTTCCCACCTTGGACATGTCAGTGTCCATTAAGTAGTTAACGAGTATCACTGGTAACACCTGTATATGGCTGCCATGAAAAAGGTCTATAGCAGCAATTCCCAAACTGTGGGCCGGGGCCCACTGGTGGACCATGAGGATATTGCAAGTGGGCCCCTAAATAATTGCCAGAACACTAACACGTTTCAGAAGGGGAGCGAGTGACGCGGGCGTTCTCGCTTGGATCAGCGGGGACCGCACCACAATCATTGTTGTTCTGTCCTCCTGCACGTAGCGGGGGAAAAAAAGCTGACCACAATTCAGCTCTTGCTACCCACGGGCGTGTGCATGAAACAAGCACGAGCGCGAGAATTTCACGGGACCGCGCCCACTTGCCTCTCCACCCCTCAACTTCTCCGTGCGTCCCATATAATTGCACGTCTCTCATTGAAAATGAATTACTAAGGTGTGTCACTCGCTTCCTGTCTGAAACGGCCTTTAGATTGATTGATAATATAACATAGATGTAAAAGGAAAAAATAAGAAAATGTAAAGAAATGAATAAATAACAGCACTCCTTGGGGCTTTGATAATAAGGTGAGATGACAGGCCGAGGCCTTACTTGTCTAAGGCTGCGCTGGTGGGCATGCTGCGAGCGAAACCTCTCACCCCCGTCTGCTGGAAGTAAGGGATGCAGAAGATATTGGCAGCGATCACAGCCACCGAGTCAGATGGGGTGACGAAGAAGCCATGCTTCCCCAGGATCATGTTACGGTCCTAGAAAGCCAGGCAGACAGCGATTAGAAGGCCCGGTTCAACTCCAGTTCGTGACCTTTGACCTTTTAAATAGGATATACTGTAAGTCTCCATTGTATCCAGACAGTTATAGGGAAATGTTTAGTTTAGTGCGGGTTCTCTTTTCAGTTTAGTCTAGGGTAATTTAGTGGGTAATTTAGGGCTACGCTCCCACATGAGCCACGCTATGAGGAAATAACTGCCTGTCTACTCATCCGTCGGATCGATGGGAGACTCCACCACCACCACATATACTGTATATATTTCTTAATCAATCTATTCTGTATAACTAACAAAACTTTGGTGGTTTGCAGTATTTGGTCTGCCTGTTCTTCTATTGAGACATTTAGATCCAATAGTCAGGTAGGACCACTACTGGTTGACAAGAGGTATTACATGAAAATCAAATGGAATTATCTTGTTTTCCCAAATGTGCTCTACATTTTAGCTCAACAGAAAATATTTTATCACTCATGTGGGGCCCCCGGTTCGAATCCCAGGTAGGACGTGACAGTTATATGGACTGCAGCTTTAAGCTTACAAATATAACACTGTTTTGAAATGTTTTGTGCCTTTTAGATTTTCGATAAATAGAGCTTCTGCACATACCCCGTCACCATCAAACGCTGCACCAAATTCGTATGGTCCCTCCCTCATGGCTTCAACCAGGTCTGCAGCGTAGGTGAGGTTGGGGTCCGGGTGGAGGCCCCCAAAGTCCTCCATGGGGACACAGTTGACGGCAGAGTTAGCAGGGGAGCCCAGCTCCTCGCAAATGATCCTTCTCACATAGGGTCCCAACACTGGGGAACAAAAGACAGCGATCTTCATCAAGACCTTTCCTTGAAAAGGACCTTTTTTTGTTTAGTTTTGGGGCTATTCTTGACTTTACTGATACTCTGCAGAGACAGGAAATAGGGAGAGAGAGTCGGGGAGTGAAATGCAGCAACGGTCTCCCGGGACGTTAATTGAACTGGGGACTCGCTGTCAGGCATCAGAGCCTGCCCTATGTCGTACACACCTTTAAGTTTTAAGTGTGCAGACTCTTTTTTTATAGAACAGGGTTTGTCTATACACAGCATACTGTATATGCTAAATGCCTAAATTGTATATATGTACGGTACTGTATGTATGTAGGCTATGTATGTATGTATGTATGTATGTATGTATGTATGTATGTATGTATGTATGTATGTATGTATGTATGAATGTATGAATGAATGAATGAATGAATGAATGAATGAATGAATGTATGTATGTATGTATGTATGTACGTACGTACAGTACCTATGTACGTATACATGTAAGTATGTACGCATGTATGTATACGTACAGTATGTATATTATGTATGAATTTGTGTCCCTCCAAAGTCGAACAATCACAGCTCATGCCGCTACGTGTGTGGCTGGTAGAGAGGAGCACGAAAGTTGGGTCGTAGTTGAAGTTGTTGTTCTTTCAGTGAATCTCCTAAGTCTCTCTCTTAACGACTTTGTTCTTGTGAAGTACTTTTGGTGAAATATGTATAAAGATGGCTCTTTCCATTTGTCTAAAGGAAACAGACCGTCACCACACTAGTCAACATGCTCACAAGCTGCCAGGTTGTCAATGCAGGGATTTCTCACAAAACTGTATTGATTATCCAGCCCCTCGTATCAGGGTTTAAAGTTGTCTGGGTGGGACTTCGCTGTGGAGATTTGTCTCACGCTTTAAGGCCTTAACACATTGGGGTTGCGATGAATAAAGCGTGAGGAAAATACACAATATGCAAATATTTTGCATCAAAATAATTCATCAACTGTTATGGTTACTGTGAGTAAGAAGCCTTGGGACCCAACTGTTCCATCCAGAACCAATGTGGGCCATATATCAGGAGCCAATCTCCTGTTTCCACAGTGTGAGGCAGCTTGATGTACAAGTACATCCCCTGGACATGACGCTAGTATGTCGCAGGGACCTATCCCCAATCCAACCCTTGATGCTGAGTGCCAAACAGGGAAGCATTGGGTACCCTGACCTCTCTGTCTCAGGGCGGACACTTTAACTACAAGACCACTGAGCTGCTTATTCATATAGTTGATGCCTCATTAATACAGCCTCATTAATGCCTCATTAATACAGGTTTTATCGTCGCGTAATATTCACGTGAATGGCAGATTCAACAGAGCGCTGACGTCTCAAATGTCAATAATAAGACACATCCATGTAACGTAAGAATATCAAAACAAGAAAAAAAATCCATATCTATATATATATATCCATATCTTATCAGGACATACCGTAAGGTGTGTTGCACCACGCAGGGGCGGCCCCGTCAGCTGTTTATAGCCCATATCCTGGAGGGATTGTGCTAGAATTGCTAGTTGGTTGTCTAACAACAGCTGGGCAACAGCTGATTGAATAGGATACGTTTAGAATAAGTTTATGCTATTTAAAAGCGGAAATCCTACTCAGCTAAAATACTATATGAATGGTTCTGTATTCATGTTTATATACAGTAAGAGAGAGCTGCTTTTTCTCAAACTACACACAGTATTAGTTCAATCAGAAACACTCTCGTCTTAGTAGATAAAGAACCATTTATTGCCACAAATGGAATACAGTTAAGCTTGGCGTTAAAGCTCCGCTCTTGGGAGAATATTCACTGAATTTTGTCGAAGCAGCCTGCTAAGCATATATTCAGAGAATGCTTAAGCAAATCCCCCATAGGGATACAATGTCAACAATAAGCAATACATTGACATATTAGTTAGAATTAGCAGATATACATGATAAACACAAGTATTTGAGCCTAGCAAGATTTTAAACAGCAGAATACATGATAACCACAAGTATTTGCCTAAGCCAGACTCTAAACAAAGCAGATATACATGATAATCACAAGTATTTGAGCCTATGCCAGACTCTAATCAAAAGGTGGAGGCTGGGGTGGAGGAGGAGCTAGCAAAATGCATTGGTTCAGCAACAAAGAAAGACCTAGAGAATATGAAGCTGTATTTATAGGAACCTCTTTGCTCAAGCGTGAGTTGTGATTGGATAATGAGTGTGTGATGTAATGACCAGCTGGGCTGTGAATGGGGAATAGAAAGCTGATGTTCACATCAGCTGACTGACTGCTGGTTACAGCTTTGGCGTGCACGACTTCCGTGTCCTGCATGAACTAACACTATGCTTCATTTCTGAAACACATTCTCATTCTCAAACTGAAACACCTGGTTACTTATCTAACTAACTACAGCCAAAGATTGGACAGGGAGACAGCGCCCTTACTCGACTCTGTCTTATTTTACCTTGAGTTGTCTTGTCTGTCCTGCACCTGTTTACTAGATCGGATGAGCATGTTCTACTTTTTGAAAGAGGTCAAGAAAAATGTGATCACATCACGACCAAGAGACATGATAACGTTACCAGAAATAACTTGATTGACGGCATGCAAAGTCAAAATATTACAAGAGCCAAAACATACTGGTGTGGCATTGTTGGCCTGCTAATCACCTAACCCCATGAGAGAGAGAGAGAGAGAGAGAGAGAGAGAGAGAGAGAGAGAGAGAGAGAGAGAGAGAGAGAGAGAGAGAGAGAGAGAGAGAGAGAGAGAGAGAGAGAGAGAGAGCGATACTGGGACATGGGATATGAATGTTTGGTGTCTTGTTAGAATAAGGAACATGCCAACATCTATACATGTCAAGACTCGACTTTTCACAGGAGGGGGATATCATGTGTGTGTGTGTGTGTGTGTGTGTGTGTGTGTGTGTGTGTGTGTGTGTGTGTGTGTGTGTGTGTGTGTGTGTGTGTGTGTGTGTGTCTACGTGCGTGCGTGCGTGCGTGTTATGGCATCTCGCTTCTGGTTTCAGTGTTATCACACTAGGAGATACACTAAAGGCCCTGGGAACAGTTTGAATTCAGAAACCTCATCACTCCCTGCAACGGCTTCTATTACCACATTCTCCACTGGTCTCAAAGACTTGGGTCATATACTGTAACAAACACTCGGGACTACAACAGCTGAAAACCTTATTAGGTTTCTATATCACAATCTTCTCCTCTTTATCGTTGCAGTGAACGTTGCGTATTGAGCTTGAGTGGCATGGATTAGCACTTTTCCACTGGGTAAACACAACGTGTTTTCACCCTGACTTGACCTTCGCCTTTGACTTAGCAAAGATTCCCCGCAAACAAGTGACGAATGTTAGCATCGTGAACACCCACGCCAGATGACCCAATGTGACGTCTGGCCTTCTGAAAGGAATTGGAATGGCCTCGATTGCATACAATTTGCCGTGTCCCCATGTCAAAGTGTTGTGAATATGCAGTTGTTTATCAGGGGCTACAAGCAGAAAAACAAGACCTATAACTTGGTGGTTTCATGTGGCTTTGGGATTTCATGCAGCCCATCTATGACAACAGACATCTATGACGTTTCCATGACATATGACTCCATATTGGGCAAGGTTTCAGGCCGATTCGACCGCCGTTCACTTCCGTTTAGACGGCTTGGCTCTGAAAGAGACATCCACACGTCATCCGTGCACATTTGGACAATCAGAGGCCCATTGAAAAAGTTTAGAACATAATGTTAAACCCGGACAGCTGGCCTAGCGGTCTGGGCACTTAGCCTTTAATGCAGCCTGACCAGCGCATCGCGGGTTCGAGTCCTGTTCCCGACGATCTTTGCTGCATGTCTCTCCCCATCTCTCTCTCCCTGTTTCCTGTCCATCCCCACTTAGACTATCAATAAAGGCAGAAAAGCCCCAAAATATCAAAAATGTGCATGATTCTACGTTAGTCTAGTGACAGTGTGCACATGTAATCTGGTGCTGAGTGGTCCAGCTGTTTGCGAGATTAGCTCCGGACAGACACACAGACAGACACACCCTCTTATAGATAGCTACCTCTTTCAGACCACGCCAAAGAATCTCTGTATGAGATAAGCACTTCTGTTCAGGGATTTTCTTGGCAAGATGCACTGAGTACATGAAGTAAAGGGCTGTCCGCACCAAGCACAATATAACTATAACAATAAATCACCACTGTCAGCGTTATAGTTGTGCTGTGTGGGCTCTGCCATCCACCTGAGCTAGATCGACTTTTTTAAAGCCATACATTTATAGTTATAGTTATGGTGCTTGGTGTGGGCAGCCACCTAAGACTCAGCCCCTTAAGACTCAGTTGGGGGGGTTCCAGGGGGTCCCCAGCAAAAGTGGTTAATATAGCATCACAACCATTTTAAACCACTTTATCCATTTACAGTATGTGTTGGCTATTCAAAAATAGCAGATCTACAAGCTCACAGCACGTCACTTTGTGTCGCGCTTCGAGATTGTACATCTGCAATTTTTGAAAAATATCGAAAATATTTAGGAAAATGTTTAATACTCTCACCTCCATGCATGGCGTCTAGTCGTATCTTGTAGTTCTGGCCGGACAACAGCTCCTTCAGGGCAGCAAAGTCAAATATGTTTCTCATCAGATTGGCATAGGATTCCACAGAGTCCACCATCTCCACTTGGAATGAGCACAAACACAAAGAAGGATTTACATGTACTGTACAGTACGTCGTATAGGCTCTTGTGTGAGTGTTTTTAGGTTATTACGAGCTCCAACAATCTGGAATGCCCTACCCAAGTGTATTCGCAACCTGTTCTCACTCAATAACTGATGCCTATGTGCGAGAATGTGTTGATTCTGTATTCAACAAGCGTATACTATCATATCCTTTAAATCACTTCTAAAAACATATATGTTCAGAAAAGCATTCTTGTAAAGAATGCTTTTTAAAGGGATGTTATATAACATCCCGTTTCTTTTCCTATACAGCCCAATCCCCCTCTTTTCTTGTTGAATTTCTGTATATCAGTTTTATCCATTAGATCTCTAAGTTGTTAATTCTCTATTTTGCATCCTTTAAAATGTGTGTTTTGTTTTCCTTGCTCTTGTTTTAACGTGTAACTTCTCTGTGCAGCACTTTGTGACTTCTGTTTAGAAAGGTGCTATATAAATACAATTATTATTATTATCATTATTACTGATGGGTGTGTGCGGTAGCCATTCACCAGTGAAAGGTTTGAACTTGTTCTCCAGGTCAAACATCTGTTTGCCCAGTGTTGACAGATCCACTCTGAGCCCCGGGCAGATGGCAAACTCCTCGATGCTTCTGCTGATCTGGAAGATCTTGTTTGTGAAGGCCTCCTGGGCTGGTCCTAGATCCAGCAACACACAGCAGAACACAAGGATACACAAGGATTGACACAAGGATTGATGTTATTGAGGTATTAACATATTGTAGTGTATGACTGATTAGTTATACAGCTTATAAATATGACATGCTTGTGCGTGTGTAAAGGTATTGTTCTAGGGACACTAATGCCACAGTATACTGATTATAGGACTGTATGACAACTTTTGTTTTAATCTTTATTTAACCAGGCAAGTCATTAAAGGTAGTGGCCTGGTCAATATGAGCTGACATTCTTTATGGGTTTAATGCACATATACAGTAATAAAACAAAAATACTCATATGCTTGTTATTCTTTGTGTAAGGGGAACGTTGTGAGGATAACAGTTAGCACCGGTCACATAACAGTAAAAAGTTAGTGTAGATTTGACACATGGTATTTCAGTAGTGTGCATGTGTCATGTCTGGATAAGGCCGTGCACAGCTCCCCGCGCCTTGTGAAATGTCTAGTCTTCTCTCGTAACACTATTTTGCACTTGGCAGTTGCCAAACTTGCCACTGCTTGCTTCCTCCTCTCCGGTTACATTTACCTCCGTTGGCGGTGTTGAACTTGATGCCAAAGTCTCCCTCGGGACCGCCGGGATTGTGGCTGGCGGTGAGGACGATGCCTCCGATGGCTTTGTACTTCCTAATGACACAGGAAATGGCCGGCGTGGACATGATCCCCTGGTGGCCGATGATCAGTCGGCCCACCTGAAAACGGCACACGGCGTTAAGTGCAGATGCCATCATGTGTAACTTACTTTAAATCCCTCTAAATATACCCCCCATCAGCGAAAGCATCTCTAAGCTCTCTAAATTAAGCCCCGGGCACCTCAGGGAACACATTAATGGCATTGGCAGTGGGACAACAACTACACAAGTTTCATACACTTCTATTTCAAGACAGAGCGGCCAAGCAGGAGGAGCCCGGAGCCATCTAGAGCAGTGGTTGTCTGTCTTCGCAGTTATCACAGTGTTGTGATACCATCGTATTGCTTTTCATTGCCGTTTTCCTTTATTGTCGATGTCGGTTGTAAACCTTGCATGTTACTTTTCAAGAAACAGAAAAAGAACCATGTGCTCCAATGTATAGTTATTATTTAGTAGCAAGCTATTGTCATACATTTTCATTGGATAAATATTTATAAAACTCATAGACAGACTTAACCACTTTCAACCTTTGGGGAATATATGTCTTTAACACAGTAACACAACTTCTAATACAGTGCAGGAGGAACAGGTAAGGGTTAATTGTCTTGCTCGCCAGGGGGGTGAACCAGGGACCATCATTGAAAGCCTGTGACCCCATGATGTACTGTACTACGCGTCAAACAGCAGCAGAATGGGTAAACTGTGACACCGGAACAATAATAATATTTTAATTTCAACCCATTTCCTGTAATCTTTGCAAGAGAAGAGTTGCAAGATAACAAGATAACAAGATAACTGAACCACGTAACACACAAATAACATTTTTAATTTCCGAAATGTAAGCGTTTAACTACAGTGGGCCACCCTTGGTTAGGAACCACTGATAAACTTGTTTGGTTTTATGTTAGCAGAATGGACCTTTGGCATGTAATTAGACACGCTTTATTAATAGTGTGTGTTTACATGCCCCGAGGAAGACCCACCACAACACATGGGAAACACCTACAACAGATGACAGGGGCAGGTGACACTGACACTGCATGCTACTGAACCACACACACACACACACACACACACACACACACACACGCGCGCGCGCGCGCGCAGGCCGACAAACACACAAGCAAAACATTTACACAATGACACATGCAAGACCACATAAACACCTGCACGTGCAGAGACGGTATGCACAAGCACACCCCCACAAACACTCACAGAGGCACACAGGGGCAAGCAAATGCAACACACAGGGCGTGGTGACATGGTTGGTGACACTGACCCCGTTGGCAGCTGCCATCTGCACGATGACCTCGATGGCGGTTCGGTTGAAGAAGCGCCCGTCGCCCCCCACCACCACGGTGGAGCCCTGGCGGTCGCGCAGGTCGATGGAGGAGAAGACACTCTGGATGAAGTTGTGCAGGTAGTTCCTCCTGGACTGGAAGACGTAGACCCTCCTCCGCAGGCCGCTGGCGGTGCTGGGCCTCTGGTCCGGATAGGGGGCCGTGGGGACCGTCAGCACCTGGAGGGGGCTGTCGTCCATCATCGTTTCACCCAAATGGAGGCTTTGAAATGACAGACAGAGAGAGAAAGAGAGAGAGAGCGGCCAGTCCCTCTCAGTTGAGAGGGAGAATGACTAAATTGCCGTGAAGGGAACGAGAGGGAAACATCTCGCTCCTCCCACTACGCAGAGGGGCAGTTATGAAGCCCAAAATAACCTTTGGTGCACAGTAAAATCCTTGGTGGTAATTTAACTCAGAAAGTGAGGGTAGAAAAATGTGTGAAGCAGGGCAGGGACATAAATGGACCTTTTCATGGGTCCATTTGGGTCCCTTTTCACACAGAGATAATTTAACACTGAGGCATTTGACTGTGTGCTAATGTGTGTGTGTGTGTGTGTGTGTGTGTGTGTGTGTGTGTGTGTGTGTGTGTGTGTGTGTGTGTGTGTGTGTGTGTGTGTGTGCAGAGCGCACAGGCAGCGGACAGTAACTGAAGACGCTCCACATGTGCAGGAAGATCACTGTCACTGGCTGCAGGCCTGAGTGTGCATACAGGCATGCATGCATCTAGTATGTGTGTGTGCATGTTTCTGGGTGGAAGTATGCCAATTGAGGTAGCAATCTATCTGCGTGTGTGTGTGTGTGGGGGACGGGGGGACGGGGACGGGGACGGGGACGGGGACGGGGACGGGGGGGGGGGGCATGCATCCAACATGTGTGTGTGCATGTGTTTCCGGGTAAAAGCTGGCCTATTGAAGTGCTATGGTAGTATTCTTTGTGCGTGCGTGCGTGTGTGGTTGCAGCTGTGCTGTTATGACTCAAGCGCAGAATGCCCCCCCACCCCACCCCTCCATACCAGATAGACTTTCTTTTTAAGCTTTATTTATCCAGGGTAGCTTCTCTGAACATGAATGCTCTTTCACACACATTTACATTTAAGAGCTGCCCAGTGCTTTTTTTTTTGGCTTCTTTAAAAAAAAAAAGGTTTGTGTTTGGGGTGGACAGACCCTTAAGACTCAGAGACAGAAGCATCTGTCTTTAGACGTTTGTTTTTAATTACGATTTATTTTCTCCTAAAATAGGGACAGCAGTGGTTTTGGGCAGCCATACATGTAGCTGAATGGGTATATAGAGGCTGTCTGGTCTCTGGTCTCCGGTCTGCCCCCCCCCCCCCCCTCCTCCCCAGCCCAGGTCTGTGTCAAAGTGTCCCTGAGCAAAACATAACTGCTCCCTGAGCTCTGTATTAATAGTGACCACTGCTCCTAATAGTTAGGATGGGTAAATGCAGAGGACAACTTTCATGTGTGCAAATGTACAGTGACAATTGACAAAAGATTCCCCAAAGGCATGGGGACTCAATTATTTAGGCTAAACACAAGATAACATAACTTTGGAAGTAGTCCTGGAGCAGACATTGTGTCCTTTTGGCAGATTCTTGAACAAGACATTGTTCAAGTGATTATCATTACATGGCTACCGACCGTATTGTACGTACGTACGTGTATATCATATTATAACACGCTCTGTACAACCACCTGATGAAAGCCTGAATAAAGAACTACATTTCCTGGTTAAATGGGTAAAACAGGAGGGTCAGATGATGTTGAATCTGTAATTAATACTGATTTCTGAACATAGATTTTAGGGTTAAAGTGAGGAATAATAATGTATACTGTATCTTCAAAACTGCAATGCAATCAGATCATCCGGATGGAACAGTGCTGCCCTCTAGAGTATATTAAAGGGCCTTGCTTCTAAGAACACTTCTAGTACATTTTGAATCACACTCCTATTTTCTACATGATGATCCAGGCATAATACTCTTTCTATTACCAATCTTATGTTGATAATGCTCAATGCTACACTCAGGAAGCTGAATAAGAAGAAGGCTTACTATTACTACAGGAGGCCTGTAGTAATAGTAAGCACAATGACTCATTAACCAGACTAAATATTGATTGCCATTGATTTTTGACAACCTTGGCGCAGAAATGAAGTGGTGTTTGTTGTTTTCAGGTCAAGGATGAGTAACATGCCGTCATGCTACTATTCACGGTCAACTCTCTAGTTCTGACAAAGGGCCAACATGTCCCTGACCAATCCTTAGACCCCAGTAGGCTAAGTCCACAGTAAGTTGACGTCTCATAACAGAAGACTAGAGTTAATGAATTACATGTTATGTCAGTTAGTTTTGATGGAATTTTGCAACAACCAAAAAGAAAGAAAGAAAGAAAACAGGTATTCACCGCCTTCAAATAGCAACATTTTAGGTTATTTGGACCAAAGAAAACATTAGCATTTCCCAAATAATTCAGTTAATAATTCAACTTTTTATTATTGTATCAAAAATATGGTATTTACAATACAAATGCTTGTATGCTGAGAGTCAATGTGACTCATGTCATGTGCATTCTATTCCAACAAATAACCTCTTCAACTGAGTGGAAATATGTGAGGACTCAATCGTCTTAAATCCCTCCAACCACATTTCAACATGTTTCTCTCTGAGGTCTCGCCATTCATTCGGATGAGTTCGTCTGAGATCCTATGGCGGGCACGGGGAAAACCTTCCTTTCGCTTGTTCTCTTGGGCTGGCTGACTTTGTATTTAGGACAGAAATTCCACTAAGAAGTATTACAGCTGACTCAATATTCTGTGTGACTGCCTTTAATCTTAGCCCTACAGAGATTTGACAGTTCCAGGAAAATGTTCTCTTCCCTATCTTTCCATGCCTTAATACTGTATGTACGTACATCACAGCTGTCCACGTGTCCCTCTGCCATGGTGGGACTGTGCTGTGCATGTTAATAAGGGTGTTTCTTGCATGCATCATGATCATGGATTCCCCGGCTGCGGATCAAGGGTTTCCATGGTCTATGGATGCAGACTGTTACTATAGTTGTTATTGTCCTTCCATCTCTGTCTATCTATCTATCTGTCTGTCTGTCTGTCTGTCTCTCTCTCTCAAACAACCCAACTGGTTGAGTCAGATGCAGACCCATGCACCCTTGAGCCAGGTTCTGCTCAAGGTTCCATCCTGTTAAAGGGGAGTTTTTTTCTGTCCTTTTCTTCCTAAAGAGTATCGTCTTGACCTGCTCTATATGTAAAGTGTCATGAGATGTTGTGATCATGTTGTGATTTGGCGCTATGTAGTCTAGATAAAACTTGACTTGACTACTCTTATTCAAGTTTCTTAGGGTCATTTACGTTGATCTTTGACAATGTCAGTTCAGATAAAGTTGCCTGTGTCAGGAGTTGTGGAAACAGCAGAGCGTCGGGCAGATGCAGGGCCGATGGACATCTGGGCATGGCGAAGGGAGTAGGCCGTCCTACGGCTCGGCCGCCACTGGATGCCCCTCCTGCGCTCCGAGCGTCCCTTTGGCCTGATGTGTGTGTACCTCCCGTTCAAGTTGGTGTCCCCGCAGGCATTGAACCACCAGCCGCCTGGGGAAGTGACATAAGTACAGGCACAAGCTTGGTCAGTATCTCATACTGTACAGTACCTTCACTGCAAAGCATCACATTAAATGACTTTTTCTGCAGTGTTCAGTACGGGTAGGAAGGTAAAAATGTAATAATAAAAAACAATATTTTTACATTTTCTCTCCAATTTAGTCGTTTAGGACCCCCATGTTTGTATACGAGGCCGCTATGCGGCCCTCACACCTACGTAGCACTGCCGATCCGACCGATATGTCCGAGTCATGGCTTTGTCAGAATATCCATTGTACCCATCAGTCTGAGTCCCTTTTGTGCCCATATATGGAGATCTCTGTATCTGTCTGTCTACCTGTGTCCATTGTATGCCCATATAAGGAGGTCTCTGTATCTCTCTGTATACCTGTGTCTCTTTTATGCCCATATATGGAGATCCCTGATGTCATCAGTATATGCCCATATATTGGCATGCCCATATATGGGCATATCAGTTAGATCGGTGGTTCTGGGTAACTGGATATTCATATATGCCTATATATGGACATATCGGTCGGATTCTGGCACCCGCATATCCAAACGACTCATGATATGCCCCTCATGATACAGCCATGTCACTCACTGAAAATAGTTAGCATTATTTTTGGTGAGGGACACAGTCGTAAGACAAGGTTCAAGGAGTTTAAGGGTTCTTTATTCTGTTAGGTCTTGCGTACATATAAGTACATAAGAGTAAAAATCCTTGTTGCCCGTTGTTCATGTTACTTTGCATGATAAATTATTTTGTCTACCTGTGTAGTCCAGTGCGCAGTTGGAGTCCTGGTGGTTGTCATTGTCCCTGTCCTTGGTGGAGAACATCATGCCCGTGTGGTTGATCATGGCGTCGGGCAGGTCCCCGGACGGCTGTGTCAGGTGGATGGTGTAGTTACTGTCAGGGCCCTCCAGAGAGAAGCTGTACTCAATGAAGCGTGTGCCTTGTTTCCAGTCCTCCAGCTGGATGTGGAGGAGACGGTCTCCATTAGACGCCAGGGAGTAGATCTTCTTCAGACCCAGCCAAAACTCACCTGTAATAACAAAAGGTTAATTTTAATGTAATCATTATTCATGGTTAGAACCTTGTGTCATATAAGTACTAGAAAATAATCAAATGAAACTTTTATCTTCTGGCTGCTCACCATGAAACTCCCCGAATCCGTTTTCATATCCTTCCCAGGTCTGATCAAAGTTCACTGACCCGTCCTTCCTCCTCTGAATGACTGTTGAACCACCATCTGAATGGAGAGAAGAAAAGGACAGACCAACTTTATGACTTCACTTAAACAGTGATTAATTCTTAACCACTTAAACCATATAGGCCTATATCCCATTGATCGACAAGCTTGTCGATCGGCTATTTTCAGCTAAAGCTTTCCCCACAATAACAGAAAGCAGAAAATACACTAGTATAAAGCCCTGAGGAACACTGGTCAACCAGGGTTTAACCCAATCAATCCGGGAACACATTTGTGTCATTTTAGATTTCTTTGGCTATTAAAAAATAGCATACTTGAATATATATATATTTAAAACGAACATTTGTAACTGTCAAATGTCTCAACAAATGTCTTCATTGTTCTGAAAAACTATTGTTGCTATATCAGTGGTGCTCTTTTTCTTGCCAAGGACCCCCCCAAAATGATGTGTTCAAAGTGTGATATTGACTGTATTTTGTGAGGTTTCACCTTGGGTCATATCACAGTAGACCATGAAAGGTGGATGTCCTTCGGGCCTGATGGCATAGACACCGCTCACTCGCTCACCTCTGTTGAACAGATCGCTGCAGTCTGACGGTAGACTCACTAGACACGTAACAAACACAAATTCTGACTAGTTTAGACTTTAGAGCATGGAAGAGATTCATCCTAAAAATCAAGCCCACAAAATAAGCCAACAATTATTTAACTGTGGACTCCTGTTGTCACTCAATGCTTTTTTAGGGTGAATGCTTTCTGAATTAACTTACCATTAATTTGTGAACTGTTTGTTGACAGAAAAGGAGTCAGGGTGGGTGTTTCAGAGACGTAGATGTCAGTCATCCTCTCTACAGTCTCTTGGACAAGTGTGTTGGCAGTGAGCTGGAGACGATAATTGTTATAGGACCACAACACTTTAGTTAATGGCCATTTTTACTGACGTGAACAATTCTCTAAATTAAAAGCAGAGTTTCAACATTTAGTTTTAGAGTTGCTCAGCAAAAGCAAAGCCTTTCCAAACTCTCTCACGTTTTTTTGTTTTCATTGAGCTTTGAGGAAAATGCGATCCTTTATTATGACATAAGCTAATTTGATTGTCTGAGGTGGCTGGACAAAAAAGACATAATTTCTTTTCGACCATTTTATTCTGCTAAAAGACTAAATTGTAATCATGCATTTGGAATCTAATAATATTAAGAAGCCACATGATAATGACAACGGGGAAACAAATCATGGAAAATGGGTAAAAAAAAATTAGCTGGCTAACCCAGAAGCCTCTTTTGGACGAGGAGTGTCTAACCACTTTCACCCTAGCAAGCTCATATTGCTTTGCGATGCAACACATTGTGAGCTTATAGATCGGTTATTTCGGTTATCATAACATAATGAGTATACCTTCTCCTCCAGGATGTTGATTTTCAGTTTCTGGTGGTTAAGTTGTTCACTCTGTTCCTTTACAGCTCTCAGCAGGTCAATGATGCTCTGCTCCTGAGTGTGACTCAACTCCTGATCGATACACAAAGAAAGACTTGTTAAATAAACCCTAGCAAGACTATTGAAATAGGGTCAGTAATTATACTATGGGTAAAAACAACATCACAGATCTATACAATGTATCCATTTTTTAAATGATGGGTTTGCCTTTAACAATAAATGGACCAAATAAAAAAAATAAAAAAACAACTTTGTTTAATTGTATCCCTATCCATATTTTAACCTTATTTCAGCAGAGGAGCTGCCAACCTAAGAATTTACTTTCAGTTGGTTTAAATAGAGACTTTAGTATCAAAACGGTTATTTCAGAGGCAAAAGGATTTCAGCATTAAAAATAAATCAAGAATCACAGACTCAAGATTCTCCTCTGCTTTGTTTTTTAGTTCACCAACGTTTCGGCAACAACTGTTTTCATCAGCCCAGATATTTATTTATGTTTAAGCTCCACTAGTCTGTGCTCTCTACAACTTTGGGTGTGTGTGTGCGGCATTCTGCTTTCCTGCAGTAAATGCTGTTCCTCGTGATGGCAGTGACTCACCCTCAGGGCGGTGATCTCTTCCAGCTGTTGGTTGCTCACCATGCCCTGCGACAGGCTTCTCACCCTCTGCTCCAGGCCTCCCACCGTGTTCTGCAGCTGCTTGCGCTCCTGTAGGATGTTGTCCACCTTGGAGCTGATCTCCAAAGACTGGTTCTTCAGCTGGTCGTTGTTGGCCTTCAGCACCACCGTGGTCTTCTTCAGTTCCTCTTCCTCCTCTTTTATCTCACTGGCCATATTGGACAGCTGGTTGAAGTAATAGTCAAAGTTGTTGAGCTTCTGGAAGATGTCGTTGATCTGTCCCTTGGTCTTGTGGACAAACTCCCGGAGGCTCTGGCCCAGCTGGAGGAGGCCAGTCGCCAGGAGGCGCACGTCGTCGAGGGCTGCGAAGCGGGAGCGGGTTTCGGCAGGAGCCTCGGGCTGCAGGGGAACAGGCTCCGCTGAGGTCCCACAGAGGACAGAGGCCCAAGCAGCCATGATGACAAACACGAGAGTTAGAGTCAGCTTCATTGTTGGATGTGATTCTGCTTCAGCTTCAAAAGCTCTGTGGTGTTGTCACCGAGACAGCCTCTGTTCCTCTCTGTGTAAAGGACACCGCTGGACAAAGACCCTGGGCTTTTTATACACTGGCTGGACCGATTTCAATCATTAACCCGTCCGATCGGTCACATCTGTTTTTAGGATGTGGCTTCCTGCCTGCCCTGCCAGTGACCTAAGGGCTGAAAATATTACACACTGGGCCCAACCTGTGCACCGGGGCCCACTGGTGGTCTGTGAGGATATTGCAAGTGGGCCCCAAATAATTGCCAAAACACTTTTAAGACTTTATTGATAATAAAATGTATATAAAAAAAAATATGTTTTGTATGTTTTGGTATTTTTCCTTTAAAACATTTGTTGTGATACTGATTGGAACTTACAGTATACTCCGTTAGTTCCATTGATTAAAGCCGGAATACAATCAATTGATTGATTATTCAAATAAACATGCTCTGAAAATGGGTACAAATGGGTAAACATTTTGGGAGTGATCGCTTAAGCAGCATTTAAAACCTTTTAAAAAGTCTGTGTCTTGGTTCTGGTGATTATCCTAGATGCCTCTGACTGTTTGAACTTGACCAACTTGACCTACACTCCAATATGGATCTCGGTAATTGTTTGTCAGTGCTACTGTATGTTATGTAACTGATTATGTTATGTAACTGGTTTATTTTCAAACTCAATAATGACCCAGTTTACACCAGTATTGATTAGGAAACTTGACGTTACAACAGTTTTGCTTCTGAATTTTTTTGTCTCGTTATTTTGGTCAGAGAAGGACCAATGGCAAATGTGAAGAGCCCTCCTCTTCACTTACAAAGCACTAACATGCCCCCCCTCAACTTTTCCTCCAAGGACAGATTAGCCATTGGTCATGTATTTTTCTTATTTTTCACTGTATGTATTTTACTATCGTTGTTCTATTTGCTGTGTTGTACACTGTGGTGGAAAAAGTACTCAAATGTTTTACTTAAGTAAAAGTATCAATACTGCAATGCAGAAGTACTCCGTTACAAGTAAAAGTGCGGAATTCCAAATGTACATGAGTAAAAGTACAAAAGTATTGGCATCAAAATGTACTTAAAGTACCAAAAGTAAAAGTACTAAAGATATTTGAAAATAGCCTATGTATAAAATAGGGCTAAAGTGGTTAATGTATGTTTTATAATGTAATCATTTATATCTGAAAAGTAACTAGTAACTAAAGTTTTCAAATAATTGTAGTGGAGTAAAAGTATAATATTTGCCTCTGAGATGTAGTGGAGTAGAAGTAAAAGTATTGGAAATTGGAAAGATTCAAGTAAAGTACAAATACCTCAAAATTGTACTTAAGTACAGTACTTAGTTACTTTCCACCACTGGTTGTACGGCACTTTGGTTGACTTCGGTCATTGTAATGTGCTCTATAAATGAAATCTTAGTTGAGTTGCGTTGAGAATTGGGCCAGTGGGGCCGGGGCCAAGGCGCCCTTGACTCTCAGGGGCCCTTGGGGGGAACTGGGCCACGAGGCCATTGACAATTTACTAAAATGAAATGTATAGATTTAGGTCAAACATGCGGGCCCCTCCTCTGTATTTACAGCAGTGGTTCTCAAACCTGGGGCTGGGTTTGACATGCAAATACATGCACATACTGTACTTTAGGTAACAGACTGTAAATCCTGTATGATAAAATGTCTACAGGTGTGGCTGGCCTAGCGGTCCGGGCACCTAGGCTCTAATGTAGCCTGACCGATTGTCGAAGGGTTTGAGTCCCGACGGTGTCACTCCCCATTTCTCTCTCCCCGTTTCCTGTCTAACTTCACTTCACTATCAATAAAGGCATAAAAAGCCCAAAAATAAATCGTTAACTCTTTGACTGCCAATGACGAGATTTGCGGCATATTTTTAAGGCAAACTGTTTTCCCCCCGATTCTACGAGACTCGGATACGTCTTTTAAAGCGATCAGGGGAAAATCGCTGGCAGTGGCTTAGCAAACAATATTTTATTTCTGCCAGTCAAAGAGCAAAAAGTAAAATAAAAATGTGGTTCCCAACCTATTCTGGATCAGAGCCCACTTGAACATCTTGAAAGCAATAGGAAGCATTGTCGGCCGTGTTAAGTGCATGGTCACATGGGTGGGATCTTGACTTCGCTGACAATCTTGCTCTCCTTTCAACCAATTAAGATACAGGCTAAAACTGACAGGCTCAACAACTTTGCTGGACAGGTTGGGCTCAGCATTAACACCTCCAAAACGCCAGTGATGTATGTAAACTCTATCCCCACAACATGCATCCTTAAAGGTTAAAGGTGAACCACTTGAGTTTGTGTAAGACTTCACCTACCTGGGCAGCCTCATCAGTAAGGACAGCATAGTCCAAAAAGACATCAAAGCAAGGTTCAGAAAGGCTCAGGATGCCTTCTACCAACTCCATTCCACCTGGAGGTCTAAGCATTAAGCGATACAGCTTTAAAACGAAGATGCTCCTACATAACAGCAATGTCAAATCTGTTCTGCTGTATGGTTCAGAGAGCTGGCAAGTGGCCAAATCGGCCAAGTGTTTCACAATGGATGCCTCAGACGAATATGCCAGATCTTTTGACCAACCAAAATCTCCAACCATCAAATGTACAAGAAAACAGGTAGCCGGGGCATCCCCAAGAAAATCCCACACAGATGTCTTGAGATGGCTATGACATATGCTGAGACTGGAGCAGGACTGGATCACAAAAGATGGACACCACCAGGCAAAAGAAAACCTGGAGGGCCCAAAACCACCTGGCGCAGAACTGTGACACAAGAGGCGCAGCATGCTGCCAAGGACCGAAATTAAGAGGGTTAAGTAAGTAACTAAGTATTCATTCATCCATGAGTTGAGTTGATGAACTTCTCTACTCTCTGTTAAATGTTAACTGGCTATACTTGAGATGAACCTCTGAGTGTGGACACTTGGCAAACAAGCAAACACAGCCCTCACCTCACCTCTGACTCCAGCTGGGGGCCCATGAGGCTACGCTCTGCATGTGCTACTGGTACTTTTATCAAGCCAAATGTGAAATTGGACCATCATTCTAGGTTGACTGAACAGGCAGCATGTAAGGCCTTGTTGAATGTAAATGGGGGCGTGTGTTTGATCAGGTGGAGCACAATGGGGGCGTGTGGTGGAGCACAAAAGCAGCGTGTGTTTGATCAAAGGTGGATGAGGGAGAGTGAGGCATGTGGGTAGGCTACTGTTTGCGCGTGCGTTCATTTGTCAACTATTTTCTTTGATCGAGTGACGATCGACTATACTATTTGCTGTACTCACAAAATCTGTGCCAAGGGAGATTTATCCAATGGTTATTGCCTGTTAATACTCGAAAGGACATTGCCTTTATCAAGTAAATGTCTGATTCTGGCCAGAGAAATAAAGTTGGAAAGTTGGTTTCAGTTGGGTGAGCAGAACAATATTATAAGGATATTCTTAAGTTTATCTTCAGGCCACATAACTTGTCACAACAATGATATGTAACAAAAAATTACGTTGGACCACACAATAGTCGGACATTACAGCAGTTGTCTTGTTTAAATAAAAGTACAGTTAAATGTAAATTCTTCAGTGTTCCAGGCTTCTGATATTTGAGTGAACACAGTTGTTAAAGGTCTGTGACCTTCTGGTCAACAGGAGGTTCCAGATTCATAGGTCAATGTTACATGACTACCTGCTACAGTGCATACAGTAGTGTGTAGCCTATTGTCCCCCAGCCTGCAGTCAAAATGGCTAGCAGTTATTGTTACATAACGGACATTGAATGGAGAAGAGGTCTGCGGTGAGAGACTATTGGATGCAATAAATATGTAATTATAACATAATCCTTTCCATCTGTTTTGTATGAGACATAAACTAAAATGTAACTTTGAGTCTCAAAGTGCCGACTTTTCTTAATGACCCACTAAAGAAAGACCCCTCATTTAATATTTATAATTGGCTACAGTTCACCTTAACCACAACTATGAAGTCATTATGTACCTTGTATCTCCATAATACAACTTTGTATTATTTTTCACAGATTAATGCCCTACTTCATCGTACAAGAGTGTCAAGAAAAAGTAGTGAAAATAGCTGATTTAAGTCTGCTATTTTTTACTATTTTAGAAAAATATTTAAACTGAAAGTGAAAGTGGTTACGTGAGTCTGTGGGTTTTACATATTTTGAACCAATGAAAAGTATTAAGAAGAGCTTGTGTGACTAAATAATAACTGCATTGGATCAATTGCAGCACAGGTTCTTTTCTCCCATTTCCTGAAAAGTAACGATTTTTGGACATACCGTAAATGGTTTTCAACCCGACAGCAACGAAGAGCATTTTCAGGGAAAATTCTTGATTGATTGATGTACTATATTTGGTAAGACATGAGAACAACAGTACATGGAATTACACATTCACAATACAAGGTCTACTAAACTGGAAGACTCATAAAGCACTAAGTCTGGGGAAATTCTTGATATCATTATTACTCTGTTTAACGTTTGCTACAGGAAGGCCTGTATTCATCAGCAATATTAACCTTCCATACAGTGGTTATTCAAGGGTTGAATTGGGGGTAAGTCCCTGCGACATTCTAGTGTCATGTCAGGGGGGTGTACTTGTACATCAAGCCTCCTCACACTATACAGTAGAAACAGGAGATAGGTTACTGCCCTATGGGCCACATGGCTTGGCAAGGCTTACTTATTTATACAGTGGTTATATTTTCCACAAGGAGGCAGGAGGCCTCCACAAGTGACACTAGATGACTGTGACATAGAATGAGGTGCATTGCACATGACCCGCCTCTCTCTTCACTTCACTTTGTGTGGCTTCAGAAATGGTCTTATAGCTTAATAACAACTCACATTATCTGGTAACGCTGGTCTTATTAGCAAATTACAAACCAAATGTATACCCCCTCCATCTTTAACCTCATTACTCTCATTTCAGTAACAGTAAATCTGCCGCTTCGAGTTGACCAGATTTTCAGCTGTTTGGCCAAGTTTTCTGTCTTTATGCTACAGCGTGTGGTCAGTCAGTCAGCAGTCCTATGGTCCAATAAAGGCTATTTCTTTCCCCCTCTCCCTCCCCACTAGTTCAACCACAATCCCTCTCGGAGTCAGTTTTCTGCTTCCAGCAATGGAAAAGGAGCGTTTCTGTCTAATTCCTTTTCCATCCGTGTTATGAACACGGTGGAAGCAGAAGGCAGCGGTTGCAGCTCACTTGCAGTCAGATCTGTGCGTAATGGATTTGCTATGAATATCTTCCGCCGTCGTGTAACTGTGCTGTATGTGGCTCAGTCGCGAGGTAAACTCATTTGGGCGTTCCCGGGGCCGGCAGTGTTGGACAAAGCATACTCGAGTAAATACTCAAATAATCAAAAGTACAAATTACAAAGTATGTTTTCTTTTTCAATATCGATATTGAAATGTAGAACATTTTACCCCAAAAAAATGTAAACAATTTAAAAATAGTAAAAATAGCAGATCTACAAGCACACAACGTGAGATATTTTCACTATATTTAAAATAATTAATTATATAGTCTGGGTCCCAAGAGTGTCTTCCTAGACATGTAGTGGAGTCAAAAGTATCTATTTAAAATAGAGCGGATTGAAAGTCAAGAGCTTGCAAAATAAATAAATAATGTGGGCTGGAGAGTTTTTGATCGGCCGTATTTAAGGAGGGCATCTCGCCTCTGACTGCAGGGAAATGTAGTATTTCTCTTGGCCAGAGCGGATAAACAGAACCCCTTCGCGAACCCCCAAACACACACAAAGGAAATGAGAGAGTCTGCGAGGAGAGAAAAAAATATAAAAGAAATAAACTGATGCAGGACAGTAAACACACACAGTTGGAGAGAGACCCCAAATGGAGGAAGAAACGGATCCTTTTGTACACCACAGTAAGTTTACTAATTGTCCAGTTACAAAAAAACACCCCAAACACACACACACACACACAGTGGTTCTCAAAGTGGGGTCAGGGCTCCTTGAGGGGGTTCCAAATGGACCTGTGGAGTCTGTAATTCTGTCTGTAACTCTGAGAGTGTACGAATGGAACCAAACCAAAAATTGGTTCCATTCGTACACTCTCAGCATTATGGGGGGTCCCTTGAAAATGAAACGCCTGAGAACTAACTGCTCTAACAGAAAAGTGTTTTTTTGTTCGGTGTTCGACTTTTGCTGCGTGTCACTCCCCATCTCTCTCTCCCCATTTCCTGTCAGTCTACTGTATATTATCAAATAAAGGCAGGAAAAAGCCAAAACAATTTCTTAAAAAAAGAAAAGTGTATCCCCCTGCCCCCCTCGTGACAAGAATCTAGTGCCAGGCTGTCATGCAAACAGAAGTATCACATCAGAGCGCTGTAGAGGTCTGGTCCTGGGGGGTCTGAAAATGGATCCTGAAGAATGAAAGCTATGCCCTGAGAGAATGAACCCCCATGGATGCCACCAGCTCCCCTCACCCCTCTGCTTGATTACTAGGGGACAGACAGGGAGAGCACATAGCACAGGGTAGGGTTACAGTGTGTGTGTGTGTGTGTGTGTGTGTGTGTGTGTGTGTGTGTGTGTGTGTGTGTGTGTGTGTGTGTGTGTGTGCATGTGTGCATGTGTGCGTGTGTGCGTGTGTGCGTGTGTGTGTGCATGTGTGCATGTGTGCGTGTGTGCGTGTGTGCGTGTGTGTGGGGTGGGTGCGCTAACTTGTGTCATGATGAGAGAGACAGGGAGAAAGAGAGACAGCCGCTTCACAGACAGAGAGAGAGGCTTTATACCAAGTCACGTGAACGCTGTAAATATTGTTACCATTTGTTTCGTTTATCCCAAGCTAACCTTTCCTACGTGTATATATAACTATTTCTGACAGCAAATGCACAATTCTTACGGTTTTGTAAACTACTTTTCCCCTAAGTTGAGATGTAGCGCTGTTTACACATTTCTTTATTCCCTTTTAATTGTTCATACATTTTGTTTTGTCAGTTTTGTTCTCTTGTTGAGAGAGTATGAGTATTGAACTGAGTTAACATGGTAGGTATGGAGTTATGGTGCAGTGCGGCTGGAACGTTGTAAAGTGACTGTCGTAGCCTCCATAACCTTCAGGTTAGCGGGATGGGCATTATTTTGAAAACACACTCACCATCACCATGGGCCTTCAATGAGCCTCTGCCCACCCACTGCCCCTCCTTCCTGGGTGGCTGGGTCTTCCTGCCAAATCCTACTGGCTGTGTCTTACGGTGCTGGGCGTGGTTTATTTCAGTCCAGGCTCCGACTTCTCACTCTCAGTGGCCCAGGAGTCGAGAGGGAGTGTTCATCCACACAAGCCCCTCCCTCCACACCCCACGCTCTTTTACACACAACAACCCAGCCTGTGTTATGGCAAGGACTTCACACTGGCATTTAGACCAAACAGCCTCGGTATGCCACTTTCTCTGACCAAACCCCCCTCCAGAGACAGGCAGGCAGACAGACAGACAGACAGGCAGATAGACAGACAATCTGACAGACAGACAGACAGACAGACAGACAGACAGACAGACAGACAGACAGACAAATGGGCGGACAGGCAGGCAGAGAACACCAACTGGGCTGAACTCAGCCGAGAGCAGACTATAGTGGATTCTCTGACAAACACACACTCACACACAAGACTGAGACAAGGTAGAGGACAGAAATTCTAAGGTAAGCACAGGATTTGATTTCTCTCTCTCTCTCTCTCTCATTACGTGAGAAAAGAACAAACGCTGTTGAACTGAATTATTGTTTCTGTGTTGAATGTTGACCTTGGATATCCTGGCCCGTCGGTTCTGACGTCAGATTCGGAAAGAAAAAACCCCCACAACAACCGCATTAATCTAACTAAAATGTGTGGTGAATACTGATCAGGATTACGAATTAAATCGTTTTGACTTTCAACTATCAATAAATGTCTGATTATATTTAAAAATCACTGCATGAAAACATTTAGACCAACAGAACCTCCCAACAAAATGCAACACACACACACACACACACACACACACACACACACACACACACACACACACACACACACACACACACACAAGCTGACTGGCAGCCCACTTTCTATTTTAACCTTGCCAGGTTAAAATACCATGCCTTTCTTCCTTGCTGGAATCCCCCGGCAGGCAGGCAGGCAGCTGTTTCATCCTATGGGCTTTGGCTCTGCGTAGCGCGGGTTCAGACTCTAGATGCCACAGAGCAACAATAGCCTTGCTGCTACTGGAAGACGACCAGGACATCTATCTAAATGGTCAGAATTCTCTGGACAAAGAACACAGGAATGCTCCAGACGAGCGAGAGAGAGAGAGAGAGAGAGAGAGAGAGAGAGAGAGAGAGAGAGAGAGAGAGAGAGAGAGAGAGCCTGGGGAATTTCTAGGAAGTGTGGATGGAGAGAGTGAGAGAAAAGTGTGAGAGTCTCGGGGAGAAGAATAAGAATAAAGAGAGGGATTAAAGTACAAGTAGTTGGCTTTGGCTCCGCAACTGGCTCCAAACAGAAGACAAGGTTTTAGAGTTATGCGCTGGAATGAAAACCACAGTCTGTGCAGCCAGCACTGGAGAGGAAAGGAATCACTTTTCTGAGAACAGGGCAGAGACATGACAGCCATATGGACATACATACTTTAGAGACAGACAGATGGACATGGGGTGCACAGAAGGAGAGAGATGGACGAGACAGATTGACCTGTAAGGGAACTCCAGAGTAGTGGTTCTCAAACATTTATTTATTTGCAAGGACCCCCATAACTCTGAGAGCATATGAATGGAACCAAATGGACCCTTACGGGTCCATTTGGCTCCATTCGTACGCTCTCAGAGTTACATACCTGAAAGGGTCCATTTGGAACCCCCTCAAGGAACCCAGAGAGTCCCTGGACCCCACTTTGAGAACCACGTTGCTCTAGAGAAAGCATTTTTTTACAAATTAAGTAGACGGGAAAGGGGGAGAGAGATGGGGAGTGACACGCAGCAAGGAGTGACAAGCAGCAAAGGCCGTCGGGATCGGTACTCGAACCCGCGACACGCTGTCAGGCTTCATTGGAGCCTAGGTGCCCGGGCGGCTACGCCAGCGGTCCGGGCCATAGTTTACACTTCTAAGCTTTGCGTCTCATGTTCAGGTCATGACTTGAGGAAGTTGGTGGTCTCCAGTTTTAGAACATTTACACGTATAGAGAGCACTGCTGCCCCATAAAGTATTTCTTTCCCAATGACCGAGCACAGGGGGAGCAAACCTCCATCGACATGATTGATCATCTACAACCAAATGCCCCCTTTCCCCTCTATAAAGTAGTTCCCAGAAGGGCTATAAAAATATTCAACAAGGACTTTGGACTGATGTTGCCATCAATTAACTTAAGTGCTATAGTCTTTGAATTAAATAAAATGTATTTCCGCAAGTATTACTGTATACTGTAAGAGCCTAACAGTTTGGTTTCAGTTTTTTTTGTAACAGCAAATGTGTCATTGTCCCTTGTCTGAGGTAGCCAGCGTTTAACATGTCTCCTGTGGAATGGATGCCTGTGTCATAAGCTCACATTTCATTGGTGGTTTTAGTGAAAGATTGCTTGTGGAGACGGAGATGATTGGGTTCGCTAGGTTTCTGGTGATGTGGGGAGAAGGAGAAAGGCCTTTGTGAGTGCGGGACACACATCTCTCCGGGAAGAACAGGAAATAACGGTCCAAAGTCCACGGATGAAGGAGAATCGCCGCAGCCGGAATAACGCAGACTTCCTCCTCATCCAAAGGCCTTTGAAGTGGGGCTATGGATTTAGTGGGATAAAAGGGAAAACCTTGATGTAGGAAAAAAAAGAAAAAGTAATTTGCCTTGAGAGGGTCGACTTTTGGATCGGGCTCAGTGTTGGGCTAGTGCTGCAGCGTTGCATTGGCAGGTAGGGGCCTATTTGGGGTTAACCCATTCAATCCAGGAATGCATCTGTGTCATTTTAAGATTTCTTTGGCAATTAAAAAATAGCAGATCTACAAGCTTGTAGATCTGCTATTTTTGAAAAATCGTGAAAATCATGGTGCAAATCTTTGAATATATATATAATTTAAAGCAAACATTTTTACCAAAAATCTTTGCTTCTGGAGGTCCCTGGTCCTCGACATGAAAAATGTTGAGGACCACTGACATAGAAACATACGTTTTTTAAGAAAACTGTTAGGATTTACAAGACATTTGTTGAATCCCCAGTAGCAACGATTTGAGTTAAAACTGTTCTCTTTAAAAAACATACATTCAGAGATTTGCAAAAGTTTTCATGATTTTTCTAAAAATAGCAGATCTACAAGCTCGTATCGCGGCACTCGGTGCATGGGCTATGAGCTTGTATACCTATTTGTTTTAATTGCCAAAGAAATAAAAAAATTACACAAATGCGTTCCCGGTCTTAATGGGTTAAGTGAATATTTCATGTTTCGTTTGGTGGGTTTCCTGTGAGGTGGGCCCTGCTGGTCTAAGTGGTGACAATTAAGACCCACGGCCTGAGAATGCGGAGAGAGAGAGAGGCGAAGAGTGTCGAGAGTTAGCGCTGGATTGCTTCTCCTGTGGTATATATGGTCAGGAAGAAATGTGTGCGCGACTCTATATTTATGTGCAGTGGCGGAAAGTAACTAAGTCAATTTACTCAAGTACTGTGCTTTAAGTACAATTTTGAGGCACTTTTACTTCACTTGATGTGTCCATGTGTGTCCATGTGTTCAATACTTTATACCTCTACTCCGCTACAACTCTGAGGCAAATTATGTACTTTTTTTCCACTGCAATTTGAAAACTTAAATGACTAGTTACTTTGTAGATTTAGATTATTATTACAAAACAAGGCCTATTTTATACTTTGTCTATTCGAAAATAGCTGATCTCACAATGCATTGCATTTTGAATACTTTTGTACTTATAAGTAACATCTTTAATACAGGACTTTTACTCGTAACATTTATTTTGACAGTATTTCTACATTGTGGTATTGCTTTTAATCTGAGTATACTTCTTCCACCACTGTTTATGTGAGAGAGGTAGAGGAGGTGTTGTGTGATACTGCAGTTCACGGTTTGGACGCCTACATCAGTTTGTTTTTCTGAGGGCAGCCTGTACAAACAGTCTACAGTCTACAGTACACAATATAACCATTTTGGAAAGTGTAGTTTAAAGAATCACTCAGTATCTTCAAAACACAGAGGCTGCAGTACAGGTACTGTATGTCAAACAATCAATTTTAATCCTGTTTTTCAGGATTAAAATTCAAAAGCATCAAAAGTAGCAGATTGACCAGCTCAAAACGCACCGCTTGACGCCGTGTTTCGAACTTGTAGATCTGCTACTTTTGTGTGACGCTGTAGTATGATCAAGTAGGGCATTCATTTATGAAAAAACACAAAAAGTTAAAATATGGATACGTATACAGTATGAGGTTTCTGCCCGACAGCAACGGTTTTCAATCAATCAAGGGACAAGTTAGTGTCTCCTGGAGGTTTGTGCTCCCAGACATATTGTAGAAGTGTAGTACAGTATTCAGATTCAGATTCACTTTATTGTCACTTGGATGCACTGTTTAGGTACATACAACGTACGCTCGGAAGCTCCAATACGATAAAAACATGATAAAACAACATAAAACACACAATAAAAATAGGGCAAGAATATCAGTCAATTAAGAGCATAGTGCAAAGTACAGAAGGTTATTGCAGGTTGTCGCATACTGTATGTGCCTATACTGTCAAATAGTGGACATCCCATTTGGCAACGAAAGTTAATTTCCAATGTTTGTCCTACAAACAGCATCCTACTCTGTTTGGCAGTTGTGGAAGGAGTACATAGATTCTTTACGTACAGTAAGTAAAAGTAGCCATACCACAATATAAAAATGCTGTGTTACAAGTAAAAGGTCTGTATTAAAGATTTGACTTGGGTAAAAGTAAAAAAAAAGTATTAGCATCAAAATATACTTGAAGTACCAAAGTAAAAGTCATCTTTATGAATGGCCCATTGCATTATTAATTATTTTTATCAAAATATTTCACAATTTGTTGAAAATAGCAGAAGTATAAGATAGGGCTAAAGTGGTTAATGCATGTTTAGTAATAATAATAATCTAAATCTAGAAAAGTAAATAAAGCTGTCAAATAATTGCAGTGGAGTAAAAAGTGCAATATTTGCCTCGGAGATATAATGGTATAAAGTATTTAAAAAATGAAATACTCAAGTAAAGTAAAAGTACCTCATAATTGTACTTAATACAGTACTTGAGTAAATGTACTTTCCGCCCTTGCTGGTTGGCAGACATGTGATGTGATTCTGGCCATTCCTTGAAGGTCAGGGCTGACGGCCTCTCTACTGAACTTGATGAACCAGAGGGAAATAGTGTAATGATTGAGATTTAACACAGCGACAGCTGCTGTACTCTACTGTATGCTGTTGATTAGTGGCCCAAGTTACAGTAAATAACAGTTGGAGACGCGCACACTATAGGGCTGGGCCCTACGATTATTTCAAACCTTTGCCTCGATTACGATTCGATTAATGAACGATTATAATTTTTATAAATAGTTAAAATAGCAGATCAACAAGCTCACAATGATTCAGTTGATTTTTTCATGTCGATTTGTTACGACTTACAAAGAAATGTATATTAAAAAACCCTGCTTCTCTATTACATGAGCAAGATTAAGTCGGTTAGAGGTTCTAAATGTCGGTTTTGATATATATTCAGTTAAATGCCCAGCCCTAGCATGCGCACGCACGCACGCATGCACGCATGCACACACACACACACACACACACACACACACACACGCACGTACACACAGGCACATGGTAACACAGCAAATGACAACAGCATCTGCTAGCGGTGAACAGAAGGCACTTGTTGGCATGATGTGAAGTTTATTGAGTCACTGTCCCTCTGTCATCGCCTTGGGCCCCTGGCTCTGTGGTCAGACGTTTAAAGGGCTTTCTCCACCCTGACACCGTGTTTACGTTTCAGCCAACTGAAAGATAAACAGCCTTCTGAAATCATCTATTTCCATACTACCAGTGGCGGGCGGACAAAGTATCTGACGCCAGTACTTGAGTCAAAGTACAGATACTCCTGATCAAAATAATATTACTCAACTACATGTGACTTTTCGGGGGTCTCCAGCCAAATATTTGATATTATTATTTTTCATCCTAATGCAAATCAAACTGGGGGTCCTTTAAATAGTTGAGAATCACTAAGTTAACAGTATACTGTATTTGAAAGTCACAGTTCCAATAAACACCCCAAGGTCACATCAACTTCCCTCTGTGCCAAGACAATGGACAAAGCTTGCTTGTGCTCTGTATGATAGTGAAGAAAACCATCCTGGTACTCCCATTAAACACATAATATGTTATACTTCTTCACACGACGGTATCGCGTGGCAAACATAACCAATGCCATTTTCATTATTTTAGGAATTCTTTGGAAAATTCTCGCCTATAATGATATGCCCAAATTTGGGACACTAGGCTTTAAAGTGGCTAAAGAAACAAAACAGCAAAACAGCAATGTCATGGCATCTCTTTGTTGTTTTGACAGATTGCTTGGTGTCCTTGTTTTGCCCCAGTGCTTTTCTCTGGGTTAGCGCTATGTGAAGTTATCCACAAACTCAATACCAGAATGGGCCGAACGCTGTTTGTAAAGTATTACAAACATTTGTTTTAGTCATCTTTTTGTAGCACGGCACGAAGTGCCCCGCTACAATTGTATTTTACAATTTTGTATTCTACAATAGCCAAAGTATAAAATGACACAGAGCTTGTGGATCTGCTACGTTTGCTATTTTTGTGTGACGCTGTACGATGATCAAGTATAGGGCATTAATTTACGAAAAAACACAAAAAGGTTAGAATAATGGAGATAGGAGGTTTCTGCTCGACCACGATGATATAAAATGGGGGTCCTTGGTCTATAATCCATATCAAACTGAGGCTCATTGAAATACAAAAGGCTGAGAATCCCTACTGTAGATACTGTGGATGAAAACACTACGCTGTTGGAGAAGTTAGAGAAGGCCGGAGGTCTGCTGTTTTGTGCTGTTTGTGTGTTTACTGCATAGCTGTCATGGTTTGGGGGCTCTGTGGCTCTGTGGCTGTGGTGACGGGAGAGGACAGACAGTTGCCTCAGAGGCTGGTGGTTGGGGGGGGGGGAGACAACAGTATGAGAATGGGAAGGGAGAGAGATAGAGAGAGACAGACATACTGTATGGAGAGAGAGAGAGGAGGTGGCGTGGGTGAGGAGAGATTTAACCTCTTTCAACCTGGTGTCCCTATTTTGGAAATGTCATTTTAGGCGAAATTCTTACAAAAGAAAAAAAAATCTACATTTTCCAAATTGTCCAAAATAGTCGACCTACACGCTCAAAACGCATGCAGATGAGCTTGTAGATCCGCTATTTGTTGTACGACAAAGAGGGCTTAAGTTAACCTGACCCTGCCAGAGGTGGCGGTATTGAGTAACCAGGTTCCTCAATAATACATAATCTTTGTGTTTCTTGTAACTCCAAGTGAACACATTTTTGTTGCAGACATGGGGAAAGGGGGGAGAAAAGGAGTGAAAAGACTGAGTCAGCAAAATTGCAGGGGACAGGAGCCAGATGAGTCATGTAGGCCCATCACACACAGCCAAACATAAGTAGTATCTAAACCCTCTGAGATGAAATAGGTCACAGAAAAGAGAGAGGCAGTCAATTGAGAAAAAGACCAGAGACTTGAAAGAAATTAAAGGAGAAACTGAACAGTAGTGGAAGAAGTACTCCCTCAGATTATTTACTTGAGTAAAATTTGCAACACCACATTGTAAGAAATACTCTGTTAAGTAAAAGGTCTGTGATCATAATTTGACTTGAGTAAAAGTACAAAAGCATCAAAATATACTTATACTATACCAAAGTAAAATCTTGCTAAATCTACAATTGCTTTTACTTTACTGGAGTACTTCCAATTTTCAATACTTTTACTTCCACTCCACTACATCTCAGAGGCAAATATTGTACTTTATTTGAAAACTTTACTAGTTACTTTGTAGATTTAGATTATTATTACAAAACATACATTAACCACTTCAGCCCTGTATACATTTCGGCCTTTTGAAAATAGCCGATCTACAAGCTCACAATGCGTCGTGATGCGACGCATTGTGAGCTTGTGGATCTGCTATTTTCAAAAGATTTTTATACATTTGAAAACTTGTGAAATGGGACATTCTGCATAATGAGTACTTTTTGATACCAATACTTTTGTACTTTTACACAAGTAAATTGTGAATTCCGGACTTCTACTTTGTAACAGAGTATTTCGACATCGCAGTATTGATACTTTTACTGAAGTAAAAAATGTGAGTACTTTTTCCACCACTGGTTACTTTCCACCACTGAGGAGAAAGTAATGACAGAGAGAGAGAGAGAGTAGAAAGGCAGTAGAGCGGCGCACTGCAGTGTCAGAACAATGGCTGTCTGTCTGTCTTTCTGTATTTGTGTCTGTAGGAGTTGTAAGTTTGTTCCACTGGCCATGGCCACTGGGCTCAGCAGGGCTGCAGCCGGAGCTATTTTCAGAGCTCATCTGCGATGGCAGGGTTATAATCAAGAGAACGCCAGGCTGGCCGCCATTGTGTGCGAGCGCTCTTATGCATGGATGAAGTCAAGTTGTGGCAGTTAAGAGAGAAAGGCGTAGAGAAAATGAGGGCGATAATTTGCAGCTCTGTATAAATAACAGAATGAGGGAGACAGACCGTGCGTTCCTGTGTGTGTGTGTGTGCGGCCGTGCGTGCGTGTGTGTGCTCAACCAAAAGAGAGATTGTGTGCAAAAGTGTGTGTCCTTGTGTGCACTTTATATGAGCTGAGACTGAAAAAAGGACCATTATGAATGGAATATAAATAATGAATATCTCCACAGAGTTTAGAACGATCTTCCATCCGGTCGTAAAGCTGAGGTTGAATCTCAACTTGGAATTGTACCAAAGCAAAAACCAAAAACCAACCAAGTGTATACTGATGCCAAATACCGCTGTCAGGCCAGCAAACAACACTTATGTTTATTGTTTAATATGTTTATTGGAAAGTTCAACAATAACGGCTTTTGTTGCTTGTAAGGGCTGTTTATGTCATGACTTGGAAAAATCTTTAGCGGTTTCACAGATTTTTATTTATTTGTTTTCAGTTCAACCAGATTATGTGACATCCTACCGCTCAACGGCTGAAGACAACAAAATGATGGAAGGACAAAATGGTAAAAGAAATAAAATAACATTCTAATATAATAAGTTCCATGTTTTCTTTTGAGTTTCACTTAATCATACACAGCGAGATCCATACAGTTAACGTAACCCTTATGGGTAATTTGTTTTACTTTGTCAGATTCAAATTAACGTCCTGGACTTGATGGCGTTCCTTACAGGCAACAGATGTTAACACACAGTTCTCTCATTAACAGGAAACAGTTTATCACACAAAGCCACGGAAAACGGAGTGAAGGGAAAGCCTCCTTACTCCGTTGAGACACCGTATGGCTTCCGCCTGGACCTGGACTTCCTCAAGTACGTAGACGACATCGAGAAAGGCAACACCATCAAGAGGGTCCCCATCCAGCGGCGGAGCAAGGGCCCCCGATCCAGCACCCTCCCCAGGCACCTCAACCTGTCCGGATGCGGCTACCGGCCCAGTCCCTGGGGATCTACTGGAGCTCTCGGCCCCAGGTCACGGGTCTCGGACCCCCACCACAGCTATGCCTCCTGGGCGTACGACCACAGGTCCCCGGGTTCCCCCGCGGGCTTCAGATCCCTGGCGGAAATGGAGGCCAGAATCAGGGAATTTGATGAACAGCCCCTGGGGGAGCACATAAGACCCCACCTCCTCCGAGCATCCAGCCTGCCTCTGACAGTGTTGCTGAGGCAAGGGTCCGAGTCCACAGAGGACGCGGGGAGCCTCCGAAGCTCCAGGGACTGCCTCGGCGGAAGGGACGCCTCATGTGAAGACGTCTTCGCAGAGCGGTCCTCAGATTTCCCTCTCAACCAGGACTTTTCTGGGACGCTGAGGCGTCTTTCAGAAGCTCTGGAGCGTGTGGGTGAGTTGGAGATGGAGATGAGAGTCATCCCTGAGCTCAGAGCCCAGATCTGCATCCTCCAGGAAGAGAGAGAAAGGCTCCGTCTGGGCCTGAGCCCACGACCTGCTTCCGTCAACGGAAAGATGGATCCTTCCTCCCCCACCTACTATGGCACATGTGACGTCAAGAGGCCGAGGCACGACAGTCACATCGATCAAGATGGTGATCGGGACGATTCGAACCCCACGCATGAGTGGAGGACCAGCACAGACCTGGATGAACTGCTGACAGTGACGTCCCTGCAGGCCAAGGTCGCGGTGCTGGAGCAGAAGCTCCACGAGAACGGCATGGAGCTCCAGAGAGCCTTGGGGATGCTGAGGGAACAGCGAGGGGAGAGCCGGAGAAAGGACGAGAAAATCGTACAGCTGACCAGGAACCCCGGGGGGTGGGTGCTTGCCGAGAAGGTGGTGGTAGACCAGGACGGAGACGAGACGGAGGAGAACTCTGCTTATTACAAGCCCTACGGCTCATCACATTGTCACAGCGAGGCCGCTCTCTCGGGTGGTTCAGACACATCCACAGACGCATGGACTGTTACTACACACAGAAAGAATCAAGGCAGTTTGGCGCCAACATCCATCCCAGACAGTCCAGACGGTATGGAGCTTGAGGAGGTCTCAGCTGAAGCTGTGGACTCAGCCTTGGCCGCACATCACATAAGGAGGATCAAGCGTCTCCTGGAGGAGCAGTGGGAATGCCTGTGTGAAGGCAGGGTGCCAATGGAGCACACCGACCCCAAGATTAACTCCCTACAGCTGGAGATGATGGGACTGGTAGATATCCTGTCATCCTGTTACACACAACACGGCCACAGCAATGAGGAAGGGACCCAACATGGAGGTATGCTACTGTAGCCTGTAGGGGTTCCATGCTATCATTATTGTTCATTATAAGGATCCCCATACCCTAGGTGGGGTTGGCGAAAGGGCCTACTCTGTGTGGAGTTTGCATGTTCTCCCCGTGTCTCCTAGGGTAGTTAATACCCTCACAAAAACATGTAGTAATCCTGGTCACTATACTGCCTCCCCCTGGTCAGCCGGGGCGCCTGATGGAGGAGAAGGGAACTGGTTGGAATAACGTGTTCCTTCCACGCGCTATGTCCAACCAGGGAAACTCCCCCCTGTCGGGTGATAAGAAGCGGCCTGCTTGCTCCTCATGCATTGAAGGAGGCATGAGCTTCAGCTTGGGCTCTCCCTAGGCTGGCAGAGGGTAGGTAGTGCCCAGGATTACATAGGCAATTGGCACTGGGTGAAAAAATGTGGGTTACAAAATCGTGGGATAAAAATTATAAAAAAAATAAAAAAAAATAAGGATCCCCATTAACTGATACGATAGTAATACTAGTCCTCCTGGACTGAACAATTAAAAAAACATACCTCGGCAACAACTATAATAAAAGGACTAATTACCTAACATTTGTATCAACTTTATGACTAAATTAATAATAGATAAGATGAGGAGGAGATAAAATTGATCAAAATTTGGTTGCTAATGTACACCAGCTAGATAATGATACAGGTAATGCAGTACCCGAACCGTTGTCAAGAGTACCTGTTGTACCAGTCCTCAGCGCAGTAAGACAATATTATAACTGGAGGCCAGTCTATGACGTCAGTATTATAATGTCGTATTGATGACATTACGGATCTCCATATGGGCATAGACGGGACACAGCCACACAGGCACAGACAGAAAGATTCACAGAGATTTGTGGATTTATAGATATTTTTGGAGAACCACTGATCCTACTGACTTCACACTCGGATTCCCTCAGGTCCTCAGCAACACACACCTCAAGTTTGAAGTCCAACGGTTGAAATGAACGGTTCACAAGATAAGCAAAGGACAAGATATGCACACTCACTCACAGAGATTTTGTGCATGTATAGATAGATTACATAAAGATTAACATCACTGGACAATAACTAAAACTCCTAAAGTGCATTTACTGTTGAGAGAGAAAACGCGTTACGACTAGAGTCAGCAGAAAAGCAATGTAGACTTATACAGTATAAAGTTGCAAGAAAACACATATCATTTCCATTGATATACAGTAATACTGTAACACAATTCTGTAGCAGCTATATTAAGCTTCAAATAACATAGTTGTAAGATTATATCAGTGTGTGGACCTTGGCCATTATTCAATGTGACAAACTGATTTGAATTAAGAAGTGGAGAAACACAACTCTCTTCATAGTGCTGTTGAACTGGTCTCTCAAAATTGTAGTTTTTCTTTCTTTCTTTTTTTTTTACTCATTTGAAAGTTAATCCTGATTAAAACACTGTAAGGGTGCGGTCACACCGAACTCTGATTCTGCCTATACGGGCGGATTCTGCCAATGCTTTTCAATGGGAACGGAGCGGTTTGTTGCCATTCGCGGATTTCTGCAAAACAACATTCTGTTCCCACTCTAAAAGCTTGTCAGACTCCGCTGCATAGGCAGAATAGAAGTTCGTTGTGACTGCAACAATGTGTAGGAGAAGATTTTCCTCTGTGAAATTAAGACCCACAATTTACTATCTGGTGTAAATTGATGGTTGTCGTCGGTTTGGGTTGAGGCGTGATTATATATTTTTTAATCCATGACTAAGTCTTCCTAGGCTGTTTATATTTTGTAAAGAAGACTTCTCTCTGCTGTGTTGGAATGTCCTGACGCAGGTCCTAAGAGACCAAACTCCGGGCCGGTACTTCCCCCTCACCCTGGTTCATAGTCCTTCATGAAAACCACATTTTACTTAATTACAAGGAAAGGTTTTTTGCATTCAAGAAATGTCGATGAGGCGATGCACAAAGCTCTTGAATGCAGGGATCAATGGGAAAGCTTCACAGAAATACAGACATTTCCGCCCTTCATCAATAGTATTGTGGTAGTGTAACGATTCCATATACATATAGTCCATATACCCTCATGTCCACCCATCGTCCGCACAGGCTTTGGGACCGTGACCGTGACAACAGATCCCATATCCGGTGGCGAAAATATGATATTAATATGAACTTTTAATTACTTTAAAAGTATTCAAAAATAAAAATGACAAAGTACAAATTCGTTTTCATATCAATGCATTGCTGTATTTAAATCAAAATATTTCCAGAAATGTTCCAAAAATAGTTAAACTAGCTGATCTTCTGTAAGCTCAACATGTCACAATGCAACACTTTGTATGCTTGTATAATACATAATCTATTTTTGCTAATTATTTTACGACAAATTAGGCCTATATAGGGCTTAATGTGGTTGAAGCTTTATTGTCATGAAATCCAAATCCATCATGCCCCCTTTTCTTTCTTTCCCTCCGAGTAGCACCAAGATCCATCATGAAGCGAGACGGAAGTGCCCGAACGTCAAAGAACCTACACTTTGCTGGTGATAATGAAGGGTTAGTGCACAAGTCTCCCAAATGCATTTCACTCCATTCTAGATTTATGGGCATTGGGGTCTGTGGTGGAAGAAGTACTCCGATTATTTTATTTACTGTATGTAAAAGTAGCAGTACCACAATATAAAAATACTGTTACACGTAAAAGCGCTGTATTCAAAATTGTACGTAAATACAGTACTTGAGTAAATATACTTAGATACTTTCCACCACTGGCATTGGTTGAACTGAAGGCTTGGCTGACCTTAAATACCAGCTTGTGGCTCCTGAAGCCATGGGGTTGTTTTGTTTTGCACTTTTAAAGGCATCTTGATAGTTGTAAAGTGTGAGTGATGAGGCATGCCTCTCCCTCTCGTGTTCTACAGTTAAAGGGGATTAACACTGCATTCTAGTTTTGAAATGTGTTATTCCCATGCATAAATCATTTGTTTCCCATAGAGCCTAAAGAGTTTCATCCGGCCCCCCATTTGTGACAATGCTACAATCCCCAGGATGCCTTTCTGGAGCTAAGGGAATATTTTCTGCCTAAGAAGAATATATAATTATCTAGTGTAATATAATGCATCCGTCACAGAAATATTCTAAGAGTCAACAGATGTAGTTTCCTATTCATTGTCAATGAGGCAGCCACTGGCAGTTCATCACTAGGCCTTCTCATATCTCATAGTTTTTGTTCTTTGATGCGATTTCTGATTTTGAGACAGAATTGGTTGTTTGCTACCAGTGGTGTTATGAAACTACGTACATGTCTTAAGTACAATATTTAGGTATTTAGTATTTACAATTTCAATACTTTTACTATTCTACCCCACTAGATCTCAGAAGAAAATATTGCACTTTTACTCCACTACAATTATATAAAATGTAGTTATAGTAACTTTGTAGATTTTGATTACAAAACACACTAACTACTTCAGCCGTATATATTTCTGCTATTCGAAAATGGCAGATCTACAAGCTTACAATGTGTCGCATTGTGAGCTTGTAGATTGGCTATTTTCAAAAGATTTCTTATCCATTTTGAACTTGTGAAATGGGAAATTCTACATAATGAGTACTTTACTTTTGTATGTAAGTAGATTTTGATGCCGATACTTTTGTACTTTTACTCAAGTACATTTTGAATACGGGACTTCTACCTGCATCCGATTTGAACTGGAAATACATAGTGTGATACGTTTACGGTTCAAATCGGCTGTCGAGCCAATCAAACGAAGCTATGGGAAAATTTACTGGGACAGGAATGCCACCTTCTGGAAAGCTGGGACTGCAGTTATGCACAGAGCCTATATGGGAATCGGTGTGCGAGGGTATTGTTTTTCCAGCTGACTGAAGTACCCTTCCCTTCTGAAATGACCTTAAGACAGAAGGACAAAGTCGCCCGTCATTATCCATCTTGGGTTTTTGCAGTACCAATAGTGGAAATTGAGCAATATTTCCCTTTAATGACTGTCCTTTAGGTCAAACAACAAAACATTTCATCAACTAGCTTCAGTGCCTAGTACTGTACAGTAGATGCCAGATGTTACTACTGTAGGTCATTTCCTCCGACAATCAGAAATGTTTTAATGGACACGTTCTCTCTTTACTGACCAGTGGCTCATGCAACTGCCAAAATTCACCAGTATTTGGCTGGCAGATGGTTTTCATTTACTGCCCTGGTTTTCAGATGCGAAACCCCAGTCGCCAGTAAAGAGCCGGACGGGCAGGATTTTTTGAAGCCAATCATCCGAGACCATCCGGAGCAGAAGGGACAAGTCGTTCCGCCTGAGGCGACGGCTGTTACCCATGTGTATGAGGACCCAGAGAAGATAAGTACGGAGAGAAAGGGCCCCGCAAGCCAGGGCCAAACTGAATCAGGACAAACAGATGGAGGCACGGTGTCCATGGAAGAGACTGGGGCTCAAGAGAAAGCAGCCAGGATGGACACACCGGGCCCGGGGGAACAGATGGAGAGTGACTCTGGCATTGTAACAAGCGCCGGGGGACGGTGAGGAGTGCAGTGTGAAATCTTGATCTTTTTTTTTTGTTGCTGGGTTTGCTACAAGCTGCAAACTGTTGTTTTTGATGATTGTTCTTGGGGGGGGGGGGGGGGATTAACTGCCTGCCAAGGATGTGTTTTGTTCACCATCCATTTGGAAAGGGATCCTAGTATCCTAATGTGTAGCAAATTCTCCGTCCTCCAGCATAATTACTTAAGCCACTTAAGCCTGAAACGTCATAAGATGAAGAAATAGCCATCATCGTGACGATGTGTATAATATTAAGCCTAGGCCTGGGCTATTTTTGAGAATTTTCACATATAACGACATGGGTTGATGTTGTTTTAAAGCTTTGTTTTCTTCCGTCTGCCACTCTGTAGGGAGAGTGTGAACGGGGAGTTTGTGTCTGCCTGTCAGTTTCTCAAAGACCACATGGACAACATGGACAACCCCAACGACGACATGGTACTGAACCTGCATCTTGATTGCCCTCTAGAAGTGCTCCTGAAGTTGGACTTCATTTGTACACTCTGAGAGTTGGAGACCCGTAAATGGTCCGCTTTAACACAGAAACACTTAAGACATAATAGAAACAGTGTCCTAAGCTGCTCTCTGTCTCTCTGCGTCTGTGTCTTCCAGAGAAAGGCGTTGGTGGTGCTTTTCCAGGGCTGGTTCAGTGTGGCAGCTGAGGAGAGCTCAGTGGCCAACAGGGTGGCGGTGTACCTGAAGGAGGTGAAGAACACCACACCTTCTCTGCTGGCCTTCCTGGTCAACCTGGCCGATGACAACGGCAACACGGCGCTGCACTACAGCGTGTCCCTCTGTAACTACAGCATTGTCAGCCTGCTGCTGGACACAGGTACTACTCATCTATAAAACACTGGCTCTTGATGAGTGGGGTCAGGGGTCCTTGAGTGGGGTTCCAGGGGGTCCCGAGCTACATTTTTGATAGTTAGGAAAGAACTAGAGCCTTACAGGTCTGTAACTCTGAGAGTGTATAGGGGTCCTAGAAATGTATTGAGAATCACTGTACAACTTGTACCCAAATACTAGCCGGGGTAACCAGCGTTGTCTGGGTTATTGCGCGGGCGAAATAGGCACAAAGTAGCTACAGTAAAGGCCAGTCTATGATGTCAGTCATTTATGATGTCAGGCATGTCCGTATTTTGGCAAAGTTTCAGCCGAAGGTGCCTGTGAATCGACTTCAAGTGCCAAATTTAAGTTAAAAAAGTTCAATATTAAAGAATGTATATTTTTTCAAAAGCTGCCCATGACTTTCCCTGGATCATAACTCAGTCACCACTATGGACAGTTTCAGCCCAACCCCACCTGGGGTGTGGGCGTGATTAAAAGACAGACAGACAGACAAACAAACAACGTCAACTATAGAGATGATATATATAATACTCTGACCTGATGACATCTCAGTGGCACAAACATTTACATAGCACTATATACACAGACATACTAATTGAAATGTCATGGGTTAGAGTGACTGGCTCACCTGTGTCAACTTAATTTTGGTTTTTAAGTGACCGAACAGTAACTAGGTGGTCATCCAACATTTTAGCATTTTTGTTTTTCATTTTATATGAAAGTAGAGGACCGTTGCCCAAATTGAAGTATCACTTGCTTAGATTTACGCAAAAGGATTGAAATACACCTTATGATTTAAAAAAATAAATAATGTCCTTAGAAATCCGGCTTCAAATTTTGCCAAGGATTTTAACACTTTCTCAGCTCAAAATGCTTTGAATTAATATAATTAATTAACACTTTACCCAACAAATGATGCCGGATTTGCTCCACCAACATTTAGTTTGAATCACATACAATTACAAAATAATATTAAAACATAGTACTGCACATGTGAGCTCAGTAAATTTAAACTTTTTATCAATACACTTGATCGGTTTGAAACTTTAAAACATGAAAACATGAACAGCTGCTCTCTCTATTGTTTCAGAACAAGAATAGTACTAAAATGTAACAAAAGAGTTTCGTCTTGATTTACAGCTATAGCGTGCAGAGAGAGCCTGGCATCTCAGTGGCTGAGAGGGAGACTATTGTTGTGGTTACATTACATTACATGTTACAAGCTCAGTGTCCTCGTGGTTACAGTGTTCGCCCTGAGGCCGGGAGGTCACGGTTCAATTCCCCAGCCAGGTCACACCAAAGACTACAAAACGTGCTTGGCAAGCATGGGTAAGTCCCTGTGACTTACTAGCGTCATGTCCAGGGGGTGTACTTGTACATTAAGCTGCCTCACGCTACAAAAACAGGAGACAGGCTCCTGCTCTATGGGCCACATGGCTCGGAAGCTGTTGGTTCCCAGGCCTACTTACATAACTTTAACACTTAAGCCCTATATATTCGTAAAAAAAAATCTGATCTAAAAGCTCACAACGCGTTGCATGACAAGGGAAGTGAGGGATTGATCTAGTAATGTTACTGCACAAACGTATGAAGGACTTTACACGATCAGCTGCACCGTATAATCCCCTCTGCTCTGACATAATGGAGGTCTAAACCTGACTTATTTATGCTACATTTTCATCCTTACACGCCCATATCAGTTCAGACTTTTAGGTCATCGATATACGTGTAACCGATGTGAAGAGTCTGAATCTGTGTTTGAATAGGTGTGGTTTTGGAACGGACAATCTTTTACTGCAATGGGTCATCTTTCCTGTCTCCCTCCGCTCCGCCATCTAATATATCTTAAATATGGGACGGCCATAGGTGAGTGGGTAGAGAGGCCACCTGGGAATCGGAAGGTCACCAGTTCGACCCCCAAGCAACTTAACCCCTAACTGCTTCGGGTGCCACATTAATGGCAGCCACTGAGCCTAATCGTTAAGATGGGTTAAATGCAGAGGGAAAAAACTGTAATCCCAGGATGAATTCCCTCTCGATGGGGCAGTAAAAGATATTTGGTTTCACATGCGGGAGACCAGGTTTTGAATCCCGGGTGTTACAGGTGCCATTACCTCTCTGTCGGGAGAGGACACGAAACGTAAGGATTGTAGCTATAACGACAGTGATTATATTGTCGGTCCAATTGTATTGGCCATTTCCAATATTGGAAATGGGCTGCCATATACGTATGTTGAAATGTATTGTAGCAAACACCCCAACAATTAAAAGGGACACAACACAATTATCTATAATTTTTCTAAAACTGACTTTATGGAAAGGTATATAGTGAGTTCAGTTGGTTTCTCTATACAACAGGTGTGAGTGAGGTGGACCTCCAGAACAAGGCAGGCTACACAGCGGTGATGCTGGCCTCACTGACGGCCCCCGAAGGTCCTGGTGACATGGAGGTGGTCCGCAGGCTCATGGAACTGGCAGACGTTAACATCCGCTCCAGACAGGTAATTCCCACCACCAGGAAAGGTGGATTGTTCACATTTAACAAATGGGGATGGCGGATGCTAAAGAATGTTTGATTAATTTTTAGTTGCATCACCCAAGTGGTCAGCTGGGTGCGCCGCGAACGCTTTTGAGATTTTCAAGTGGGCCCTGATCCAGATAAGGCTGGGAAACCACCGGTCTAATTGTTGTTTCTTCTCTCCGCCGTGTCCTCCTCTCGATCACCAGACAGGTCAGTCGGCTCTGCAGCTGTCCGTGAAACACGGACGTGTGGTGATGGTTCGCCTGCTGCTGAGCTGCGGGGCCGACGCCAACGTACAGGACGGCCAGGGAGTCACGGCCCTGATGTCAGCCTGCGAGAAGGGACACACGCACATCGCACGCCTCCTGCTGGAGAGGTGCCACTGTGACCTCAACCTCACCGACAAGGTCAGACCGAGAGAGTCACACGAACACGTGCAAACGGGTCACCACCGGGCACAGTCGTACTGTATGACACCAAGAGACATCAATCTCTTACCAACGTCTTCTCACTGCCTCATTCCTTGGATGAGTCCAGATCGGACTAAAGCCACTTGGTTTGACACGGCACTCCAAGTGCAGGAAAGACAGATTCACAGTAGTGTCCCTGTAGTCAATGTAAAGTTAATGCCACTAAGTATGTTAAGCACTGTTAACCTGGTGTAGGTGAAAGTTATAAAACGTAAAAAAAATGATATAATTTTTTTCAAAAATTGTATAAAAAAAAAAAAAGCCAGTCTGCAACCTAACCAGCAATTTATTGTGAGTTTGTAGATTGGCCGTTTTCACTATTTGCCGCATGACAAAGCATATAGGCCTTAAATAATTTAGTTACATTGAATGTCAACTCTACTTTTATGCATACAGAATTAGCCTTTGTGTGGAAAGAGCGGCTTACGACTCTGAAAGCCTCGATTCCTTGAGTCAGAGTGGGGGGACTGGGGAACGTGTGGAAGTGATAGAGTAAAGGCTCTCCATGGATTAATCAGGGCTATAGTAGAGCAAATCTCACCGGGCTGATAAGAGCTAATCCGCTAACACTGCCTTATCTCACCGCCTGGAGGGGAGGCAGCCAATGGAATTGAAAAGAGGATGCAAATATAGTACATTTGTCTCCTCTATAAAGCAGAATGAAAAATAAAACTACAGTGTGACAGGTCTCTTACCTTGATATTAAACTAATATTAATCCACTGTACTAAAAAAAAACTCCTGCCGTGACACCAGACTCACCCACTATGTACCTATAAGAGTTCCTGCTTTACTCTACCACGACATTCACCTTGACTTTATCTTAAACCCTTGTGAATTCAACTAAAGCCTAATTAAATCAGACCTTAACTCACTTGAACGATACATGTACATGGCAAATGTGACCTCCCACTAACTTTCATCCGTCTTACATGGAACCTTAGTTGTGCACTTTTTCAATTATGAATTGACTAAGACGATCATGACAGCGGTGTGACAATATTTATTACCATAAAGGTATTTTCAGAATCAGAATCAGTTTTACAGGTGTAAAAAATAAGTTTTCTTTTATGCTCATCGCTTCATCATGCTGTAGTATCTCAAACTTGTGATGTGACAAATAAAAATGATTCTGATAATATCTTTATGGTTTAATTAAACTGTGCTCACACACACAGTAAAAACTACAGTAAAAAAATGTAAGTAATCTTAATCCCTCTCTTTATTTTTTGTTTTTCTCTTCTCTGTATCTTTCCTGCAGCGTGGTCGAACCGCCCTCTCTGCAGCCCTCCAGGGCTCCCATGCTGACACAGCAGCCCTGCTGCAGGCCCACGCCAAAGCTAGACGAGTCTAGGAGTGGACCTCCCAGCTCATGACTTCTTTAGAACTTCTTCAGAGACTCTGAAACATGCATATGCGTATAGTAACCTACGTACAGTACAATACACTTCAACAGAACAGATGCTGACAGAGATACCTCTCGCTTCATCTCCACCGCCAGTCGAAGATTCCTTTCAATGGTATTCGCTGTGGACACTAGCCATGCTGCTCTGTGCAATGTGTGACTTTCATCTTCCAGACTGGCACAGATCTCTGTGGGCAGAAAGTGGAATCGTTTTGCATCAGCAGCGGCTGATCCGATGGAAGTCTGGATTGCTTCATACTACAGGACCGGCGGTGTTCCATGAGCGATGTGACAGTGTTTTGCAGTGCCTTGCGTGTATGTGATTACTGGTATGAGTGAGTGGACACCTGTAGTATCAATAGCCTATCAATATTTATGTCCGAGACCGTATTTACACGTAAAACAATTAGCGACAAAGCTGCAATAGAAATAAACATGCCTTGGTTGTAATAGTTACTGTACACATTGACATTATACACACACACACACACACACACACACACACAGCTACGTATCTAGTTCTTTTATGTCTATCTTGGTATTCACACTGTACCTTGTGCCTTTCAATTAACCACTTTCAACCTGGTGTCCCTAGATCGGCTATTTTCGGCAAAGAGATTTTTGGTGTAGAGAAAAGACGTGGGGACCAAGTATAGACCACTGTCAATGAAGTATATTGGGTTTAAGTGGTTAAGGGGAACAATGCAGACTATCAATTTGCATTCTTAAGAATTTGACTGGATATGGCTGGATATGCTTGCAAACCACATGAAGGAATGCAAAAAAAGTTCCCAACACATGCTGTATGCAAAACACATGAAGGGTATGCTGGAAACGTGACTGTCAACCATAAAAAAACATAACTCAGCATGTGGGTTTCAGACAGTCTATATTAATTACGTTGATGTATGAACTGCTTATTTCTAATAAAATATCAAAAACATATAAAAAACGGTATTGTTCAACTTTTCCTTCACATCATACCAGCAGTAACATGCTCTCTGGAGACATTATTGATGGCTCAGCATCCCTGCCAAAAAAAAAGAAATGCTGCAACGACAGGAATGACCAGGAGATGGAGCTGGTTCCCCAAACCACGGTCAATCCAGTCAGCCAAATCACAACAACCCCATCTGAAAACAAAGCACACTTGAATCTGGAATTTTGGGATGAGTGCTACCAGAGAGATTAAATCCAAATCCCTTTGTAGTGTGACAAACAATGCAGACATGAGCCCAGTGAATTGTATTGATGCCACAGCAATCACACTAACCAGCATTTTAAGTGTGTGGCAGCCGGATAAAGGGCCCAGTCCTCCATAATAAGCCATGAGGAGTTTGAGTAGCTGTTGTTGCTCCTGGATTCTCAAGGGAAATGCAACAAGGCCCCAGGCTTTTAATGGTGTGAGCCGACGTGTGCGAAATAAGATCAAATGGGGATTGGGGCGGGGGACTGGAGATTTCTCTTTTGGAACAAAGCTGTCTCATTTCCCCTGAGGATCAAGCAGACTAAAGCCGGATTTATGCTTTGTTGTATGACGGTGTTGCATGCCGAAAATAGCCGATCTATAAGCTCACAACACATCGCATCGTGGCGTGTTGTGAGCTTCAAGATCTTTTATTTTCAGCACTCAAAACCGTCGTTAATTTAAGCACGACTGTCCCAATGACCTCAAGCAAAATCACAATCACACCAACAGAGAGAGGGGGAGAGAGAGAGAGGGAAAGAGAGTAGAGATGAGAAAAAGAAAGAGATAAGAGAGATGGAATGACTTCCGTACGGTCATATCAATCCCTTAATGTCTTCAAAACAAACACGATCTAAAGCATACTTAGTATTGCAGTGACTAGCACACAGGAGTTAGAATCAGTTAGAAATACTCAAAGGCGTGAGTTCAAATACCGTATATCTCTAATGTTTTATACAGGCAGTGGTGGCATTGGTTCAGGATGCAGAGCAGCCATGCAGAAGGTTCCCGGTTCGATCCCCGGCTCGTTCCGGCATGCGTGTCAAAGTGTCTTGGAGCAAGACACTGAACCCTTATCACTTGGCTCCTCGACTTGGCTAGCATGGTTTCCTCCGCCGTCAGTGTGTGAATGTGTAGCTACCGGATAAACAAGCAATATGTACGTGAATGTGATGTACGTCGTTAAGCACTTTGAATAATCAGAAGCACTCGAAAAGTGCTATAGAAATGCAGTCCATTAACAAAAATGGTTGATAGGCAAAAGTTAAAGGTATTTTTAAAACATTTATTTATGCAGAGTCCAGTGTCTGATGTACGGTATACCTGTACCATTACACAGGTATAATGTGTAATTCCAGTATTCCAGGGGTAGAAAGGCCAGCTGCGTAGGTGTGAACACACCACCCCCCCACCCCCAACTCTTCCTTCCTGGCTTTCACACCTCTGTGAATTAAGCTGTGCATCTGTGCCCATGTCTGGCTACCCACATCTGGGACACATGTGCACTATTGTGTTCATAAAATATACATGTCAAGTAATATCCTAATGGACCAAAGAAGCAGGGTCATTTTTATTTTATTTAATAATGATAATGGACAGGGGGCTTATCTGGAATCTATGCCGAACCACTTGCACTATATGTCATCCCTTTGTGTGTGTGTGCGCGTGCGTGTGCGTGCGTGTGTGTGTATAACACAGTTCCAGAGATGAAGACCACCAACCAACCACACATGCTGTTATTGTGATTAAAAGAGCTTCACTCTCCATTACTGTAGATCTTGTCATTAAGCGCATAGCACATGGTTTACTGTAGTGTGACACAATATGAATAAAAGAAGAGAAAAACACAAATACACGCTGACCGAGGAACATTTTTCAGTCAAATTTTATATCAATATATAGAGATATTCAAAAGAACAACTTTGTTACAGAAAATCAAAAAGTGGAACCGGTTTGCCATATTGATATACAAATAATATTTGCACGTACTGTACATACAGTATAGTTGGCCTGTAAAATCTCCCTGTCGTTCTTGTGGCGAACACATCTTTGATGAAATAAAAATGAACAAAATAAAGAGAAAGGCACAAACAAATAATGATAAGTTGTGTCATTAACACTGAAGGCCTGATTTATACTTACTCGCATTATGGTGCCTTACGAAAATAGCTGGCTCACAAAGCGGCGCATCTGCGACGCGTTGTTAGCTTGTGTGTCGGCTGTTTTCGATAGACAACACCGCCATACGACGGAGCATAAATTAGGCTTGAGGTGGAGAAGCTTTGTAAAGATGAGAATGAAGTTGTTGATTTTTTTCTTTTGAAGGAGACGTGAAGTTACAAAGAAATCAAGAGGTGTCAAATGACGCACAGCAAGAAACAAGACAAAACCACTTTGGTGGGGAAATTCATACTCTTTACAGTCAGGGAACACAGTGCCCTCTGTCATACAAATAAATTAATACAACTGTCCACACTTTCAGTTATCTAAAATCTTATGTACATCTCGTCTTTTACAGAATTGTATAATACATTATCAAAAAACCTCTGCAATATGAAAACTTATTTACAAATCAATGATTCAAAAAGGGACCCTCGCAGCTTCCCCAGTGTCACGCGCACTAGTGCATTCAGTCGCTCTCACACACGCACACGTAGGCTACACACGCACACACAGACACACACACACACACACACACACGCACACACCAATACAACCACACAACTGATACGACACACACATTCGCACAGTAATTCTCTCATGCAGCACACAACGATACAGAAGGCATTCATAGAGGGTTGTGCAACAAAGAGCATACGAAACAGTTCAAATATGGCTGTGGGATGAACGTATCACATGCATGATAATGAGCGCGCACACACACACACACACACACACACACACACACACACACACACACACACACACACACACACACACACACACACACACACACACAATGTGTCTCTACCTGTGAAATCTTATGCCATCTGCAGGAGGAGAAGCTACAGTATTGTAGAGCAGTGTTTGTTCATGGTGCAGGACAGAAGCATCATGTTCACTGACAGCCAGATCCTGCCTGATGTTAACCTCACTATGGCACAATCTGTTGTCCGTCTGCTGCCACTAACATCACCGCGACAAACCCCGCCCCCCCTGCCGCGCGCTCCTAAGTGGCGGTGTCCAAAAAACGTCTGCTCAAAGACGTCAGCCAGCCTCGGGAGGAAGGACAGCGGGCTAACGGATCCCTGCTTGTTTTTGTTTGTGTGTGTGTGTGTGTGTGTGTGTGTGTGTGTGTGCATGCAGGTGTATGTGTGTGCGTGTCTTGCCTGAAACGCTGAGTCTGTATTGTCAACGGGTGAGCCGTTATTCATGCTGTTTGTGTTGTCTGAGGGCAAGCGCATAATCGTCTGCCTGTTCCTTTGAGAACAGCATGTTGAGTTTGTGTGTGTGTGTGTGTGTGTGTGTGTGTGTGTGTGTGTGTGTGTGTGTGTGTGTGTGTGGGGGGGGGGGTGGACTTTCCATGTGTGCCAAAGAATAGTGCAGTGCTGTGTGTGGTGAATAGAAAAATGTGCAACACAACTGAGTCATTAACAACCGCATAGCCAGCGGCCACATTGACCCAAAACCATGTCACAACAAATCCCTGAATGTAGGATGATTCCATTCAAAAACGTCCACACAGCCTATTGCTGACTTTTCTTATATAAACTCCGCTCCCTCCTTTACCAAGTGCCTGGCACACTTATGTCTCACACAGTCCTGTTTGCTTATAGAAGAACTACCTCCTTCAATAAGCTTCCATCTTCAGCAACCCTCAACTCTTCAAGCATTCTGGGGTGACTGAGGTCAAACAAACAAATTAAACTCAAACTGTGTACTGTACGACTACACTCCAAAAGCTTCTTTGACCCACTCCCAAAGGCTTACCCATAAGAGAAAGCCAAACATGCTAACATTTCCTGGGTTAAATTATCTCAGTTCAATTTAACCTGGGAAAACAATAATGGTAAAAACAAAGTCCATGCGGAATAACACAAGTACAAACGACATCTTCAGTGATGGTGAGGTGTGACTGATAAACTCTAATATGAATCTGTACAGATTGTCCTGTCGAGGAAGGTGTTGCCCCTGTTAATCAGACCTCCTTGTTTCTAAACAGTGTTCCTTGAGCTCTGTGGTCCCCTCTAGGAATACAACTGAACCCAGGTTACAACAGTCAAGGACAAAAAGGACTCTCGACACTCCCTCCCTGTCATAACATAATCAGAGCACAGGTAATACACACCTCATTCAAAGCTATGGATACAGAAGAGGACATAGAAAGAGAACCTATTTTTTAACTCAAGTTCGAGTCAATGTCGGGGAAACATTAAAACATGGCCGCTTAATAAAAAATCGAAATCAAGTGCTTTGAAGGTTAATTTTGGAATAACAGGCCCAGTTTTAATCAATTTCCTGTATTAACGGGAGTAGAAAACAGATCTCTCATTCCAGCAGCGGCAAACTATTTTGATAAAGAGCAACGATCGTAATAGCAGCACTGCCATTTGTGGTGTTATAAAAAGTGTAATTTACAAACAGCATACGGACATGAATGACAGGATGTTGGATGAGGGTGAGGATGATATGTTGTTCTTCCCTTGAAACAAACTCAGCGAGAGCCATCCCTGACGACCTCGCATGTGCGATTTGCCTGAGCGGCTAGCCATGCCCTCCCACCTTTTTTCCCCCTTTCCTATCTTTTTTTTTTGCCCTCCATGGGGGTTGTGGTCAGGTCACTTTGCGGCAGACAGCATGGGCTGCTCCGTGTACCAGTGAGTTCCCGGGTCGGGCATGCCGGCCCCCAGGGGCAGGGCGATGAACTGTGGGCACGTGCCCCCGCCGCCGCCCACAACGCCCACGCCCACGGCGGGCGGGTACGGGTGGTGGTGCGCGTGGTGGTGCGCGTGGTGGCCCGCGCCCTCTGTCCGGCCGATGTGGATCTCGTCCTCCTCGCCCTCGCCCGTGGTCTTGCGGTACACAGGGTTGTCGAAGTTCATGCTCTTGGTGGAGTGGCTCCGCCAGTTCCGCCACACCAGGTAGAGGGCGGAGCACAGGAGGCCGAACACCACTGTGGCAACGATAGGAACTGCATGCGTTTAACACACAGCAGGGGGGGAAGGGAGGGTGGGGGCGGGAGGGGGGGATGGTTGTCAGCGTTAAACGATGCAGAACACGTCCATGGCATGAAATGACAGGCATACATAGGAGATCAGCAGGCATGCTGATGGGGGTTGTGTGTTTGGGTCACTAGGGGCTAAGCGTGGGGCTTACGTTGAGGGTAGTGTTTGGCAGGACAGGTCGAGGAGAATCGACCGTAACTGACCTATCTTTACTGCGCTGGCTTCGTTAGCACTTTGATCACACAGTAGCACACACCCAACAACACTCGTATAGTAGCGAGCTTAGCAGGTTTTCGATGCATTTAGCTTCCATTCTTACATTTAGCTTTGCCGTCGCACAGCAACATCAGCTGTGGTCAGTGCACATGTGTCTGTTTAGTGCTTCTCAGACCCATAGAGAGAGAGAGTTCTGACACTCGCGTCTACTTCTTCGGGCCAGGTCTTCTACATAGCCTTCTATTGGCGAATAGTGACATATAGCCCTAAACCGGAAGTTTGCAGAATGCATTGGAGTCTATGGCCCCTTGTCACTATTTCCAGTTACATGAACCACGTGACCGGCGCTGTTTTCTGCCCCCTCGTACGCCTCGTAGTGGCGTAACTCTCTAATAT